>NC_083501.1:625000-1250000 GCF_905332965.1 Bombus pascuorum | reverse complement strand
GAGGTAATTTGTTCAGCTTGTGCTTCGATTATTTGCATCGAGAACAGAGTTGTTCGAGTCGAACGAACGTTCTAAAGGTTTCGCGTTAAAACTGAGCTGTTTGCTAGAGAAACAGCACCGATCACGATAAATAAAGGGGAGAAAAACCCTCTTCCCTTCCGTGGACCAAGTATCGGAGAGAAACTGGAAAAAGGAAAAACAGTTGTCATTGTAGCAGGAAAGAAATTATGAATGATTACCAGGGAAAGGTCGTGGTTGAGAAATCACCCGGAGATAAAATTGTGCACGTGTCGTAATATGGTTTTATAGGTCTGGTACTTGCAATTCATTTACGTAGACACGTATTGTTGGATCCAGTAAAAGAGACCGCAAATTGTAAGCATCGTTGCTATTTCGATGGAACGTGTTTCGACGAATCTTTGAAAATCTTCTTTGAAGTCGCTGATTCTTTCAATAGCGTAGTCGATGAAGTGATTTCTCGAACGAATATCTGGCATGTTTCATCGTAAATTCTACGATGATCTTCTTTTATCTGTCAGATTTCACGTTTTCGCTGTATTATTTATTACGTATTTATATGCCTGATCGGGAAATTTCTATCTTTTCCTCATCGCTGAACGATGAAACGTATGCTCAACTCATTGTTAATTCTTTGGAATCCAGTTAATTCTTTTAACCTAAAAGGCCACAATCTTAACGATTGTCGACGAAACGAAGTTTAACTAAATTCGCGAATGTCTCCATACGATTTACAATCGATTTACATATCAACATCGTGTTACATATAACCTAGTAGCCGTTTATTTAAATTTAGGACAACAATCGGCGAATAAAATTTAATTAATTTCTGTATCACAAACGTATAAATTAAATTACTTTCGTTGAAAAGTTCGATCGGGCAGTTGTTCGCAAATGCCTTGAATATTCTTCGTTATTAAATCAAACCATTACGGTCACGTGTACGCGTGCTACCGTTTCAACGATCGCGAATAATTAAAGAGATTTGTTCGTAATGCAAATGAAAAATTACAAAGGCTCATTATGCGCAAGCGGCAAAAAGATCGCAAAAAATGGTTTATTAAAATATTTACGGAGCTCGATAGATCTCTACGAGAGATCGATGGCAGAAGCGTTAACACGGTTGGGATATGGTGCGTAAGATGGAAAAAAAATTGCATAAAGTCCTCGTCGGATCGTCTGACTTACGAAGAGGAAAATATAGTAAAGGATGGAATAAATGTAAGTTCTGTGAAAAAAGTTTTACAGGGATTTTCATTTCTTTTTTCTTTTCTTTTTTTTGTGGAGAACGCAGACCTTTGTTCGTCGACAAAGAAGATTTTTCTCGTTTCGTAGTTGTGATTTTGTTCAAAGGTCAATACAACTACTTGTATGAAAAACGTACGTGAAAGAACCAACTTATGTCAAAAAACTCGCTATTGGGTCTTTCTATTTGCAATTTCAATGATCGTGGGCGTTATTGGGACATTTTTACCAACGTACGACCATTAATCGGAAAATTATCAAGTTTAAGAACGAAAGCTAGCAAGGGTAGAAATTACATTCGTGCGGTTAATCGACGAAAAGTGGAAAAGCTTGTTCGATAAATACCCTCTGCGATCTGTTTATTACTTTCGCATCGAACTGTCCGCTTTCTCATCTATTTCTGATAAAAGACGGTTCAAACAATCTGAAGATATTTCGGTGCGTTTTTATCGAAGAAATTATTTAAAGGTTTGAGGGAAGAGAAAGGGCGTCGATTATTAAAAGGAAGAAGGATTAGGAAGGAACGACTTGAGAAAGAAACATCGACTTAATATAGCTGTAACCCCGGCCTTAGTCGCGCGTAGCAATGTTCCAAATGTAAATAACATCGATCGCCGTGATATAAATATTTATAATAAATCGTATTGTTTTCTCAGGAGAATAAAATTGGTTGTCCTCGGAGAAAGCACAAAGCTAGAGAGTTGAAAAGATTCTTGGCTCGAAAGAGGTTCGAGGAAGTTAACGAAGGAAAAGATAAACATTTTGTAAGTTGCGAAAACAATGCGCAAATGCGTTGCGATCGGACAACACCGGCGGAAAAGCAGAAGAAAAAGAAAAAGGAATATAGAGGAGGAGCAAAAGGAAAAAGAAGAGGTACCATGCAAACAGATAAACACTCGACGAGGTAGAAAATTGTTCGACCGCTTTTGCGAAGGCGGAGTAGAAAAAGGACGAGCGATGCAAGTAATATATACATAGGTCTGAGTATTGGTTTTGTTCGGAAAACGTCGATACCTTTGGTTGTTTCGAGCATCGTTCAAGGCATATCCAATGGTCGCGTAAAACAAGCAAGGACGATCTTGATTTAGAGAAGAATAGTCGCGCTGCGAGCGAAACGTTTCCAACTCTTCAACAACGCCGTTTCCCAGCCAACGCTAGAAACGAGACGAAGAACTATACATGGTCGGTGTAAGGAATCGAGGATTCACAAAGAATTTGAAATTTAGCAGAACATTGTGAGTTCTCAAAGAGCAGTGGAATCTAAGAAAAGAATATTTAGTATTATGAAAACAATGTCTTCTTCTACTTCTTTTTTTATAAATGGATAGATAGAAGATATTCGGGTATAAAACGATAGCGAACAGGGCTAGGAGATAGCGTTGATGATAGGCAACTGAATGATAACGAAGGGCTGTCTACCGAAGAATTATCGTAAAATAATCGATACGAAGCTCGAAAATAAGATTGCTACGATTTTCGGTGAAAACGATTTGTAGCGTTGCAGCGAGATATTTTTCGAAGCAAGATTCATCGAAACTTTTATTATCGGGACGTTTCTTAGTTGTCAAATTGGTTCGCGATTCCGCGGCCAGCGATACTTTTCAACTACCTATACATATTGTATATAAGATTGTATGCCTCGCAACCTGTTGCTGTCCGAGGTTGAACACAGTCGAATTCCATCGATTCTGCTTACATCGACGAAAGCTCTTTCAGAGGAAAATCGTCTTCGAAAGAAAGTGCGGAAAAAACATGGATGTATCTGAGAGGAAAAGATGGCTGTAATAAATTGATTTTTGTAGTTCCTGTTCGCCTTTCTCGTATAGGGACTTGAGAAAGTGCGCGTGTTAAATTTCATTACGATGTCAGAAACGTTAGGAAGCTTAACAACCTTTTCCAACAGACGATTGGATAAATATAATCATCCTCGCAACTGCGATCAAGCATGGTACGGTATTTCATGAAATTGTCAGAATGAAGCAGTATAAATGGAAGATGCTGTAAGCGAAAGCAAGTAGCAGGTATAATACAAGATAATATTTCGAGAAAGTTTCTATATAAGTAGAACGGATACAGAAACGCGGAGAGCTCTCTCTCTCTCCCTCTTTGCTCGTTTCCAATCATTTGCGTGGATAGCAAGGAAGCATTGCTTATACTTTGCAACCCATATTTTGCTAACGACGCGACTTCGATCTCATACTGGAGTCGAGAGTTAGAAAACGATGCTGCCGTTACCGCCACCAGCCTGGCAACGTTCCTCCCCACGAAAGTAACGTCTGCCGGAGGAAGTAACCAAGTTAATCGAATAAACGACAAATTGCATGCTAAATTGCGAAGTCGTCGCAACGACTAGCTTCGGTGTTTGTTAAATTATGTTTCTTCTACTGTAAAGTAACCAAGTACTCGATAACTTATTCTCCTTCGAGGCTCGAACGATTACCAGAGTAATTACACGAACGAGCTTTACGATTTGATCTCTTCTCTTCCCTTCGGTTACCTTTCCTTGCCTTTCCCATGTTTCATCGTTTATTTGCCGAGATAACCATTTACTTTAATAGACGAAATATAGTTAAACGAATGTCGAAGCAGAATAAACGGAGAAATAGCGGCGGAAAGATGGATGCGTGAGAATATGGTTCTCCGAACTCAAACGAGAACAGGTGTTTCTTCGATATTCATCGTCGATTAATAAACGTACGAGGCGCCCTTAAGCACGCCACGCGTACGCAATTTAGAACCTTTTAAAGGTAACCGCGAGTAAGCACGAATGCCGCAACTTCACCTAAAAACTTGATCTCGTTTCCGAAGACTCTTAGTTAAATTGTCGATAACTGTCCTGTATAATACCGTTCGACGTTCTTCGATTTCTTGTCAATTATTTTTACGGAAACCTAATTTATACGCGTTTTCATTGATTACTGCCGTCGTTAATTACGTTTCTTGCCTTGGAGAAGAAATTTTCCAACTTTTTCTCAAACGAATTACATTTTGTAATATTATGCGCGTCTCGAGGCCCTTCGACCGCAAACCTTTAATCCCTTTAGTCTAATGAGACAAAGGCGAGTGAAAGTAAGATGAGAGTAAGAAGAGAGAAGACAAGCATTTTTTAAACACGTCCCATAATTAATTCGATTGCATAGAAACAACGATTATCTCTTTCTTCGATCATTTTCATTAATTCTCTTTCCCCTCTGAAGACCTATTCTTCTTTTTCTAAAAAGATTTTGTTTCCAATGAAATTTTGTATCGTAATATTACACGAATGTCGAATTTCTTTAATCGTAAATCTTTCTTTAAACATGTTTTATATTTAGTCAGATAGTATATATTTTATTATTTTAATTTTCTCTTCCGTTCGAAGATTCTCTCTTGTATAAATATTTTAACGTCGATCATCTTTCTTTCTTTCTTTCTTTCCTTAGAGCGATTCTCATTCCGACGAAATTTCAGCACAAATTTTCAATTAACAGACAATTATACAAGAAGAGTGTGAAAAGCATTTGGCCACGTAAACGTGGGAAACGCGATGCGGTGTGTGCATTGTGACGAGACGACGATCGATGAAAGCTGAATATATGAAAGTTTGATATTGCGTGTTTGCTCGCGTCTTGTGTCATAGCAATTTTACAGTTTTGAATCGTCCAATATTTATCCGTTCGGTGAAGCCGCGAGATTATTGCCGCTATTAGAAGCATACACAGGTATACGAACGTATGCGTGTATATCGACTGTACATCGAATGTATATCGACAAGTGCCATGTGATATACGAGCGTCGACAAGCTTCGCTTACCACCGATTCGATTCATTTCTGCCATTGCTGGTAATTACGCGGATATTAATTATTAATCAGAGTAGATTGTCGCGCGTCGTCTTTCGTAACGATTGCACAGCTTACGGTTCTATCTAAAAATAAAAGACACTTCGATTCGACAACAGGACACGCTATATTTTTCATCGACGTACGATTCAAGTTTTCCTGCAGTTTCGCATAATTTCATCGACTTCTCAGAATATCGTGAAACTGACTTAAAGACGGCAGAATCTTCTTCTTGCGCGTTTTATGAAAATACGAAAGCCTAAATACGCTTAGAGATGAGGAGCCATAATCATCAAAAACGCGATCATCGACCAGCGTCATAAATTGGAAAGTAGAGAAAAGCGACGGGGTTCGGAAAATAGTATCTTTGAAATTCGCGTTGGAATTCCCAGTCGCTTATGCTACCTTCTGAACATAAATATTTCCTTGTTTTTCGGAAGTTGAACGTTTACTCGTGTAAGGAAAACGAGGGAACGAGAAGTGGAATTGATCAGCCTGGCATTTGAGAAGCTCGCATATGCATATGTGTATTTTCTTCGTCGAAAAATATCATAGACGATGGAATAGTTGGAGTGTAAAATATCTTCGCTATGTGGCATTCGGATGTCACTATTGTATCGCGTTATCCTACCATACGATACCATAGAACTCTATGATTTCAAAGCGCGATTGTCTATTGCGTTGAAAATTAAACCACTGCTCGTTATCGTCGAGAACGAACCTCACCTCGCATCCTATCACGTTTCAGATAAATTTTGGAAAGACTAGGCAAAAGAAAAGGAACTACTCGGTGCGTGAAATATGCATATCCACTCGTAGATACACCTGTAGATATATCTTTCATAGTGTCACTCGTATTTATGTATACAGACGTACATGCGTATAGTACACAGTAAGAAGCATCGTGCAAGAAGATTCGTACAGGATACTGAAAAATAGAATTTTATCGATGCGTATAATGAAATATTAACGAATTAAAGTGCTCGACGAGATTAGCTTGTCCGCAAAGTGGAACTCTATTTTATTCTGATAGCGGACTAATTTCATTGAGAATAACTGACAAATCTTCGTAACAAAAACGCCTTCGGGCATTGTACTAAAGTTGAGAAACATAAATAAGCTTGTCAGAGTTATCGTCAAATCTCTTTTCCCTTTTGAGGAATAAGTTACTAGGAAATCTTGTGATTTATCGTTATAGCGTGCATCGTAGTTTCGTGCTCGGTCTTACACGTGTTTTCAACGAATCGCCTTTTTACCATCCTATAATTATAATGTTTCTGTCCTTTAAACTTTTGAACGATCAAGAAACCCGACGATTATCGTACATCTGCCTTTGTACTGTTATCACGATGAAGTTTGCCACGGTACAGTTGTGTCTGTCAAAGTGCAAATAAAAAATCGCGACAGGTAAGAGGGGCGATGGATGGTGGTGTTGCAGATTGTCTTATCGATAATCCTCGTTGGCTATGTGACGTGGACGAATGTAAAAGGACACAGGGGAATCAGAATCGGAATACAAATGATATCCGATGTATTTGAGAAGAATAAATTTGCCGGAAGATGTCTAAATCTTTTTCTCTCCTCTTTTTTGCGTATATGTGTACGAATATATATACTCGTCGTATGACATACACATACATATGCGAGACATACACGCACTAAATTGCTGTCATATGCGTGTTTCTATCTTGCAAGTCACTATGAAACATGTGCTGTGTTTCACGATGTTTTAACCGAAAGTTATCAGTCATTCTGCGATAAGATTTTCGTTGACGCGAGTGGGTGCACGTGTTTTGTTTGCCTGCAAAGTAACAGTCACAGGTTAAAAGCCTGAAATCGTATTCGTTCAATTTTAAAAGCGATCTAGAAATCTGTAACCAAAATTTGAAAATCGAAATTTGGATGGTTCCACGATGCGATAATCGCGCTACGGAAATAAATAGGCGACAAGATGAATTTTTTTTCAAGACAAACCATTTACAGTTGGAAACGTTCTGTAGAAATAATAATTCTTTTATTAAAACGTTTCAATCTTAGTAAAGAATTCCAAAGTTAGAAGGTTGTCGGAGCTTTTACGTTTCATTTCGTTCGCACGATCTAACACAATGGTGTGATTGAAAAAGGAATATTTTCAGCTTTCGTTCTAAGCGAGTTAAGTAAACGGAAAAATCAATTTTTTCCGCAAACGTCATAAAGAAACGAGAGGAAAATTTACATACAAGAATAGCGGAAGAATTTGTACGAAGGAATACGTTGCTGGAGAAAATTCTTACAAATTGAAAGAAAAATCTACGCTAAATCGCGTTTCCCTCTACGCTAAACTGCGTCTTCTTTGAATCTTCGCACCCGTAACGACGAACGAGAATAAACGAAGCTAACCGGAACGTTCGCGCGAATCCAACGTTTAGATTTTTCATTTTTTTCAACCTTGTCTGTTTGTTCGGATAATTTGTACTAAAGTTAGACTCAGAACTGTCAGTGATAGTTAATAACGAATAAAAATAAAACTTTGTGTAACGCGTGCTTCGGAGTTCTTTGCGTTTAACCAAATGAAAGGAACGATGAAAGCAACCAGGTCCACGTGGAATACAGTTCGCAAACCGCCCGTATTTTATCTCTACCATATTTTGTCTTTGATGTATACGTTGCACGCGTTCGTAGAAAACATCTGTAGACATATATTTTATAAAATCACAGGTATCGTGTTACACGTTTTTCCGTAAACTTCGTAACTGAAAATATCACCGAATACTATTTTCCGATCTTCGTTTAAGCGATGGTCGATAAGTAGCCAATTACAAGTGGATTAGCGACCGATTAACCCGCAATGGGAAAATGCCACGGTTTAGCCAGACAGTCCGGGTTAAGAGTTTCGAAACTGTACCTAGTTGATCGTCGATTTACGGTGTAAATTACAAACGAGTTTCCAATGGAGTAGGGAACTAGTTTCAAGCACTTGGAAATTTTTCCTCTACTTGTTTCCTCTGCACCTTTCGATGCGATCGCGTTAAATACGAAAGCTTACAGATGGAAAAGTCTTCTTTCTCTGTCTATTTATTTATCTACGATACTTCTGTGAAATTTGTTGTTCTTCCTATGACGCTCGTACTATGTCTTACTATTTGCTTAATGTATTCTGCGAAGTTTATCACAATACACCCTTTGTTACGCCCAAGCGTCCACGTTTTATCACGAATACACAATAATTGGACGATGATTAGAATCGTCTACTCTTTCAATTAAGTTTTACCATTTGCACATGCTTGCCTCTTTTGAAACAAATTTTTAACAATAGACTACCCTATTATTTTCACATAAATATTCACACTTCTGTCATAAATGTTTGTCAATAAATCTAATAAATAAATTCTGTCAATAAACTTAGCTCGCATTGATTCCGTGTAAGAATCCTTTCAAGGTTAATTCTCCCAGGTTCATCATTTATATTCTAAAGGTAATTTAAATGATAATGGTTAGAAAGATATTTACACGACTTTTCAAAGTATCAAGTATGAAGATAGTGGTGAAGTATAAGAATAAAAGGAAGTCGATGACTCGAGGTTTTTATCTTAAGCGAATCAACGACGATGATTTAAACTAGAAGCACGAATTGATAGATTGGCGAGTGATGTGAGCGAATTGTTTTCGTTTAGAAGAGGAAAGCGACAAGTAGTACGAGTCGACGTATGATTAGGCGAACGGAACCATTTGCTTGATTAAAGCACGCGCTTCCAAATACGTTGTTATTTTGTCAGATTGAGTTAATTAAAAGTATAAAATATGAACGATCACAATGGAGTAACGTGTTCTTATCGTTGTAAAAGTCTTGCGACTTTGTAATTATGTACGTCGTTATATTTAGGTGCAATTCGTATCGTGCAAGTTTTAATTAAATCTCCATCCTTAGAAACGCTTCGGATAACTCTGCATATATATCTATATATATAGAGATATGACAAAGAGATCATTTTCGATGGGTTTTCTCTTCTAGATTTACAGTTTTACACTCTATGTAATATTATCGCTGTTTCTCATCTTTCGTCATATTGCTCGCGGGAAAAAAGCGAATGGGCAAAATTTTAATAGGAACGAAAGAATAATGATCGAAGTTTTGAAAGAATTGGCGACAAAATATGCGACCACGTAATTATAATGCGAAACTCGTGTATTAAGCTGTTATATATCGTATATGACATTGATATGCATACGATAATACGCAAATGACGGCGTTAAACACGACGAGTCGAACATTAAACACAACGATACACTCAAGAAGAGGAGAAGAAGCAAATGCATGGATGAAAATTGCGTAAAGAAAGAAAACAGGACTGCGTAAGTAATCGAAAACTTGTAATTCCGTAACTCTTCTTGCTGTGCGAGAACAATTTTATAGGAGAAGAAATCGCGTTTTCTTCATCGAGAACCAAAGAACATTTGAGAAAAGTCTGTTTTATCCGGCAATGATAAGATTCGTTCTTAAGTCACTTTATATCCTTTTCTTATATACGGTACTGAAAGACGAAGTAAAACGAACGACAGATGGAAAGACTGTACAGAGAGAATTGGACCGTGGAACGGCGAAGAGACGAAGCTAATCGCAATCGTGCGTTCTCACGTGCACTTTCTACGAAAAGAGCGGCGGATTATTCGTTTCTCGAAGAAATTGAAAGAACCGCGAAAGAACAGAGCGGTCGATAAGAGAAAAATATGAAATTGTTGAAACGCGGTAAGTAGACGTTGAGAAAAGTAGACCCCTTCGGATTATGCGCATTAATCAGTCAAATGGGTGTATTTACGGAACTCGCGTGTTCTTCGCAATAAAATGTTCTTCCTGATTGCGATGCTAATGATACAAATGTAGATGTCGAGCACCAATACGATGTTGTACGATCGTTATGCTGTTTACGTGGCTTACCACGGAAAATATGTGTCAATACGAAGATTTCATCGAGTCTCCGCAACATCGAATTTAAAGATCCGATTAAACTTTTGCAATTATGTACGATAGTAATGGCGGTAGTTAATTTCGAGCTTACGCGCGCTTTGCGTTGAAATGATCGGTGCGCTTAAGAGGATTGATTAAGTATAAAGAGAACGGTACACTTGAAATTTAAAGTTTTGAATATGGCATAAAGTTTCCATACGAGAAACATTATGCCGAAAAGCAACGAACACGCTCGACCAAAGCTTGTCATTCGGATTCATAAACGAATGGTAAATTTGGTAAAATCCAGAATGATGAGTTTACATTCGAGATATACGTTCGACTGTGCGTCAACGAATAGAGAAATCGAAAGGGAGTTCGAAACAATCGAGCGAATTCTATATTGGCAAATTAAAGCGCGGCTTTATCCACTGTATAGGATGTTCGTGCCAGTTACATTCATAGTTTGTTTTTAGCTTCATTGTAATTAAAGTAACGCGAAAAGTACGAATCGGAACGATGTAGAAACTCGTTAGACGTTCTACCTATTCGATCGAACAAAATCGTTCACAACTTTATCGTTCCGAGAAACGGGTACTTTCAAGAAACTAATTACTTTCTTAGTCATTGCCTCTTCGTTCGATGGTAATACGTTTGTTTAACAATAGCTAGAAAATCGCGGAAAATGCGCTTATAACGTTCGTTGATGCTCGATACTTTCGTCGACTCGGACCAATAATCGTTTCTGTCGTTAACGTTTTATGAAATGAAACTCGAATATTTTTAAATTTACCGTCGAATGCTGTTGGTCGTATTTGTACGTTCTATTTGAAAGCCTGTTGCTTCGGAAAATCGTTCATATATGTATACACGATATAAGTACGTTAAGAGTGCTGACATTTAACACAAATTGAATGCTTCCCACTGCTTTTATTTTTTAGCTATTTTATTGTAAATTTGTTGCTTTAATTACGTTACACGTGTTTTATAACATAAAATATTAATTGAAGCAAAATTTATTGGAATTTTTCAACGGACGTAATACTTATGGCTGTGTATGACCGTACGTTTCTACTTTAACTCCCAGCATTTCTAAACTGCCAACAATATCGTTCTTCTTCTTTCTCTTCCTTCCTCGCTATCCTTTCGCTCTTTATTTCTTGTTTGACGAATATCTGTACGTATACAGTACACAAATATATGTATATTTACACATGCATGAAAACGCGTTTATAAAAGCATCTGCTAACTGGAGAACGAAAGCACATACGTAGCTCGAATAGTTTGCAAACATCGCGACTGTGAGAAACATATTTGGCGACTTAAAAGCGAAGGAGGAGGAAAGCAAACTGACCGAGAAAGAAAATAAGAAATGTAAATATTAACGCCACGTACATCATAGAACGATATTTCAATTTATTATTTCACTGCATTATATTTCGATGTAGTTTTGAATCCTTTATTCGATTAAAAGTTAACGCGTATGCTGTTCCCTGTATTTCATGTATCGCCCGAAGCAGTTTCCAACGCGATGTATTATTTCTGCTTTAAAGTTTACCGAAAACGCGAGGCTGACTTAGCGTGGAATTATTATAGAGACCATATTGATTGTTTAATGATTCGTAAATGATTCGAGAGAACGAGAATAGTAGCGGTATATACGTATCGTGTATATATATGTAGTTATTTCTAATTATAGAAACAAACAAAAAAAATCGACCTGACGACTCGTAAAAAAATTTGATGCGTACCTGTTATCTTCGTGGATGAGCGCAAAGATGTCCTCGTCGTTAGGATAACGATGATTTTCGTTGTCGATTGGCTCGAATTAAAGATTCGTTTACGACTCTCGGAGGAGCAGAGGGTGATTCAAAGTTGAGACCCGATCGACGTGACGGACAACGATGTACTGACGCTCCGCGTGCTTCACCTTTACATAGGCCGGCGTAGTGACGTCACGAATCTGCGGGGACCAATGAGAAAACGAAGCTTGCACCACCATCGGGGATAGAAATCTAACCCCGTACCCCTTTCATCGCAAATATCTCTCGGAGAAACTTGTAGCTATCTCGAATACATAATGTTTGGCTAACCACCGATTTTCACCTTGAATCTTCTCCCTTATCAACGGCAAACATTTCCACTTTTTCTTCTTCCGCTCGCTTTTCTTCTTCCTTCCGCAGCCTCTCGTATATTCACCCATCTACGAACAAAAATATATCAGTTGGCTAGTCTCGCTAACGATAACGAGTAGACAGTGTATATTAATTTTCCATTGCTTCGGTTATTCAGTTCGTTGTAATTTATTATATCAAAGTGCCGTTTCTTTAATTATGTTCGCAAATATATAAATTTGTATAAATTCGCACTTGAATAACGAGGAATATTCTTCTGGTTGGCGATCGCGTATCGGATATCGAGCAACAGAGTTTCGTTACGGCAGTCCGCTCTCTGCACCGCTCTCGTTAACTTCGACGTCAACAATAACTTTTTTCGACGAAGAAACGACGTTTTGCAAGCGTTTCTCTCTATCGTCTTATCTTTCCTAAATTAAAATCCTCGATCTTTATTCCGTGTATTTGTTGGAATAAACGAATAACAAGGAATTATATTCGAATAATTTTGCAACATCGATCGGCAAGCTCGTTCGACGAAATCGTTGATGCTCCAGAAGAACAAGACGCTAACGCATCATTTTACGGCTATTTGCATACGATTAACGTAGCTAATATCAAGTTGTAACAAACGTTTCGAATGTTACAGGTGCGTGGCATAATTTCCTTCGATTCATTTATATTCATGGGAAGGTACAAATTTCAAAATATTCCACCCACGATATGATTAAAACAAGTATTTGTTCTCGAAACAGTTTTCCTTTGGATGAAAAGTGATGTGCCTCTAAACATACGGGTGTCTGTTTTATCTCAATGCGCTGAAATATCTTTTAAGGTAATGGTACTACGAAAAAAATGTTTCATCAAAAATCGCTCGTTACCGAGGCAGACATTGTGCGGTGTAAATATATCTTTTGTAATTCGTACAGTGTGGATGATTTCAAAATCAATTTAATTTTATTGAACGGACCGATACATCTTCTTGCATACCATTCGATGCATTTTGTAACTCTCTGCAGAAACGTATTAAGGTACTTGGGTCGAGGAGTATTTAGTAATTCGAAAGATATTTTAACTCGACTCTTGTAAAACTTATCGCACCAAGACCTTTACGTTTCCCTTACATTCGTACGATAAGTTTTACAATATTTAAAGCTAAAATACCTTTGAAACTGATCATTTCTCGACCGAGAGATCGTAATACTTTATCGTTGGGAATTAAAAAATGCATCGAATGTTGTGTAAGGAAATGCATAGATTCATCTATAAGGAAGAAATTAAATTGCCTTTGACATCCATCCCGACTATAGCAGGTAGAAAAAAGGTATTTGCATCGCATAACGTCTCTCTCTGTATTGAACAACAAATTCTTCGTATCGTCGATTCCTTAAAAGATATTTCAGTGTACCGAAATTGAACAGACACCCTATATAGAAAATATATTTCAAAATCTATGTTATCGAGAAAAGATAATGTTTTCAAGTGAAACGAACAATATGTTCGTTTCGCAGATAGATAGGCGAAAGCGTCCAAGCAGATGCTTTTGTTGTCGATCAAATCACAGAACAGAGATATCGCATTAATACTCTTTAAACGTTTGAAACAGTTTTAATCAATTGCTCTTATCTACCCTATTTCCAAGTAATAATTTGCCTATAAATCGAAACGAAAATTTACATTGTATTATCACATTATATATATATAATATATATATATATATATATACACATATATATTCCACTGATCGTATTTTTAATTCATGTTTGGGCTTTTCTTCGAAATTGGATTTATTGAGCGTAAAATAGAAATCCAGATAGTTTTGCATATTGATTGTATGGAAAGATAATACGTAACGTTACTATTACTACCCACGATGAGTTGATTTCCATCTGTGAACTACAAGAAAATGATAAGGATGAAAATGCGCGTATGTAATTCATTTTATTAACGTTTCTCGTGTATCTTTGAAAAAAAATCGACTAAAAAACGAAGATAAAAAAGTTGTAAAAATTCTGGTAATTTAACGGAGTTGCTTGAAAACGTTTGCTAGTACGGCAGTTTATAAGAAAAGAAAGTGGTATTAGTTACACGGTCGCGCGCCGTTCCATAGTCTAAGGAGAAAAATACACCCTTGTGACCAATGCTCCTGGTTTCATGAATTCTTTCATAGCATAATTTCGACCGTTTCAAATTTTTTATCTGCGCTGTTACGTCGCGTTTTGCTTTGTCGAGAATTTATTCTCTTTTTTTGCATGAAACCTTGCACGAAAGACAATACACATACATAAAAGTTATGCGTGCACAATATCTTTCTAATTAAAGTGCGTGTCGACGAAAAGAAACGCCACGTTCGTTGTACGAAACATTTGCCGTAGCTGAATCAAACAATACGAAGCAATTCTTCGTACGAGATAGCTTTTTACAAACGAGGATACGACCAGTTTATACATTTTAAAACTAAATTAAAAGAAAGCTTCAAAAACACTCTTGAATAAATAGATCGAATTACACGTGTTTACGATTAGATCAAAAACTTGATTTATGAAAGTAACGCTGATCGAGTTGCGCCAGTTTTTAAGTTGGTGACGTTACTTTTTTCAAAAGGATATTTCTATTACCGCATATGCAACGCTGTGACACACGCCAATGATGACCAATCAACGTAAAATTTATACGGACGAAAAGTTGCTCGAGATGACTCTCTGGATGAAGAACATTTCTCTTCTCGTCGAAGAAATTGTGTATTGGCGGATCAACTTTGATGACGAAGAAAAGCCGCAGGCTGCAGTAAGCGAGAATCCTTATTTATCCCGTTTCTACTAGAAACATAGCTTATCACCCAAGATCCTGTTTATTATCGAAACGGAAGTTGAAAGGCTGGTGAAATCGATTTTCATTGAACTATAAACCACTACTGTGTTAACTATACTTACGTATTCGACTTCCGTATTTCCTCGAATTTATCGACGGTGAACTTTAACAGTCGAGTCTTTTTCGCTCAATGTAATGTAATATTCTCCATAATAACAGGTAAGCTATGGAATAAAGAAAATGAAAGACGAGAAGGTGAAGGAGGAGGAAAGTTAAGAATCAAAGTTGAACAGAGATAATGTTCAATGATTTGACCGTAATATTAATAAAATAAAATAATAATATTGTTTGTTAAATTTTTATATCAATGCACCTTTGTATTTGTTTTGCATATAACATACAGAATAAGTAAATGGTTTACTTCCGCTTAACACGAGCTGGTAAGTTTAATCAGGCCAGAGCACGTAGTTATAATATTCGTAGGTTCATTCAGATCATACCTAGTAAGATATAGTTTCTCTTCATTAGTAATTCTATACACGTATAAACAATAATTTATCCTAGTTTGTATAAAACTTATACTAGATCATATTGAAACGTGCTCGAAACGTAAATCGCACTGCTATGAAACGTAATAATTATTGTTCTATGCGAATAACGCCTATTTTGTAACGAAGCACGAGATATTTCGCGATAAACCAATGTATGTAAAATGTATGACGTTTATACAATATACGTACGTAAGTTTTTACCATTAACCTATAAAATTACGAAGTGACAATTATAATATTGATAATTAAAAATACTCTATAGAACAATGTTTAGAGTATTATTACTTACTTAATTAAACTTAAACTTTATTATAGATTTAAGCGATAGCTATGAAGAATAAATGTACGAAATTAATATAATAATGATACTTGCGTATAAATTTTCCGCCATAAACGCTTTTGAAATATTATTTGCGAAGCGCGTCGTGGAATGCACTCTAGCGAGTGACTCGCGAACTACGAAGAAACGTTAGCGCCATCTGCAAACGCGTCGAAGTTGACAATGACAAGTTAAGTCGTCTGCTTGCGATGCTTTAGTTAACCTTTACGATTCCTAGGTGTAAACGTTTAGATTAGGTTTTAAATCATCGCGAGGTAAGAAATAATCACGCGATGGGCGATAAATCGGAAAATTCGAAAACGAACGAACAGATCATAGAGGAACTCACAAAAGATCTAGAAAGTTCTTGTATCAAAGCAAATGATAACCCCGCGTCGGACGACAATATCAAAGATTCGACTGAAAAAAATGGCAATTCCTCGGGCACTTGTTACGAACGCGTGGGAATAATCAATGACAATGCCGACGAATGTGAAACAGGAGCCACAGGCGACACAAATTTCCCGCAAGACTATGTAGACGAAGAATCGTTGAAAGACAGAGAACTTACTCTCTCTGAAGATGAAAAAGAAGTTTGTAGTTGCTTATAAAGTTTATAGCCTTTACAGAATTATAAAAGTAATCATCGTATATTATATCTACCGACGTATGTTTCTTTTTCAGATCCTTAAAGCAGAAGCAGAGAAATGTAAAGATAAAGGAAATGATCTTTTTAAGAGCGAAGAATATCAAGAGGCAATATCTATGTACACGCAAGGATTGCGAACTTGTCCGTTAGCTTATAGCAAAGAGAGATCCATTCTGTATGCTAACAGGGCTGCTGCAAAGTTAATATGTCTGGTAATGATGTTATTTAAAGAATATCGTCGTAAATATTCTAAAGATCCGACGATTCTTTCAATAAAATCTACTTACGACGTTTCTTAAGTAGGATAGAGAATCCGCGATATCCGACTGTACAAAGGCCATAGAATTAAATCCAAATTATGTGAAAGCATACGCTAGAAGAGCCAAACTATACGAAGAAACGGATAAGCTAGACGAGGCTCTGGCAGACTTCAAAAAAATTCTAACGCTTGATTCCGGTCACGTAGAGGCAAATCATGCCACTCGGGTAATCACCAAATTATATCTTCTTTATTTCCATCGTACTTAGGTATTAATGCGTTAAATGTTTTACCAGAGATTACCTCCATTGATCAACGAAAGAAATGAAAAACTGAAAGAGGAAATGCTAGGGAAACTGAAGGATTTGGGAAATATGGTACTAAAACCTTTTGGTCTTTCTACGAATAATTTCGAACTACAAAAGGATCCGAATAGCGGTGGTTATTCCGTCAAGTTCCATCAAAATCCTAGTTAATACATCAACCGCCGCATAAAAATGGATTTTGGAAGCGTGTCACAGAATATTTATACGTACCTTATGTAAATTCTGCTCGGATGCTGTGTGCTTGTTGTAATAAATATATAAACGTTATGATATTTAGAAAGATATATTAAAATATTGAGGATTATATATATAAATAATGTAAAATCGTAAAATCTCGTTGTTCGATTTTATCACGATACGAAGTTAGCTTCTTTCGTTGCCGATCAACGTCTTGATAAGATTCGTGTGAAAACGTACGATGCCTGACCGATTACCGATTACGGCACAAGATTTATTCATTATAAATGGTAAGTATATGTTTGTAAGTTCGTCACGAGGTAAAATAATCATTTGTCAGACGTAATCGTCGGATGTACTCGTCAGATTTTTTCATACACCAATTTTATTTACAGTTGCATGTCGTTTGTTGCATTGTTGATTCAGAGTTTCCTTGGCATCTACTGCAGTTAATGTTTCGATCGATGGTAGAATGGTTTAATAAATATTAATGAGAACTTTTGTTTGCAAGAGAATAAAAAAAGTTTATGAAAAATTGAAAGACCAGCAGACAGATTGCGAGGCAGATCCTATTGGTATCTTTAGCATTTATTGCTAACGACGTCGTACGATTTAGATCATATGTAATCTAACGATCCTATTACATACAAGTTCAACAAGCTACTATAGGCAAGAAACTATTTTTATCTTTCACAATCGAAAGCGAACGAATGAACGACCTTAAAGCGTTGCAGGTGCAACGAACGACCGCGAATAGAAAGGAAGTTACGGATGGACTGTTCACGTTGCCACTCCTATCGCTTCTCACCCTTTCATTTCGATATTTTTATCTTCGTATATACCCCTTTTTCTATTCTATTTTTGATACTCGTGTACTATCCTCATATTTCCTAGACTTTATCGTTGCATTACGGATGATCTATTCCTGCATTTATGGAAAATTAAAGTTAACATACAACAATATATAAATAGCTAAAGTAAAGCGCTCGTTATAATATTTATTAGATAGAAAAATGTCTATTTAGGTTTCACTTTTCCAATTGCCATTACTAAAATATAACATTACATATCTTTATCTTTCCCTTTTTATCTCTGACTATGGGCATTTATTCAAATTCATGTTATTAACAACTAAAAAAGTAGAACTCAATACCGAGTGCTCTACTTTGGACTTATTTTATATCTATATATAATTATCTATATGTCCAATTCCAAGGATGCGCAGGTTTTAAAAATCCGTAATTCACCGATCAATTGCCATTGCTTCATTCAGTTTTCATTCTTACGGTTCACGATAAGCCGAATTGTGACATTGTGATTGCGCGTGCGTAGCTTGATATCAGAGGATTGGGAATAACAGAAAAAGAGATACTACGGATGTGTGTGCGCTTTAGTAGGATAGGTAGGAGGGTGGTTCTCGCGTACTCGTTAGCGCGTGCGCGCATGCAGGTGGAACACATAGATATAGGGAGGAAAAGGGGAAGAGGATAGAAGCAGTTGCAAAGGGGGGATGGTAGTGGCGGCGTTGATGGTGATATGCGAGGAGAAGAAATGCGAAAGGAGGCTTCATTGGCGAGCAGCGCATAAACGCAGCGAAACAGGCGACCAGAATCGACCGGTAAACGATAAACGTTGCATGGGTATGTGCTAGCAGAGATCGTTAAAAGCTGGTATCTGCGTTTAAAGGTGACCTGTTACACGCATACAGACATACGTGCACGTTGAAAGTGTGCGGTCAAACCGCAAGACTCGGAAGAAATAAAAACAAGCGTAGAATAAACGAGAAAACTGGCGAAAAAATAAAAATCGGGTATAAGAGGCGAATAGAAAAGACAGAAAGAGAGAGGGAGGGGAGAGAGAGAGAGAGGGATAACAAGGGATGTGAAAGTACCGTGAAAGGGATCTTGCGAAGTTGCTGCGATACTTTTTTCACGGCACGAGGATGGCCGTGACGTCGATGAAAGGAGATCGTATTAACTGGAGGGTGGTTCAGTAAGCACGACACCTACGTAGCCAAGAAGACGACGCCTACGTACAGCGCAAACACGCCGAGAACGCATCGTAACCGAGAGTTTTTATGCAAATCAATAATTCGAGTACGACGCAGCAATAAAGCTTTGCCTTTATTTCCTAGAAATATCGAACGTTGTTGTTGCCGAATAACAGTGACGACAAGGGCGACGTCGCGTCGCGTCGACGGCAGCGAGCGCCCGACACTCGATAACGAGTTTCTATCGTGGTAGAAGCGTTCGGCAGACGTCGGCCGAGTGTGGAGGAAAGCGTAAGAGTGCCTTTGGTCGCTTGCACCGTTTATTCGCCTTTCGCGTGCCAATAATCGGTGCTACGTACGTGTTTCGTGAGGCACGTAAAAGAAGTTGGCCACGTCGAATTCGCTGCTGCATAATGTGCAACGTTTCTGCGAAAGGGGTAAGCCGAACTACCTACCAGCTACTATACATACGTCGATTCGTAAACCCACCGTTTAACGATCGTTGGAAACCCCGAATTGGGTCACTTTCACTCACAGCTCGGTTTTCCTCGTGCTTTTATATTTGTACGTGTTAATTGCGGTAAATAAAGTCACTCGTGTCGGACCTTTCGCCACCGGAAATAGTTTTACCGAATAGAAAACCACTGTATCGTTGCATCGTTCCGATTACGAAATATGTATGCGCGTTTGCTTGGAATTATTTTTTTCAGAAATCTTATCGTTTCGTTCGTTCGTTAACAAGACACACATATTTGAACTTTGCCTTAAATCGAGCCGCCGGTGCATCTTCATAACTTAACGCGTAATTTTACGGTTTATCTAATCGTATTTCCTTTGCAACACACATACTACACACATATGTAGGTATTCATATGAAATTATGAGTATCGTTTAAGTATTTATTTCCTCAATGGGTTGATAAATTATTAACGTAAATCCTTTTGTACGCGTTCGTCGCCTGGCTCTTCGAAATGAAACAAAGAAAGAGTGGATGTAGCTGGCTAATTCGCAAATTGTATTCGTCGTTCGTTGGTATTGATTTTCGATCGTTAGCTGTAAAAATAGATATCATGTAGAACGACGAAAGAAGAAGTCGAAACACCTTGAGAAGGAAAAAACGTTCCGAAGCAAAAGTTTAGATCCTCGAGTTTTTGTTTGACTACGACTTTCCACATTTGCGTATAATGACAATACACGTGGCTATAAATGACTCAGTCGCAATATACAAAGAACGAAGAACTTTTTGCGATAATAACAAGGTAAAACAAGAATAGAAAAATACGAAGAGAACAATACGATAAATTTTAATCGTTACAGTTATAGTTCCTTGTCGAGTTGTGAACAGAACTTTTAATTAATTTCTCTATTCTATCGTATCGCTGCTTTCTCACTTCCAGCAAAGAATTATAGTATAACTGTGGGCGATCGCTTTCTCTTGGTTTAATTTTCATTTCGTAACGAGCATAAATATTTGAACGAAAACCGGGATTATCCTCGTACGATATTAAAAGTTATTCTAGTTACCTTGTTTATTCGTAAGGTCGTTACTGACACATCTGGCAACATGTATTACATGCGTATACGCGTTGCGAATCAATATAATTCGCACGATCGATACGACTATATCGAGATAAAAAGAATCTAATCCTTGCCATGTTTCATTTGATACGGGTCATTCGACGTTAAGGGACGAGACGTTTGTAAGACGAAGAAAACGCCAACTATTACGTACATTACGTCAAAGTTGAACACCATGATTCATATAGCGGTAAAAGACAAAATTGATCGCGTATTTCGCACAGGATCCGTTGTATTACCCGATCAAACAAATGTCTGCTGACGTTCCATTTTTCCAATTGCGTTACGTAAAAACGAGAGTTTGCAGAAACATTTGCGGTCTATTCATCGCGCGTTTAAATATAAAAGAAGCTGTATGTATGTACCAATTATAATAGTACGTCCAATATGTTTCAGTCGAGGACAATGAGGCGAATTCGCTTGGAAAGTACTTCGCGACGCAGAAGGTGGTCTCTGCGATTCGGCTTTCTCCTCGCGTACATATTAATCCAGTATGTCACTTGTGCAAAAATACCTGAGATAACGTCTCCTTATCCCAGTTCCACGGACCGCGAAGAAAACTGGACGTTGGATTCTACCTTGGAATCGTTTACGCCCGAGACGGAGGCCGGTGTCGAACTAAAAGCAAAAGCGAAGGAAGAAGCTGTCTCGGAGAAAGAAAAGAACGAAAAGACCGAACTAAAAAACGAAAAGAACAAAACGGAAGAAAAGAACGAGGGCCAGCAGAAGCATGGAAAGAAGACGCCCGAAGAAGAAAAATCGAAGCTCGATGAACGTTCGAAGGAACGGAACGCTACTTCGACAGAGAGAGCTTCTCCAGCGGAGAAAGCTGCTCCGAAAAAGGAAATTGCGACAGCGAATGTTCCTACAACCACAACGGTGAGACACGATTTTTTATTATCGAATTTTCTTTTCTATCGCGGTGTTCCTTTGAACGCGAGGAACGCGACTATAAATCGTTGGAATTCCACTATAACGCATATAAGAGATATTGGTTATTCGAGACTCTAGGTTTCAACAACGACCACTATGAAGTACGAACATGCAACGTGGAGACCGCGAAGGAAAGATTGCTCGCCGCCTGCGATCGAACAATTTCCACGACCACTAATGGGTCCCTCGGCTAGGAAACACGGTGGATTGATCATTCATATTTTAGTTGCAATTTACACCTTCCTGGGACTTGCCATTGTTTGCGACGATTACTTCGTCTCCAGTTTGGATCGAATTTGCGAAGGTAACGAAAGTTTTAAAGTAGAATTTCCTTCGGGTGTCAGACCTGTGCGTTTGGACGTTTTCAGCAGGATTCTGCTCGTATAGAAAGATTTCTCACGTATATTTTCATCTATGTTTAATACAACGGAATCTATAACGAACTTTACGATATCGTGTACCATGAAATTCTGTTTTTATGGAAGATTAAAATTGTATTATAAATAGTAATAGAACTGTGAAACTTACGATGCATCGAAGAAGCGTAATTCTGATAAAAGTTATACAAATTATTACGGCTAAATTTGCGAGAATATCGACGAAAGTCTTGGTTTTCTTTGCGTAGAACTGCGATTGTCTCCTGACGTTGCTGGAGCGACTTTCATGGCTGCCGGTTCTTCAGCTCCGGAATTGGCGACCGTGGTGATCGGTGTGTTCTTTGCCAAGGATGATATCGGAGTAAGTATACGAGAACTTTGCGTTTTGGCCAAAAATCCACATGGAGCAAATACGTGCGCGTGTAATTAAGTTTGGTTAGAGGGGACTTGAAAGGAATTTAGTAGGGAATATTATGCAGATTACAGAGAGTTGCTGTTGGGATTGCAGGTAAGCGGTGTAATCGGAAGTGCGGTGTTCAATATAATGTTCGTGATATCGGTGTGTGGACTGTGTACGTCGACAGTGTCAAAGTTGAATTGGTGGCCTCTCTGCCGAGATTGTTTTTTCTACGCTGTATCGATCCTGGTGATGCTGGGTACAATTTACAACGAATCGATATCTTGGTAAGAGACAGCTTGTTATCGAGATTCTTGTTATGACACAGTCATCCCTAAAAGTCTTTGTATATCTTACGAAGAGGCCATTTCATTTACATAAAGCGTATACGTTTAACGAAAGAATCGCGTTCGTATAAAATACGCTATCTTTGTACAGAACTTTTGCGTGGCACTTTGTTTTAATAAAAATTACCTTCTTCTATGGTGAACGAAGACTTTCGCGACTGTACCATAGTCGTATGAACGTCGTATCGTCGATTTTTATCATGTACAAAAAAGAAACGTGTCTTTTTCAGGATGGAATCTCTATTCATGTTGTTCATGTACGGCGTGTACTGCGTCGCTTTATCTTACAACGCTAGACTGGAACGTTGGGCGAAATCTTACAATATACCTTTTCTACCAAAAGACGACGAACCCGCGGAGGAGAGCGCTCTTGTTAGTTATAGATCGTTACAAGAGGACCGCTTGTCTTACACGGGGCCGAGTTCGCCTACGGATCAATATAAAGAGCAGGAAGGTAAACGCCGATTATCAAGCACGTACGAAATACCAATTTCTAATCTATTCTAGTGTTTATAAAAAGAATAGATCGTGTGCACATTCGGTACACATCCGGGGACTTTTACAAATTCATTATGTTGACCTACGATCTTGATGTTGCAACGTTTATCGATCTTCGGTGATAGATATTTATCCAAAGACGGAAGACAAAATCATCTGAAATCTTTTTTTTGTCATCTCGATACCACCATATCGCTACTGTATAAGTTGTTCCAACCGAAGGAGGTCACCTAAACGTCTGCTTCGCTTTTAATGTCGCAAAAGATGCTTGTAACGCGACTTGAACGATTTCCAAAAATGGAATATCATGGGAAAGGAAGCTTTTTCTTTGCTCGTTCCTCCTTTAATTTTGTCAATGTCATCTTCATCTTCTATGTACGAAACGTGTATCTTTCCTATCGCGTCTTGTGGCGTGTACGTTGTCACGGATCGAATTTTTGTCTGGCATGTGTTACGCCAGATGCGATGGTCCTTGCGAGGTTCCCCATGGTCATGGCGTCAAGACCTAAACATCGTCACACTGACCCGCCACAAGGCTAAGGAGATACCCTAAGCCGAATCTGTTTAGTTTCATTTCCCTTCACATAAACATTTTCGGTTTACGGAGAAAGCGGGTGTCTGGTGAGATAATAGGCTTTTCTCATGAACAAGGATGCCCACGAGCCGCATCGGCTCCTCTTTGTCTTTACAGTTTCATTTATTAACCAATGGGCATCGCGGATCATTACCCTCATTTTTCTACCGAAAAGTGTGGACGACGAATCCGCGTTTTAAGTTCAAAAGGGCACACCCACACCGAGCTTTCCTCCTTGATGGTACGAGACGGGTTCACACAGTTCTTCTTGTGATTTCTTGTAATAAAAAATAGAACTGTTATCAATAAACCCAATTTTTTATTAAATATTTGATTATCGTTTGAAATTACGTGACAACGTCTTCGCCAACTTATCTCTGTATAAAATATTGTCCAAAAATAACATCAAGATTGTAGGACAATGCGATAAATCCATAAAAGAAACTCAAGATACTTATGGGAAGTACCTAACTACGTAAGTGTCTGAATACTCATAGACGGGAGTGTATAGAAATTATTGCAGAAAAATGAGATTCCATAAAGTAGAAAATATTACACGGAAGATCGCTTGGCTACGCAGGTGTAACTGCAGGAGCAACGACAGGAGGAAACGTTCCTGAAACGAACGAATCGGCACCTCCGAAACAACCGAGCTATTACAAAGCGAAAGAACCAGATCCGAACGAAGTATCGCCGCTGGAGAAGCCCACTGACGGTAGCAAATGGTCTCTGTTTACCTGGGGTCTCGTCTATCCGATTCATTTCATGTGCCGCGCCACAATGCCGGATTGCCGACAAGACAAATTTAGGAATTGGTATCCCTTTACCTTCTGCGTGTCGATGGTTTGGATCAGTTTCTACAGTTACTTCATGGTGTGGATGATTACGATTATAGGTAAGAAACAGCAGCGATCACGGTGGTAACGATACGAATATAATTTAAGTAATCTTTCTCTGGCGTCCGTTATTCTTCAACGGCAAATTCAATGTTTCGTAGGTAGCACCCTTGGTATACCAGACACGGTGATGGGTTTGACGTTCGTCGCTGCTGGTGTCAGCGTGCCCGACGCGCTCTCGTCGTTAGCCGTGATAAAAGAAGGCCTCGGTGACATGGCCGTGAGCAACGCTGTCGGCAGTAACGTCTTTGATATACTAGTTTGCCTCGGGCTTCCATGGTTTATACAGACCGCGATGATACAACCCGGCTCGCACGTAAACGTCACTAGTCGAGGTAAAATCATGCGATTTCCCTTATAGGAGTCTTTGTCGCATACGCTCGCTGGACTGCGAATGTGCGTGTCTGGAAACTTTCGTGCATTTCAATTTTCCATAAACGCATAAACGTTCGCAGTCTAGAGATTACCAAACGAAATTTAAATTCCCGTTATTTTATTGTCGCACTGCCAGGCCTGACGTACTCGACGGTGTCTCTGCTGTCAACGGTGGTGTTCTTAGTCCTAGCGACCCATTTGAACGGCTGGAAGCTGGATCGACGGTACGGAGCGATATTGATGGTTTGGTACTTGGTATTCATCACATTTGCCTCGCTCTACGAACTGAACGTCTTTGGTGAAATGAATCCTCCAGTTTGCTTCAGCGCATTTTAAACGAACACCACTTAATCGTATACAGACTGACGAGGAAAATGAAATATAATGGAAAAAGTGGAAAAGGAGGAGCAGTGAAAGAGAGAGAGAGAGAGAGTGTGCGTGTGTAAGCAACCGACTGAATGCTCGATGAAAATGTTCTCGTCGAACTCGATCTCATTGCATCGTGTAAGTATCAGGCTGCTAAAGCACGATGGAAGATAGTTCGAAAACTCTTTTATAATATTTTCGTTTCCTTCTTCCATCTCCCGTCTCGTTTCTTCTCGTTCCTTTTCGTTCTTCTTCTTCTTCTTCTTCTTCTTTCTTTTCTGTTCCCCCTTCTTCTTTCTTCTTCTTCTCTTACCTTAGCTTCTAGCCCTATTCTAATTTCTACGTGAATCGAAACTTCAAGCAAAAGTGAGGAAGAATGGCAGAGGAATGAGAAAAAAGGTGACAATTAAGGAATATATTTCAAATGCGCTCGTCTTAAGATCTATTTGTACAATAACACGTTAGATGATTCGTAGCGTCACCTCTCGAGCACAAATTCGAGTTCTATTCTCACGTCGCGTGAATTTTCCTTCCAACGAGACATCGACGATTCTCGATGTTTCGCTTTGCTTCCACTTGTTATTCGTACGATATCGATCGAGCTTTCTTTCGAAAGCAAATGGAGAACGCAACGAAAACAAGCTCTATCGTTGTTCGTAAGTTTGGAGTCGGTTAAACGGACAATACACTCATCAGTATTAAAACGCAAACGACGACGTTGTTAAGTATCATGCAATCTAGAATCGGTAGCGGAATAGAACCGGTCGATCGATCGTATCAACTCGTCGCGCTTTCTTTCGAATCGTAGACGCGCGAGACGCCACAGTTCGAAGACTCGAGACAGTCGTTTTCGTTCATCGAAAATCGTTTCTATCTTTCGTGCCTCTTTGCTCTTTCCAACTTACTCTGTTTCCTCGTTCGACTCTTCCTGCTCTACTTGTCGTACTTACATCGAAATTTCTAATCGAAAGGTGCCGCACTTTCGCTTCTTTCTTACGCTTTTAAACGTTTCTCGCGATCGGTATCCAGTCAATTTCTTCTCGTACGATGATTCGTCCGTCCGTGCGTTCGTTGGTTCGTTAATTCGTTGATTCATATTGCCGTTTTTCTTCCTCGACAAGTGATATAGTGCATACGCGAGAATAATTATTTTGCTATCGAGATAATCGTTCCCTTGTTCTTATCGCGCACATATACGTTTTCTATGCAAGTATACGCGTGTATTCGTGTGTGTACGTCAGTGTTTTCAAACGGTTCTATTCGCGGAAAAGTTAATTTTCCAACAAGGTAACGTTTTTTGATAGATTTTTCTAATCAGTGCGTCGATGACAGCGAATTTAGCGTATCGATAGATGAAAAACGGTGCGAAAGAATTTACTTCGATATTTCTTTCCCTTTCTTGGACGATCGTTTGCCTGTGGCCTAACGCGTTTTTCGAAATCACGAAAGTACCTTTTAATCCGTCTTTTACGAAATATTTCTCCGTTCGCGCGTAACCGCGGGAGCAACACCGCTACTACGAAGCGCTTCGTCGATCAGAGAAGTAGAATTAACGTTTAATAGTCAGACGCGACGCAGCGGGACCCGAAAAGTTTGCTTTCTTCCAGAGGAGATCGATAAACGTCGGCCAAACGTCCGAATCGAAATTTACGACGCACCGTTGTTTTCCTCGCTGACTATCAACACCATTCGTCCTCACTATCTACCGGTCTTTTTATCGGCCTTCTTACCGACAGGCTTGTTACGTGCACTTAAATACGTTGTTTCTGGCGCGTTCCTTTCCGCACTATTATCTCTGTTTTTCTTTCACTTTCTAACGTCCTGAACAAATATGAAACGACGAAAGACGATGCAACCAGTTGCGAAGTTAAAGTTTATCGGACGAATTAGACCGTGGGTGAGGGAGAGGCGAGCGCTTTCAACGAGTCGAGCGAATGATCGAACGCCGTTCGCGTACTCGCGTAAAAGTACGATTGCTTGCAAACGAGAAGAAAAAAAAGCTTCGTTTCGGACAAATCGTATGCATCGATCAAAGGGATTGCGTAGGACCCAGGTGGATCGGTCGAGACGAGTCAAAAGGTAGAAACGAAGTCGACGGAAGAAGGTGAAAGAGATAGAAGGGTACACTTTCGACGAGTACGAGACGAGATAACAAAAGAGACAATAATTAATGCAGCCTTATCCGATGAAAGTATCTACAACGTTACTCTGCGCGATCGTTGAGATCAGCGTGTAAAAGGATAGCGTTCGGTATTCTTCCGTTTTCCGAAACCTTTCGATCTGTCTGTTGCCTGGCCATTTTGCAAAGACGATCGATCAACGTTTCTAGACCATTATACGTATAATATTCGATGTAGTCGCTAAGCGGAAAGCGGGCCGGCGGTGAATTCCAAAGAAAGAGCGAACCGTGATCCGCGAACAGCCTAAGTATCTATCGTATTTGTCTGTCTACGTTGATCAACGTTCCTTCGTACGTCGTGCATCGTACATCGTACCGTATGCGTGCATTCGCCTGTTCCAAAAGCAAATACAATACAAACGTGATTCGCTGTTACAAGCGGAGTTGCGTTTGAGACGGTACGCGGTCCGATGACAGATCGCAAAGATCGCGCAGGCGTTTTAACGTGAACTGAACGCGTGCGTTATATGCATGCGTGCTCCATTACGTAAGTACATGTACGTATACACACGCACATACATCGTACGCGTGTGTATATAGATATGTACGATTACGCATTATACATATATAGCTGTAGCAATACATACGTCTACAAACTGTATACTACGCACTGTATATGTATATACACAGTACGTAGTGTACATAAAGAAAAGTATATACGATACGTACGAAAGCTTAGATTTATATGATTATCGAACGTTCTACGTGTTTGTTCACTACGATTATTTGTTATATTGTTAGCGCTTCAGGCGGATACACGTTGATATTAACTATTAGCGATATCGTGAGATATATAGTATGCTCGCTCGATCGATCGATCGAATTGAACTCAAATTACACCTGCATATAGGTGCGTGTAATTGAACTCGAAGGAAGCGAATCGCAGCGTGAACGAGCGTTCGATCGGTCGATGCGAAGCGAGAATCGGTGCGTTCTGACGCATACGAATACGCGTTGGAAACGCGTTCAATTGGTCGAAGCGTAATTATCGGATGCGAAAAAGTAGAAAACGACGTTCGCGTCGTTTCGACGAAGCGGGATTAAGTTGGATCGGCGACTCGCGTGACGCGCACCGAGAAACGAAAAGAGAAGGACTCGCCGGGTAGACGACCAAGATGGGAAGCGTGAAAAATGTCGTTCGGCCTTCTCTCGTTGACGAAGGTTTGGCTTAGTTTCTCGAGAAACGAACCTTCGCTCTGTAGAATTTTATTTTTCTCCCGATCGTCCACTCTATGGATTCGCCTACGTGTTTCGTAGCCGAGTAACGTACTCGTCATTCGTGCAACAGCGTTCGAAAATTGGTGTGGTTCTAGTCAATAAAGATCAATTAGTAGCGTTATCGTAGGTGTATATCGTTAGATACTTTAGCGTAACTTGGATCAATTCTCCGGTGCCCTTAAAATAGGCGTAGTTCATACGTTCAAGTCAATATATTCGATACGGCTTAAAATTAGACGTTTTACGTACGTTTTAATCGGACCTATTTACCCGTCCTTCGTCCCTCTCTGTCTCGTTCACCAATTTTCGAACAACGGACCAACGAAAAATCTGTTTCGAAGGTATCTATCCGATTCAAAAGTTTAAGTAACACGAACAAGGAGATTCGTTGTTTATCGATATCGATATCGACCCGTCGATGATTCATTGTTAACTGTTGTGAATGTAGATTTTATATTGTCGAGTAATATGCATACGCGTACATACATATACGCATACCTATAGATATACGTATATAAGAATATACATATACAGATAATATATATACAATATATATATATATATATATACATATAAATATATGTATACAAACTCTCTATATTTGGCACATACTATATGCAAGTATACGTATATTATGCGCCTAGCTTAATCAACAGGATTAGTTGATTTCAAATATATATATATAGTTTCTTCTTCTTCTTCTACTTCTCCTCCTCCTTCTTCTTCTTCTTCTTCTTCTTCATCTTCTTCTTCTTCTTCTTCTTCCTGTGCGCGTGATATTTCTGGTCTTCGTCGAGTCAATACGTCCGTGTACCTGCCATTGACAAGAGGGAACATCCGAAAAATGTTCAGTTTGCGATAAGGTTGCGACACGACAAACGTTCGTTCGATTTAACGGCGATACAGCGCACCGTGCGAGTTTGACGCGTTTCCAGTCGCGTTTCCCTCGCTCTCCAACGATTTCGTATGTATGCGTAGTAGGTATACGTTAAAAATGGGAAACACAGAGCGAGAAAGGCGAACGAGAGCGCGGGTCGTTTGATCGTGACATCGAGCGACGATTCGCAATAAATTACTTACGTAAACGAGTAGCGATCCTAACAAGACTCGTAGAAACCGCCTAGCATTTTATACTGTACGTAACAGAAAAGAACGTGATAAACGCGATAACTTAGCTCGCAAATCGTAATAATTTGTAAGCGTAGATTTAATTTTTTCGAATTAAGCGAACGATCAACGAACGATATACGCGTTATGTAACGTTTGTACACGCGTGGAACGTGTTCTCGACGCGATCGAATCGACAGTTTGAGAAAGTATGATGTTGCGCGCTTCTAAACAACGAACAAAATCGAGAAAAATCGCGCGCGATATGAAACATCGATAAAGCGACACGATGGGACGATGCGATGCGAAACGATCGTGCACCTTCGAAGAGGATTGTTCACGCGCGATCGAAATCGGAAACAGAACCGGATCTCCCTCTGTTATATAACGTTTTTCTCGTGTTGTTAGAATACATTTCCAAGACAGTCCTAAACCGTCGATACATCTAGTTATAGCTTATTACGGCGTTATGTAAGCAAACTGTTTTACCAATGTCGTAAACGAATAAACACAAATACGAAATATAAATGAATAAACGAATAAACTAGTTCACCAACGAATCGATTATTTCACGAACGAACAAATTAACGCGAAAATAAAACAGACGAACGAACCGTCGCTCTACGGACATACGTAAATATTCGATAATTGCACGCTCGTTATCCCCGTTACGGGGGATGGAGGTTCGCCCGACGCAACGCCAAGCTTGATGATTCGATAACGTAACACGATGGAATCGTGGAAAGTGAAACTTTTTTTATTTTTCGAATTTTTAATATCAAGCTCCTACTAACGAGACCAAACGCGATGTAATTTAAATTATATTCAATTATCGGCTGTCAGGCGAATACGCCCCGAATCGTATCGCGTTTAGTTTCGTTTTAATTAGAAAAATGTTTCGTTGATCGCGAGTGAAAGATAGAAAATTTTGAGTTAAAAGTCTCGTCGGTTGGTCGCGAGTCTCTGTCTCTTTCGCGCTTGTAATTTGCAAAAATTGGCTCTCGATTTTTCTGCAATTATCGAACGTTTCCTTGTTCACGCTATTCGTAATAGGTGCAGAAAGGAACGGAGGAAAGGGCAAGACGAAGAATATTTGCCTTATTTATTCGTTTGTAAACTGGCGTGGATAACGAAATGGGGAAATTGACAAAAATTTTCGGGAATGAAACAGCTGGCTCGTGTATGTACGTCGAATAATTTATCTTTATTCTCTTGGTAAATGAATATACAAAGTTTACATCTAGTTTACTTGTTTATACGATGCATCGGATAATATTGATACGATGTGATGATAGTAGCGTCGCTGTTATAATCGCGCGTACCATTTTTCTTTTTCTCTTTGCTCTGTTCGTACGCGTTTCGTATAATCCGATGGCTCTTCCCTTCAATACCGGATGAAATACGCGTTAACGATACGAAACAAAAATCATCGAAATACCGCGGATCGTGATCGTCGATCGTTGATTTTCGCTTCCCCTTGTTCCTTCTATTCTTTCTCTTCATTTTTCCGTTTCGCTTTTCGCGTTCTCCGGTCTGTACGACGAAAATGTTTCATAGGCCGATACGAGTATATGACCCGTTCTATTTTCAAACAGAGCATCAAATCATCGATCGATAAAAGACACGAAAACCAAGAATCGTTCGATCGATTCGTCGAACGATCGATTGGCGTTTCGTGGTTGCTGCTAGTCCAGTAATGCTCGCTTAACTCTGCCGCAGTTCTGGAGTATCATCGTGCAAATCTCGCTCTTGTCTCGGTATAAGCGATAAAACGTCGAACGTTTCGAGGAAAGCTTCGATATGCAACTAAAATGGAAATCGCGCGTATCAACGACAACGGCGAAATTCTATTCGCTCGTGGGTCTCGACGGTATTCGTAAAATAAAGTTGCTACTGCTTGCGCGAGAATCGCAATAGAAGATCCTAGTTTATTGAAATTTAAGCGAGCACCGCTGTGATTGTTTCGCGATTGATACGACTCGACGTTTCGTGGCAATTGGCGCGCGAAATGCCAAATGGAAGAACGAATGGAAACGGGAAACGCGACCGAGTAATCGCAGACAGATGTCAAAGAACAAGAGAAAAATGGAATCTGAGCCAGGGAATACTTTTGGTGTCGTGCTCCGTGAGTATTCGAGAGCGCGCAAAGCGATAGCGTTTAACTGTGAATTAGAATAAATACCAAGATAACTCTAATCAGTCTTTATACAATTATTCGTACATATCTGTTAAATCTTTTTTTTCCCTTTCCTTCTTTTTTTTTCTTTTTTCTTTTTTTTTTTTTGTTGCATTAATTCTTCCCCTTCGTCGTTCATTCTCGCTCCTTTCTCTCGTTTCACCCGCAAGTTTGATTCGATCCTTAATTATTTACAGCTTCGAAAGGAATTAGTTCGAGGGCGAACGAATTGAACGTGCGCGCACAGACATAGGCACGGAAATTCGTACGCGCAACAAATACGCAACCTTTTTCTTCCCCTGTCTCTAGTTCTCTCTTTTCTTTTTTCCTCTTCTTCCTTTTTCCTTCTCCTTTACTCTCTATGCGTTGTGCTTTTATACGCGCGCTTCGGATACAATTCTCGCGGGAAAGCTCGGAAATTGCCCCGAAACTACGTTTCTTTCTTTTCCTTTTCCTCTTTAACGTTCTTTTGGGGTGTAGGTAGCACGTGGAACGCGGAATCGATCCGTTTCCTGTAGGTATCCGCGTTCGAGAGGTCTAGCCGGATCTAAAACGAACAGATGAGGTCGCTGACTGACGCTAAACGGTAAAAAAATATTTCTGCAAACAGCAGCGTCCGTATCAGATCGGAGCTTTTCCACGATTCTCCGAGGTACGTTCGGCTGCTCTTTGCTCTCGATATTCTTGCTGTTGCTGATAACAACGATGGAAACGATAATGACGACAACGATGACAATGACAACGGTAATTCTCGATCGTGACAACGCGAGTTGTCGTCCTTGTTAGCTTGATGTATTTTTATTTCCATTGATACGATGCAAACACGAACTCGATCGTTTTTCGAAGAACGGATCGGCCTGATACTAAAAAGACGAGAAGAAAAGACGTTACAGAAATTGAAATTTCCTTCTTCTGATCGTTGATCGACGGTGATCCAGAAACGTGTAGCGAATCGAATGATTTTGCACGTCTCGTCGTTACCAACGCGTGGTCCTTTCACTGTGATATGTACGATCGGTGTAAACAAAGCGTTTATTTCTTTTTTCTCTTTTTTTTTTTTTTTTGTATTTTTCCTTCTTTTTACGAAAAGATTTCAGGGATTTACCTCCGTGATCGATCGATTACCCGTATCTAGATGATTAAAAAGACGCTGATTCGCTTCAACCTCGATTCTCTGTCGTCGTGTTCTCTTCTTCTTTTATCTCTAAATCGCGTTGTTGACGATCTTTAGCTTCGAATAAAGACGAAAGCAAGTCTCGTATAAAAGTCGATACCGTAATTGGCGTTCAAGAGAATGCGTGTAACCTATGCGCATTGAAAGTCGTTTGAAAAAATATACAAGTACAGTGAAAGCTTTATCGTTTTACGAATCGATCGTCATGTCGAAGAATCGTGCTGCTCTTTAGCTGTCGTTTGCATTCCGATCGATCGTATGCTTTAGAAAAAGAAGATTTATCGCGTAGAAACCAACCATCCGCGGATTGTTTAAGATTGCTTTTTCAAGAGTCTGCGTTTCCGTCGGTACCATAAAGCTTTGACTGCAACCATTTCGTTGATCCTAGAAGAATAGACTGATATCTTTTAATTTACTCTCAAAAACGGTTCATCTATTCGATCCTATCGAGGTATAAAAATTAGAGGAATTTTCTGTCTAACGTCCGTCCAGATAACCAAGGATTTCGAGGCTCGAATAGATACGTGCCACGTATTTGCAAAGTAACGATTGACCAAAAAAGATACGACGAAGCCGTGGCATAGAATCAACCAAAAGTTTGCGACTCAAATAAACGTGAAATTCTACAAGCGAATTTTACAAATCGCAAATCCTGTTATAAAATTTATATGAAAGGGATGTTATCTACGTATAATTTACGACTTGCAGCTTGCGAGATCGCTAATAGCGGATAAATTATGGCGAACGAAGGCTGTGAAATTCAAGAGGTTCTCGCGTAATATAATCGAGTGTATTTAATTTACGACTTCGCTGTATCCCTTCTGGCCAGACGTACGTCGAACATCGCAAAAAACTCGTACGCAGGCGTAATTAATTCGAGTAACCTCATCGACGGTGATCTGGCTGACTACTACTGGCTTTTTCTACTCGGCTATACGTTAGATTCCCGTTTCTACTCTCTACGTACGGAAGTCGTAACTCGTTCGTGGAAAGAGTAAGAAAATATCTATTAGATGGTATTCCCTTCCGTTGATTTTGCTCCGTAATAGAAAAATTATTCGAGTACGTTCGTACGCTCCGTGATTCGTTAACGTCCGTGATATGATAAAAAAGTAGTTCACGCGTCGCTCATTAGAGCCGTCTTTCGTAACTTCGTTCCCTCGTTTCGATCCACGAAAGTGAAAGCTCGACGAAAGCGACCGGCTCTGTTCGCATGTCAGAATGTAAACCAAATAACACTGTCATTTGCGAATAACGAGTCGAGAAAGGTGTGAGTACGCAACGGTATATACGAGGTTTAAAGAAAGCTTAATGTCGATACGACACGCGATACCAGGCGAAATCGGTGTTTGTAATCCTCTCGTGAATATTCGAGCCCTTCGAAAGCCATATCTGACAAGTCTCGTAAACCGAAAAGTATGTAAACTTTAAACGCAAACTGCCGGTATAAACATTATCCTTTACGGTTTATTATCCTAAAGTTTCTCGTGAAAAATGAAGTTACCAAGGTAGATAATTTGTTCTCTTGAAAGTCGTTGTCGATCGATTCAGCTTCTGAGAGACTTATCCGAAATTCTTAGGAATCAGATTTTACGCTTTCGCGATAAGTGCGTGAAACATACGCAGAACGAACGCGTGTTACAGTTCGGACACGTACGAAAGGTATTCACCATGATTCGGATATTTATCGGCAATACCGTATATACCGGTTCTACGCACTCTTCTGACCTGTTTCCAGTCGATATCGTTGAAAACGATCGGAAGATATTTCAAAATAACAATCTTTCTTCTAGAGCGTATTTACTTGAGAAAGCTAAATTTTATGCAACTCGTCCGACTACGCTCCGCGTTTACGTTAAAGGAAAGCTTCTCCAACGAGTGAGTGGAAAGAAAGAAGAAAGCTCGCGCGTCCTATTATACGTATGCTTCGTCGAACAAGCAAGGCACGCTATCAGTACCACACCTCTCTTTTGCCACTAGTTTATCACTATCCGTGTATTTGATCGGAGATTGCAAAGATCGATCCTAAATCGAAAAATACCGTTCGTTTTGCCGAATTTGCGTCAACAACAATTTCCCAATAGCTTCGCTTAGAACGTATTATCACTTACACGCGTCTGGTATGTAAGTTTCCAGTTGTATCGTAGTATTTGTAGTATCGTAATAGATAAGCACTGATTAATATACGTTACACACATTATTATCTTGATGGTTTTCTATGTCGTTTCGAAAAAGCGTCGTTTCTTTTCTCTTCTTTTTCTTTTTTTTTTTTCATCGAAAGTTAGGAAACCCGTACTTGTAGTTTTGGTTAATCGATATCGTAAGTACTTGGATTAACGATAGATGCTCGAACTCGAATTCGTTCAACTATCTGGATTATATATATATATATATCGTTCACTCGTGCGTCGTGCATCTGGATCCTTAAGTCTTTACTTAATTATGAAATTGGGCGCGTCTCCACGCGAGATCATTTCCTATGGTCTCGCCGCGTTTTTCGCCATTTTAAAGTCGCGGAAATAGAAAAGAATTGCCGTAGCGCAAGCGTTAAACAGGACGAATTAACATGGCAGTTGACGAAATCAATTTATATATTCGATATAACGAAGATCTCAGAAAGTCTTGCGATTATGTTTATTATAATGGCAGTAATCGTACGTTTCTCAACGTCCTCTCCGATGGGCTCGCTCGCTGATCCTATTAGCAAAGATGTAATTACGTTATTACGTCGAAATTGTGCCGTCTCCAATATCACGAGGGTAAACAACTCGTGTGAAGATTTTCCGTTTGAAATGCAAGCTTCGCGTTCAGCTTCCAGGATAATGATAAAAGATCTTTTTTTTTTTAATAATAAGTATATATATATATATATATATATATATATATATATGTCGGGCTCTCATTACGATTAGAGTTAGGGGCGTGTAACCTTCACTGGAATTAGCCATCGTAATGTTGATTAGCACAAGTGTGAATTACCGAATTGACAAGTAGCCGCCGTGATTTGACACTAACGACGGTGGTCTTGGGTTCGATAGCGAATCCGCGGTCAACGGGATAGCATAATGTACTTTTCTGACTCTTTGCTAGAAACGCGAAGTATCCACTGATCGTAAGGACGTTGTTTTACTCGCCGATGAGATCGCACGAGAATGTTCCTCTCCGTCACGGTGATGCTGCAGAGGAAAACTATGATGGGGTGTGTCTCGGGGCACGAGATGGTCGGAATCTTCGAGGACAACCTTCGTTCGGAAAAGCGAGGGAAATGGACGTTGCTGCTAATAGTTAATTTCTATGTGGTGGTTGAAAAAGGATGCTAGCCGCCCTTGAGAGAAAGTTGCCAGCGGGAAGCGTCGTTCGCGAGAAAAGCAGATTTCCCGTACCTTCCCGTAGTAGGTGATACATTTAAGGACTGTTAGGGTAAAAACTGTTTGTCCGTTTGAAGGACCCTAGTTAGCTAAATCCTAAGATTTAAAGCGGGTCCTCAGGCTAGTCGAACATGTACTGTGGAGATGCATCGACATCTGATAATCGTCTTGCCCGAAGAATAGGGTCTGAGTGGCGACCCAGGGGGTAGAAACCGTTGGAATGTTTACCGTCGAGTGCCGCTACAACTATTTCTTTTTAAGGAGAGCCATACAATTATTCTATACCTCTATTAGGTAAAAACGTTCATCCCATGACCGCGGCTACGTTGGGCGACTAGTTGTCGCCTCGAGCCCAAGCTCGCTATCGCAAATCTCGGACAGTTACAATCGGGTTAACTTATAAAGATAAAATTTACTTAAAATTCTGTAGAGAATTGATTGTAAATAATTTACTAAATAAAAAAGAAAAAAAAACAAAGATTAAAGTATTGGAGATTTTAAAAAGAATTCCAAAGGGAAGGGAAGGTGTCCTTTCATCTCCGACATATATATATATAAGTTACTTTAAGCAGTCGTAAATTATTTTCACGAGTGTGTTTGTCAGCTATTTGTTGCGATAAAGCAACGAAATGACTACTGGTGTATGACCACGCCAAGCTATATGGAAAAATAAAAAATGTAAAAAAATTTCACTTCAAGTCTGGCGATCGAAATAGTCTCACGTGCGATTTATATTGGTTCGTGATTCACGAGCGATGATTCGTGAGCAGCTCGCAAGATATGTTCGTATCGCGAGTCGTCCGTTCATATTCGAACGAGTCGTTGTACAGGCTGAAAAAACGGGCAGACCATAAAAGTGTATCTACAAGTGTATGATTTCTTACTGGTACATGCATATGGAGAGATAATTGATATGGAAGAACGGGGCAGAATATTATCTCGACATACGACATCTGTATCGAAAATAACATAATGTAACGGTAAGTGTCGGATGTTGCGAGTAATCGACTGGTATGATATGTAATAACGTTACTTCTGATATCAATGATAGGGTAAAAATCCATGACGGTAATCCTCCGCGAACCTCGATAACAAAACACGTTTGAAAGAAGGTTCCCATCGAAGTACGTTCGCGAAGAACGACTATTCTTTTCTAAGAACCAGATCTCGCAAATGTCTGGATGGGAAACGTTTGGTCGAGGCGATCTAGGAACGTGATCGTCGAGAATGACGACGGGAACGGCATCGTGAGAACGTATCGGGTTTGCTCGGCGCGGAACGAGAGCGAAGAGGCTGGAATCTAGCAGACGCGATCAACGTCTAATGAGGCAAACACGTATCCGAGTCTCCGCTGCTGGCCATCGAGAAATTAGCCGAGTCGCGATCGCTCTGCCTGATCTGCGCGGTAGTGGTCAATTTTCCATTAACCTGCGAAGCTTGGGGGAAAGTGTGGTGGCCTGGCAATGCCCAGGGTTGCGTGTGTAGCTGCACAGGAGGGAACCTCTTGACGAAAGGGTTGTTCGGTGTGGGCGTGATGCCGTGAAGAAGTCTGACGCCGTTGTGATGGGACGGTAGAGTAGTATGGGCCGGTACCGACGAGTGTACTTGCGGTGGGACGAAAGCGTGCCTCGGCACCGATCCGCAGCTTCCGCTAGATCCACCCATATGAGATCCAGCCATACTATGAGAGGCGTGTGGCAGAGGCATGGTGGAGCAATGCGGATAAGTAACCGCCGGCTGAGTTGGATAATGCGGCAGAGTGGCCGACGTTGCGTGCACGCGAATATCGTTGCTCTCCGTGAACGATGTCATCCTCATGTTCGTGGAACGACCGAAAGGTTCCTCGTTGGGATTCAGCGGTTCCGTCAGCTTTGTCCTCGAGAGTTTCCGCCGGATCACCACGGTCGCCTCGTTCGGATTCTCGAGAATCACAGCTGGACATCCTTGTCCAACGACGTTGACATCGTTCACGTTAACGTTCGTGTTGGCTCCAGTGTTCGCACTCGCGTTTAGATTCGCGTTTACGCTTGAATTTGCGTTGATATTCGCGAACAGCGGCACGTGATTCGCGTATTGCGGCGATGAGAAGGATTGACTAGTGCCTGGACGACTGTTCGGCGGTGAGAAGGTGGCCGTTGCGGATGGAGGTTGAATCCCTCGCTGGAGGGAACAGCTGCGCCATTGATCGCGCGATTCTTCGCCGTCTCGTTGATCGCAGTTGCCGCTCACGTCGTCCACGCTCGTTGCTCGTCTTTGACAACTACTGTTACTCGCGTTGCTCGCGTTACTGTGCACGCCACTCGACGACGTTTCGCTGTGGCTGCTCGCGTTGCTGTGACCCGTCACCGAACCGGCTCCGCTGCTACCACCCACCACGGCGTCCAATGGCGGAGAATTTGACGAATCCGAGCGAGGTGTTAATTCTTCGTGCGGCATTCCCGAATCCCCTCGACGCAGACATCGCGGCGTTTGACCACCGTTTGCCTGAAACCAATGCGCGACCACCTACCTTCAATTTAATGGACAGGGTTTCCACGGATTTTTGTTTATTGACGTTTATCTCGCTCTCTGTATTTAGTTATTTATTTATTTGTCATTTGCTGTCTGGTATTTATTTGGTAGTTTTGTTAGAAGAAAAGTATATTGTGAACGACAAGAGTTGTTAGTACCTGGGTGTTAGTGGTTAGTAACGCCGTGACAACTTCGGTAGTCGGTGCACAAGTTGGAGTCGGAGTCGGAGTCGGAGGTGGCAGTGGAAGTGGTTCCGAAGTGGGATCGGGCAAAGGGTCTGGAGTCAATAGGGGCGAAGGGTCGCCTTCCGAAGGTTGTAGATCGCGATTTGCGCTCGCGTAGTATGTCACTTGGTCGTCGTTCACGCACTCGAGCAGCTGTTGAAACGTTTCATCAACGATTAATTGCCAAGCGAAATGCCAATTAGAAAGTAAGCCTGCAAGAGTCTCATGAATTTATTGGAAATCATACGAATCGAAGAGAAAACACACAAAAGAAAAAAAAAGAGAAAAAAAGGACCATCAGGCGAAGAAAGAAGAGGAGAGGAGCAAACGTGTTTCGATTCCTAGCAAACACATCTTTCGAACCTTTTTTTGCGTAGATACATTTATATGTACAATATAAAATTGGTACTGTTGCTGTTTGGAGATGACAGAGCAGAGTTCGAAAGGATGGGAGGATAAGCGTAAGATCGAACGTGCACTACCGATGCGATCGAATTGCGTAGAAATTTGTGGATGTTAAATCGCTTTTCAAACATTTTCCTCGTCTTATACGAGTCTATGATAACGTATGTTAGTACGCAACCAAAAAAACAAACACACATAGTTAAAGAATGTTAGTATTACTTCGAAGCGTCAACACGAAACGAGAAAACAAACGAACGAAAAAAAAAAAAAAACATTTCTGTACGCCTTACGTTGCCAAACTTAGGTATAACGTCCCTACGAGATATCAGCCACCTTTCCCACTGTCAAAGCAAAAGAAAACTAAGTTAAAAATCGAAGGGGAAACGAACGACGTTACGAGAGTCGGAAGGTACTCGAGCAAAATATTTTCAAGTTAACGAAACGTTCATCGCGAATGAGATCTAACAGAGGAAGAACGATTCGCGACAGAAAATGATGGAATACCTTGTTCTCTTCGGACGTTGAGTCATCTGCTGGGTCCAGAGACGTGATCAGCGGTAATTCTCGTAACGTGGCATAATCTCCATCATCTTCAGGGCCCCCGTCACCGGTGCCTCGTCTGACTTTTCCTTTATTGCTGCAATCCACACACACCACGTCGTAATATGTTACAACGAGGTCATACGAATACTTATCCGTTAGGGTAGACGAGGAAAATACAGATAATGGGGGAAGGGGAGAAAGACAGAGAAGAAGAAAGGAAGGGGATGAAGACAGGAAAAGAGAGAATTGGATAAAGTGGTATCTCTTTTTTGATAGTTTCTAGTTTGATAGTTTCTTGATATGTGGTATGTGGGACGTAAACGTAAGAAATTTTATTCAGTCTCGTGAAAGCGAAAACGAACGACGATTAGGCTTGGTGAACAAATACAGGTGCTAGCAATACGTGATGTTAACTCTTCGAGATTCGACACCTGGTGCGAATTTTATTGAAAATGAAACATCGCTTGTTCGTAAATGCATCGATATCCGATGTAATGTTCAATACGCATAACGTAATAACATAACGTGAGGCAAGGTAACGTGATTGTTATTTCATATGATATTAGTAACGCTTTGTTTTTTTTAAAGAATTCCTGCTAGATAGTGATACGAAATAGGTGTAATAATATAACATTATGATCTCAAAGAGTTAACGAATTTCGATACACTTTAAAAGCACGCAATTTAATAACATTGACAACACGCGTGTGTACGTAAGCACCAGATACGAACACGGTACGATTAAGTGGAAAAAGAATTCAAGGTGAGAAGAGGAGATCGATAGGAAATTACTCGCTTGAATATCGTAAGAGCAACAAACATTATAAAAATACATAGTAGCCAAAGCAGGAGAATTCCACAAAGGGAACGCAGGTTGTGATAAAAAGGCGATGGCAAGTTTTCCGTGATACGGGCCGATTACCGAATTGGAACGATCGATCAGGCGAATCTTCTACAGGAATCTCGAGTGAATATTAGTATAATAACAGGAAGGAGAGAGAGAGTAAATGAAAGTGAAGACGAGCATGAGCACGGGCACGGACACAACGATACATACAGAAAGACATCAAGAGGAGGGAGGAGGGTAGTTACCGCGAGCCTGACGTACTAGGCAGGTCGTTAAAGGTGACCTTGGGTTTCAATTTCTTATTCAGCCAGCCCTTTTCCGTCGTTGGTGCTACGTTTCCGTCGTTCGGCGATCTGGTCGGCGATGGACGTAATTTTGGTCTTAGCCAATAAATCTGTTCGTCGTCGGCTGCAGAGTCGCCGTTTACGGAATCGACGTTTCCTACAATTGCAATAAGATAAAAACGATTATAGCAGACAGTGTCGCGAAATACGCGTCAGATATTTATAAATTCCAGCCGAGGTATCGAAATTATGAACAAATTTCAGGTACAGAATGTTCGAAGCTTATCTTTCGAGTTAGAAACAATATCAGCCGTTAATGTTTTAAACGATAATATACCGTGGAAAGCAAGAAGAGGGTCGTGCTATAAACGGTTCTGTTACACAAGACTATAGCTTGTTCGTCAACTCGACGTATTGTTCTTACGCTAGTGTAATAAAAATTGACTCGAAGACAATTATCAAAAGAAAACGTTTAACAGTAGTATAAGTATATCGCCGACATTGCTGCGACTTTGGACCGAATTAAAACACAAAATATTTACGAGTATTCAAAGATACGAAAAAGTTTCTCGTACGTTCTTACTCGTTTACCGCCTTTCTCCATAATCGCGTTACTCCATAGCGCACTATCTTACCTTGACTGCGTGCTTTCCTTTCGATAGCCGCCTTTTGTATCACGCTCATGATAGCTTTCTTCGGCGACGCGTCGGCAATCGTGTAAGTTCTACCATTCCCAACGACCAGTAACGGCGCGTTAGTTCCGTCCTCGTCGTCTCTAGCTGACAACAGATCCACGTCAGTCACGAGTTTCACCGATCTGGCTGACCTAACGGTAGCTCGACCGATCGTCACTCGCAATTTGAATGTCCAGCGTTGTTTTATCGTGAGAAAGATCCATAAGATTAACCAGAGGAACAAGTGCAGAACAGTAGCGACGACACAAGCTAATATCGCACCGTCCAGACTGCCACGATATACGACGCTGTAGTCGTAGAGCAACGGTGCGCTGCAGATCGCGATCGCCAGGAATACGCACAGAGCGGTGCAGTGAATGAAATATATCCAACCATTGCCACTTCTATTCTCCTTTGACAAGATTATTCGGCGCTCTCGTTCTTGGCTCAAAAACGCCGTAAACCTGTATGTGCAGAAACGCGGAGTTAAAGAAACTTTTGTACGATGAAAGGCAGTTCCATTGAAGAACGAAATAGGGCAGAATGAAAGAAAACAGAGGGGATGGAAAGCGACTTGCCTGCCGTAAGCGTAGAAATACATCACCATGCTGGAACAGAGCACCAGGAGGGAGGAGAGAGCAAACAAGACAAGAGTAACGTGTGGATTTAATAAGAAGTAAGAGTCGCCGAAGATCGTTGATATGCTGCTAGTAGTCGATATCGTGCGATACTGTTGTCGAAGAACTGGTAGCACCTTCAAGGGTCCCATCACTTGAACCTGAAGATATTACAAATTTTAACTCTCCTGTTATTTTTTATTTTTATAAGGGAATTTGTTACAAGAGTGTCTCCTACCTTGTAAAGTACAGACATTCCAATATAGGCTAATAAACTCTGGGCGGAATTGACGATCAACTGGAAGCTAAAAATCGTGGCCAATGGTTTATTGCACGACCAGAACACCGCTGGATATCTCACAGAATACACTCCAAGAGCGATGGCATAATTCAAGTACTCGAGAGTAATAGGTCCGTATGATTCAGCTAACGAAGATACAAGAAGCAAGATTACGACGAATCAGAGAAAGAGAAAACAACTCGAGATTCGATTTTAACTTACCCGCTTGAAACTCAAGATTCAACTTCTCCGGGTGGTCCAAATCAGCCAAACTATTCATCGTTAACGACATACTCTGCGCTGTCATATTCCCAACGCTCTTACCGGGCTTAACGGTCGTCGATGATTTCCCCGTATTCTTCGTTTTCAATTTAGTCCTCGAATTATTGCTTCTAATAATCGACTTCGCAGCGGTAGGTCTTCTAACGGTGTTGCCATACTTCATCGAGCTAGACGTTGAAGATAACGTCGACGGTAACGTTGTTGTTACAGCTGTAGCAGCGGTTGGAACTGCGGTTGCGGTCGTAGTCGCAGCTGTAACCGCTGCCGCTTCGTCTGAGCTTGCAGGCGCTTTGACGCTTCTCGTTGTCGTCGTCGTCGTTGTCGTTGTTATCGTTGCCGTAGTTGTTTCTGCCATAATTCTACTGGTCGTTGCTGTTGTTGTAGTCGGAGAGGCTGCGGACGTTAATCTCGTGGAATTTAGTTTCGATGCTCCATTGACGATGGACGGTGTTCTCGTCGTGTCGTTAATAATTTTTTGCGTCATGGACATCGTAATCTTGTTGGTAGGTAAAGTAGTGCCAACGCTTGAAACTCTTGCATTGGGCACGGGTAGATTGGTACTAGCTGGTGTACGAAACTGACCAAGATGTTCGTTCGTGCTGTCGCGTGGTCGAAATTCCATTGCTGCTGATTTATTAATAACGTCGGTCAATTCCAATTTCGTCGTGACCATGTCGTTGGCTATATTATCGGATTCTTCGTCTGGTGCTAAGGTGACGAAAGGCTGAGGAGTTATGAAGCCCGTTAGGATGCTGAGATTCACGTTTGGATTCATGAAGCTGGACACAACCAGACGATCCCGGTGAGTCACTAGCCAATCGAGGTCCGTACGCCATATTGTTTCTGGAAAATAGGAAGCATCGGGTTATCGATTAAATAGGATTAATCGAGCTGGTATCCGCATTGCGCTCCATTTGGCAATCTCTACAACGAATCGCTTCGGTTATAGTTCACGAGTTTGACGAACGTTTATCGAACGCCCGAATGCTTTACGCGAATTGTAAAATTATAATAAACGATAGACAGAAATTGAGAAATAGCTCGTATGATGCATCTAGGAAACGACACGTGTTTTTAATCCGTTTCTCAAAATATTATCTGTCTCACGAAAGCAAAGAAATCTCCGCTTAGATTTTATTTCTTCAATTACGTTCATAAAGATACGAATTTACATACATGCGCGCAATCTGATAATTTCGTGTTAATCATTAGCCAGTTCCGCCCTGTGGTTTCGTGTTTTTGATCACGGATCGCGTGAATAGATCCCGCAGCCGGCATTACGATAGCGCCAGAAAAAAAAGAGAAGAATTCGAATATCTCGAAGTATGAAATCATCGAGCATAAGATGTTTTTTTTTTTTTTAACGAGGTCGAAGAATACCGTGTACAAGGGTTGAGAATTGATTCGTTCTAAAAAAATGATATATTTTTTCTTTCCTTGGTTAAGTGGCTCAAGGTGGAAGGATTCGAGGAACGAGAAATCCTGTAGCTAGCTGTGTGCACACACCTGGCCGATCAATACACGAACCAGAACGTAGTCAGGACGAAGTTGCCCCGTTACATTCCAAACGCCCCTTTCTCCATGCGCGAATCGTTTTACCCCATAACGATAGCGATCTGAATCCGAAGCGCGATTCATTGATCGCCATCGACTCGATTGAGATGTTTCAAATCGATGGAAACCAAGGCACACGCGAGTGATAGCTTTAAGCTGGAAGATGCACGGTTAAATAATTACGGATGAGATCATTTTGAACGAAGATACGCGTGAAGCTAGTGTGTAGCTTCGGATAGATTTTTAATTAGTTTCTCTCAGATTACTCGAACTGCAAGGTAGTAGAGCATATTCAATCAAGAAGAAACGCGTGTTGGAAAAAAATGGTACTTAGGAAAAGTATCGTTGCCTTCTCCTACGTGAAACAGGAGAGACAACGCGTTATCATCGTTATCCTGAAATATCGTTCGAATCGTATAACCGTCCACAAAAATTAATCACGTTGCTAATGAAAAGCGAAACCATTGAAAACACGCGTCACCGTAATTGCGGAACACGAACAGAAACAGCGATAGGTGTCGGTCGTTACCTTTTGGCAGAAATCCAGCGTGTATCAATCTAGCCTCCATGAGCAGCGAGGGCAGCAGGAAGCACATGGCTGTGCAAAGGTGTACGAAAGCAGCCGTGGGACCTCCGTGTCGCCATAAATTATTCGCCAAACCTGCGAATCGACAGCACGGGAATTGTGTAGCTACAAATGGTTCTGCTTTCCATTCTTCGTCGAGCGAAACATCCCAGCTTGGATGTTTGACGGAGAAGGGGACGTAAACCCGGATGAAAAATACATGACGTGTATACTCACTGTGGTCAGGATTGTTGGTAAGCAAGGATGAAGGCGGGTCGCGTGAACAGGCGCTCAAATGACGACCGAGCTTCACTCCATCGTTCGCCAGGTTGCCTAGCTTTAGGAAGGCCGCGCCAAGCAGAACCGGCAGTAGGACAACCCCGGTTCCGGCTAGCACCAGACACGCGTATAACTCCACCTTCGGCGGTGGAGCGTCCGCCGGCCAAGGTAACGATAAATATGCTGCAAATATAACCAACCAACCTGTCACGTCGAAGGTATACAGTGTCTCGCGAAAGTGTAGTAGAACTAGAAAATTTAGAGATGTTACGTTTCTCTCGTTCGAAAATAAAATAAAGTTGTTTGATTGTCGGAACAGTACGCGTCATGATTAATTCCGATAATCAAAGTTCCAGTATATTTGAACATTATGACGAGAAACTTTCGTGAATATATTACTCGCGTTGCAGGAAACTATTTGGAACTTGATCGATATTGTAACTGGACACGGCTATCGTGATCATATTGGTAAAGTTCGAGACAGAACAGAAATTTCGCGTTAAAATATACCAAAGCTTGGATCGTGTTTCATAGAGCGTAATAATTAAAAAAATCCGTCAACGCCAACTCGAAATTTTGCAGGTTTACGAAAGATTTCCATAAGAGTTGAAATATTTTCGCGAATCGCTGTACGTTACTGCACTACGTACTGCGTTTCTTCCGTGAATTTCATGGAAAGCCAAGTTTCCTCTTTCAATCCGAAAAACGACGATTTCACTTACCGGTAAACCTTTTTACGTATCTCAAGCCGATGTAAGTTTGAAAAGCGACCGCCAAAACGCCGTACCAGACAGACCACAAACTATTCACGTGACCTCGTATACAAGAGCTTCGTCTAGTAGACCTTCGTGGCTTTTTCGCTTTGTTGGTAGTTGTGATACCGCTGGAGTTTACGCTGGACACTATCGGAAGCGGTTTTAATGGCTTTTTGCACTTTGCTTGATTTACCTCGTTATTATTTTCGTAACCCATTAAGCTTCCCGTCATTGACATCTTGTTCTGAAACAGAGACGTTTCGTTCGTTCATCGTCGAACTCTCGAGGGCGGGATATCGCGCGTGAAAAATGGCACGCGTATAATTTTGCAATTTTTCACTTTCGGATTCGGGAATCGAAGTTTCCAGTGGCCGTGAAGTCGAATATCGAACCGATTTGAAATATTTACCGAGTATTCTGCTATGTTTCTAGTGTAGGCGTCTTAATGTTTCGAAGGAGTTAGTTTGGAACAATCGATGCGGAGCTGTGGCATTTTCGGAGGTGACAGCGCCGCCTGAAACGTAAACGGAAAATCGAATTATCCGATAGTCCAATAGCGTGGAATAAAACAAGCGAATTGTCGTCTTGTACGCGACCCGTCAGAACGTATAGCGTGCGATAGAAAACGAGGACGCACGGACGCTGCAGTGATCGAACCGTGAAACTGACCGGACTTATCTACTTATGTTATACCTATGTATACTACGAGGCACACGCACAAAAGTTGCTGCCCGTCAACGTGTATACAAAGCCTGTTGATTCGTTTGTACCTAGCGTCGTGATCTTCCGTTCGAGCTATGTAAGTGGCGAAAGGATGTATCCGAAGAATACGAATATGTCGTTGCTCCGACGTAACTAAATTTTGATATCTACATTTTTCTCGATCGATAAGAATTCAATATAAATCGGAGAATGTTCTAAACGATTAAAAAGTCAGTTTAAGAAGATATTGGATACTTCTTGATAGAAGGCGAGCGATAGAAGTACAAAGACCGAGACGAAGACTTAAACGCGCATTGTGCATAAACGGTATCGTTTGAACGTGGAATAGACGAGAAAGGGGAAACTGACGCGTAGGGTGTGAGCATTGTTCGAAAAGTTGCGGAGAAAATTACGCATCGTGTCTATCCGCGAACAACTCGATGCTTCCCCAATCGTGAAACCGACAATGACGAAGCGCGGGAAGAAGAAAAATGATCGAGCGGCTTAGTGCTTACCGACAATCGCGGTAGCGAGTCGTACAAAAGGGTCGAAACAGAGGAGGACCAGCGTAGCGTGGTAATTCTAGTGCTCTTACGACCACATCTCCCTCTCTCTTTTCCTCTTTTCTCTCCCTATCGACTTTTTTCTTGCACGCTCAGCTTCGTAAAGTCGTTTCTTCTCGTTTCTTTGACGAAAGAAGCCGTTTTTCCGAGATGATTACTTTGCGGAGAAATTCTTTTTTAGTCGGATATTGCTCCTGATCTTTTGCTTTGCCACGGTATTCAAAAGAAGGAAGCGATACCGTGGAGACGGACTCTGAAGAGGCTCGGTGTCGTAACAAAAAGAAACGAGTCTTTTCATTTTCCGTTTGATACGAGGTCGAAGGAGAAACAAAGACGGAAAGAGAGAATCTATTATCGTAGAAGCACAATCGTGCCGTAATCTCACTAGGGTTGACCCACTTGTCGCGAACGATATTCGAACAAGCTGGAATTGGAAATTTCGATGATCGATAGCGCGCTTCTTCCTACGATAAGATTCGTTTCTCTATTTCTTTGCCCGCGTTTTGTTATTCCAGTTGCTTCATCGTAATTTCCTCCCTTTGAAAGTTTCAAATTTTTGTTTCTCCAATTCTGACAAATTGGCAACTAACGTGTTTTCTCTAATTACGCGAGAGAAGTTTCCCCCGAGGGAAAAGCAGGCACGGAAGAACGGAACGTGGACCGATGGTCCGTCGGTGAAGTTGGACAAGACGAATGGTCGTGAGTGCAATGGAAAATCGAACGAACGTTCAGTCACGGTGTAGCGAGAATGAAAAACCGTGTAACTCGTAGATGGACTTTCCTCCAGGGAGAAGGACGAATAAAACGAATTCTGGCTGTTTGTCAAAATTTTCGCGACTACAGCTCTTCGGTACCATTTGGCCAGGCTACTGGCAGAAAGTGATTGTATTTCTCGACGATCGTTTCTAAGCGAAAAACGACGAACGTTCGTGCACCGTGTAAAGAATTAATATACAGCATGAACGTACAATAAGCGTTGAGCGATGACCACGCTGAACATAGAGATTTATCGATATAACGGGGAATTGGCTGTTTAAATATTTTTGCGATGTCGCATCTCGGCGTTGAAATATTTTCGCGAGATACCGTACATACGTAATTGGTTAAACTGTCAAAACGATCGATCTACTCACCGAACGGAGGAGAACAACCGCCGTCGTCGCTGTCGCCGTCACCGTCGTCGTCGCCGTCGTGCTGCTCGTCGAGTTAAGCGACGAGTTGCGCTTTGAACGCTATGCGGATCTGAAATGGAAACCAAAGGTTCTTTCAAGTTTCTATAAACGAACGTACGAATGGATTTTCCAGCCACGCTCGCGAGTCGATTAGCCATTGTCGTTTTCACTGTTGAACAAAGCGATTCGTTGATCGATTATTCTGCCTCGCTGAATTTCGAGCGTATACGAATAGATGAATTTAATCCAATCTGTAGCTACTGTTATTCAAAAATAGTTATATTCGTCCCGTCTCTTGTATCCAATTCTCTCCATTATGATATTTAGAGGGAGGAACAAATTTCTGCTTATTATTATTATTATCGTTATTACTATTATTATTTATATATGGATGACACGTTTTGATACAAAAGAAAAATACAATGATATAAAATGAACAAATAATTGCGATTGTTAATAACAACGGATCGTAAATGGGGCGAAAGTATCGGTGAATTACACAACGCGTTTCTAACATTTTTCTTAAGCACGGGAAACGATTCGCAACGGAAGTCCAATCGACGGGCAAATAAATTAGCAAATGCGATTAATGAGACTGCTAGGAGCGTAATCGCATCCGCATAGAGGTGCGTAGGAAATTAGGAATCTCCTGAAAGATCTGGATGGAGCAACTTAACGAGCTCAAGAACCTCTGGGTAATCGATGCAACGAATATGGTATTAGCTATTTAGGAAAATACGGAATCGCACAGACATTTGCAGATATCGAAACAACGAACACTACCGGGATTGAAATTGCGCGAGTCCTAAGTTTGAACTATCGCGCGGATTATATCATCGTTGGAGTAATTCTGGACAGTAAGGTAGTTGGCAGACACGACTCTTCCCGCTACATATTTTAGCAGCAGCGTCAACAAGCAAAGGGTGGTTTCTCTTAATTAATTTGCATCGGTTAGCAATCTGAAGAGGTCGTTTATCTCGTGGCGAGCATGTTCTCGCGTGTTCCAACGTTACATCGTGCTGTAGCTCGTTATTTCCGTTTCCGGAACGTCTCCGACATTTCGAGACAGCTACTTACGTGGCTGTGTCGGCGAGGACAGTCGGAACACCCTATTAATCCTATATATTCCGTATATCGCCTGGCAACTGATTCGACCTCGTCTGTTGTCCCGCGCTTGCTCTCTGAACTCGTGACTCGTCTTGTTTTGCGATTCAAATTAGTCGAGTTTCTTTTCGCCGTCGGTCGGCCAGTCGTAAACAATATCGAACCGAAACTAAGGTTAACGATGGGTGAAGAACGAGATAGCGAAGAACGTGCGAGAAAGGTCTGTACTCTGTGTTCGCAGGGCATTAGCCCGCGATTGCCGTTTCATGCTCCCGTCAATCAACCGCCTTTCGATCGGTCTCCGCTCTTCCCACCAATTCTATTCGGCCTATCCTCCGTCTGCTCGACCTGCTCTGAACGTCGGGGATACGAACGACTTCATTCATTTTTAATCGACCTGACGCCGTGCATTTTGTCAGAGATATCGGGAGACTGGCGATCATTTGCCAGGATCGGACGAGTTTGACCTCTGAGAGAAGCTGGTTTGAAGTTAACACGATTATATCGATTATATCCAGGCACGATTCGAAAAAAAATTGTCTTTTCCGCTGAAATTATTGCGCGTGAACACGCGCGATGCGGAGACAAGGAGAGGAAAGTTCGTTACGAGACAGCAAGGTATTGGGACGAACAGCGACAAGCACGCCGATCGTCCTTTACGGAATGCAATATCAGCCGAGAACGAGAGAGCCGGTCGTTGGATGAATCCTCGACCTGCATTCGGTCTCGTCGAGGACAATGCATCGAGGTCCCTTTTGTTTGTCGGTCAACACCGAAGGCATCGATGGCAAGAGGAGTAGCTGGCAGGCTGCCAATGGCTAGCTCACCACTGTTGCCTACAGCGTGCGCTTGCACCAGTCAGAGGCATCGACACCTCAATTATCGACGTCGACCGATCTCGCGTTTCAACATCCCCCGAACCGTTCGTATTTCTGCTTGTGTTTGCATTCGTTTTCTCTATTACCCGTTTGCGTTCTCGTCTTTGCTCGTGTTCACGATGCTCTTTCTCTCCGCCTCTCGAGAGAGAAAGGGATAAAACGAGAGGATTAGAAGGAACGCGCAACGAGTCGAAGATGGTAATATTTCAGAGAAAATCGTGTTGGACCGTTGCCAGGGAACATTTGGTCTCTGTAAAATTTCGTCCTATATTCAAATCACGATTTCTTTCGGTGGTTTTTCACGAAGACTAAAAAGACACTCCGCCGACTTTCGCGAAAGTAGATTCAGCGTCCAAATTAACCCATTCATGTCGAACGAACGGCATTTCTTTCTATTATCTTTTTTATCTCGTTATCTGCGCGTGCTTCGTAATATATTCTTTCCGATCATCGTCATCGAACATGAACGCGATCTTTCGACGACCTATACGTAGACAGAGCACGCTCGTTGGAAAATGGAAAGCACGAAATCGCGATCGACGATCGATTTTTTTCACCTTCACGTTCGATTTAATCGCGAAACATTCACCGCTGAAAGTACGAGACGAAGTGTAAAAAAACAAAACTCGATACAGGTATTTCGCGTGCGGTTCACTCTGTCGTGCACGTCAGACCTTTCAAAAAGGTCAAGTACGAAATATACTACGATAGTTGGTAGTAAGTTGGCTATTTACGTACGAAGGGTGACATCTCTGGTTACGCATCGTGTACGTCGGCAATTTCCATATGCAGCTCCGTTTTTCCTTTCGTTTTATTTGAAACAGCACCGAAATAGCTGGATACGCATGGCACGATATAAACTATAGGCTATAGACGCTCGCGCGACCGTAAATTCCTGCCGAATTACGTTGCTGGGCTGGGTTCACGAGACGACTGAGAAAAGCCGAGGTCGACGATGCATCGTAATCGTAATCGTCGACGCGTCTATTATCGTACGAAGCAGCCACGATCGTTATCGGAAATCTACGGTTCCCCTCTCGCCACTATTTCATCGATTTCATACAAAAAGCTCAGACGTTGAATGGAATAGTCCTAGCCTGCCTATAGCGTTTTTTCCCCTATTGTTCTCCGTTACTGTTACATAATTAGGCTGCAGATTTTTATACGTTTGTGAGAAATTTAAAGATGCGAAAGTACACAAGCTCGAAAATAGCTAAAAACTACAGAGCTACGTAATGTGGAAAAACGTATTAGGTATCCAAAGTATAGTATCCTTTGCGATATCTAATAAATAAAACAATTTTCTATCCAAGTTGCAGGCGTTTAATTATATTCGTAGAAATATGAACGTCCATAAGAAGTATTCGTAACGCGATAACGATATCTTCTTCGTTGTGGTAATTACTTTGAAAGCGGATGACGGTAAATTATCGGGGAGATGAGATCTAATCTGAAAGCGAATTTCGAAAGATGTGTTCAGAAATAGAAGAAAGCGGCAGGCACCGTATGTTTTTCTTCGAAGAACGTCGATATTCCCGCATTCTCTCTCCGGTGTCTTAAATTAAGCATGCACTTCGAATTTAACGCAGCGAAGCGAATAACAGGGAAACGGCGTCACGTTCGCTGACTCCATAGCCGACAACGACGTTGTTCGTCGTGGAGAACACGACGACAACGACAACGCGACGACGCTTCCTCGAATACGAAATCCTTCCTGTAGACGAGTATGGAGTATGGAGTATGGAGTTGCAAGTTGGTCACGAGTTTACTTTACGCGGAAATTTCTAAAGCACGTTCGATTGCGGCACCGATCGATGCTCGCTCGCAACAAAGAAACAACGAACAGGACGAAGCGAGCGTGTTGCTGGCGCGATCCGCACGAACCTCAACCGGAAATCGATTTTCTATCGAAACGTCTACGTTTCAATGCTTCGTGCCTAGCGTAAATGTTGCCATCCTCGTCTCGCGGCTTCGAAAAACTTGATTTCCTGCGTGTCATTCGTTACTCTCTGTCGATATAGCCGTAATACGCGTTCATCTACGCCCTCGTAACAACGCGTTTCATACGCAGCCGAGATGAATTTTCTTTGTACGCGCGTATCCATCGGCGATTGATTTTCCGAGATCGATCACAGCGAACGTTCGAGAGGCATACGACGATAAATAGTACGAGAACCGAGCTAGAAAAAAGAAGGGAGACGTATTCGACGTTTTTCTAAATCTGTAGCTGTTTGATCCGACGAGGTATAGAACGATAAACGAATAACAACGGAGGAGGATCTGTGAACGAAAAGCGAGTGCGTTTTACAAGCAGAGCTATTTCTAGATGGGGAAGGTTCAACGGAATCGATGTTGAAATTACGTTCAGGTTTTGGTGCGTACAACCCCATTCATAAGTATGTTAGGCACTAAAGAGGAGATATTTTGGAGAAATTGGTACAATAAGTTATTATATCTTTTTCTCAGCGTTACTACGTCGTTTGAAACGATAAACTGTAAAGAAATTAATATATTCGATGCTACGATATGATAATATTACCGATCGTACGTGTAACCGAGTTTAATCGAATCATGATTTTGGTCAAACTTCTCAAACTCGGTATCGATCGGAATCTTCCATCGAATTAATATTTTTTCAATGAAATACCGACTAGAACATCGTGGAGTCAACCTCTGTGACTATTTCCTAGCTTTTCCAATTGATTTCCGCCAACTTTTGTTGTACAATCGCGATTGTTATCTCACGGAATCCAAAACATCGATCGATCAACCTAAAAAAGCAAAGGTTCGTCGAAATCTGGGACGACCGATCGTAGGTGGAGCGGCGTAATAATTTATGAACGGGAGTGTACGCTCTCGACTTCCGGCGTACGCGTAACGAATGCTCGGAGGAAAGATTTTTAGCATCGGCTCTAGTTCCGAAGACGAAAGGATAAACGGGCTAAAATCGTTGGGTGCAGGTGCTTCCGCAACGGTACGGGAAACGCAGCTGCCCGGAATGTTTCTTCGCGTCGCTTCTGCTCGGCTTTCCCCGGTAAATCGATAGAACGAGGTCGACCGGAGCTCGGAGGACCGCGATTCTTTTTCTCCTTGGCTCCACGCGAAACCGGATGAAATCGGAGCCTTCGATTCGAGAAAACGAGTACCAACGAACGTCGAAATTTTCTTTCTGAACTAAGAAGACCGAACTACAACACCGAGTGATAATTGCATCGCCCTCTTTCTCCAACCTAACCTCACCCTGTTACATCCGAATGGGTGGAACGCTTTGTCATGACAAATCGAATCGACGCGATCCGGTTCGTCTCGATGACTCATCGCTCTCTTCCTTTACCCCTCAAGACATTCCGAAAGAAGAAAGTTTCCCAGTTTTCCGCGGGGTTCCATCGATGACTCACCCTCGAGATTCACCCTCGATTCGACGTTTCAACCAATCGCCCCTACCACGGGACAAGCGAAATTGCCTTAGGATGCTGTTACAGCGAAAGCTTGTCGTACGAATTTTCAAATTCGTCGACGTCGGTTTGACGTACACCGCAAGTACGTATCTTTAACTCGTTAACCAGAGAAGACGAATTAATCGATCGAGCAAATATTCAATCGCTGGGTCGTTACGATTCTTTCATCGTCTCATTTCTTAGTTTCTCATCGAAATTGCGATATCGAGAAAACTTAAGCGACGTTATAGCCAGAAATAGTACGGGTTGAATTGTCGAAAAAGATCGACTTAGTCGATCGTGAGATAAAAAGGAAATATAATTGTTCCATGTTGTTTTTCAACTTTTAAAAAATTTTTCAGATCGAGCCTTTGATTTTTGAATGAAAGTGACGATGATTAGCGACCAACGAGCAAAGTATCATCCATCCTTCGTCCCTTTTGTCGCTCTCCCTTCTGACAGTCACCGGATCTCCTTCTCTCCCTCCAACGTTTTATTCCTTCTTGCCGCACACCTCCCATGGCATCCCATTCAATCAATATCCGATGCCGCACACACACACACACACACTGCTAAACATCGGGATCTAAACCCTCATTTGCACCGAGAATTTCGGCAAGGTCCATTCTCACGCGATCATTACGCGATTAACGATCGATCGTAACGACGTGTGCGAATAAAAAGGTGATACAGAGGTGTAACTAATGTACACGTTTTTCTCGGTATTGCTCGAAATACATTTTTCTTACGTTACAAAGCGTACACGCGAGATAAGGTAAAAATAATAACTTAGTTAGTTGGTTAATCTACAGAAAAAAAAAAAAAGAAAAAAGAAAAATGCTGCTACTATAGTGATATCGATAAAAACACAATATAAGTATAAACGATGCATGAATATCGCGTTAAAAGCGGATCTACTTTGGAAAATGTAATTTGCAGCTTATCGAACGACTAAATAAACGTCCTAAAATCGACGAGATCCTTCGTGAGACTATTCGCGAACGTGCTAAGACAACACGGGCTTACAGTTGTAGAATATCGACAACGGTTGCAGAGTATGATAGATATCCGACGTAATATAGTTTGGAGTAATATAGACGCAACAGAGACTGCAATGGTGACGAGAGCATCGATGTTATTCGATAACGAAAGTAGGTACGCAGTCCATGTCAGTCTTCCTGACAGTCTTGCTTAGCTTACGATCGACTGTGACGCGGCAATTATCGTGAATTTCGCCGTGGCTCGGTAGGGGGTTGCCAGTCAGAATAATTTGAAAGGTAAGCGATAGGGCAGCGCGTATACGTGCTCCGTTGCAGCAGGCGGAGCAGACGTATTCGACTCACGGAGTCATAAATTTGAAATTGGAGGAACTGGGAAATAGAATTTCGTACAAATATCGTTTAATCTCGCGGATGTTATGACTGGCCCGACAGATACATGCCAGATCTTTTTATAAATATTTTCGAAGAGAACAGCTCTCCGGCCAACAACTGCAACAGAGTTGGCGCGAATATCAACATCCCTGACTGGTATTTTTACGATATCCGTTTGCCATATCTGTTCGACAGAATGTAATACACGTTCGTTGTTACAATTGCCTCGCGTAATTCCGATCGATGGAGTAGCCACGACAAACAAGGTTCGTCGCTCTTCGACGGATTAGATCGGACATCCAGCCTGATCGTGACTTCCTTTATGGATTAATATGCTCCGGGAATATTAATGGCTTTACGAACGTAATTAGTTTTGTGGCGAAGGGATCGGATTCGATCAGTTTCATCCATTCATCCAGCCGTTTCCGCAAAAGACGGTCGCCTACCGAAAGGGGAGAATTATCGAAACGCCATGGAAATGCGAGGGTTACGAGAATTAGCATTGCCTATCGAAAGTGCGAATAGCTATTTAAACGTTTGAACAAGCGATAGTTCTGATATATCGATCGCTCTCTGCGTTTTTCTTATCGGCTCTTTCGGTCGACCGAAACCGAGAAAAATTAAGTCTCGACGGTTCGAGGGACGTGCGACATTTTATCGCCAGTGACTCATAAATTAAATTCAATGGGTTAAATTCAAAAGCTGTCCGTGCTACGGCTACAGAAAGTATCGGAACAATGGAGTTCTCTCCATTTTCTCTTTCTACGCGTATATATATTTCATTTCCATAGTATCAAAGTTTCGCACGGAACATCACGTTGTCGTTATCGTTATCGTTATCCTTATCGTTATCGTGCGTCACGTTAAAATACTACCTTTGAACTACCAAAAAATAATCATCAAAACCGGAAGATCTACGAAATTGTACTTGTCGTATTTTTCCTCTGCGATTCTCCTATGCTAAAGGTAAAAGGAATCGAACGAAATGAAACGTGGAGTTCAGTTAGGAGGATTAACGAGCGACGTGATGCGAGGGCACGCACGTTTTCTCGCCTTGACCGTGTCTGCGATTAAACGAGAGCACGTGCATAAGTACGAATGTATAGAATTCGAAGCAGCGCGAAACACTCGTTGCTTCGTTCCCGTATAACTTGGTTTCCGGGCGTGCTGAACAGCTCCCAAATACGATTAGCGCAGGCTTTACGAAACTTGACGCGCTTGTGAATCCCGTCAGGGGGATGTTATATTTGGTTACGGCGCGTTGCTTTCGTGTCCATCGAATTCGACTAAAGAAAACAAAGTTTGCGTACCGCGCGGCTTTAATTTTCACCATCTGTTTCCTTTGTCTTCCACCCTTTGGTCCTACCTTTCTCCATGAACCGTTATCTTACGATGTTTTATCACGTCACCCGCCATACTCTACCCTATTCTCTATTTTCTTATCGTTTTCTTCTTCCCTATAGTACACTTCCGTACAACGATCGAATGAGACGTAACGGATATAGATAAAAACACAAAACTACATGAATCAACCTACGCATCGGTAAACGAAGGAATAAAACCGAGTTAGCCGCGCGTGTATACAAAATATCTCGAATTTTATCCCATGTAATTGAATAGTTTCTCCAGCTATGAAAAACGCGTTTCTTTTACTTTTTCTTTCGCTCGGCCCCTTCTCTTCAAGGTTTTCAAACGATCGTCCCTTACTCGCGTTCATAGTAATCTCGGATAAAATCCCAAGTGATTGCCTTCCGTTTTCTACAGTCCGACCAAACAAGAAAAGCTGCATATAAGCTCTGCTTTTCCTGTATGTGTGTGTGTGTCGCTGGAACTGAAAAGTCGTAGCAAATATTGGTGTCGACCGAAAGGAAAACCACGGAGGAACGAAGGGAACGGATACTAGCAGTTTGTAATCCGGATAGAATGATAAACCAAATAGATCGCGATACGGAAAAGAAGAAAATATTAGACGGTGAATGTCGCCGGTCGTGTCTACCAATTTGTACTCAGAATGCGGTGATCTTCGTACTTTTCCGTTATCGTTATCCGATGCATCGCAACGATCAGCTCGTTATGGTTCATATCGTTAAGAAAAGGTTTAAAATAAAAAGATGGTAATACGACAAAGGTGAAAGGAAATAGGATATTATTCTTATCGCCCCTTATAATTGCAAGCTAAGGGATAAACAACAGCTGCAAGATATAAGCGGGGACTCGACGTGTATCGTATATCGTGAATCTACGAGATGCGGCAATCATTGCTGTCGTTATAGAGATACGCAGGAAGAAGTATCTCGAGATATCGTTTTCATTAAATCGTAGGAAAGAAAGGAGAGAAAATTGGAATATTTAAAACTCTTTACTACGAATGTCGCGTTGCTTTTTAGTAATCCGTGAAAAAATTTCCTTTGAACGCGATTAAAGAGGATTCGATGAACGAAAAGTCGATGCGGCGGTCGGTCGCGTTTTCAATTTTCACGTTACGGGGCAAACGATTTTTAACACACTACCATTATCGTTGGCTTTGACGTGGCTGTTAAACGCGCAAAGAGAGTATATTTCGCCAAATTTTAATGTTCCCGTAAAAGATCGTCCGTGCTGTTTTATACGACATATATACACACAGGCGGTAAATTAATTCGTGAAATAAAATACGCAGAGGCTGGAAACCGAACCGGCACGGCCGCTAGCCGAAGGGAAATTTGATTGATAGGAACTGAAACGACCATCGGAAAAGCACTTTAGATAATTGGATACTGTTAAATCTCATTAGGTAAACCGAACAAGTACATAGTTACTTGTGTACATGGCGACAGCTTGATACCGTGCACATAGGTTCGGTAAATTCCGGCGCGATATTATCGTATAGAGAAACAAAGACGTCGATGGTTAATTTCTGATACTAAAAAGCCACTGGGTCGATCGTATCTCCAACGTAGACACCAACGACCGCGATGGTCTTGTACGTTCTATAAAAGCATTACTTTCGTTAAAGTAATAGAAATAAAAATATTTTATATATAAATATACTATAAAGTAAAAATAGTCGTATTTGTTGAGGTTACCTGATAGAGGACCGCGTGGATGAACGTGCAATAGGAATATATTTAAGTACGTATAAATTTACTTAAAATTCCGTATAAGAATTGATCTCGTAAATAATCTACTAAATAAAAAAAAGGTAGGTATAAGTATTGGCAGCGTTACATTGCAACAGAGCTCCGAAACCATGGGTCTATGGGTTATTTATATAATTACGAAAACTGGTCTGCCTATACCCCGCTGCACCATCTGTGCAAGGCATGTTCCTAAAAAGGCTATGCGGCTGAGAGGCCCTTGAAATTGATTTAGTGCTAAACAATACCTAATGGCTTCGAGGACTAAGAGAACTAAATACTAGAGCAGATATTGAGTTTTCCTAAAAGTGAGAAATCACTTCAACAATATTTATTTAACAGATTGGAGATGCATTATATTGCAAGAATATTCTCTGACATAAGAAAACAAATATTGTATTCGTATTCGTTATTATTTATATAATTATTTACTTGGTATAGCAAACGCGTGAAGTCCCTTTCCAACTCCAACCCAAGAAATCGACCGAGATCATTTCGCGTTATGCTAATATGTTATAAGCACTTTATTTTGCTTCTGTCGCTATAAAATACGGTAACTTCGAGGTGAAACTTGGTGCAGTTTTATTTTAATAAAAATAACCTTACGCTGTGGCGAATGATTCTACTCGAAAATATAACTTTGATACAAAGAATTCGGTAAATCGTACATGGAAATACATTGTTGTCGAAGCACCGCGATAAAGCGATGGTTTGGAAAAATTCGTTCGGGGACAGCCGGTCAACGGTCGATACCTTTAACCGGATGTTTCGAGCGAGCATTGCAGGGTTAAACGATGGTAACGAGTCACTTGGTACAGGAGTGGGTGTTGTGTCACGCTCGTAGGGTGATATTAAATACGGGAGTATCGAGTTGCGAACAAGTCGAGCGTGAACGGCGCAAGTAAATGGATCCATGTACGATGTGTACTCGTGAAAATCGGCAGTGCTTACGGCGGCTGTTACACCAACCAAAGAGAGAGACTCGTGATCGAAGTTACACTTTGTCGAACCGACATTGTAATTTCTAATCGCACAGACGTAGCTACTTTCATTTTAAAAGCTCGTAGATTCGTGCGAATTTCGTCTTGTTCTTTACGTTTAGTTTTCCATTTAATCTCGATTCAAGGCTATTGGCTTTTTCTATTTGCATACAAATCTAACTTTGATCTAATTTGTAAGGCGCCCTTAAAAAAAATAAAAGTACGAATGCAGTCATTGCTTGATCTAATAATTACGAATTAATTTGGACTCGGTGTATCTGGCGTATGGTCGCTAGACGGCGGATTTTTATGCATTTATAGGAAATTTGAAAGCGCAAAATTTTACAAAATGCACATAACACGGAAAAATATATGAAATATTCGTAGAGTGCTTTGTATAATATTCGGCGGATAAAACGATTTTTTACCGATGTTCTACTTTCTAACTGTATTCTTCAAAATATGACAAAATTTCCGCCGTTTAATTCTCATTAACCAGGAATTCTTAAGTTAACCGGGAAAGGAGCTGAAAGACATAAAATCTTAAATGGAAATTACAAGGTTTCCCGTTGAGAAATCGAGTTTCAGGAAATGGAGTCGAGAAAATGAAAGGAAAATTAATTCGTTCGAGCGAATGGATGATAAATACTCTGGCCCCTTGACCCATATTCTTCACACCACTGTCAAGTTCCTATACCGATTGTATTACAGTGTCGGAGCTGATTGCACCATCGCACGCGTAGTAACCGCCTTCTACGGTATACTCAAGCGTCTACGTTTTCAATTTCGCGCGATTAGAAAATCATTGCAACCCCTCGTTACAAATTACATTACGATAGAATAATTAACATCGCGTGTAATGTTACATCAAGGGGTTACGCCACCCTTATAATAGTTCCAGGTATTTCTTAATTTTCTCCACGTTTCAGGCGTGTAGAACAGCGTGTCGAAATGGTTTGTCAACATTCAAGTTGCCGACAAAGTTCAGGGATAAATACGTCAGATATTTTATGAAATTTTAGGAGGAGAAAAATGAAATTAAGAATCCGACGATCATAAAAAATCTACTTTACGACAAGTTACGAATTTAAATACAGAGAAAGTAAAGTTTCGTGGCGATCGAAGGACTTTCTCGAACCGTGGAAGAACGATAATTCGTGTGAGCGATCGTCGTGTCGCTTATGTATATCGTCGGCTATTCTCTAATCTTTAAACAGCGTAGAGACTTTTTGCTACGTATATCGACCGGTTAGAAATAACTTTACAGGTCAATACGCAGCTTTTCGCGTTATCCGTTAATCGTTAAGCGACTCGTAGTTCGACGAAGGTTCGACAACACGCCGTGAATCGTACGGATGTATAAACGCCTTGTTCTTTTTGTCTCCATCTCGTTCCCAGTTTCGTGGAACATTTTTGGAATAATTAGCCAATGTAAAGCGGAATATTCTAGTTTAGGACCAAGCACCTTTGTCAAAAGAACGAGAAAATAATGAACGAAGGAAAGAAGAATCGCTAGGAACGAGGGACTGCTTAGACAAAAAGGTACACAGACTGGAAGGGAGGCAGGCCGACGAACAGGTCGTCGAGCTACCAAGAGAGCAAAACCAGCGTGGCATTCTGATGCACAATAAGTGTTGGGTTACGATAAACTGGCCAGAAACAATGGAGGTTGTCGGAGCAATGTGCTCCAAACTGTGCAGCCAAGCTTCGACTATCGTGTTACTAGCGTATATACCAGGCGAGTTGCGACGATCACATGGCAAGAAGGTTGCCAAAGGATCGAGAACGAGAACCGTGGCCTGTTTGGTTGCTTGGCGACAACGATGTTGCTTGCTGCGCGATATTACCTAGTCCAATTTTTCACGTATCGTCCCTGAAGATAGCCCGCATAACAAGATGCATCATAAACGATTATACGAGCGAGAGTATGATGGAATAGCATCGACGAACGAAACAGATGTTCGACCGTATTCGTGGAATAACGCGTCAACGAGAGTTGTAAAGTCTCGTCTCGATACGGTAATCGCCTGTTTCGGTTAAGATAATAGAGGTGGTTCGAATGATTTTAACTTTGAGTTAACAATTTAAACATAACGATTTACTTTCAACGACTTTCGAAGACTAAAAGCGTCGATAGCAAGGAAAGTTCGGTGACGATAACGTCGAGAAGGAAAACTAACGATGGGCGTGTCTAAAGCACGAGACAAGCGGATTCGTTGATTACAATTTTCGGTAGAGAAGCGGTAAGAAGCGAGAGAATAGGTAAGGATAAGTGCTGGCCTACCAAAGGTCGCTCGCTGGTGAAATCGACCTTCGAACCTTGTATCTGGGAAAAGTCGCTTATCTCGTGTTTTACCTCAACGAACAATAACCCCAAGTAGTGTCTCAATTTTAAGGACGCATCGTAGAAATTTAGGGTTTCGACAGTTAGCTGACAAACAACCAAGAAAAACTAAATCTTAGGACGCCAATAGATTTTATCGCTGTAAAGAGGATTTTAGACGCGGCGATAACGGTTCCTTGGGATCGTTCCGAGCAAATATGTTTGAACAGCTGTTAGCCATCTTGATCGAAGGATGGAGATTAGAATACGTGGTTGGGTGACGGGACGTGATAGCAGGCAACAGAAAATTCTTAGGTTTTAAAGATATTGAGGTTATTAGATGTGCAAACAGAGCAACACGTGGATAAATTGTAAAGTAGAAAATATATTTTTGTGGCGGCACTCGACATTAATTAGCGTCGGACGACGGCAACGCAGTGGTTAGCGCCTTAGGTTACGGACCTGGGTTCGAATCCCGGCGACCGGAGTCCAATTTTCTTTCGCGGCATCAAAAATGAGAAGAAAATACAGCAGTACCTCAGCGGAGCGACATCTACACCCGCTGTTAGCGGTAGCACTATCACCACAACTATACGGTCCCAAACAACTACAAACAGCTATCCGTTTCATTTTAATAGAGAAGTGTAAATACAAATAGGAATATAATTTGAGCTGGTCCAGATGTTACCCTGTGACTGAAAGCCGCGAAGCCGTCGTCACCTGTCTTACTGTTTATGGTCCGCCTTCGTCCCAATCTTTTGTCTATACGCAGTCGATGGCTTCGATGCTTGAGAAAACTAAAAGGCCAGATGTGTAGAGTTTTCTTAGAAGCGGTGTTGATCGTTTCGACAAAAGACACAGTGAGAACTTGGCGGGAATATTATCCTGCTTTGTATTTGCAATAGAAGTTAGGTTTTCGAGAAGTTCTATAAAGCTTCGCCGTCTGTAAAATTGGGAAACTGGCCGTAAATGGGGGCTCGCATCCGTCTTTCTCTACCTAACGCACGAACCCTTTTCTTTCGCTTTCTCTGTTTTACCGCTAACTTCCTCGCTTCTCTCTCTTTCTAGCCCCACTCCTCTTTAACTACTTTTCTCTTGCCTTGCTTTGTTGCTGCTCCATTCTCCGTGTTAACCTCATACCCAGTAGACACAAAGACAATAGGGAACATGTTGCGGTTTATAATGGATCAAGCGCGACAAACGTTATAAATCAATGTTAAAGTAGGAGATGTGAATGGCGGGAGGTGAAACGAGAAATAAATAATTTCAAGGGGCATGCGAATTGCGAATTGCGAACGAACAGATGTTCCGTCATTTGTCTTCGGCTTTGTTTCGATGTTTCCTTTCTTACGAGAAACTGCTCGAGTGTAATAAAAATCGCTCAAACCGCAGGAACATACACGATAATAAAATAAGGGAGATATCATAAATTTTGAAGAAAACCATCGATCGTTTATATTCGCGAACGAAACGAAACAAAAGTCAAGTTCGAGCAAAGTAATAACAAACGGACGATTAAAATAAGCGAAGCCTTTCGATTTGTCAAGAAATAACTGCTGGATTATTTATTTATACGCGCGAAAGAAACAGAAGAAGAACAAAGTTTCGAACGAAATGTAATAGGTACGTAGAAAATAAAAGGTCATGAAATATTCGAGTGATATAGAAATAGATTGGACTTCTATCCGCGATATAAATATAGTATATACGGATAAATGTCGATATACATATTGCACGTATATCCGGAACGTCGATTTGCCAGTGGCGTTCGCGTTCTCGTTCGAGAGCAGAACAAAAGAGCTGTCGTGCACGAGCACTTTGACGTTTGCTCCAACAGGGTAGCAACGTGTAAAGCAAAGAAGAATTGCGAAAGCTTGGGATGAACGTGATATGGTGAAACGTACAATGCCAGGTGGTAGCGAAAAATCGTAATCGAGTGTCTGATGGCCGCTTTGACGCAATAAAACGACGATGAATCGGTAAACAAGTTTCACGTAAGCCACCTTCTTCCACCTTAACTTCGTAACGAGTTATATACAGTTGCGTACAGTTATTGCGACACGTTGTATATAGCCTAGCTGGGAAATAAAATATCGTTACGAGTATTTAGCAATTACGATATGTATGAAACGCAGCAAAAGGTCTAGGCAACGAAATAAAAAAACACGATCGGTTCTTGCGATACGAATTACGTCCATAAAAATATGAATTTGCATAAATATTCAAAGTCATGGAATCTTAATCGTACGAGCGAAGACAGAGTCGATCCCCCAACGATACTATAATCTAATAGATTGTCTCTTAAATCTGTTTAATCGATTATGTCGTCGATCGTCGATTATAATAATTATTTGGGGAATTTTGGTTAGCCGTGAAAAGAGGAACGCGAGGCATTTTATATCACGATACGTGGCATCGAACGTCGTTCTTCCCATGGCGGCTGCAAAAAGCGGTAACAAAGCTCAGACACGCGTAGAAGAAATCCAGATCGGAGAGGTAAAGCACAAAGAAGAGTGGAAAGGATCGCATACCTGTGGAACAGGTGTTCCATCGAAGACCGGCTTTTCGTTCTCTTTCCCTTCGCACATACACATCCACGCCTCGATCACTACAACCTTCGCCAACTACTATACTTGGTTCGAACGTTTGCCTACAAACACATACATACGTGTATAGAATATTCGTATAGAGATTTTCTCGAGGACCGAAGACGACGATGGTAGAACGTTACGATAATCACCATTGTGTGCCGCTATTGTACCCACCGCTTGGAGCAATAGGCGTAACGATAAATCTGACACGATCGCCGAAGAGAACTAAACGACCTCGATCAGCGTAACAATAATCGAAAGCGGTCGCGTGACGAATTTGTTGATCGAACTGTTGACGAATAGTATACGATAGGATACTACGATGATTCACGGAAGTGTGTTAAGAATCGTCATAGGCAACTTTTACGTTCATACTCTATGCCTTGTATGAGACTCGGTCGTCACGATTATATTTGAAAGCAATCCGAAAATGTATACGTATAATGTATATGTATAAAATACATATTTGACGAAATATTAAAATATACAGCACGAACAGTCGTAATTTTCAAAATGTTTCATACGACGCACATAATATATTCGTAAAAGGTGTCTACAAGCGATGGAATATTTTGACGAACCTGTGCGTACGGAACGCGATATACGGAAGCACGATAGTTTTACCGTGCAATTAGCGACATGCTATCGGAAAGAAAGAGTTCGATCAGCGCGAACGCACGAGCGCACTTGGCTCGGTGCCCGCCAAAATTTACCGTGTTTTAATCGCGCTGTTTCCATCGTGTGCAGCTTCATTTTGTTTTCATGGCGGAGCGTTCTCTTCGATTCGGAGTAATTAATTGCCGCGCGATTGAAATAAAATTGATTTTCAGTTGAAACTTTCGAACGAACGAAAGATCTGGACTTTCCTGAAATATTTGTTTCAAACAATTTGTTTGAAAGCATCGTTAAACGATAGTTTGAAACTTCAAAGTGGCGTACGAAGGCTGTCGCAACGTTCGGTGGTACGTGGCGATAATTCGATGAAACAGCGCTGGAACGAGCGCTCGCGTTTTTCTATAAAAGCCTATCCCGAAATTGCCCCCGGTACCAAGTCGTAGAGTGATAAATTTATCCGGGATGGTCTCCTTCCCGTGTGAACGAAACGACAAAAATAACCCCGTAGCCTGCTCTTTGCGCTCCAACGAATGCATAACTGCGGAAGGATGCACTCGTTTCTCGAAGAACGCGTTTTGTTATCCGTTCGATCGTGTAACCACGAATCAACTTCCTTCCTTCTCTTTCAACTACTTATATCTCGTCGTCTCTACGAATGCCTCGAAATACTCGTGTTGCAGCAGCGATTTAAGGCCGCGAGGAAATCGATCGGTAAAGAATTAATTATTTTCTTTTCGATACTCGATCGTCTCGGACACGCGGTAAAAAGCGTATAGTAATTCGTAAAAACTGGACTTGTAGGAAATGGATCGTTTAATAGTTATTCCTTCGTCAATCTTCTAACGACCTAGGCGTGCAGTAAAGAATTTATGGCAGTCTATGAAAGCTGTGGCGTTACGCGTTGCTCGATATTACGCTCATAAATTACGAAGACAAGAAAAATATCGCCGTATGAGAATAATCGTACTGCCCAGATCGTATAAGTGCCAGGATAGCCTGTTGCGTGCACAAAATATGTACGTCTCGGCGGTGCTCCTTCCAAAGAAAGTTTCATATTAAGCTAACCTCCGTATAATTATTTCAACCCTTTCGCAGTGTAACACGGGGGAGACTCGGGCAGGCCGTCAAATATAGCTCTATAAATTTCCCGTTTGTAACGTCGTCATACATTATGTATACCCGTTAATGTTTAATATATACTTATTAACGTTTCTTCTACGGAGATGAAATATTTTTTAAATTGCATACAGTTTTAATTAAATACACTTTGCATTTAAAAAGTCGCGGAAAAAGTTTTAACGAGATAAAGAGATAACTATCCTTCGAATCGTTCGTCTGGGATTCTTCGTCGAAGGGTTACCATGCCACACGATACACGCTCCGCCGGAAGCATAGTCGTGAACGATTTTTAGATTGATCAGAAACCGGAAGCCGGTATACACATATACACACCAGTTGCTTTGAAGCTCGAAACCTTTATAACCCCGTAACGCGAGCACGTACAACGAAGAAAAAGGATTTCGAGGTCGTTACATATACATACGAGAATATACGCTGAAAATTAGCACCACGAAAATTAGTCACGATACGGTCGTCCATTTGAAGCATTTCAAAATCCAATTTCATTTCTCATCACGTAGAGGCCAGTCGAGCTTAGCACCAACCGCGAAATAAATCGCTTTCGATAACTTTCTTCTACAAAGGATTCGTCCTTGCGCGCTCTTTCGAACGAGAATACGCTGAATAAAACTGTTCGCCATAATAAATGGTGATATTGTCCGCGGAGAAAAGTTCAACTCCGGCAGAGCAGACGGCATACGCGATGAAAGGTGCGTGAAAAAAGAACCGATGAAAAGGCTATTATATTCGATTTCGAGGGAGCCGATCGGTCCTTTTCCATTGCCGCTACGCCAGAAGCTCGTAATGAGATTAATTATCAATAACGAGCCTCCTTCACCGAACGATCTATTATACCGCGGAGTCGATATCGTTAAACTGCCTCGTTCGCGATATTAGTCGATGCTTTGATTCGCTGGCTTTCGTTGACATACTTACATATATTATATATATTTAAGCGATCTTGCATCTTCGCGAAGAGAAGCAAAACGATGGTACTAAACGCGTCAAATATTCCAACGAATATCATACGCATTCCGAGTATTTTTACACCTTTAAATATCTAAAAGTAATGGAATATTTGCCACGGAAAATTTGTACGACTATGTTACGTGCTTCCGATGAAAATTTTTAAAATCTCGCTGACTCTGCGATATTGTTGCTCGTTACGTTCATCTCTCCAGCTGAATTTCTTAAAAAGGAGGCAAGAGAGTGCTCTACTGTCATCGAGGTTAAAGCTCGATCATTTTGCGAGGCAAGAAAGCGGTAAAGTAGTCGGAGGTAAGAACAGGGCAGAACAGGGAATGTGAAAGACCGGGAGTAGCTTTTGGTTAGTAATGACGTAACCTCTCGACGAACCTCTTCCGCCAGTTGCTTTAATATACGCGACTTGTATAGCTGTATGCTCGGAGATAGGGAAAGAGCGGTAAACATTACCTCGAACAGGGAAACCGGTATCGCTCTTTCTACCATCGTCCAATCCGCGTTCAACTCGATACCTCGCAGACGACCTAATCCCTAATCACGAACCAGATTTTTACAAGAAGCGAAGTACGATCGGCGTAGCTTCTAAGAGGACCGATCTTAACTCGATCGTTTTTAACTTGATCGTATCGCGTCGAGTCTGAGCCGCATTCCCAGCAGTTCCTCGAGAGAAACGTAGAAATACCGTTAAATGTAAACGATTTTCGGTAAATCGGCTACTAAGCATAGCGGCTAAAGGACAAGGCTTCTGTCAACCGGTAACGTCTGTATGTCGCACGTGGCACGTGCCAGCAACGATTATTACGCAACGTGGGAACGATGAATGAACCGAGAACTTTACGGTACGTTGACTTTCACGGGAACGACCGACGTCAATTATCAATCTTCGATGCGCGCTCGTTCCGTCCTTCATTAACGTCCAAAGTCGATCGAACGAACGTACCGTTCGATGGGAATAAATCGATCGTAAGATCGCGCGTGCGAAAGGGCAATCGAAACGACGCGTGCTGTGTTTTTCGTTGACGAGTGCGATTGGAAGAATTCACAGGCTAAACGAAAGGGAAGAAGAGAACGAGAGAAAGGAGCACCGAGTATCAGGATCGGAAACTACAGCAGACTCTCGGAAAATAAATCGATCGAAACTCCGCTTTGTCCGTGAAATACGCAAATTTATGAAAATAGAGTTTCTTTTCCAAGATAATACGGCTAGACCACCCGGTATATTCGATTATATTCGAGAAGCTCGATTATATTTATGCAACGTTTTAACGTATTCGATACTTTGAAATTACAACGAGCGACATTTTGGAAATATCGGAGAGCACGTAAACACGCGTATTTAGCTTCGATACGAAAGAATGGGTCGCATGGTCCAGTTACGTAACGCGGAATATTAGTAAACCAAGTACGGAACACGTAGCTCCGATAGTAAGCCAGTTTACACGAGAACTTACGACGTAACCTAATCGGATTCAAGCTGCAAGTACTGCGTGCAAAATGAAATCGTTGACGCGGAGGTAAGCATGAATTAATCATTGGGCGTACGCACGCTCGAAGGGAAGGAAAGAATAAAAGTAGAGCGACGGAAAAGAAGTTGGAAACGTTCCATTAAATCCGTTAAAACCCCCTGACAGTGATAATCGTAGGTGAACGCGCGATAGTCACACTTGTATCGCATCGTTGGTATTGCAGAAACGAAACGAGCCTCGTTCCTGCACGCAACGTTCCTTCGCTCACCGCGTACGCTTGTTTCAGCGCAACCACCTTCTCTCCACCATCCTTCGATCCCGAATTCTCTCGTCTCTGCACCCCCTTTCAGCTACTCCCTTTTCCCCGGAACAATCTAATCTCCAGCTATCGATCTTAATTACACCCCGACTACTTCTCAACTACCGCTCAACAGTCACGTTTCTGGCATTTCGTTTGGTTAAGAAAAAAAACTAACAAGATTCCATCGAAACGTCCACCGATCTCGTCTGTTTTCACGCGAATCCACGTCGATTTCCGATAATCGATCTTCGAAAGATTCGATTTGACCCACATTTTCCATATATCGTTTTATTCGATCGTAGACATGGCGATATTCATCATTTTCGTATATTCTGATATCGTTCTGGTATCTGCTTGTTTCGTATATATTGTATTTCGTGTTTCCACGTATAGTAAAGTATGCCGCAACGATCGATAAATGAAACACAATGAAACGCACACTGACCTTTCTGCTCCAATCCTGGTTCGACGTTGGCGACTTTCAGCGAGCGTAGATGCCTTTCGAAAAGTCAAATTCACCAGACACTGTAAACTACTGACACTCGCGGTTCTTCTGTCCGACCAATCTTTACATTCTTACCGGTGCTATTGGTCTACTCGTTCAAAATAGCCGCGATGAGTTCGGGTCCAAGTAAAAGCGAGTACCAAAAACGTATAGAACGAAAGACAGTGTCGCTAATATATAGCGTCACTCGAATTCTCATTCTTACGATCATCGCAGATGTTTCGTTAGCGAAACTTAGAATCCTACCAACTTGACACGCGGTACGTCTTACGTCCAATCGAATGGACAGAGAAATCTCGATTGATCGCTCAAAATTCGATACCGATGTCACTGCACGTGTGATTCGTCCGCACTGTGTCGATCATCGATACTCCGGCTCGATTCACCTTCCAATCCCGGAAGTTTTCTCGATTCCCCGTAGTACGTACATATTTCCGCGATTAAGATTCGAGAACGGCAAGAAGAACCGATCGGGTTCGAAGCACTCGCGTAACTAGGAAGCTATCGGTCCGAGTCTGGCAGCCGTGTGACTCGCAACGCGGTCGTAAGTGAAAAAACGAGCAAAGAATCGAGCGAAAAATCGAAAGGATCCGACGCGGTAAACGTCCACGCTTGCTCTGACCAGCCCGGCGCATCGAATGTACCACGCATCTGCGCCGCGCACTTCCTCCCTTCATTGGCTCGTCGAGCTCTATCCTTCCCCCACTCCTTGCGCTACAGGGGTTCTCCTCACGCTCGACACCACCGCCGATTCTACTATTTTATCGACTTTCTTTTCCTTGCTCTTCTCCTTTTTTTCCGGATAACAAGCGAATCTACCTGTAATCGAATTCCTTATAGTCCCTTTTGTATTCTCTTCTCGATAGTTTTTAAACTGTTTTCCATTTATCATTGTTCGATATTCGTTTCTTCTAGATTGTCGCTTCTAGTATCGACATCGAAATCTTAATTACGCGTAATCGAAGTTACGGCGATTACGCCGTAACTTACGCTCCACGTTTTACACGCTCGAGCTGCTTCGACGCGGAATCGAAAAAATAGGTGATATAACGATGCGATGCTTCCAATCGATTAATATATACTCTTTTTTTTTTTTTTTTTTTTTTTTTTACAAAAAGTGAATGTATCGCATACCGATACACGAGCCACGCTTCTCGAACGAGTTATGAAATTAGCGACTCGTGAAAAGGCGCAACCACCCATATAGTCGAACTGGTCTATTCGCCAGAAGGAACAGGCTTGTCATTGGTTAGGTTAAATTATCTCTGATGATCTTGTTTCGTGCCCAACTAGTTTTGCGTGTTTATGATAATTATGTTCGTTTGCCGAATCTAACGGTAGTTTTTTTTCCGTAAGACGCCCACGCCGATTAATCAACGGTAGCCGAGTTGCTTTTCTACTGTTATGCTATTGCGAAGCGTGTACGTTCGTTGGACAGTACGAGCTAGAACAATCGATGATATCGTATACATATACTCGCAACTGAAACTGTACGAGTATTAGAATTGTTATATTTAACGATAGCAACGTGCTTACAATTAGTTTACTCGGTAAATTGAACCGTAATCTAAACTAGAAACGTGGGATCGTCGATTATTTGGAACGCTTGCTTCAGGGAATAGACGCAACTTTAAACGCCAGAGTCCCGGAAGTGTGCAATGCACGGACGAAACTGGAAAATGGTGTAATCCAGTCAACGAACTACTCGTCCGTGGAAAACATCGTTGAACTTTTTCAATTTTCGAGTTTCGATGTTGAAACAAATACGTGCATGCATATGTACGTTTGCTAACAAGTATGCGTGTACTACGTATGTATAGAAACGCGTTCCTTTTTTCTATTTTCTCTATTTTTCCTTGGCGAATAGGTACGTTCGTACATTCGCACAAACGAAGAGACGTGTGTCTCGAACGATCGTGTTCGACCGTTTTTTACGTTCGTTGTTGGTCTTGAAAACTGCAACGTTTTTTCAAACACCATATTTTTATCGTGGGTACGAGGTAGGAGCCAGTATCCTTCTTTGCTCCTCTTTACTTTCCCTTCGCTCCTTTGCTTTCTATGAACCGGTCTTTACGGTTCTTATCGATGACGTTCATACCCGGAAATCGATCGAGATCGGTTACTTCAGAAAGGACGATTACGATGTTGCGAACGTGGCAATAATTCGTCGATCGAATCGAACAAGATGCGATGCGTCTAGAATCAGCGCAAGCGATTAACGATATCTAGTTGACGATAGTTTAAACAATTCTATTTTTTCTATCGAATATTTGTTCTTCCGTATTTGGAAAAATTATTACGTTCGATATGCGTACTTTGTCCCATTGTTAGATCGTTTTCAGAAACGTTTATTCACCCCAGGGATATTCACTTGTAATAGCATTTACTCTGGTTTACCCTGTCGATTCCATTTCCTCCTATCAACGTCGTCGATCCTTAACGTCCGGAACGAATTTTCATCGATAGAAATATTTCCTCTGCGAATTATCGATACCGTGTCACGGAATTTTTTCGTTCAACCTTCTGCTACGTTTTAGATTTATGAATTCAACTTGTACGAATCATCTACATCGAATAACTGGTTTCATGGTAAACGTTTAAGCGCACCAATCGAGTAAATGACTAAATTGATACTTGCTGCGGACATTGTTCGACTCGGAGTTGTAAAGGTCTTTTGAAAATCCCAGAATTCCGGTCGAACGACATTACATCGAAGCAAAGAAAGTAATTGTGCGGTGATGAGGGTCGGAATCGTGAGTAAGTCTTGGTTACGAACCCGCAACGGGATTGCTAATATATTCATCCGTCTCACCTTTTGCTTTCACGCTGCCAAACCTGTCTTTCTCAATGTGCACTCTCCCTCTCTCTCTTTCTCTCTTTTCGTCTCCTTTCCTCTAGCGATATTGACCTTACCGAGTAACAATCGCCGATAGCACCTATCGTTCCTATTTTATCAAACGTATCAAAAGTTCTTACTGAAAGGTCATGTGCCAAATTGCGTCACGCTTCATCCTCCTATTGTAATATCGTGAAAAAGCCACGGGGAAAACCCCATTGGGCCATATGCCCGTGGCCTTTTAGGATGGGTAATTGAAAAGGTGTGCGTGACCATCTTGGGCCACTAACAGCTGTAAAACACATACCGCATAATCGAATACCAAAAATCGTTGTATAAAACGACGCTTTGGCGAAGAGTATAGTCGGTTACGAGTAAGTTGCGAATTAGTCGTTACTTGTTAGTTCTCGAGTTGTTGCGAATTGTCAGCTGTGAGTTCTGAGTGGTAAGTTGTCACTCAAAAGTTGAGTAGTTGTACGAATTTAGTTGTTTTAGTTGTATCGCGTTGCTACATTAACGCGCCGGTTTTGCAAGGTTTAGCCGTGGCACCACGATGAATTTTTTACTATGCGATGCATACAATGTTGAAATATTACCACAAGAATTTATCTCGCTAAGGATTCGCTTATTGTTGCGATTATCGATTATCCTACATTGTTTCTTCGCGTTGCTAAATAGCTGTTCTATATTGTTACGTACCATAAACCATGATCCATCCCTCGGTCATACTTACTCGTACCCGCAATAATCCTAAAGAATCCTCGGAAGATTTATACTTTATACTTTACTCATAAAAGATATAACTTAGAAAAAACGAAGCTGGCACCCCGCTGGGGGTAGCCACCCACATGCTATATGTATTTTTATTTTATTTCTTTTTTTCACCAATAAGATATAACACTTTACCAAATGTCCATCAGGACAAATTGTAAAAAAACCAAAACAAAAATAAAAAAAAAAAAACTATACTTTACTGCGGGGACCCTTAATTGTTATCAAACATGTTTCAAGTAGAAACCTTCCTTGGGCTTATTGTTTATTAAGGTAAAACACGGAGAAAACGGGTTCGATAGCAACTGTTAGGGAGCGCACATAACAAGTTTATATTTCGTGTATAAATAAAACTATTTTTATATGTTTTATACCGCATTAATTGTAGCAACGACGGTAATAATAAAAGATGTATAACTATCGACGTTTGTTCAAATTACGTATTTCTACTAAACTTGGTGCGCCGATCACCGGTGACCCCATAGCATTCAACGTGTTAAAGAATAGCTCTGATTAAATAGTCATCGTTCTCTGTTTCGATCACTGTAAATAAATCACATCCGATAAAATAAAGATCACTATACTATCGATGTCATTATATTCGCTATGTTTCGAGTCCCGGATTCGGTACAAATCGACTCGCGAATCCAAAGGAATGGACAATCGACGGAACATATTTACACGATTTACTTTACGAATTCTTTTTTCTTTAAACGCATCGTCGTCCGATATAGTTACAATTAAGAAATTCAGGGAGATTGAATGCTCCTATTGGATTTAACGAATTTGACTCGCTGCAATATTCGTATTCTTCTAGAACGCTCTCTTCTAACAGTAAAAAAGACCGAAGATTAAAATATCAAGGGATACATTCGCGTGCGCGTCGAAGCGCGATCTCTGCGGTTCAAGCTAAACCTCGCTGGAACTGGGGTATCCATATTTGCAGTGTAACCACAAAAAATCCAATACCCGCGAGTGAAATAATTTTACGGTTGTCGACGATTAAACCAGACGAGTTTCAAATAGATAAAAATGCTACAACTTTGTAACTCGTGATCCCCGAGCGATAAAAATACATTGTACGTATTATACGATATTTTTTCGACCATGTACCGTAAATACGCGCGTCGATTTATCAAAAAATAGAACATATGGATATTTTCAGTGCGGATCGTCCATAGCGAAAAGAAGAAAGTGTTCGAGGGGAAAGGAACGATCGGGAAGAAAGTAAGCGGAAGAAGAGGAGGTTGGTAAGGAAAAAGAAGCCAGGGGAGAGACGCCGACTAGGCAGCTGATCGTGATTGCCAAAGTAGAGCCGATTTAAAGGGCAGCGAGCTACTTCTTGCGCGCTGGCAAACTAAAGGGCGACTGGCATCCAAAGAACTAGTTGGCAGATGGCATACGCTGGCTGGGATCTTAACCATAGTCCTTACAGAGACTCTCGAAAGAAAACAAGCTCTTCTATCTTACTAACTTCCTCTGCTCTCTCATAACACCGTCTCTCGAACCTTGCGCGAACACGATCATTTCCCATTAAGCCGTGCTTACGTCGATCAATTTCATCGGAATTGGGTTTCAACCACTCCGCTACTTCCAATTGCTTCCGATCGTGATTCTGCCGTTCGATTCTTCTCGTTCGACTAAACGAAATATAAATCTATGAATTTTAAAAGGTCGAAGCTTAAGCGACTCGAACAATACCTATCTCGCTATATACATGCTGGAACGTCGCTGTGGCTTTCGACAATGAAACGATTCGAGATTTTTGACGAAGAATCGTGGTCGAGATCGGATCCGCTCTCCTCGTGTCTCTCCGAAGAGCAGGTGCGCCATGCATCACGCAGAACCAGTCTTTTTCTTATTGATCCTGCTTCTGCCCTTTGGACCGTTACCAATCCCACCTGCCGATCACGTGGCTTCCCCCGGACACTCGACCAACTACAATTTGCTTTTTGATATAGCACGTTCTATACGAAATGTCTTCTATGTCCTCCGAGCCGAGCATTCGTTCTTTACCGCGAAATTTTTCCACGCAATGCAGAATCCTCTGTTCTAACGATTGCACCATCTATGAAAAGAAATTACGGTGGAAAGAAGGTTGAACCGTGCGAAAAGCAAAAGTTAATCGTGACCCATGGCCGTCCCATGGCAGTTTGTAATCCAATATGATCAACCGAGCAAACGCACCGAAGCCGCATACGTGCGCGTTCAGGTTTTTTGCAAGGTGCCCGATTGAAGACCACCTGTCGGTGTTGTACATCGCTCGATGACAATTTGCCGTGGATCGGAGAAAGCAACTTGTGTGCAAGCGCAAGACCTACGAGAGTCTATTGTACGCCGTGAGAAGCAATTGAAAGCTCTCGATGAAGTGTCAAAAACCCGACGCTTATCTTCGCCTATGGCGAAACGAGTAACAACGCCCTTGCAACCACAACTTCCGTTCTCCATCGCTCTCGATTCTCACTAATCAATTAATCGATTAATCTGTTGTTTTCCTTTAAACGTGAATATCGTATTTGCCATATGAACGTTTTAATACATCAAATGCTATAATAAACGTTATGCAAAATATGCCTGTACCAAGACTCGCATGTTGTTTCGTAAAGGCGAAGGTAAACGAAAATTTCGCCTTATTGTACTCGGTAGGATTTTTTGAAGGAAGATAGCGGATCAGGAGAAACTAATGAGAAGCTGCAGAACGACGAAGTAATTCGAATCGTAAACACGTACAAACGAGTTGTCCCTGATTTATTGCAATATCTACTTACATTGCTCGATCGAGCTGTTTGAAAAGGAAGCAATAACTCCGCTATTGTGTACAATACGCGAATACCAGATTGAATAAAATGGCAAAATAATAAAAGCCCGAAGGGAATGGAAAATTAACCGGGGATGCTTTTATGGCAATTTTACCTTTTTTATCCAATGTATCGTTATGAAAAAGAAGAGAGAATAAAAATAAAAAGGAACAAGTGGAATAATTACTGCAAAAAGTTCCTTTATTTTAATAAAGCTCTCGCTGTTCCTCGTTCATCCCGGGACAGAAAAGTTGCATGGTTTTTCCGAGTTTCGCAGAATTTTGTTCGAAGAAAATGAGAGAGAAAGAAGAAGTATGCTCGTTGTTGTTCTCCTCTTTCTCTTGGTGCTTTTATAAACGAGCCTCGTAAAATATAAAGTCACATTCGCAGAAACGTAACTGGAGCAAACAACATAACGATACATAGGGCAAATACATGCAAAGGACCGCAGTCACGCGAACCAGATAAGAATACGATCGCGAAGGGTTGTAACAAGATTCGAAGGATCGTGGCGCGATTGAGTAAATCAGCTCGATAGAATCGCACGATGCACGTAACAAATATCGTAATTAACAAGTTTATTTCACAACCACGCAATCGATATAATAAAAAAATAGGTAGTATATAGTTATATAATAAGTTAATAAGTACAATTAATCCAATGAGCCAATTTCAGAGTAAACAACTTTGTACTTGAAAAGTTTCCACAGTGAACGGTGTACAAAATTTCTGTACTCGTCGGTCCTTCTTTTACCGAAATAAATCACTCCTATGTACATTTTATAGTATATCATCCTCATCGTCCGTATATTCACATTCCTCTATAATTCTTGTGATCTCTGCGTCGTGTTCCCGAGACTCGCCGTCCGATAAATGTGATTCACCTTCCATAAACTTGGCAAACCTAGAAGCACGTGTGTTAAATTACGTTACATTCGCGAACATATTATCGCGACTGCATCGCGATTAATCTTCATAAACGCACACCAGCTTTTAACTAATACATAATATAATAACCTTATCGGATCTTTTAATAGTAAAGTCGTTTTCCATGGATTACATTTAGGACTAACGCAATATTCTTTTAGCTCCTCCAACGCTTTTTTCGTTTCTCTTATTCCTTCTTCGCGATACTGGTCTTCCGTCAATAACTTTCTTCTCTCAGGAAACATGTTCATCCTGATTTCGAACCGGTGTATACATGTAACATACGGTGTTGCTTTTCTAAACGATAATACTAATGCTGTCGTTATCGTTACCATCACTATCGCTACTACTATTGTTACTATTCTTCTTGTGGTTACACGCTACTGTCTATTGCTATTAACGATTATTCAAGATCGCTATTCGTGTCAAACTCTAGCTTTGGTAAGTATGATGAAACTGCATTCAAAATATCGATCGAATATTTATCAAACAATTGAAAGTGATAAAAAAAGGGATGGACGAGATAGTCTAATTGACTTTTATTTTACGCGTCCTTTTGATCGATTTTTAATAAGAAAATGCTACGAAGTAATATAGAAAGATAATTTATTAACACAAATTAAAAAATTAACAATAAGTAGAATATGAGCGGAATAGTAATTATAATCGATATCAACCCACAGTGGACAACCTGGATCGTTTGTGACTGAGGTGAAATTTCGCTTTTGAATGTCTTCGACGGGAAGGGAGAATGCATTAAAAAAAAATAAGAAGTAAATGGGTATTTTGAAACCAACAGGAATTTGGTACGAATCACTTTGTTCCAAAGCAGATTAATATTTTCGAGAGTAAGCAATTCTTTCTTTTCTTGCTCTCCTAGTATCTGCGAAGTGTTCTTTTTTTCGCCTTGTATGATCACTGTAATACAAATGAAATTCTATATCAGAGCGCAAGTATTAGTATTGCGTAAAGCGGCCGGCACCCAATGCTGCCACAGACACAAAATAATATTCAGAATTCACCATAGTAGTAGTTTTTTTTTTTTTTTTTTATTTTATTTTGGTTATTTTACAATTTGTCCTTATGGACATTTGGTAAAGTGTTATATCTTGTTGGTGAAGAAAAAAAAATAAAAATAAAAAATAAATATAGCATGTGGGCGGCTACCCCCAGCGGGGTGCCAGCTTCGTTTTTTCTAAGTTATATCTTTTATGATCCGTAGTAGTAGTGACAACAATTTTTCACAAATATCTCGCGAACCAAGACCGACTGTCATTAATATATATATATAGGAAAAAGTTGCTCAACGTTATTATCATTACATTATCGGTACATTTGCCGTAACATTTTCTAATAAATATACCGGCTTTTCCCTGCATCGTTGTTCCAAAATTCCTCCAAATTCAAGTTTCAAAGTATATTATACTTCTTAAACCCATCGTAAATGTACATCTAATTTTCTAAAAGATCACCACAGGAGGTTCAAAGTCGTGCAGTATCTTTTTCTTTTTATATCTGTATATTGTAAAAATAGTTATTTTTTAATAAATTCCCATCTTTTTTAAAACATTTTTGCGAATTTCTATCTTTGTTAAGTAATCCTTTAAACGTTCGACTGAAAGAGTGGTTTTGATAAGCATCATAAAATATTTTTCAGATTTTTTTGAAAGTCAAGAACAGTAAAGCAGTATAAGAGTAAAGTTATGGACACAATGACCCAGATTGCCCATGAAAGCTGCAAAAAATATGCTTGTCCGCGGAGAGTTAACAGACATTATTAGTTGTAACATTGAAAATATAGATATAAGGAACGAACGATTAAGATCAAGAAGTAATATGAGTAACACTGAAAGCGAGCACTGAAGCAAGCTTGCTAAAAAGCTTAACAACGCTGATATCATCGAATAACTTACCAGTAAGTCCTGCTTCTTTGAGATAACGTAATAGGAAAGTTATAAAGTGCGAGAATTAAGACACAAAAAAAGGTTGATGCTTCGCGTAAATAACTGCTATAATACATGGTAATCAATCCTATTATCTAAATGAACGGAAAAAACAACATTAAATGAGAATAAGTGAACTTTAAACCGTTAGTTTTTTCAAACGCATTAGTCTACAAACCTGCAAGCACCACTGTATAAGTCTTTTCGTCCTAACATTCGTAATTGGGCCAAACCGATAAGAAATGACGAAACTAATGACAGAAGTGATTAAAATGTACCACACCACCCATTCCCTATACTGCACGAGGATTAGTTGGGTATTTTCCCATAATGTTTGTAACAGATAAAAACTCATTGTCCAACCAGTGAGGACCGTGATATACATTATCTTGCCCTTAAATTGTGTATAGACATTAATTTTTAAAAATTCGACGTAGCAAGCTACACGTGTGAATAAAACTTGTACAAAAAGTATTTACCTTTAATAGAAATTTACTAATGAAGTACACTAAAATTATAACGGAGGTGGTGATTCCAAGCACTATGCTGATCAAATAATAAAATAGAGCATTTTTACTGAGTTTATAAGCGTTCCAAAATAATACAGCACCTACCACCATTAATATTAATGCGGAGCTATCGGTACCTGTTTATACAAGAATTTAAGCACCTTTCATTTATACCACAAAATATTCCTTTGCTTTGGCACACTCACGTGTTTCTATCATGCTCACTGTATATTTGTGCAACTTGGAGGGATACACATATATACCGATGCATACATCTTCGAAAGGATTAATTTTGAATCTTTTATTCTTCTGTATGTTAAATATATTAAAATTCCAGGACCTATGATTGTCATCGTGCTTTTGTAAAACTTCTTCAGGAGTTTTCCCATTGTAAACGTCATAGTTTTCTATATTTGTTCTTAAGTACATCTATAACGTATAAAATACAACTAAATGTAACATCATAGAGATGTACGTACATGTTTTACATGAATTTCAAACTTATTTCTTACTGTTAAACTTTCCAACATATGTTTCATATATTTTGATTTGGCACTATGACAGAAAGTTTGCAATCCAGGCTTGTTATTTTCAATAATATCTCCTGGCTTTAAAAAGTGTACTAGAAAGGTCAGATAAAGAAAATCAAACAAATAAAAGCCTAGGTATTTCTTTAGAATTTATTCTTATCAACAAAATATAAGCAAAATATGAGTAAAATATAATGCTTTCAAAATTAAGTATTTTTTATAACGTAAGAAGCAAAACGCCAACAAATGACAATTGTTAAACTTTTCATGAGGCGAATAAAACAAAATTGAATTGTTCAATGAAAAACTGTTACAAATGTACGGATGTTGCTATAACATAAAATAAGAACGAAATTAACTTTTTCCCTCAATTTTCATCCGTATCCTTTGTCATCAAAGTCGGTATATTTTATAATACACATTTTATAGGTTACGGTATTATAAGTTAATATGGCTTACTTGATTCTGTGGTTGATGCAGATTCTGTGTACACATAATCAAAAATAAGTAAAAAAATAACTGCACTTAACGGGTTTACTATTCCGTTGCCCATTTTATGATCGAGCAAAGAATAACCAATATTTTAACCTTAATCTATAAGTACTATCCGGTTCTACAGGATAGAACAATACTGAATTTATCGGTAAGTACTCGTTTGAAATTTCGAGATCGAAATAAGCGACTTTCGATAACACTAATTTAAATATCGATGCTATTCTTTATAATTTCACTTCGTCGAATTGAAAATCGCGCGAGTTTACCGTATAGTTCGAAAGTATCAAAATATGTCAAATACGAAGAGAATTTAATGTCCGAATTCAAGTACCTTGGACAGACTTTTAATGAGTCAATTCATTTCGGTACAAGGTATATATCGAGTGATATTACGTTTGTGATAAATTGTGAACGACGTATAAATGGATTTCAAGAAATAGCATATATTGAAACTAAATACTGTATTTATTTACATTGATTTCAGTTGGACAATGTGGAAATCAAATTGGTTCAGCATTTTGGCCTTTGGCGTTACACGAATACGGTATACAAACAACGAATACTGGGATGAATTTACTTAAGACGCAACGAAGCCACATTAAAAATATGAGCGATTTGTCTGATGCTTTTGATAGTTTCTTTGTTATACCTGAGAATACACGCGATTTATGCTTTAAAAGTATAACTGATTTAAAACGAGCTAAAGTCAGAGCTAGGGTATAATATTTATGTTATTGCTGCACGATTACAGAAAAATCAGACAAATGGTTAAAAAGATTTACACCGTGGATTTCTTGGTATGTAGGCAATATTGATAGATATGGAGGATAGTGTCGTAGGAGGGTTAAGGAGAGGACCTGTGCGTGACTTGTTTGACCAGACTTCGGTTGTAACAAATTATCCAGGCTCTGCGAATAATTGGTACCGATCTTTTGCTTTCTTCGATTACCTTGGTATATTCTTGGATAAAACAAATATTACATATACATTTTGCAGGGCTGTAGGTTATCATACCTATGGTACAGAGTATCACGATAAATTAGAAGATACTATCAGACGTATGGCAGAAAAATGTTCTAGGTTACATGGTTTTCTAATAATGCATTCTCTTGGAGGTGGTACTGGTTCTGGATTAGGAACAGCTGTTCTAAAGCTACTGGCCAATAATTATCCTACTGTAGATAGGTATAAAATATATAAATGTCTTTTTAAGATTATTTTCATTACAACGAAGAATAATATTTGACGTTATCGTTATCATTATGATTTTTATTATTACTAGCATTATTTTAATAACATTTTAGTAGTTGTTATTGTTATCATTACAGACTAGTATCTTGCGTATATCCAATTGTTATGCAAGATGTCGTTACAGCTCCATATAATGTATTGTTGTCAACTCGAGAGCTTATAGATTATGCAACTTGTGTATTTCCTATTGAAAACGAATCCCTTTTGGATATATGCAATGCACAATTGAAAATGAAAGGTAACACAGATCAGATAAACTATAATATCTCGTGTAAACCATTTCAAGATATGAACAGCATTGTTGCAAATATGCTTCTTCATTTAACAAGGTAATTGGAGTAATTTCACAAATTTTTATTCATAACAAGTAAATCTTATGAAAATAGCCACGTTTTTTAGCGGATCTAGGTTCCCTGGCAATTTAAATATGGATATGAACGAAATAGCTACGAATCTTGTACCGTACCCAAAATTACATTATATATTTAGCAGCGTTAGTCCATTAGCATTATCAGCGCCGACGATGTACAGTATGCGAGAAACAAGGTACTTATTAGCTTATGATATTATTGTATGAGATTATAAAAACGTAATCTATATACGTTCTTTAAGGCTAATAGATGAAATATTTACCAATGCATGGTCACGAAATAATCAATTGATTAAAATAGACCCGCTACAATCAGGTTCTATGATTTTAAGCGCTGCACATATTGCTAGAGGAAACTGCCCTGTAAACGATTTAAAACGAAACATTGAGAGGTAAATATCTCGTGTAATTTGTCGATAATGCACTTTTTTATATGCGCTTGGAAAACATTCTATGCAATATTATATTTGAATTTACAGATTTCGGAAGAAAGTTACGTTCACAGAGTGGAGCAACGAAGCTATGAAAGTAGGTTTGTGTTCTGTACCTCCGGCTGGGCACTCAACTTCTTTGTTGAGTCTTTTAAACTCTTCCTCGATGGTATCGTTATTTAAAAACATAATAGAACAGTTTACTAGACTGTATAGAAGGAAGGTAACGTTAAAACGGGCACGCATACATATACAGGGTGGACCTTCAGTATCAGAAATGATTCTGAAATATAAATTGTTGAAATCGTAAAAGAATATAGCCAACCGTATAACTTTTGTAAATAAAAGAAAATAATTAAGGCGCTCAAAGTTATTGGTCCACTCTGTATATACAAACACGAAACTTATAAAATAAGCTTGTAGAGTTATACCGATTATATTGCAGGCACATGTGTATCACTACACGCAAGTATGCGGTTTTGAAGAAACGCATTTCATTGACAGTAAAGAGGTAATCTCAAACTTAATTATGCAGTACACAGAAGTGCAAAGCCAAACTCAGAAAAATATTTCTCGGTTACAGATCGTTTAAATTCTTAGATTAGACAATTTTATTTAACTTGATCTATACATTAACAACATGAACAGAAAGCAATAAAAATATATTAACATAGCATATCTATTAGCAACAACGAAATTACGTTTCGTTCATCGAAAATTTACAATTTGCGCGAGTTTATATCCATAGATTTAGAGAAATTCGAAATACTCGGTACGTTGTCTGTGTACTACATATGTACGTAGCAAAAGCTTCTGAAAGTCGAAAGTCGTTCAAGAACCGATCATCTTTGGATATACCCATATACATAATATTTACTTATACGAAACAACACTGATGTTTCCACGAAACAACATCTTAACTAGCTGGTATCTGTGGCAAACCAAATTCGTCCACCGAAACGCCGTCCTGGAATGAAAAAATTCTTGTTTGATGCACTGTTTCAATAAAATGTTTTCTAATATTTCTACGAACGATAGAATAGAGAGCACGAACCTTATTTTTGACCGAGCTGGCGCCAGGTTCTTTGTCAGGAGCGCTAGGTGCCTTGATCGCATCGTCCAAGAAACTGGTATCTTCGTCGATGGCTAAATCGTCTCCGAGAGCTTCTAACTCGGCGGCTAGTTCATCCTCGTCTATATCCGGCATGCCGTAACTGCGACCCAACGCATCTTGAACTTCGTCCGCTTGTTCCAACATATCGGACAAGTCGTCTTGCAGATCCTAAGATGTGCATTAACTTATCGTCGTAAGTTAGCGAAAAAAAAAAAAAAAAGAGAAAGAAAAAAGATACAATAAACAGGATGTTGTTCTGAAAATACCTCGATCTGATCTATATTGATATTTTTAAACTCTTTCTGCATTTGTTTAACTCCTTCTTTCATGGCAACTACAGTTGCCTGAGTATCTTTTAGCGTTTGAGTAGTATAATTTGCCTGTTCCATGTTAAAGGCCTGTTGACGCAAGTTGTCCACCTGTGTTTCATACATCTTACGCTGTTTCAGGATGCGTAATGCCTTAGCCTTAACCGCATTCTTCGCGGGTCCTTCTCTCATTTTAACCATTTGATCTTTGTATTTCTTCAATTCCGCGTCCAATTTTGCTATCTTCTTCTCCGCAGTATCCGCCCTGCTGTCGACCTATTACAACCATAAACGTTAATTACGTGTTATAAACGTACAAATCGTGTAGACGGTAACGTAACCTCTTCAACGATGCAACGAAACCGAATACATACCCCGGCAATACAGTCGGTGAGACTCGGCGGTGGTTCTTTCGCTTTAGGTCGACCAAAAAGTCTATTCATTTTGGCGAATAAAGTAAGGTAAAGGTAAGATACGATTATCTCTTCTTCCTTCTCTCCTCTCCTTTATTTCTCTTTCTGTTTCTCGATCGTTACTCGCCTTCGATCGAAACGTCAAGCTGACTGACTCAGCGCGGTCAGTTGCTCCATCTGCTGTCACGTAGCACGTTTATCAATGTACTTTAGTTTTGAGCGGGATTTCGGCATTTCTGCCTTTAAGGTAAAATATAAGAAAATTCGAGCAAGTTGTTGGTAAATTTTTATCCATCTATGGCGTCTCCTATCCGTCATCCAATTTTTGAAACAGATATTATAATATAATACGTAGTCGATAGTTTGATAACAACATTATCGCCATTATCAGCGGCCTATTCCGATTGGCTGAATTCTAATCGACGAATAATAAGATTCCCGTTTCATCGATAAAGATTACAATTCGTTGGAAGAACGAAACGTTCTCGTTTTATTACGCGGAGTAAAAGAATTTCGAACGAGTCTTAAAACGCGCACTTATATCGTTCATGATTAGACGCGCTTAACCTTAAATCAACGAACGAATGTTGCAAATGTACGGTGATATGATATGTTACAACAGTCGGGTTATTTATCTCTGTCGGTAAGTACACAGGTACGTTCCGCAACTGAAGGCGGAAAGGTAAGTCGAAGAGAAAGGTAACAGAGGAAGGGGAGGAACCAAGGCGCTCGCGTCGAGCAGGTATTTGAAAATTCAGGTGAATTCACGGGGGAGGCCGTGAAGCCTAATGTATGGTGCCGTGCGAAGAAAGGGAGGGTAGATGAAAAGGATCGGATGAACGACGACGAGGATGGTTTTCGTTGGCGACCTCGGTAGCGGTGGTGGAGTCGATGGCGACGGTAGTAACGGTAGTGGAAGTGGTAGCGGTGAAGGCGGTGGAAGCGGCGGCTGCGGCGGCGGCGGCGGCGGCGGCGGCGGCAGCTCGAAGGCGAACGTGAACGCGCGTGCGTGAGCGACGTCGCCGCGCGACGCAGCAGCGACGTAGCGACGACGACGTCGACGAGGACGAGGACGAGGACGAAGCGGCGGCCGAAGATCGCCGAGCGGACGGCTACGCGGAGAGACTACGGCTGGCATGGTGTGGGCCGCAGCACGGCCACAGTGTTCCAAAAGTCGGCACCACGCACGAATCGTGTTACGCGCGACGCAGAGCCACCAAGCTGCGTCGTCGAATCGCGCTCGGCTGGCCTCCGATCGAGTGCTCCGTCGAGCGCAGCCAGGGAACGCGAGTAACCAACAGCTGGCTGCTGTCCGATTAGAGATCGATCGAATCGACGACGACGACGACGACGAGGGCCGGAAAACTCGAGACTCTGTTTGCGTAGAATCGTCAGCTACGAAGACGAAAACGACGACGACGACGACGTCGTCTTATCGTTATAGAAGATCGTGACACGTGAACGAACAGAAGCAGTGCCGTGGGCAAACGATAAACCGCGAGTGATCATAGTATTCGAATTGCCAATGAGAAACAGCGCTAGCTCGAACGAAGACAAGCCGAGACGACGGTAAGTTCGAGCCGCATCGTCGATAGGACGCGCGGAATCACGTTGAAGAAGACGAAAAGAAGAAAGGGTTGGCGAGAAGGAAACAAGTTGGTCCGGTTCGGCGATAGTATTGGAGTTAAACGAGCGCGGAACCGTGGAACCGGGGAATCGTGGAACCGGGGAACCGTGGAACCGGGGAATCGTGGAACCGGGGAACCGTGGAACTAGCGGAGATCTCCCTGGCGCGCGATACGCACAGTGGCCGTACGTCGTGAGTCGTGCGTCGCGAGTCGCTCGACGACTGGGTCGAGCGATCGGTAATCGGGAGAATAGTCGCGATTAACGAGGACGCGAGTGTGTCGTACAGCGATACGCGCGCTGCTTCTCGCGCGGTGAATTTCGACGTTGAACGAAACGAAACGATCGTCTATCCTTATTGCCGAGATTCTGTGTTTAGTGATAAAACGCGTATTCGCAGTGTGCCGCGTACACGATACGCAACGACCAACGACGACCACGACGACCACGACGACCACGACGATCACGACCACGATCCCGGCCTCGTTTCGCGTAGTACTACGGTGGAGTGTGTGTGCGTGCTTCTATGGGTGAGCGTGTATGTGTGAAACGCGGCTGAAGGAATCGACAAATAGTCGCACTGCAAGACGGAAGGTCGCGTTGCTTCGCGCGTATACTTGGGAGAATTCCAACTGGATAAATTCGTCGTATATTCGTGAAAAGGGTAAATTATGTTCGCCGCAAGCGGCTGAAAAATACCGGAAAAAGACGTTAGACAGCAACGAACGAACAAACGTCGTTTGGACGGTAGCTTCGCGCGAACGACGATGGTCATCTCATCGAGCGGGCGGTCGTTCGATAACTAGCAGAATGCTACGGAAGCAAAGTTGCTGGGAAATTACACGGCCGCGACGCGTCTTTGTCGTAGTTTAGCTCGATTTCCACGTTATTTGGCGAACTGTCGTGTGCAAAGAAAAAAAAAAAAAAAAAAAAAAAGAGAAAAGAAAAGAAAAGAAAGAGCAGGAAGGAAGGAATCGAGGAAAACGGCGAAAATAAGAGAAGCCAAATATCGGTGTAGTTCGCACAGCTTCCGGGCTTCGTGGGTGTTTTTACGCGTACGCCGTGGATCGATAGTTGTCTCGCGAGCTCTGGTCGACGGGTGGTCGACGACGTCCGTGCCGACAGCCAACGAAGTCGATTTATCTCGAATCACAGGGCAAATTTTCGAAAGCGAATCGGCAAACACAGATTCTAAAAGAATCCGTATTGTTCGACAGGGGGATCCAAAAGGAGTTGGTCGGCGAAAGGGACCTCGATACGATCGACAGGATACTCGTGGATCTTGGAACCCTGGCGATTTATGGGGGACTTTAGCGCGACCAGCCTCTTCTCCAATAGTTTGTCCAGCACGACGAAATCTTCGATCGGTAGCAATACCGCGAGTCCCGGTGTAACCGTAACCACCTCAACGATGCAGGACGATCTGTTGATCGAGAAACAAGCGAGTGGCAAAGCAGCGCCGCTATCGCCCAGTACCGGCCTGGAAGCCGTCGCTGGACTAGAAAAGGCGAAAGACGCGGTCGAGGTCGAGAGTATCGCTATCACGCCGACGACGCCCTCCTCTACGGAGAAGGAGATCGCCTGTAGCACCGGTTCGGCGCTTCAGGGTTTTTCCGAGGCGGCCAGAGTGCCGAGCTTGTGGTCATCCGCTCCGGATGACACCGGTCTTCACGCGTTACCGGTCAACGGATCCATCGCAGCGTTTCAGAACTTTCCGACCGGTGGTCCGACCGGGTTGTTCGCTGGTACCGGTCCAACCGTCTCGGCTGGTACGCGTCGCGCTATCACGGCTAGTCACAATTTCCCGCAACAGCACGGTAACGCGACCGCTGCGACTGCGAGACACGGACTTCAGGTCTCGTCCGCTCAACAACAGCAACAGCAGCAACAGCAACAACAGCAACAACAACAGCAGCAACAGCAGCAGCAACCGCCGCAACAACAACAGCAGCAGCAACAGCAACATCAACAACAACCTACAGCCACCTCGCATCCGGGAGTTTACCTACCTGGCAAAGGTTACGCGGCTTGGTCCGGTGGCCCGCAAGCGCCTCAACAATGGAGCGCTGGGCCGCAAGCTGCGGCTGTCGCGAATCCCGGCCTTTCGCCCTGGAATCGCGGCAGATCGGTACCGAATCTTCCACCCCTGCACTCGTCCCTGCACGCCGCTGCTGCGGTCGCCGCAGCTGCCGGGCTACAGGGCAGGAAACCGAGTCCTACGTTTCCCGGTCATCCGGGACCAGCGGCTCATCCCTCCTGCATCAGCCCGGTGAAATTTCGAAGAAGCACCTCGTATCCCGGAAAAGGCACCATGTATCCGCCTCAACCTGCGCCAACCTTCGAAGTTACCACCGCCGACGACCGAGATTTGCTACAGCTGCCGCCGTTTCAGCAGGTTAGAATCTTTATTTTTTCCTTTAGCTTCTCTTCTTTCTTTCTTCTTCCACGAATTACTCCGAACTTATCCGACTTGAGATTAACCCTTTAAGACTCGACCTAAGAATACGCCGATCCAACCGATCTCTTCCGAGATCGTCGAACCGTTTAAAGTTCAACGAAGGAGCCGCGATCTTGCCGATTCCAGAGCGAATCGAGTTTTTATTCCGTTATCGATCGTTCACCACCTACGAGAAAGGTTACTGTAGCGGTATATGGTTCGCTCGAAAAAGTATATACCGGTAGCTTTAGCTTCCGCAGTTTCGTTGGTGCACGCATTCGATGCCAGGTTATGCAACTGCTTCGAGACATGCATTTAAATTTAGACGGTACAACGGCTGTTTGAACGGTTTGCTCGCTGTGAACGGTGCAACATCGTTGTTCCTAAACGGAACGTTTCGTTCCTCGAAATTCCATGAACATTCCGAAACCTGGTTCGATCTACCTCGAAACTAACCTAAATCTTACCTAGACCCATTCCGATTCTCGGCTCTCGTCGATTTCGCGCATCGACAATTCGTTCTTTCTTCGATTTTTTCGATTCGTTTCGTTATTCGTGCTGGCTACGCGTAGCTACGATAAAACGCGAAATGTACGAAGGTGTGGGAGGTTAGGATAGCGCGTAATGCGCGAAAACACTCGTAAAATATCGGCTAACGAGCAAACGCATCGTTAACGTAACTTTCAAATCGAGTTTATAGTATTTAAAAAGAAACGGAGAGAAGAACTTTTCCGATGTACTTATTTTGTTATTGATGTCTGACCTAATTCCTTTGCTGCGTGGCAGCTCGAACAGCTCAAACAGTGTCTAGCAGAAGTTTAAGCTCAGCTATTTTAGCCACTTGTCAAAAATAGACCTGCATACTATCCGGGAGAAATGGCGGATTCTGTTATGCGAGCTATTACCCTTCGCGCATCTTCTTCGACCGTTATATTTAAATTATATGCATTATGATACGTATAAACTCTATACTCGTGTTTTATACATCTCGTACGAACAAACGAAATGGAAAGAAAGAAACGCGAAGAACGGGCCATAGCGGAACGAAGAGGTGAAATATCGAACGAGAGGATGGCGTGTAAGATTAATTTTGTTTGTTGTTAGGTCGGTCGTTTGGTGTAGGAAGGTTCTCCTAATCTGTACCAGGCATCATAATCCAATTACAACTTATCCGAAACCTAGTTGATCAAGGTTCGCGGTATCGTTGCAAGCACGTCCGAAAACGCTTTGGAATCGGTTCCTTTTTTTCAAATATCCGTATAATTATCCCCGTATATTTACATTCGTCACGATCGACTCGTTCGTTCTTCGTGTTGGCGTATTTCGCGACATTGTTCTCGATAAGTACGCGTGACGTGCATTTGTTGTACGTAACGCCGTACGTTCGTGCTGTCTGTTTTACGGCTCTGGATATCGACCGTGTTCTACGTGGAAACTTCTGCTCGATCAGTTTTTAGCGATCGATCGTATCGGTATGCTGATATTTACCGAAAGGTAATAACGTCGTATATTCATCAAAATATCGTCCCTCGGTTTGCCGCGTTTATCAATTGGGCGCGTTCGAGCCAACTATACCTACGCACGATGAAACGGATAGAAGAAGAGATCGATGCTGAAACAAATGTCGTTCGTTGAAGGGCAAAACTAGATGCACACGCGATAATCCGATCATCGGATATAGGAATCTACGTGGGACGTTCGGACGTCCACTTTCCTCCACTATGATTATCTCCCTTCTATCGTGACCAGCTAAGTAATTTGCTTTCTAATAGATATTATAGAATACAGAATGTAGTATCATAGAAGTTTTATTCTTCTAGAATATTTTATCGTAGACGTGACTTTAATTCGATAAAAGTCTGACTAACGCGTTAACATTCGTAAATGTATTTATCGTAATCCAGTAGCGTGTGTAGATTACCGTAGTTCAAACATATATTTCGTCATTAATTTTACCAGTTATTACGTAACACCTGCTCGCTAATTAAAATAACCCTAGCGTAGGTTTTGTTTCATTCTCCGATCGTTGATATCCTTTTCTTCCTGGGTGTGAAATACGCCACGTTTCCTCCTTCTTTAAACGTTAAACGCTGTAACGATGTTCTCGTAATATTCAACTCGTTGAATTATTCCGTATACGACAGAATTTTAAGGAGAATTTAAGTGGAAGTTTAGAAGGTGATTGGAATAGCGCAGCTACCGTACTCCATATCTAGCCGTAAAATAGACGATAAGAAAAAAGCTGGCTGTGGGTAGTCGATCGAAAGGAGGTTGTATACTAACTGGCAATGTGGCAATATACGGCGATACGCGAACGAAGCGATTCGTCGAACGCAACGGAGTGAAAAAATACTCGGGCTCGAAGTCCGATAACTCGTCGGTCGTCATTCACCTTGGAAGCGAATCGGGGCACGTGCTCGTAGACCGGCTGGCCAGCCAGAGCCAGAGCAGCAAACCAATCGAAGACGAGCACCGATTACGCCTTGCGTCTCTCTATTTACGCGTGCGCCCGATTTACGCGTGCGTTTTCCCCTAAATTCTGCGCGGCTCTTTTGCTTAAAACCAGGCAGCGGATCTTGCGTTCGAGGGTCACGGGAAAACTAGGCCAAGTTCCGACCACGAGTTTGGCCAACGAGCCGATCGAAGCCAGCGTCGATTCGAAAAACGTTAAACGCGCGACAAGATAAAGTTTTTTATTGACTTTACCTTGACGCAGTGCCGTTACACAGCGGCGTCCGTGTACGTATATCGTAATATATATATATATATATCGTTACGAAACACGTGTACTACTCTGACGAAACGAAAATGCAAGCAACACCGGCCCTATCTACTCGATAATTCTTCCATAAGTACTTCCATGCTATCAGGATTGTTTCGCAACCGTGTTATGCGCCGACGAAACCAAGAAACCGTGTATCAGTGTCTATTCGTGTTTTGGTATTTAACCAGTATCACAACGTAGTACGCGTATCAGAATGTAGGCGGAGACGCGTAACATCTGGTACGCCAAGTGCACACCGATAGAAAAGAACAGGCGGGAAACTCGATAAAAGTCGATTTCGGTTAATCGGTCGACAGGCTTGGGTCAGACGCATACGCAATCGCGTGGAATCGTCTCGTTTATAAAAAATCCTGTCCATGGAATCGTACGCAGAAATTTCGATAGCTTCGATACGCGCCACGTTCTAGCTAAAAGCGTTAATCGCGTCGCGTCGCGTCGTTTTGGTCAATTCGTCCTTGAAACAAACGCTAAACCAAGAACGTTACGGGTCGCCATATCGGAAGGTGCGATACCGATAGACAGCGCAACGGGATATCGTCATGGCGAGTTAGGTTCGCATCCGCGAACCAAGACGCAACGACGATCTTTTTCGACTAATTCCGGTGACGCGGTAATATATCCGGACGTTAACCCAATTTAAGATCCCTCCTATTTGAATTCGAGACTGCGCCGGTGCGGAGTGACCCGACCCGGTATGAGGTTTATAGGTCAGTCCGGTTTCGCGCGATATAGATTTTTCGCGAGCCAGAGCTCGACGGTGTCCCGCCCGTTGCGACCTCCTCGGAATCCACGCGTGCACCATCGACCGACTCTCTTTGTCCACTCGCCGAATCAAAATCCACAGCCGCGTCCGCTTCTTTCTTTCTTTCTTTCTGCTCACGAGCGCGCACTTACAGAACCGATACGATGAAAAATTATGAAGCTCGTATCGATCGGTTGCGTTACACAAGCTCGCAGCTTATGTAATAAAATACGGCAAACTGCAAGGCGCGCGACCCTGCGGCGCTGCCAGAGGGTGTGCGCGAAACTACCCGCTATCGAACGCAACGGCCGACCTTACGCCGTTACTCCTCCATCGTTACCATCGAAAACACGGAACACAGCTTTTTCGAATCGAAGCTTTCGCCTGTAAACCGTGTCCTCGACTCTCGACCGATTCGTACAAACCACAACGTTATTTCGCTCGCCAAACCGACTAACAACACTAACATGTCTCATCAGCTAGCTTTCTACGTTCCTTCTTATCAAAAATTCACAGTGTTTTTCTAATCGCGACAAAACGTATCGAGATAGAGAATAAACGTACATCCTAATTACGAAAATAATGGAACGATACTTCCAAGAATAGAAACGATCGACGATCGAATCCAAATTAGGATTTCTCTTCGTGATATCTTTTTGCGACAAATAAATTTACAAAGATAAGCTCTCTCTATTTTGGATCGTTAATATCAATCGCGTATCTAGATATTGCGCAGAAAGTTACCGAGTTCTCAGTTACTGAGAAGCTCGTATAAAGGTATCAGAATGGAACGATGGAGAGAAAGCGTGGTTAACCTTGCACACTTTATCGGCTAAAAACGCCATGTTCATATATATATTTATATATATATCTCTCGTCGATAAATGGTAATTTTGCAATTAAGCAGAAACTGGACGAGGGTGTAGATTGCTGAGGACGAGCAGACGCGCACTGAACAGAGCGAACATCGACGGCAGCGCTCTACCTTTTCCGCCCTTCTGTCGCCATCAATTTACCCTCACCATCGACTGCTTCCACCCCATCCTTTCCCTCTTCTCTTCTCTTCTCTTCTTCTTTTCTCTTCTTTACCTACCTCCACTTTTTGAATCCCCCCTTTTTCTCTCTTTCTCTCTTGGAAGGCTGTGTTCCTTGGCGTGTCTTGCTTCGTCTTACCGTGCCCTGCCGTGCCATGCCATGCGGTGGCGTAGCGCGCTCTGCCGCACCTCTGCTCAGCCCGTTTCCAGCGACGGTGACCTAGTTCGCGACAGGCCGCTGGAATCGTTTCTTCCGCACATGCCTCGGGATCCAGGTTACACCGAGCTTGTGCCTCGCCGCCTCGCTCGCTCACTCTGGTCTATTCGAATACGAAATTTCAATCAACGGCATGGATTTTCAGGCAAAATTTGATCAATAGCACGGACCGTTTCAATTTTAGCGACATCGGTCGTCAAAATTTTGCTTAGCAGCGTCGATCGTGAAAATTTGACGCGAAACCTTCGATTCTCAAACTTTTCCTTCGAAGCGTCGATTATTAAAATTTTACTTGAAAGCGTCGACGGTCGAAATTCCATGTAATAGCAAGGATCGTCAAACGTTTGCTTAAAAGCGTGCATTTTCTACCGCTTAACGACACAGTCTCCGAGTTTGAACGTTGCTTGTCTCGATATCGGCGATACAGCAGGTGCTTCGACGCTCCGTGTGGCGTTCTCATTCGATTCTTTCTCGGTTCAACACGGTCTGCGTTTCGTCTCCGGCGTAACAAAGCGATAATTGTTTCTTACATGGGTGCACGCGGTCTAATGGATATCCCGAGGAAGACAGAAGCGAGGAAGGGGTTACGCGCTTTCGCGCGTCGTCCAGGTGGAATATAGTCGCGTCGCGCGCGTTCGAGAAAAAGAAGAGCGCGTTTTAGAGGATAGGAGGCGTCGGGGCGCGGCGAATTACGCGCGTCTGGTTCGTCGAGCGAAAGAAAAAGAGATTGCACGAGTACAAAACACGCGTAGAACAACGGCCGCGAGAACGGTCGCGTCTAGACCGGCGGGATGCACGGAAATGGCGGAGCCGAAGATGTATACGCGTTTGAATACGTGCACGCGCGTATACACTCGCTAACAATCCCTTTCACGCTTCTCTCCCTTTATAAAAACCCACCCCCTTGCGTAATCTTTCTCTCTTCTTCCGAACGCTCCGAAATTCTCCACGCAAGAGCGTCGTCGTCGTCGTCGTCGTCGTCGTCGTCCTTGCCGTGATTCTACGACGATTCTTTGTTCGTTGGCTCGCAGCATCCTCGTCTCGGAGGGAACGACGAGGCCAACTTGTACATCTTAGCAACGATTTATATTTAAGTTACACAGAAGATGATATCGTCGAGTCGTATTTATGGTAACGAGTAATTAAATTCGATAGGAAAGAGCTAGCGCGGCATAAGACGAAGGACGTGGCAGCATTTTGCGGGTCGTAATCATTGGAAGTAGGCCAACGTTGTCGCGAGTACACACCCTGCGATCGTATAGCGCAGAATCCTAGTTCGAATCTGCTCCGTCTGCGACAAACTGCTGCGCGGCCGTGGCGCATTCTCTTTGTTCTCTGGTTCAATCGTTAGAGCGAACTTTAAACACGAATAGATTAGAAAAATTAACGTTCCACGCTAATCGCAAAACGATATTTGATTTCGCTCTTGAATCGAAACGAATCGACCAACGCGTATCGACTAACACTCTGTATCGTTCCCTTTTTCGTTTCTTTCGTGACACGCCACTCTCTCTCTCTCTCTCTTTCTATTATATCCTATCTACGTATATCCTATTAACGCTAGAACTAGAGCAATTCTCATAAAAATTTCATAGATTCACAATGACGCGTTCTTACCGTAACCAGTAGGATCTATGTATTATTAATAATCGTTATTTTTTCGGTAAATATAAAACCAGGTGTTCTATATTTCTCGACATTTCCGTCTACGCGGTAAACTGACCGCGATATCGCGCATTAAATAACATCTCTATACTCGTCTTGCGAAACGTACGGAAGAAAACAAAAACATAACCTAAAAACACTAACCGATCGAAGCTAAAGTAGAGGGTAAAAAGGGAAGAAAAGGAATGTATAGGTAAATGGATAAGCAAAGTTAAGAGGAGAAGCAGAGGGGTAACAAGTGGAATAGGGGTGGTACAGCGATGGAGCCTGCACGGAGGTTGCTGTCGACGCCCTGCCGTCGCTTCCTGGTTCCCCTATATTGATTTTCCAGCGTGCCTTGCGTTAGACGGAAACGAAGCGACACGGCTAGAGGGAGAGGAAAGGTTGCTCTGCGCTTGTGCTTGCACACGGATGTGTGCGCGTGCACGGAAATCGGCTAGCAGGGTGCTCGTGCGCTCATTCGTGGTTCGCGCGTTTCGGCATGTGTGGGTGAGTGTGTGCGCGCGCACCTCAGTCACGTTTGCAGCAATGTGTGGGCGGCCTTAAAACTAAAGAAGGGGAACTAGGTTGGAACACGGCAGTGTTGGAGAGTCGGTGTTCACGTAGGAGGGTGGAGAAAATACACCTCGCAGTTCCAGGTAATACGAAGAAAACGCGAATGCGAAAAAAGTGGGGCTACCTTTGCAACTTTCGCCCTGCACCAACCAACACCGACGGAGTAATGTACGTGCTATATGCACACTGCACGGTGTTCAGAAATGCGTGGACACTCGTCTATTTCTATCGAGATGTACTTTAATTAGCAAAGCACGAAGAACTTGACTTTTACGATCACCGTATCTTCGTTCAAGAGGATACTACGACCCGATTCGATCGATCTTTCAAAGTCGGCCTGCAACCACACATTTGGCGTTCGTAGTTCTTTAAGCTTGTAAAATTATTTCGTCACTCGACACATACTTTGTCTTTGGATTCTTGGCATAACGTGACAGCGGATCGAGAAAATTAATTCGTACGCGCTGGCTTGTAACGTTTATTTGCCAGGACAAGTAAACAAAATAGGGCGAATTCATGTTGCGGCCCAATGTTTGATAATATTCGCTATTTGCTTTTTACCTCGTCCATCGTCTCGCGTATTTTAAGATCCTTCTTTCCGTTCCCGAATACCTTTGCTAGCCGCATATTACCTACGATCGACCGATCGATCGATCGAACAAACTTTAAATACCGACGTTCGGAATAGGCATTGCCGTTGACTTTACAGCGATAGATCTGCGATGCGCGGTTGGTTAAAGTTTCGACTAAAGGAATTCCCTATTTCGCGGTGCGGTTCGTGGAAATGAAATAAACAGCGCATTCTGCTATGAAACGAGTTCAGTAGTAAAGGACGACGCGTGGTCGGACGCTTCGCGATCGATTCGCTTCTGAATGATTCTAGGACGCGTATAATCGTTGCTTTTCCTCCGTTAATCGTTACGTCATTTTCTCAGGCGCGTCGTACATTCACGGTCAACTAATATTCGTAACGATAAACCTCCCTCTAGACGTTTCTTCCTTTTCCAATAAATACGACTTAAACGTCGCAGCCTGTTTATTCAAATGCCGATGTTTGCTGTGACTGGCGGCCCTTTTTGACCGAAACCTTAGGAAGGAAAGCACAGGAAGCCAAACGATACAAAACTGACGTACTCTCAATGACAAGCGGAATCTCTGAAACAAAGAATTTCCTTTCTGTCTAAAAATAGGGATCTTGGACTACGGCAAGCTAAATCGTTCGTTTGCGCGTAACCTTCTCCGAGGAAACTAGACTCGAACCCATAACTTTGCTTCTTTTCTCGTCTCCCTCGTCCTTCCTTTTCTTCTTGTCTTTGGTTACTCTATTCATCGGAGAGCGCGACATCGCTGCCGGGTAAGTTTTCCATCGAGGTACTCGTTCGTCCTCAAAAGCCCTTTCTCCGCGAGAGAGGCTCGTTTCGATGAAACGCGATAACGAGAACCGGTGAAAAATTAAAATTCCTTCGCTGTAGAAATTGCGAATCGAGCGAACGCCTCGTAAGTCGTGTTTGCCAACGATCGGTTTCCCGCAGTTGGCGAAATACTCGAAGCGATTCTTACGACCTGTTACCAAACGAATGGACAAACCGTCCGATTTCCTGCTCGATGCAAGCTAAATAACAAACGAATTTCACTGTTTTTGCAGGATCGTATGACGACAAATGGAAATTCACCGTTGGACAGTATGAGAACGTTGGAGCATTACTTGAGCGACATCATGCGAGGTACAGCGGATACCTCTGAACACGTGAAAGGTAAGTCGATTTTCCAATGCTCTTAATTAAACGTAGATTCGATGCCTCCGAACTTTGCCGAACAGAAAATGCGATAATACAAAGTTATCATCGTTCGAAGATGTTGAAAAGTTTATCACACGGTGGAAGACTCGAGAATCTAGCGAAAGGTTTTGTCTACGCGTACATGTACGAGATACGATCGTCTCGATGTCTCTTCGTAATTTAATCAAACTCTATCTCAAGGTCGACTATCAAATTGACCAAATTTAGTATTCAATGGATACAGAGAAAACGTAACAGAAACGGGACAAGGTTCGAACGTCGAACAAGATCTGGACGACGGTGCGTAACGAAACAAGTTCTCGAACGTGCATAACTGAGTAAGGTGGTCGATAGGCAAAGATTGTAGATCGGCGCGCGGAGTAAGACAACTAGCTTTCCGAGCAACGAGACCAACGAAAGAGCCGCCGAACCGACCACTTAACGCAGACCAACCCTCCTCGGCACCCTCCACTCGACGCGACTCCACACACTTTACTCGCTCTATCCCGTACACTCTGTGCGATTCGACGCGACTGTATCTACACGTCCAGCTTGAGCTTGGCGAACCAACATAGAGACCGAGCCGAAAGAAGTAGGAAGGAGACTCGCAAACGCTTTGCGTCTCGCGATGCTCTGCCTCTCGCTTCCCTTCTCGTTCGCGATCTCGCTTTCCTTCTCGCATCTACTCACCCTGTCTGCGAGCTCCGACACAACCCTCAGACAAGCGGTCTCGCGCCTGCAGTCAAGGGCAAGGGTGGTATCGCGAGGCCTCTTCTTCCTTAGTGGTCCGTCTACACACCGAAACCGTACGACGCCACCGACATCGACCACCGGAAGGACCAAGCGACCGATGTCGTCGCCAACACCCACGACGATACCGCGCTCGAGTTCCCACAGCCACGCAATTTGTTCGTACGTCTTAAAATCGTCTGAATCGCGCGCGACAATAAGATCCTTGCCAAGAAGCTTCGTAGAATTTAGCAGCTTCTGGTGAAAGTGGCTTTCTTCGTTGACTCGAGTCGCCTTGGTTCTTCCAGGTCGATAAATTTGCCTTCCTACGATGCAGCGATTATTTATTCACGGCGAATTATGTCCTCCTTGTTCGATAATTTCGCAGCTAACGATATCGCTGAGTCGACGAGTTGCGAGTTACAGGTTATAGACACGTCGAAACGACTCGTCGAGTTTCGCGAATGATGCGAGAAGCTGCAGAAAGATGAAACGATACAGGGCGAATGATACAGGGATAGGCATAGAAAAATATTTTGGCCAACCTACTTTGTTCGATCGCGTAATTATCGGCTCCCTCGGAGACCATCGCAGACGTCCTGCCTTTCCTTTTTAACTCGCCGCAAACCCTTATATAGCCGTAATTAAAATCTCTTCACGATCGAAATACCATCGGAAATAACGATCGGCCGGGGACAAGCTCGCGGTAACGAAGAATAGATCGCGACGATAATTTCCGATAGAAATTTACGCTTCGATAGAGGGCGGAGAGAAAGAGGATGGCTGGAAGAATAGAGGAGTTACAAGGAGTAACCCTTTCGCAAAACGACGTCTAGTCGAAGATACTCTTGGGTGAAAAACGAATAATAGGGTTGAGAGCTAGGATGGGATAGCAAATCGCCAGAGTGCGAACCCGTCTTTATTCTAGAACAAAAACCTCTCTTCAGGCATTGTAAGGCTCCGTTGAGTGGGCGTGCTTGCCACGGCGCCATCTTTAAAAGTGTCAGCATGGCACTTTAAACCGCACCAGTAGGTCAAGTCTCGGAAAATCCGAGTGCAACCTCGAGACGGCAACGATAGCCCGGCTGCATATACGTAGCGTCGCGTAGCCATCTTTTGGACCAAAGGAAACACTCTTCGCGTCGTCCTTTGTTCTAACCGATGAGCGGGTTCCTCTCGCTAAATGCCGAGGAAACGCGGAAGAATCCCGCCTTAAATTCGAATACACGCGTCTCGCCAGTCGTAATTATTCGAGCTTTTAAATTCGTGGTTCGGGTTTGCAGACTTCGTTACGAGAGCACGAAAGGAACGATCAAACGCGCGTTAGAAGCCACATGGAAAGAACGATCACGCTACTCGAACTCTAACGATCGCGTGTTTCGCGTCGATAAGATCCTTTCGAAAATAAGCGGATCGATTTTGCGTTATCGCTGCGTTTTTATACTGCATCGCGTCGCACCGTAGTTAAACACGAACAATGCTTAAGAATAATTTCCTTCCGCTGGGTATTTTTACGGACCAAGATTTCTATCGATTACGGATGAAAACTATAACCTGTTTAAATCGTTTCGATATCGTACGATGAAAACAATGTCCCGCGTGAGCGAACGTGTCCCATTGATAGGATCGCGTGCGCGCACTCGTCCAGATTATCTCACGGCGAGTAACTAGCGGTTAACTAGCGGCCAACTTTCCGTCCTTGAACGACACGGGCTTTACGATTGCATTCTCTGACCTATATATCGCGCATACGTGTACCGTGTAATCGGTTAGTAACGCCGACGGGATTCATAGAGGGTGGTTTTACGCCGCGCTCCAACCATCTAGGGTTTCATTGGATCGTGCTTTCTACCCCTCGTTCCCTTTCTATCTTCCGCACACCCCATCTCGCTACTGCGAACAAACGCTACGCGTGTAATTGAAAAGGTGAATGGATAAAAAGGACACCGCGTAAATACATAAATACTCGTGCGCCTCTACTCGAGATTCGATCTGTAAAGAAAACAAGAATTAATCTTCCGATGCAACGTTTCGTTCGCTTTTTCTTTTCTTTCTTTCCTTTATTTTTTTTTTTTTTTTTTACTCTTTCTCTTTCATCCCCTTCTTTATCGAGGACCATAAGTAATAAGTAAGCGAGTTTTTACACACGATGTAAACTAGTGGTTGCGACGCTGCGAGACTTGGAAGCTTCGTATTTTTAAATAGCAAGCTAGTCCGAGGTACGAACTTGATAACTCGGAACTGTAAATAATCTCGGAGCTACTAAATTTCGTTCGTAGACCACTATGGATCCGTGTCATTAAGGATACGATCCTAGTAGATCGCGAGATCGCGTCGCGAGTCTGAAACAACCCTTAGGTAAAAAGCAGGAATCGAGGAAGAAACGAAGAGAATCGCAAAGCTTTTTCCTATAGCTACTACGCTACGCGTTACAGCGTCGACACGACATTCTCGTATCGATCCTGCTGAATCGACTCGACTGTCTTTCCGCAATTCTCGACCTTAATCCATCCAGAAAAACGAAAACCAATTTCTCGTCTCAGCTAGGTGATAGAATCGAGCTTCGTTCATGACGAAAAACGAGTGACGATCCTTTTGTTGCGTAGCATCGGCCACGAAGCTTACGTCCGTTATGAAATGGCGCCGTGTAGACGCGATATTGGCCGAGAATATGCGACGATGTCTCGAGGATGCGACCGCAGCTATCGATCCAAGTCCATGTAAAAAAAAAGTTGCCGGGTGACCACGGTGAAGGTGAAACCTGCTCGTTCTAAATATTCGATTTGATCGAAGTTGTCCGGTCGTTCGTTACGTTTTTCCATCGTTCGCGAATCGTTCGCTTCTCGAGCAACACGGGCAATTATGGTCGTGCTCGTTATCGAAGAGGTATTGCTGCCACGTGTTTATCAAGCTACGAAAAGTAGCAAACAATTTCCGAAATAGTATTCTCTCGTACGTCGCGGAGTACGATAAAACGGTCGGGTGTGAATTAGAGATAATAATCTGAAAAATGAAGCTGACGTCCGATAAGACGGTAACGGTGCAAACAATAAGCGTATAAAGCGATAAGGTCCGACTGAAAATAGTATTCGGGTCGTGTGGAAGGAAAAATAATTTAACCAACGAACAAACCCGACCATCCTTTCTCCTGTTTGTTCGGTAGAGTTTCTACTTTTCCTACAAGTTCCTATCTTTCGGTATTCTCGTCGATAGTTTTGTATATTTAACCCGGAAAACGTGGCAAGTCCGAATACTACGCTACTGTACACGGTACTCTACACCCCTATATATGTATATATATGTAGAGGGGCTCTAGAAGTTGAAACGAAGAAACGAAGGAGAACGTAATATGTTACGAATAAGTTTCCGTTGCAAGAGAACTATATACGCTGATCGATGAATAACGTGTTCAAACAGAGTCATAAATCCCGTGAATGACTCGTGGAATTCTCGAGTCATCGATGTTTGTCAATTTGTCGAGCAGTTTGCGTTTAATCCGTGGCGTTAATACCGACCGAGTATACGCGTGACGTGTTCTTCGAACGACACACAAACTGGAAAAGGCGCGTACCGCCATCTCTAGGCGGCCTGTCAAAGGAATCGTAAGCGGCTCGGCATCGCGCAAGCGCACGCTGCGTTTCAAAATTTATTTACAAAGCGAATCTTCTACAATACCGAATGGGTACGAAGACTTAATTGAAATTGCAATGTTTTCAAGTTGTCGATCCGTCGACGTTGGACGAGTTTATTGATCGAGCAAACGCGACACGTGTCGTGTTCGATCTTCGATCCTCGATCTTCCGATCTCGGGTCATCGATCAACGTGGCGCTGCGTTGGATCGTTCGTGTGTACCGCGTAGCGAGCACGCTCCGTGGACTAAGCGAAAAAAAGGTTTCTTTAGAGACGTTATACTCGGAGCTGACAGTGCAAAATGGCACAAGGGCTTATTTAAATTCGATCAGAATTGGCTGGTTGCCTATTGACCAACTGCCACCATCAGCCGCATTGCAGTGACCTGCAATGTTGCTCTTCGTACGTCGTATTCGCGCAACGCGAAGGGTCTCTCGGCCGTCGTTACGCGCGTGTACGCTGGCGCACGAAAACGTTTGAACGCTCGCCGTAGAAAATTAGAATTCGTAAAGATATTTGATTGTTAGTCGCGTTTCGTTGGAAAACTAATAAAATTTCAAAATTTTTCGCATTTTAAACGCTCGATGTCTCTACGTTTCTACGAGTGTTCGAATACTTTCGCGAGCCTCTGTACGTGCGATTTGTTTACCATCTATCGCTCGATCGCTCTTTACGCGTGTTGCGTACTATGTACAAGCTTTTTTATTTTCTTATTTATAAAAGGACGCATTCTTTCGGTCTTTCGAGCGTGTTGCGCGTTACGTCGTGCAGCTTTATTTTATTTCCTTATTTATAAAAGATCGCATTCTTCGCATCGTTCGAGTAACTTTGTCCGCTTTGAAAGTCGATCTTTAGCTTCCACCGATTCGATCGTTCCTTTCTTGACCATGGTCAAATTATAAATAAACACGCCAGCATCCAGCAGCAGCAGTGGCGGTAATAGTAAGAACGGTAGCAGTAGCGAGCAACCCTTTGTATCTTCGGTTCCGTGCCATTAGCGACGTATATTTAAGCCGCTGTACATACTGTCGACGAAACAAAGCTCCGCAAATATCCTGAGGGACAAAAGGCTTACGTCAAAGAATAAAAAGGGTAAAAGGGTGCAAGAACGAGAGTGGATGAAAGCGGTTGGCGGGCGAACGAACGAGCGACACGCGCGATCGCTGATGCTACTCGCTCGGGGACACCTAACACACTCTTTTCTCGTCCTTGCACTTGTAACCTATCGAGCTTGCATTTTCGGTCTTACGTCTTGCGTCGCTTTTTAATTCCTACGCGATTTTACGCATCTATGGTATCTGACATTTTGTTTCCTGATCATCGGCGAGAATAAAGCGACGAAGGAAAGAAACGGAACAGAGGCACGAGAAATATTAAAAGGAAGAGAGAAGCATTCGGCGCGTGTACAGAACGATCGGCTCGATTCGCTGCTACGTAATATCTACCGTCCATCGATAATTCTTATTTATCGAAGCGTGAATCGAAACGAACAGCTTGATCCTACTGACAGCAATTAAATATTTTTTGTCGTCTCTTGAAAATTATTCTCCGGAACGAACGTCATTATTCTCCGTCTATTTCCTCTCTCTCCATCGCGTTCGATCGCCGTCGGTCGAGCGACTCGAACTACCCCCGTGTTCCTTCCTCCGTTCATAGACTCCGCTGATTTCAAACGCACGGTTCTCGAAAGAATTAAGCGAACAAATGCGTTCGTATTTGTGGCAACTCACCGTTCGGAAATACTTCTCCGATGACTGGCGTCTTTCTATATTTATGCAATAGGTCGCATGGAAAAACCTCTTTCACTGTAAGATACACGAGTCGATACGGAGAACAATCGTCGGCTGTCAAAGTCAGCGACCAAAGTGGCCACAGACAGTTTCTACGTTTCTGTACGCTTATAATTCCGTATTGCTGTTTGGCGATGGAAGTGGTCGTTCGAGCATCGTCCAATTATTTACAAAAGCGAAGAAATCTTTACGCAATCGTTTCGTCTATCGTGTAGGAAGAACCGTGCGAGAAGCAGCAACGTGTAGTAACAGATAGATGCGTAGATGGATGGATGGAGGGGAAAATAGGAGGAAGGGAGAGGGTGAAAAGGAACGACTGGCGAGAATAGAGGGGAACGAAGGAAGCCTTAAGGAATAACGAAAGAATGGACATTACATAAATTCAAGGATACCGTGTACGATATCAGATATCATATTCGTTACGATATTTCATTGAAGGTGTTATACGCGTGACGCAACCACAATTCGTTGCAACGTGCGCATCGCGCGGAGCTCCTCGGACGTTAGCCGCGATAATTCGAAAAAGTAGAACGTTCAAGGAAAGGAATAGGAAATCTCTTGGAAGCCGATCGAATCGACCGACTATTTATTAATTTTTTAATTTCCTTACATAAGTGCGCGATCGATGTTCGATTCTCGAGCAACGAACGACTTGTACAGGATCGTTCGTGGCAAGGCGACGGAAGCGATGGTAAATTCTAAGGGAAATTCGAGAAACGTACTTTCGACTTATGGAATCGATCGATGCGGTTTCCGAGAGGCTCGAACGACTCTCGGGTAAATTCGTTGGAATCGTAAAGCGACGAAAAAATTAACGAACCAGAGTTAGAACACCGCGAGCACGCTCCAACGACCGTACTTCTCCTCCAGCTATTAGTTCGCCGGTGTCGGTTTTTCGGCGTTTCTCTTTATCCCATGGAACGTGATAGTTTTTAACCTCGACTCGTCTACGTTCCCCGTACCAATTTTTTCCTTGGCACCGACAGACTCCAAGCCGACGCGACAATTGGTTAATCGTAAGAAAAAGAGACGAAAAAGGCCTTTGAATTTTTTTATCCAACGTCGGGATTGGATAACGGTAACTTTCTATTTGGAACAACAAACGTCTTATTGCGTACAGAAAATCGAATACCTCTTCGTCACCGCGTGACTCTGCAACAAGAACGGCAATTTGTATTTTCCTTAAGGAATAATAGCTGCTTCGATACGCGTACCTCGAGAAAGAGTAATTGGAGTGTACTTTGAGATTAGCAGCAAAATCGCACGGTACGATTAACGCTGTTTGTCGCCTCGATCGTCGACCGAACATTGTTCCTTACGTAAGACGGCCAAAAATAAAACGGCTAGCTCTCGAAAGAGAGAGGCAAAGCATACCCGGTTGGTAATCAGTTCGAAACGTTTCAAATTCCGCTCAAATAGATCGTACGTCAATTTCCCGATCAAAGACCAAGGCGATAGCTCGTTAAAAATATATATCTATATATTAAATACACGTGTATCTATATTTAAGTATTCGTTATGAGCGTATACTTATATATAAATTATAGTTTTATAAACACATCGATTTTTTCGAATTTCTTAATGTTGTAAGATCTACGTGGAAGAGAAGCGAATTTCTAATCGTATCGCAGAAATAACGTATTACGTTCGACGCGATACCTTAGGTTACGTTACGAGTCGATTGTTCGCTTTTGGATCTCTTTAGCATATACGCGTAATCGATGAAAAGAAGAAGGTCGACTAATTAAGCGGGAATTGGCTGAACGCATAGAGTCGTACGATCGAGTCGAGAGGTCGAGTCGAAGTGGAAAGGAGAAGCGGAAGAGAGGACGAACCAGTGAAACGGAGCAAGCAATGATCCATCATCGCGTGTATCGCCGCAGCTGTTTTGGCAGTCAGCTGGTCCGGCCGATTCGTGTTCGTATCTTGTACTACGGGCTTTCGTGTCAGCCATCCTTCGCGCCGAATCTACGATAAGGCTGCGTGCATACCGAATCGCCGACAAAATTTTCCCTAGTCGTCCTCGCCACCGTCCATTGTCTCTCCATTGAGACGGATGTTAAAGACCATTCTCCTTTTATTTTATCGAAAATCGTGGAGATCGATGAACGAGGAAGAAGAAGACTACGCCGACATCGTGGTAAAAGTTGGTTCGTATCGGTAAAAGCCGCAAGAACTCGTCCACTCTAGTTTCAGGCTAAACTTCTGTATCTCTAATTACGATTCTATCGATCCTTTCCATAGAATTTACAACGTGCTTTCTAGCGATAGTCGGGTTTTCTCGATATCCTTTTGCCGCTTCCGAGTAACTCGGGCCCTTCTGCGCGGTAATTTAGCGAGCAAAATAACGTTAGCGAATCGATAAGCGAGAAATTATAGATTGCGGATTTCTCTCTTATAATTCGACGATTTTACACGAAACAATGTAACATACGGGTCCCGTATAACACGTATCTGCCGCGTTACGGGGGGTCCCGTTTTGTATCCACGGGGTTGCCACCTGTCACAATAAACAAATACATAAATTAGGATGAAGAATGCGACACGCGAGCGTTCTTTTTCTTCGATATGGCGTGTTGGTCGAAATAGCGAAAAGCAGGCCTAATGGTAGGCAGATACGATGTGTCGAAATGCAAATGGGACCAGTTTTCCACAACTCGGCGGGATCTTGGATATCCATTATGCATGCAGCCTAAAATGCTCAGGCCGGATTGCGTGCACGTCAATGTCGAAGTCGGTGCTGGAATCGAAGCTTCCACGTTTAACCGGAGCACGAGCCCCCATCAGCCAGATATGCAACGAGCAAGCTAGTAGCGTAATGGCCGAAAGGCCGAACGATGAGCACACGTCCACGTCTAAATTTAGATGCGCTCGTGCTGCTTACTTCCGCTTATTTTAGCTTAGGGGCCAACCGTTTCGGCCAAGGAACGTTCCGTCCCTTGCTTTTCTCCTCGCCATTTCCTCTCAACGTCGATATCTCTCAACGATCGATATTTCCTACGTTCGAGATACAAACTTGCCAGGAAGATCGCGAACGAATTATACGTCCGGCTCGCGGTAAGCTTTTCTTTCGTTTTACGAACGAAGAAACGTCGAAGCGCGTTGGCGTTACAAAGGTGATGAACGAACAGCGGATTTGCTCGTTTACGACAAGATACGTTTCGAAATTGTACGACTGCAGTTTCTGCTTCGTGAAATTCCATCGTGCCGTTGCGCAGTTCGATCGAGTGGAGTAGCGCGCAAGCGCGTGCGTGTTACCTCGTTTATGCATGCACTAATTTTCGCGATCAAGCTACGTACGCAAATTCCTTCGTCCCTCCTTTGGCCATTGTTTAGAGTTTTCATTAACGATGGTTCGATCGGTGACCGTTGCTGAGCTGTTGCCAGCTTATTGGTTACGAAATACGACGACATTGGAACGTCGCGCGATTCCAAGACACGGAATAACACGAACAACCGAATTGACTTTCTAATTTTTCGTTTGTCCCTGCATCGACTTGTTCGTTTTCTACAATTATCCTTTAACGGTCGTGAGACAAGATCGTGCGTATACGAATGGAACGATTTGCCGCGTTACTCGTCGCTTCTCTTCCATTCGCTGCTTTCCCGCTGTCGTTCGCCAAATCTCTTAATCGCTCGAATGTTTGCCGAACAACGAACTCTTCGAATTGGATCGACGATGATCGAGCACGAGGACCTATACTACGCGCGACTCGTCTCGACGCTGAACGATTATGTAACGGCTATGCGTCACAAAATGCCGACACACTGTGTCTACATATCGGCGTGGTACTGGTCGAACCGCGAGACGAGCACGAGCAACCGCGACCGTGTCGCAACAAGCGCGAGCGCTAATAATTCTGCCGTTTAACCTTGAACATCGATTAAAGTATCCTTCGTATCGGTACACCTCTCGCCGTCCGAACAGCGTTACATATAGATATTACCACATGTGCACGCTGTTTGCCATATGCCTTGAACCGTGCATAATAATCGCTTAGGATCGATGCAACGAATCAGAGGTGTTTACTCGAACGTTTGCAATAGTTGGAAGAGCGACCGACTTCTGCAGGCTGTATTAATCATTTGTAGGTAAATCGGCCGATGTATTTGCGTAACGTTCGTCGAAAAACTATTTTCCATCGATTCGCTCGTGCACGAGACTAATCCAATCGTTCAAATACGTTTTAGGTATCGATCGTAGTAGTGTTATGTCGAGTGGATACGGTTAAGTACAGCCGTACATTCAAGAAATGCTAGGTTACGGGGATGTTACGTAATTATTCACAATATCGTCCATCTACCCGCAGAAAGAAATCGTAACGATGACGAAGCTTTATCTCGATCGAATCGCGATATGCGTTCGCGAGTCTCGAAACACTCTCATAGACGCCTATACGCATATATGCTTGCAAATGTTATCTTTCGGACGATTCGAAAGGAAGGGATGGATGGATCGCTTGGAATTCCGAATGCGCGCGAGGTAGTTGAAAAAGGACGTCAATGGCGGACAAATTCGACTGGATTTCGAGACGGATTCGACGCGTAACCGAAGAAACCGACCAAGCGCCGAAACAACGTTCGCGTATTTCGCGATATCACGTGGATGCAGAAACGCTCGTATAAGCAGCGCACTCGTGAGCAAACAACCTTGAGCGTATTATCCAGTTCTTCCACGTCGTCGTCGTTGTCGTCGTCGTACAGGCTTGGACGAAATATTAGAACATTTTTATTATTCTCTGGTTGGCGATGCGGTCGTAATCGTCGGCGATAATGTACGCGCAATTTGTTCGTTGATTGCCAAACGACCGCGAGATCGCGGCTGAATCGGTCGATGCGATATTCAGCTGCGATTCTTTCTTTCATTTGTATAATACGGTTAAGAATACGCTCGACCGTCGCTGAATATATTATACTTAATTTCGAGATTCTTCGGATCGATTAGATCCGTTCTTTTCGACAAAGCGTTGACTGTACAGTGGCACAATGGCTAGGAAAACTGTTTCCACGGCGATACATTTGAACGGCATACGAGAAGAGAACACGACGGGTCCATTTTTACGTTAATTTGTTCGTTTCGATAGGGCGTAAAAATACGTATTTCGAGGATCAATGCCGCTCTTGAACTCGATTAGATGTTGAAATAAGATGTGTAAACGGAGGATAAAAGAAACGAATAAATAGAGAAAGGATGCACGGCTAGATAAGAAGTTACATATGTACATGGACGGCGATAGATGCACGCGCTATACTAATACGTTGATGCGACGCACACGCTTGTTTTTGAGTCATCGCGTCTCAATGCTGAAACATGAACGGAGGCAACGCGACTATCGAGGGGTCGTGCGCGCTATATACGCACGTATGCGTATGAGATTATCTATCTGTATATCAACACGCATACGTAAACATACACGCGTGCATACGCGCAACAACATATATATCTTCCCATTTTTGCCTCCATTACGTTCGTACAATATACGTCGTATAGCTTCCGCTTGTGTTTTTACACGCACACGCGTGCCCCGTCCTCCGTCTTCCATTTTTATCTTTTATCAACTTCTCTACCCTCGATCGTTTTTCACGCGAACTCTGTCCGAACCCCATGGTAACCGCGAGTTCGAGATCGTATTTCGAGATGACCGAACCCGTTTTTTTATTTCCAATGGCTGGATTTAGGTAGAGGTGAGATAACAGATTCGGATTTATCAGTAACTCTCGTTTTACGTTTACGATCGCGGTGAAACATCGAATAAGCCACAAAGCATCGAATAGGACGACGCGTAAGGTTTACATCGGGGTATTCGGGACTTTGTTTACGTCCCTGCGGTACGAGTGCCGCCTCTCGCTCTTCCATCCACTTGCTCGTAGTACGTCATCGAGCCGTATCTCGCATACATCGTTCGAACTCGCTTCGACTCGCGCCGTTGGTTTGTCCCTGACGTACTCTCTCTCTCTTTCTCCGCGATCGCACGTGTACGTGCGCGAAACTGAACGTGTGCGCGTGGACGACTCCTGTATCTCCTTTGGTCGTATAGTAGCGTTTCGCTCGATGTGGCTCCGATGGAGTAGTGGTCGGGTAGCTTCGCCGCGGCGCCATCGATCCCTTTTGCGCGCGTGCTCCGACTCTGTCGCGCTCGTTCGCAGACGAACAGCGGACACGGACACCGGCGCGCGAGAACGCTATCACATACACACGTGGACGTGTCGACACGGAACGGAGTAGAAGCGGTAGGTGCGCACACACCGCGCGCGTACATATATGTCCGCATGGACTTCGCCTCGTCTCGCCGCTCTTCGCCTCTCTTCGCCTCTCTTCGCCTCTGTTCGCCTCTGTTCGCCTGGTCTCGCTTCGTTTCGTCCCACCACGTTCGTTTCGCCTCGTCTCGCCGCGCCGCACCTCCGCGCGCTACCAGCTTCCTCCCACGCCTGGGGGCCGGGGACCATCGCGGAGCGGCCATTCCTTCAGCGAACTTCAGACAGCGCGCATCATACGTCGTATTCACACGCCGCGCAATCGCAGTCGGAAACGTAACACACAGCCGACCGTAACCGTAACCACGCCTTTTTCTAAAAACAAATAGCCGGTTGTGTCGCGTACGCTCGTTCGAAGCCGACGGAGCGAGTAGCCGAGAAAGAAGCGGCAAAGTGCGAAGAGAAAGAACGACGATCTGTTTTCGAGAGACGACGGCCGAGGGACGTGTTGAATCGAAGCAAAGTGCGCGCGACAACTTTTCCGTTCGTTTAGCCGCTATCGCATAAACGAACGACGTAGCAACTAATACTCTCGCCTCGTCGGCCGTGACATGTGCTTAACTTTGTGTTGATCCAGATACACCATTTAGATCCATTCGTCTTTGGGATGCGATACGGGTAATACAGTAGCGACACTACGTGTACTACATACGTGTTTGATTTGGTTGCGTGTTCGGTGAAATACGAGGAAGGATAGTGCGCGGAACAGCAGAAAGATACACGGAGAAAGAGAAAAGGAATACAGGAAGAAAGGAGTGAGAAGAAAGAGGGTGGGTAGGGAAAGAAAGAAAGGAAAAATAGGAATAAGAATAAAAGTGCGCGGTGGGTAGCAGTGTGGAATAGAAGATCGTCCCAGTGTGTGCTAAGTGACTCGATAGTGGAGGAGGAAACTTTATCTAGGGTTCATCGGCAAACGGTACCCCGGTACTCCGGTGCTCGGCCTGGCTGCTCGCGCCCGTTAGTGTGCCGTTCCTGTCCGTATGTGTGTTGTGCATAAACTCGAAACTTCCGATGCTCTGATCACGTCCTGTTGCGTGCAGTCGCTCCGTGTCACCCGCGTAGTGCCGAATCTATCGAAAATCAGGAGGAGTCGTTCGCCGAGGTGAGGTTCAAAGTGCGCGGCGACCATCGTGACCGGGCCGAGTGGACGGACCGGGGAACGAGTTTAACGATCAACGGCAACACACGAAAACGGAGTCGAAAAGATTTTTCGTGTAACCTACGAATTACCGTTGAAACATTCGCGTTAAAAGATTCAACGGCTTCATTGAGCGACCGTAGTCGCACCCATAGGAATCCATATAGCGGAAGAAGATGTTTCGCGCGTTCGGCGCTGCGCCGGCTGAGACACCTTCAACCGCCGACATCTGGACTACCACGTTCCCCAATAAAGGTGCCTATATTATGTACTTGTCGAGTATAAAACTTGTCGTAGGTTAGTCGCCGTGTTGAACGAACGTCGATCGTTCGTACTCGCTCCTTCCAGGAGACTAGGCTCGTGCGTCGTGTCTTGTCGTGTCGTGTCGTGTCGTGTGTGTGGCGTTCGAAGGTTCTCTCGAATTTCGCAAAGAGGCCGCGCGGGGTGATCACGGGTTCGGAGCACGGTGACGCAACCACACTCCGTGCAGCCTGCCCGTTTTCGGCTCGAGCCGAGAGTTCGTCGACGCGTGTCCCGCCACGTGATCGCACCTCGCACCCGCGTAGCCGCGCATCCTGCCTCGCGCTCTTCGTCGTCGCGAGCGCTACGTTTCTTTCTTTCTTTCTTTTTTTTTTTTTCACCGCTCTTTTTGTCTCGAGCTAATCCCCTTAACGTTGCGTAGATCCTTTGCGACTACTCCCTTTCGAATAAGTTTCTTTTTAATCTCGTAACGAGCATGTATACGTGTGCCTTAATTTCTGTAACTACGATAGGAGTAGGGAAGAGACGGTGTATTACCAGAGGACATCAAACGATGGCGTGTTGGGAGTACGGGAGGGGGGGAAGTTGATAAACAACATCAAATATATACACCGTATATACACATACACAGCTTTCAATGACGATTCATCGATGACTGTGCCCGTCGTAACATACAAATACTTTCCAAGCAAGAATGAAACAGCGCGTTCGAAAATTTCCATTCTGTCCTTTACTCTTTTTCTCTTTCTCCCTGTTTATACAATTTAAGCGTAGAGAATGCGCTACTTTGCTCGTCCATCGATCACCGTGGTAATCGATATTAATGGCAACTGCCGTGTTTTCGAGTACTTTCAAATTGGAATAACTGAAAGAGAAATAATTGCTATTTTCGAACGGCGTTGAGTCGAACAAGTCGATGATGGGTGATGACAATCGTGATACGAAACGCACGAGTGTGTAGGTATGTATTTACGCGTGCACGTGGCAAAGAGGGATGTCCGTGTCACGCACGCTTCTGGTATCGTAATGAATCGTTTTGTGTCGTATCGTGTCGAAACGCTTGAACGGTCTCCATTGTGGATTTTCGCGAAAGGACGTCCTTTTAAAGTTTAAAAGATTCGTCCCTCAGGTACGTCAGGTGCCACGCACCTGTTTCACACTCGACCGCAGGAAACCACGTACGCACGCTATAATAGAAACCAATGGTATTGCACATTTTGCGAGATACGTTGATCGATATTACGCTTACTTGATACGATCGTTCGTCTTTCGTTCAAATTGCGCGATTCGATGTTCGCGCTAACGCGTGTTACAATTGTACCGTTGTATTCTATCTTCGAGATTTTGCTCTTGAATCGTTGCGCGTAAGACAGGTATTCGTGAAATCGTACAGGTACAATATCGATTCGTAGCGCGAGTCGCGATTTTTAGCTCACCCTCTGTTTCGCTCGCCGATAGAGTGCCTTGACCTGGCCTGACCCGCGCAATTTCACATTCTACCCCTCGGGAAAACCTCTCCTTACTTGTACTTTGTGCTGGAATGCATTTTGATCCAGGTAGCTTACTCCTTCGCGCCTTCTTTCGCCTCTTTTCTTTGGTAACGCCGATACTTTTCGTCTCCTTTTCTCTCTACCATTTTTTATTCACGCCGTAATTATTCCACCATTTTACGCCATCGTCGCGCTATCGTTCAAACGTTCAAGCACAAGAAAGGAGGAAAGATCCAGATCGAGCTACCATCGTCGAAGAAGCGTATCGTTTATCGTAAACGAGTAGATATACGGAGAGGCGATAGAAAAATTCCTCGCTCTTTACGTCGAAAGATTACGTCGAGACAAACGAATATAATCGTTCCTTTTCTCTTTGATGTTTTCCGTTCTACGAGAACGCGCAGGAAATCACGGAGATTTTCGAAAAAAGTTGGATCGGTTCGCGTTTCTCTGTATTATTCCGCGTGTAAGCGTATCGCGATATTCAAAATCCGGAGAATTATTCTGGCGGATGTTCCATAGGTCAAAGCGAACGCGTTAGATTCCAAACGTTCAAAGGTCTGGTAACAGTAGGGTAGCCGATTCGATGAGAAATATGCACAACGAAGGGGATTGTACCGACCTTAACTGAAACATTCGCTGTTCTAGCTGTATATGTAATATCTGGCTAACGTAAATAGACGATCCCTTGCCCATCGAACGTTAGACCCGATATCTACATATTACTGCACGAGCTATCGTTACACGAATGTTTGACGATTCGTAGTTGGTTCTTTCGCGTTGAACAAAATGCCCCTTTCTCCTTTACGCTGTTTCTCAACCACTTGTCCCTTGTCGCAACAGCCTCGACCGACTTTCGAAAACGAGACGGACATCGTGACCGTTGCTTGCAACGTTTTGGCTAGTTACGATCGGGTCGAATCCATTGTCGAACGTCGCGAACACGAACCTGTGGAAAACGAGCCGTTGTTCGTTGACGAACTTTGTTTCGTCGATGGTTAACCGATCGGATCAAAAATAAATCGTAGCAGACCGAATTTTTGCCAGATGGGATGTTTCGATCGCGCTCGTTCGCGTCTACCGACGAATCCAGTTACGTCACCGAGCTTTTTCCCCCTGTTTGTTCGCACGTGTGTTTTCCTCGACTCGAAGCTTACGATCAGAGACGCATCCGTTTCCAGAAACTTACATAGTACACGTATATTTACCTCTGACGTTGCTGTATCGTCGAGTGTATTTCGCATTTCCGTTATCTCGTATTCCTTTGGTTCGCTCGGCGATTACGGCGTTACGTAAGTAACAATGAATAATTATATAACTCGTACGTTTTAGTGCACGTGTCGTGCATAGGCAAAAAGAATGGTAGCGTTCGAAGACTCGGACGTTTCATCGATTACCTGTATTCCGATTATCGATGGTGTGACAATGATTTTACGTAATTTTACTACTATTACTACTACTACTACTACTACTAATAATAATAATGATATAAGAAAACGAAAAACAATTATAAATAATACAACCGGAGCGCGATATTACAGAAATGATAGGATAATTTATAATCTTGCGACAAACGCTTAGGTCGTCTAGGATTGTTCGTTTCGCGAGCAAACTATGGATCGTAGTAAACCATGCCATTATACGAACTCTTGTTTCCGCCGCTACCAACGGCAGCGACTCGTTCTGCAAGAAAGTTGGTCGTGTCATCGCGTTTCCATTGATGCGCGAACAAGCGAAATGTTTCGGTGAATTCGTGATCAGCTGGATGTATGCACCTTGCATTACCGTTGACCTCTTTTTGCGTAAACCGTAACTTGGAAATGTACGGATCTACGACCTACATCCTAACAACTTGCCTGTACGCTTTGGAAAGAAAGAAACGTGTAGTTTAATACGCAAAACGTATATATCTAGGGTTTTGCGAGCAGGATATTCGATGTTATCGCGAAACCCCGATAAGATATCGATTTCCTTCTTTAGCAATAACGCCAACGTTTCTGTTTCAACATCTTGATAATAAGGCCGCGCGATTCAGCGAACCGATCGTGTAATCAAAGCGTTTTACTCGACCAAGTTTTCCATAATTTCTCTGCCGTTTCCTTTCGTATCGTATAGCTTTCTTGCAATTCGTTACGATCGCATCGTACGAAACGTGCACGAAATACGTGTACGATATTTGCAACAGTAAATTACATTTTGGATTGGCACGCAGAGCGGCGTTCTGCTAACGCGATTTCCAACCTTTCTCCCCCGCATTTTACGTGCGAGTTTTTGGAGCAAAACGAACAGATCTATGCCACATACACGACCGCTGACGTTACACCAGCCTCGTGTAAATATTAACCACATATTAGCACACGATATTTACTTATCGATTTACGCGATTCCCTGCTTATTTATTATCTCTATATTTTCGCTTTTCAAGTATTTCAAACCTCTGACAAATACAAGTGGCAAATTCTAATCACCACGAATTATATAGCAGTCGAATTAACATATATGTATGCATAACATTGTTTGTCGTTAGAGTAGCTGTAACGTTTTTACAGATCTTAACAGTTCCCTTGCTCGCGCTATTTATTATCACGAAGGTCGTTATAATTCGGCGTAGCCGGGCCAATTACGGTTGAATCGTTTTATCGCATAATTTGGCCGATCAATGTCAACCCGTGCGATTAATTGGATTTAATTTATACGAGTAAAAGCGCGCTACTTTTCCACGAATTGTGATATATTTCGCGTGTGCGAGTGGCATCGATCGGGCCGGCGAAAACGAAAAAATATGGAGAAGGAAGTACAAATATACGTGGAACGTGGAACAGAAGCGCGAGGCAAAGGTGAAGAGAATTCGTCTGGATGGAAATTTCCATGCGTCGAGTTCGCCGCTAGTCGACTGGTAGTTTCGCCGTTAGCGTCGATAGCGTCGACTCGTACGTTCTATGCGTTATCGAGCGATTTTTCTTCGATGGTATATTCACTCGCCGATAGAAAAAGAAAAAACGAAATCAGTTAAAAGGCAAGATAACGACAAGACCGAGAGAAAGAGGGGAAAAAGTTATCGGGGGTGAATCGTAAGCGAAGCAGGTACGGGCTACGCATGTCAACTGGAGGGCATTCAACTATCGATCGCATAGTTTCAGCCACCCTCCTGTAAGCCGGATCCGACCTTTTCTCCCGACCATCTCTCTCTCTCTCTCTTTATCTCTCTCTCTCTCCCTCTTTCTCCTTTTCTCCCCTTCTCGCGCTGCTCACTTTTTCCTCTTTTCACGCTCTCCTAATACTCCGCTACTTTTTCCACGCAAGAAAATAGAAATTTGGAGAAACCTGTCGGTAGAACGTGCCTCTCTCGACGATTCTCGTCCGTCGCGTTCCAGTTGACATTTCTACGAACTTCTCGGAAAGCAAATCGTTCGACTCCTCGCTTTCAAAAAGTTGCCAATTTCATAATCTGGCTACTCGGTATCCTATCGGTATCTTGGGAAAACAACGTATCTATCTCGACGAATTTACTTATCGCGAATAGTGGCAAATTCCAAGATAGATTCCAAAGAGTGGCAACTTTCGTGGTCGCTTTTTTTCTCCGCATTTCAATTTACAAGCTCGTTCCGCGTACCTTCTGCCAAACTATATATACGACTCGTACGGGAAATCCCAGGCTGGAACGTATGGTTGACCGATCACAGGCGAAGCCGAGTTTTCACGCGTTTAAAATTGAGAGCTGCCCGATCTTGCCGATAGAGTAGGCGATGGCACGCGTTGCTTTTCGCATAGAACAACCTGTCAAACAGCGTTGTTAATAAACAACGCTGGCGTAAACGAATCGCAGAGCGGCGGAAGTAGGAGAAAGCCGAGTCAAACGCACGGACACCCGGACGGAATCGCCGCTGGAGAGAGAGAGGGTCGTGGAAACCCTTATATGCGGGCCAGCTGATCGGCCGACTCGACGCACGTGCACGCGACGCGTACATGTCTGTATGCGTACTACGTCCTGGGGAGTAGCACGACCGGGGAACAGCGTATACGGCAGCCAAGTGCGTTTCGTTAACGACGCACGAGTAGTACCGGGCCATTTAAATTTAGCCTGGCTCCTCTCTTTCGCCCACCCCACCTCGTTCCAATCTTTCCCCAAGCCTCGTCCCCTCCGTTCGGTCCCCGAAATTACCCGCATCCCTCCGCTCTACGGTTTTTCGACGGTTGTGGACCCTATTACCGAATTACCATTGTTTCCCACCATTTTTTAACGCCTCTTCTTGCCGACCACGAACGTTCTTAGAATTCGAATTTTATAGACGCGCACGCGGATCGTACGTACGTCTTCTGATCGTCTGATCGTCGTGGAAATTCGAATTTCCAGCGTCGAGCGGTAGATAGAGGCGCGTACTAGTCGAGCATGGCCTAGCGGTTCAGCGGTTTGCTCGCGAGGACCGGAATAGAATCGTAACGGAGCGGATGCACGGGGCGCTTGCATTCCGTAGATAGCAAGTCTTTTTCTATTTCGAACGATGCCTAGCGTTTCCGAGGCGTTAACCGTTCGACGCGAACCAGATTTCGTCCAAATTTAGGATGCGAAACCGGCTCGACGAAAAAAGAAAATCCGTCCACGTTTTTACCGTTAATCGGATGTTTCTTCCATCTAAAAGAACATCAAATCGATTTCTCTGACAAGAGAAACCAAAGATGCTTCGGTAAATGTCTCGCTCGTGCGGATTTTTTCGTCGCTGCTTTCTCATCCACTACTTTTGCTTTCGCTGCACGACCGATTAACGAAACGGACCTGGGTAGGCAGCAACTCGACGAAAGTGGAAGGGATTCACCGTGGCCGGTTAACAAGGCGATAGGTAGCACCGCGCGTATGCAACGCGTTCAAATATTTTCGCGAAGCATCGCGCGTCATCGTCTTGCGACCAACGAATATTTTCGCTCGAAGCGGCTCGTGTAACTCGCGTACCGATGAAATCAAGGAATTCCTAAAGAACAGAATTCGTCCGAAGCTGGCGCGCTTGGTCTCTGGAAAGCTCGCACAAAAACGGAGCAGCGTGTGACTCGAAAGAAGAAAGCAACGTAACTCGGTAATATTTATAACTACGGAAGAAGGAGCCGAGGAGCGACGAGGATAAAGCGAGAGAGATAACGAGGCTGTATATTTCTGCGGTATTTGAGATGCAGGGTCGAGGATTATGTAAAGTGCACGGCGATTGTTCGCGCAAAACGCGTTCAACGACGCGTATAACGTCGCGATAAACGTTTACGTAAATATCGAATTTACGTCGAATTCGCTTGTAATCTTAAATGCTCGGCTGGATCGTTTCGCGTTCTACTTCTTCTGCCATTATCAATTAGTTATCTTTTCGCACCGTCTTCTCGTCCGTTCTCCTCCGTTTTGTTCCATGTTCGAAGCCAGCTATATGCGCTTCGGTCGTCAACGCCGATGACGATAATATCGCGGTCGTAGAACGAAGAATCGCGCGATTCCGTTCGAACGCAAATTCGTGCAGAGAAAGAGAAAGAGTTTTACACGAGATAGAGTTTCACGTGCACGTGCGTTCGTTACATACGCGCGAATCCGATCGACGCTACTTGAGAAAACTAGGTAGCTGGGTGTTGCGTCTACCGCCTTGTACGTAATGGCGCGAGATATTTGAATTTCGTCTAACTCCGTTCCACGTCCACCTTGTTCCGCGTCCGTTTCGAAGTCGCTCGCATCGCGCAGAACGCGTATCATGCATTGTCCGCGTGTAACCGAGCTAAATAGGTTAATATGCACATCCGTATCGTGGCTCGCGTTATGTCACCGATGCCACTCTAATTGAACAGGCCGTGCTCTAACCGGTGTCTCGAGATCGTTCTAAAACCACCGTCTTCGCTGTCATCTCGCAGCTTCGACGTACGAACGCGATTCTCGCGACCAACGCACAGAGCGCAGGAATAAAAATGTGGCGACTATGCTCGCGTTTCGGCCACAGTCTGGAGCAACGACGCGGCAGAACGAGAGATCTCTTTTTTAAATCGTTGGTACGATTCGAGGCCAGAGCAGCGTGCCACGAATAAAATCGTTATCTAACACTTTCACCAAGTAGACGTCGTGACAGGAACGATTCGAGATCGTGTTGCGAGACGCGTCAAAGTAGAATTCCAACTCGAACCGATTCCAACCGACTCGACGATGCACCATTAACGTACGAACGCTTTTCGTATCTCGCAGCAACTAGTATCGCGAGAAGCCGAGTAGGTGGGGATACAAGTAAATAAGGTACGTAATGCGTGGTCGACCTTCGTCGAGCGTACCACTCCGATCGAATCATCGAGCAACGCGTTCGCGATAGTAAAACGATCGTTGCTGCGTTACTCTCGCGCTTGCCGGAGACGCAGAGTTGCGTTTGTACCAGGAAACGACGATAGCCACGATAACGTGTCAATTCGTCGATCGTATTCGTAGGAAAATCGGTAAATAGGACTTTAATCCCTTAGGTGTTTCTAGATTTTCGTAAATCGTTTCCCGTAAACGGAAAGAAAGGATCAAGGTTTGTACGTTGTCCTTCGTTTCGTCGTCCGTCCACGACAGCCGTACGCAAATTGTTAATTTTTCGAGGAATCTTAATTCACGAATGTTCCTGCCTGGATTTCGTCGAGGCAGAAGCGAGCGTTCATTTTCCGATATCCTGGTTTTTAATGAACACGACGCACGTAACGCGAGAAGCGATCGAGCGGTCGCGTAAATTCACCGATGGAACCGATCGATGGTCGATTTCGATTCCATCCGAAAACCAAAGTTCGTTTGCCCGTGGTTTACGTAACGTAGCATCGATTTCATCGCGCGTTTCAGAAAGCCTCGAACAATCGATTCTTCGCATAGCGTCGTTCCGTGTCGCAATACGTTGCGTGTTATGGCTGCGACGAGCGCGAACGGGAAACGGACGTAGGAAGAGAGTAGTCGGTCGTGGAGTCGCCGTTACGCGGCGTAATTCTAATCTTTTCTCAAATACGACGTTGAAAAACGCACGCGAATAACGTGCTGACAACGATAAGCAATAACAACGAATCAGTAAGTGGTTATCTTTCGGACTTGCGACGCGATTCTTCGAATCCGACGACCGCAGAGAAACAGAAAACGCAGTTAACAGGCAACGAGTTTGAAAGCGTGTGAGTGACTTCCTTTAAAAAGAAAACTGTGACGCATTTCTTGGCTACAACTGCCGAAGCTGATAAGACGTTAGAATAAACGTTAATTTACACCGGCCGGAAGGAATTCGACGCGATAACTTTTTCTCCGAGTTCTGCGCTGATTTATCGTTGGATCCGAGACGGAACCTGCGCATTCTTCGACTTGTTTTATCATCGATCGCTTGCTGCGATTATCGGAAACCTTCGGAGGATAAATCTTGACGGGAATATACGCTTTACGTAATTATCCGCATCGGATAAACGTGTAAATACTCGACGATGTTTTATAGAAATATGACAGAAATAGATAGGCAAACGTCCAACGTTCGCGCGATCCTGGTTTCAGCGAAACGGATGAGCCAAAGGAAACGCGAAAGGTCGATGCACGTTTAAACTTTTGCTTCCCTGACACGGTACGGATATACCGCTATTCGGTTCAAGTTGCAAGACAGCCGCTAGCTCGAACGTTCTACTCTATAGTAGTACGTCGTAGTACAAAGTCGCCTTGAAAGTTCCCGCCATTTTGAGCCGCTTGCAACTCCATGTTTTTCCTCTTCTCTCGGCCAGCAACCGTCGTTTTTTAATGGTAATACGATATAGGACAGAATTTATCGCAGCATATCGCGCAGTTTATCGTACGTATGTAAAAATTTAACGCAATACGAACGCGCTTCGGTTTTTTCGAGCATTCCTTGACTATACGATCATCCGTACGATCGTCAAGGATCACCGTGTATAATCCCTAGAAGCGAGCTTATTCCAAGGTCACAGGTGTCGTTAAGCGCCAAGGTCATGATCAGAAAGGAACGTGGTCGAGATCCTGCGTTAGACACCTAACGTTAGGAAAAGTCGGAGAACAAGCTCTAACGTTTGTAAAATTTATCCGCGTTTCCAACGACCAACCGTACGTTCGTATCTGATCGGTAAAGATACATTCAACGCGATGTTTGTTATTTAGGACGAGCGGAGAAATACGTTTCTGCGACGCCACGTTCTTTCGAAGCGAATACGCGGTTAGACTTTGAAGATTCGAAGCGAATAAACGACGCGATTCCGCGTTTTGATTTACTTATTTAGCGCTGGAGGAAGTCGGTACCGCGTAGAGGAAGCGGTATACTGAAATTGATAAGACCGTCGATCAACGATTCATTTAATTTGCCATTAAAAGGAAATCCAATCGGCGAATTCAAACGCGAGACGAAACAAGCTCGGCTCGGGCTCGAACTAGACGTAGAACGTACTTACGCTGGTTACTTGGTTCCGGTTAAGTTGGTAACTGGCAGAAATATCTGGTATGGAAAGCGAATCGTTATATACCATCGTGCCACGGAGTCTCGTTTCGCGTTTGATTTCGCGCGGGTGACCAAACTCCGGCGTTGCGCAGCGCGACGTAGCGCGCCGCCCGGAACCGGTTTCTTCTACGAGCTAACGTCCGGTTGTCCGGTTGCATTAAACTACCGCGATTTTGAATCGGTCGTAAAAGAGAAAAAAGTGAATACCGTATATCGTCGACTTTTGAAAATTGTAGAAACTTTGTCCAGTTACGTATAGGTATATATATTTGTCGCCTGACGCACACCTTGACGGGAAGCTTGGAAGGGATCGCGAAGATTTTCAGCCGGGGACCGCGAAGGAGAAAGCGTCGAGAAATTTGATCGGATCGACGTGTCGCAAGACCAAGTCGTTTGGCAAAAAATCAAGCCGTCGTGGTTTTGTGACGCGCCTTTTCGCGGGATGGAAAGGCGAGCCGTTCGCTCGAAACGCCACTATTGTGTTTTAGAACTCGTGTACGTACGTCGGTAAGAAACCGAGAGATTCGCGAGCGAAATTTTCTTTCTTCGCTTACGACCTCCGATAAATTCCAATTTGACTTTGCGTGAATATAAAGGCGTTTTTCTTTTTTTTTTTTTTTTTTTTCTATATAAGTTTTTAGGCCGCATCAACCGCAGCTGTGTGGTTATCAGCGGCGACAGTGTAGCCAGAGGGAAAGAGAGATCCGTTGCTTAGATTTTGCTAAATAACGATACGTCTTTCATAAAGGAGAAAACGCTTGAAACTTGATTTTTATCGCACAGGTTTTCGCTTAAAGTTCCTTTGATCCGGTATTTGATGCGAGAGTAATCGTAAAAGAAGACTTTACGGGCAGATGTTTTCGAATATTTTGCTTGTTACGCTCCGAAGGACGGCTGACTGGAGCAGGTTAATTTATGTAGCGTGCGATCGAAAGTTGGTTAATCCGTGAAGTAACTTTGACGGGGCTTGTTGAAAGGCACGTACGTATACGCGTACACGTGTACGAGCCACGTCGGGGAAGCCGGAAACCTCGAGAATGGAAAAGGTGGCGTCGATCGCTTTGTCCCTTAAGAGGCTCGAATTTCCTTACGCTTGTCGTTAGATCTCTTAACAATTTTTGCGATACGAGTACTTAGACGATATTTGCGCGACTCGATCGTTGGGTTACGGAACGAAGATCGGATACCGGAGGAAAGCGAAGAAAAGAGAAAGAGCTTTGTGCGAGAGCGGGACAACGGTGTAGAAACGAGGAGATTATTGCCGCGCCGACTGTGGCAACAGGGAAGTGTCGCTCGCGCAACGAGCGTCCCGAATATACTTGTAGTGGATATTTTCGATTCGAGCCGATTGCACAACTCTCTCGGCTCGACAAGCACGCGCGTCCTCCTCTGCGTACAGCGGTTATTCGACGGCGTCGTGCATATACGTACAAGTGCGTACTTCGACTTGCTTCTGCGTCGTAATTAACGTTTCTGCCTTTTAGTCGACGACTTTCGAATTACGATCGAGCCGACTAGGAGTTGCGACTCGTTTAATTAACCTTGAATCGGAAAATCCGGTAGGCGTGGAGTTGCCGCGTAAATACGCCAACACCAATCGCATCGAGCAAGTCTATGATCCTTAAAGGAAACTAGATCTCGATCGGTAAGGACGAAAACTGTCGACAAAATTCCCCACACGTTGGTCGACTCGCAAACTCTTGTTCGGTTTGCGCGAGGTCGAAGGAAACGCTGGAACGCGCGCGCAATCTCCAAGCGACCGGGAAGAATTAGGCAACGCGGTCGATTTTTATCTTATTTGTCGTCCAAGTACGTCGCAGCGGCGCAAAGTCAAAGTCTGCGGTTGCTATTATTACCTTCTCGTCGAACACCCATGTTTTACCAGCGTAGCACGTTTCAAGCTTCTTCTTCTTCTTCTTGTTCCTCGCTTGCTAGCGCGTTACGGCTGCGAAAGAATTACGTAACAACGTCCACTAGACGGAACGAGACGTTCGATCGTCGGGAGGGCGGAACGAGTGTCGAGTAGACGATAGGTCGCAAAGCGGCTCTATCTCGCGAGCTTCGCTCTCGCGCTCCAGATCCATCTTCCCTCGTCACACGTCCAAATCGATGGAAACACTCGCCAAGAAGATCGGAAGTCGCGCGTGTAGTTTACGCGACACCCTCTCTCTCTCGATTTCACGGCAGAAACGTTGGAAGCTTCGAATTATCGAAAGATCGATCGCGCGAAAGAACCTTCGATTTCACCTTATCATCGATGATATTATCGATGACAAAGTTCGATTTCGTAATTAAAATTAGCTGGCTGTTGCATGCACAACCTTGGTTATTATCATTTATATTATATACGATTGGTATAAAGTACGCGAAAGACGTCAACGCGGTAAAAAATAGTAGAAACAAAAAGCAAGAAAGGACGCGTAAGAAAGACACGAAAAGTTAACGAGAAAGATAAATGACACGCGTTTTACAAGATTTTCCGAATGCGAATCCTAGCTACTAATAGCGTCGTGTTAACGGCGCGGCATCGATCTCTAGAACCCTATATCGAAGCGCGTAATATAACAGAATATACGACTGCCGCGTAAAAGTAGTCGAATATAGCGAGACGTTAGCGAAGATTCCTTGGACGAAGACAAGAACAGCATCGACTCAGCGAAGTACGCGCGTGTCGATGTTATCTTCGGTCGAGGAGTCTGCAAAGCCGCAAAACCTCGCACAGAGGGCTTAACCGTAGATTCGAGTTGCCGGCGTTTTCTCGTTCGACTTATTTCGTTTGCGGTTAACGGTTAGCAGCGTCGCGTTCTCGATAAGCCAGGTAACGCGGCGGACTTTTTCGAAACGGTGAAACCGCGTTTGATCCACGTGTCCGGCAACGGGCTTTCGTGTCGCTACTTACGACACTGTGCAACGCGATCTCCGAGAACCGCACGCGAGCGGTTCGTTTTCTTTTTCTTTGCCTTTATATCCTTGCGATACAATATCCCGGCTCGTAACTTCACGCGCGCGTCTAGCGTTACCGCGCGTGGATGCACGTCCAATACGCTCACACGTCCAAGATATGGCTGATCGAGAGACGCTTGCAAAAGGCAAAAGTGGTTCTCTAGAATCGAACGAATCGCAAGGTTTCTTTCTTCTGTTGGACCAAATCTTACCATTCTCGCAAGCTATATCGATCAACTTTGCTTCTTGTCAATCTCGATCCACCGTTTTCGTATTTGTCGCACTTGGTTCGCTCGATATAATGATCGTAGCATAAACGCGATACAGTTTTTTAACAGACGGGAAGATACTTTTCAATTTATGCAGTTGATCGATGTGGCTTCGCTTCGTTCGGCAATTTGATTAAACCGAGGAAAATCGACTGAAAATCAGCTTGCCTTTTATCGTGGAATATATCTATCGAAGCTACCGATTTCATGGAAATGCAAGTTTAATCGAACCCACGGAACTTTTCTTTGTTTCAGGATACATAAGTTGCAATGCCAGCACGCTGCAATCGCTCGCGCAACTGCACGGTGAGTGAAAACTGCCAGTTCGTTCCTTTTTCTTTCCTCTTGTCTTGGTTCTTTTGTTCTTTTCCTCTTTTCGCCGTTTCTCCAACGTTTCGCTGATACTTGCGGCGTGCCACGTCTCGCTACGCTACGCCACAGGAAGATTCCTCGAGAGAGACCAGAGCCCGTGGTACGCTCAATTAAAATTTACGCTTGCGCAACGCCTTTGCAACAGGCTTGTACACTTTTCTGACGGCAATCAAGGAAACGAAGCCCTCCTCCGCGACGCTCGTTTCCTCCTTCTTCGTTGCAATCGCTGGAAAAGGACTGGCTTCGAGCCTGTACTTTAGTCCGTTGGCCTCCTCTTCCAGGGATATTCGTAGTTTAACGTTCCGCTTCTTCTTCCCTTCGCTCCTTTACCTCCATTACTTCCATTACCTCCACCGTTGTCCTTTAATCGCCAATTTTCCTTCCTTTCGATATCCTTCGAAGGGAAAAACACGCGGACTGGCAGCGTCCGATAAAAAAAAAAAAAAAAATCGATTCTCTGCGATCTTTCGATCGAGAAGAGCAGAAAACGACTATGGAGAAAACTGGTATTTAGAGGTAGGGTTTCCTGCAAGTTCAGCCGCAGAGATTTCCCGTGTATTCCCATGGAACAGGTACGGACGTACCGACGCGTATAGAAAATCCTATCTTAACCGAGGAAGAGAGTCGTGCTCTGATTCGCGCGTCATCGAAAAGCGAAGAATTTTCTACTACGTAGCGTCGTATGGTTTGCCAGCGGACAAGCACGAACTAAAATTACACGAACATGCACGGAATCGGGCGCGTGACAGACATGCACCGAGTCCCCCGCTGATGCGACGATTTTCTACGTGAAACTTCAAAGCGTGAAGCGCACGCGAAACGCACAAGCGAGAACCTATTTAGAGCATAGCGTTGTACACGCGTGCCGATAAAAATCGATCGCCTGATCGCCATGAAAAAGCTAAAAAGAAAAGTGGATGAGAACTCTGCCGAGAACCGTTCCGCTGTTGTTATCGCAGCAGCTAACGAACGTATTTTCGCTGATCTTTACGGAGGAAAACCGATAAATATACAAGGCAGGATCGGAAGGTCAAGGCAACCGATTGTACGTTCGACGAATACGGCTACTGCACGAGTCATAGCTACCGAAACGTTATGTAAAAGTAGATGGATCAATTATTCGGATAATCCAGAGCACGGAGTTTGCGCATGCCTGAACAGAACGGTCTAAAACTTTTCCGCAACTTGTTACAGGCGGCCAACGAATTGGAGTTTTGCTGGCGAAATGACCTTTTCCCCGAACGAGGATCGCGATTTAAATGTAAAACTTTCATCGCGTCAAGGTCATAGATATTTCATCCACGCGTCTAATAAAGTCGACCAACCGCGAGAAAAACGATTTCAACGAGGCTCGATCGCTGCGTATTTTTTCTAGTCTCCTTGCTCGCATAATGAAACGGAACGAGTCGGTCGCTCGTTACTCGACAACTCTACCGTACAAACCGGAAAAATTCATTTCCCGTGTACGCTCGACCTTTGTGTGCTACAACCTGTCCGATTTCTCGCTAGGAAACGTTCTGTTTCACTTTGTCCGAATATTTCCTTTCGCCTCGCAACGCTCCTCCCGCGTTTCTCTGTTTCTTTACTCGAGGTAAAAGAGGGCTACGCGAGACGGAATCGAGATAAAAATTAGCACGTCGATACTCGATATTTTCACCAGCGGAACGCTAGTCGACGCGATAAAACGCATCGAAGCCAAGGCGTAAGATTTTCCTTGTCCCACATTCCTAGCATCCTTGGCAAAGTTTCGCGTCGTTGACGTTCTTCGTTTGCAGGGTAAACCCGCTCCATACGGCTTCTCTCCGATAAACTAAGCGCAAACTTTTCTTTCGTCTTTCATTTCTATACGGAACGTAGCATTCGCACAGCCCACGTATCTCCATTACCGCGCATGAGTATCTCGACAGTTCCGAACAATAACAAATGGACAAAACTCGCTTCAAATACGACTCTCCGATCTGATTTTCTCTAGTCTCCAGTCTTGTCTCGGACAACCGTACGTGATTAAGTCGATATCGATAATATCGCTTGTGCGCGCTAACGTACAAAAGTATACAATGGTATTATGTATCTAAGGTACGCTTTCGATAAAAAAATCTGTGTCCTCGGAGGACAATATCGTTCGGATATTCTAAAGGTAATCGAGACTGTTACGGATCCAACAGGATTACAGATGTTATTCGCCAGCATTCGTTGAATTATTCTCGCTAATGGCCAACCGCAGTTGCTCTTGAGATCGCGTATGGTTTGTCGAACGACGGAAAAAGCAATTTCTTGGTCGATTAAAAGCAACGATTATCACAAGGAAGTTTATCGCGGAGCGACGCAATTAGGGGTAATTACCGGGGAGTTGTATTCGCGTCGCGCGAATCACGCGACACCAATCACGCGAGCTACTTTTACCGCAGGAGAATAGGGACGCAACGTGTAACGCGATCGTGCGCCATTGCAAGAACTGGCGCACGTGCGCCGTCTTCATCATCCTACGATCCTTTTTGGCGTACTTGTCGTTCGAATCGGTGCGGAATGATTCGCGAGGCCGTTCTTTTGCGACCGTAACGCGCCGCTGGCAAACTCCATCCGAAAGAGAATCGACTAACGGAGGTCTCCTTGATGCACGACACCGTCCGAACAGCCAACTTGTTCGAAACGGTCGTCTCGCTCGCTACTGACGTTACTCGCGGTAGCTACGTCTGCCGAGAAGTCGATAATTTTCTCGTAAAGGCGCGTCCTCCTGGGTGTTCGTGAATAGCTTGTCTGTCCGCATACTGTTCGCCAACATATGGTTACATATTCGTAGAATACGGTTGTCCGAGGCGTTGCCGCGAGTATTTCGAGCACGCGATAAGATACTTTTCAGGTATCGAAAGGTCGCGTTTTGAAAAAAAAAAACTGTGCTTTCGAAAACTCGCGAGTCTTTCTACGAGCGACGATCGTAGTTGTGACATACTTTCGTTTTTTGGTAAATAGCCGTCCGCAGTTGGTCGAGGTTTTCGCTATCCTTCGCAAGCGCGTCGCGAAGATGGATCGCTTTATTTTATAGAGTTTGAACCCTTCGATCGGAGTTTAAGCGTGTCGCGAAACACAGTGCAACAAGGAGACGGAGAAGAGAGAGAAGAACAGAGAGAGACCGGGGAGACCTGTTTTCAAGACCTGCCTTAACGCGTTGTAAGACGCGTCTCGTATCAAGAGCACTTTCGCGTTCGACGTTGAGAGACAACGGGTGATCAAGAACGAAAACAAGCTTTAAATATACATCGTTACGATAAAACAAGATGTGGAAATTCAGCTCTGGAAATTCGTAAAATTTTATCGCCCTGTCGTAACATCGATTCCGCCATCCTGCGCTCTTACGAATTAACCGTACAACTCGAAGCACGGAACAAAGTCGTTTTCAACGACAGTGGAAAAAGACGCGACAACTGCGTTTCCTGATCTTTTAGCTTTCCTCTTTGTTTGCAAGTCGAATTCTTCGCGTTGCCTCCTGCAAACGTGGCGAGACGTTCCGCAGCCTCGCTTGCACAAGACTTTGGAAAGGTCAAGAGTGCAGCAGGCGTTCCACGCGTTCCCTTTCTTTGTTGGATTATACACGGTACGATTCGCAATATCGCATCGCGCCGAGTTTCGAACGTTCGATTACATCGCTTTTAAATCCGTATCGTCGTTAATGTCTTTGCTCTTCAACGTGCCTTTCAAGTATAGCTGATTAATTGAAAATTTCTCGCGCCCGTAAGCATCGCGCGTTTTACGACTCGACGACTCGTCGTCTCTCACGAAGCGATTTTCCAGCGTAAAAATACGAAGAAGAAGGACGACAGGCGTAGAAACGCGAAGAGAAACCGATATCAAAGTTGCAGATTTCTATTTCACCTACGGGATAGACCGATGATATGGAAAGAAGTTAACGCGAGATACACAAAAAGGAGGAGAATTGTATCTTCTCGTTTGTTGACGTCATAGAAGCAACGATACGCGTCGAAGCTTTTCAAGCGTTACCGATAAACACGAGCTCAGGTTCGTCGACGAATTCTGCACCGACGAACGTTACGTTTGTATTTTCCAGCGTCGAGAATATACTTTTGTTCGATCGTTAGCTAATACGCAGGGAAATACTCGCAACAGGGAAAGAGCAAAGACACTCGGACAAAATTTATGACGAATTGATTTCACCTTGCTACGCTCGATCTCAACCGAGAATCTATCGTTTTTCCATTGTGCTATTATTACGCTGTTATATCGTTGGTCGAATAAACTTGGCATCCGTGATATTTTCTATATATCTCTATGCCTTAACGTTTCCCCTAGGTGTACACGTAGCTAGACGAGGTTTCTATGTACCTCGAGCAATTTCACAGTCGGCGTGCTCACCCTCTCGCGCGTCTCTGTACTTCTCTCTTGGGATGGTTAGATCGCGGTCTATGGGGTTGACGAACGGCAACCAAGCGGTAGGAGGAAGAGGAGAAGTCGAAGGAGAGTGGGAGAGAGTGGCGGAGGGCGAAGAAGCGGCGAGGGCAGAGTGGCGTGGAGGCAGAGAGACGACAAGCCGTCGAGGTCGACGGAACGAGAATGCAAGAGGGCTGTCGTAAAGTTACTGGCTCTTGAGACGCGCGCTCGTTAATTCGCAGGATTTTCTAAGTCGTTAATAAGCCCATAATTGCAAATTTTTATAAGTTGCGCTGGCAAATGGAAACCTCGAAAATGGTTAGGAAGGGTGCGAGGGGGCAAGGGACGGGAGAAGGGAAAGGAAAGCAAGGGTTAGCGACATAGGTAAAGGTGGTGGGGAGCAGACGAAAAAAAGGGACGAAGAAAGGGAGACGCAGGGTAGGCTAGACAGCCGAGAGACCGCGAAAAGAGAAGTGCGAAAACGTGGCGCCCCTAGTAACGTTTTAATTGCTGCTTTCTCCCCGATTACCATTATCGCTGCACATCGCGCGTCCGTTGCGTTACACTCGCTCGCGTTCCCATTTCCTCCAACAGCTTCGATTCTTGTCCTTTCGCGAGACTAATCCATCGATCTCCTTCTTCCAGTAATTAATTCCCCATTTTCCTCCGATAACATCCGATAGACTACTCGCGTTCTATCGCTCCTTGTTTCACCGTTATCCGGAGGTTATCCGGATATCAAAATTACGATATAGAGTTTTGTAATCACGACACATAGGAAATTCATCGCGACGAAGAGTGTCAGAGGATTTCTCGATGGATTTTTGCAGACAATACGGACGAGTATGTATCTCTGGGCGATCCGTTTGAATCGACTTTGGCAGCCAGAGGAATAAAATCCTTGCGAGCTTATCTAAAATTAAATCCATTGCCCAAATAAGAAGGGGGAGTGTATCTCTGCTAGGAATTCGACTGTAACAGAACTCCGTAGTAGGGCAGGAAGAACGTGATGAGAGAAGAATGGCCAGGCATCGTTCATGAAACAACATTCGTTACGTTCTCTCAACAATGAACGATTATTACGGTAATCCCTCCTCTTCTCGTCTCTTCGACTTTTCCTCTTTCACTTCTCGAATCGAGTCGGCTGCCTCGCGTTTCCGTGTCTTCGGTCTCCTACGATGCTCCTCGTTTTTCCAATTTCACAGCGACGATCGCTACGTCTCGATACTTTTTCAAATAACTTCGAACGACCTATCGACGAGGATTCCAAGAAATTACGACAAAGGATATATTCCCGGACGAGCCGGCTGACGTTCCGAAATTTATGAAGCTCGTATCGAAATGGAAAATCATGCTGGCAGAGGAGAGTCGTTTATCACGCAAATGCGCTTAGAACACGCTGCCGTGCATTTGCATACGACTCGTAAAAAAATTCGTCACGTCGCGTGACCAACTGTCTATTTGTCAGCTCCCTCGTCGAAACGAGCAGGGTTTGGTTACCCAATAAACGATTGCGCGTCTGTTCTTTTCCACGCCTCCAAAAGTTAGACCCGGAAAAGCTGGTCGAACGTACGTTGCAACGATACGAGACCGTCTCTCCTTACCTGATGTCCGTTTGACAAAGCGTCGAGGTGGATCAAACGTGTTGGCGTATTTAATAATGCAACGAGTGCATGGATTTATAATAGCATTAAAATTAGTATAAGTACGAGAGATAGTATACGCCAGTTATAATCGTCTCTAGCTCGATACTGTTATGCCGATCGCATATCATCGGATAACGATTCAACTGTCCACGTTCGTACATTTATATCGACGAACGTTAGCACAAAAAAGTTAAAGTTATTATATAAGTCCGGTTGAGGATTACAGATAACGGCAATAACAATCTGTCCCGAGTTCGTTTGCCTCTAGACCTTGTAAACCAAAACAACGTTGGTATTCAAAGGCAGAATTATATGGGTGTCTCAGATTCGAATTTTCCGTTGTCTTTCTCTACGATCACGTGGTGTTACAGCGTTATTATAAACGCGACCGTTGCCACGGTAGAGCCAGTTGGGAATAGAATCGTCGTAACTTGTTACCGAAACCCCTTTATCGAACGTTTATATATTTATACAGAATTTATAGGAAAATCCGATCTCTTTCCGTACTTTTGTTCGTCACGCAGACTTGATTTATTCGCGGAAAGTGTCGTGAAAGCTTTATCAGCTGCAACGCATCATCGTGTCGCTCCGCTATTGGAGCGGTAGGTTAGTAACATTGCACGATAGCGCGATTCCTGCGTTTCTACTGTACGTGTTGCAGCTTACGTGCCAATGGGTGCGCGTCGTCGCGAGAAAAATAAAATGTAAACGAGAAAAAGAAGAAGAAGAAGAAGAAGAAGAAAAAGGAAAAGAAGAGCAGCAAGGAAGGAAAAGAGAAACGCTGGCTTACGATGGGTCGACGTCGAAAGATCTGGAAAGCACGAAACAAGCATAAGGGGAACTGTTTACCGACGATGGGGTGCGCTAGAGAGATGGTGGCTATAAAAGGTCATTCACCTCGGCTAGCTTTCGCTCACACCCGTTTCTTTTTCACCGCGTTCTCGAATGCGGGTCGTTTCGTTAGCGATACGACCGCCAAACGCAAACAAAACGATTCGGCTTTTAGTTACCGTGTCCGTCGCAAGTTTGGTCACGGTGTGGAAATGTCAACGAGTTGCGCCACTCGGCGATGACTCTCCTCATTCTGAAATACGCACGCCTGCGTTTGATTTATTTGATCAGGAATGTAGAACGAAGCTTGCACCTTGGTTACCTGCCAAAGCTAAGGTATCGGTGTAGCGTGTAAAGGGTGACGAATGGAAGGGAGAACGTCGGTGGAACGGGCACAGGGGGCAGCGCTACCTGTAATATTGATCCATAGAACCTCCTAGCGTCGACGGCGTGCGTTAGAGGGATGTTCCCCATTACTGTTGCTGTACAACCGAACGAAAACATCGCCCCTCGTTTCAATTTTGCTACACGTGCTACGAGCCTCGACGTTTTCGACATTCCCTCCCTCCCCCTCCTCTCTCTTACGACCATTCTTACGAACACGGAAAAATACGTTTCAATTATCTATTTCCGTAGCTAATTTTGAAACCAAGAGTGGCTTTCTCGCACGTGGTTCCTAACCAACGTGTTATTTTTCCTACGGACGACTCGTTCTCTTCTTTTTTCAGACAGTCGTTTAATTTCGCCATTTAATGTTCAGCCTGTCGCTTCATCGGGCGATCGGAATCGACCAATTACAATACATCGGAGCAAAGGATCGTTAACTCTTCGCTGTGATCGCGTACCTCGTTCTTTTCCGTTGATGCGCGTGTTTGCACGCCGCACGTGGAATATTTAATAAGACGCAGCGTGGGTAGCGAATACGAGCGATCCGTTAAATATGGCAGTGTTATCGCGTTTGAACGAATCGTCATAAATTATTCGCATCGTCGAGAACGTTTTCGCCGCGCTCGAGCATTCTCTTTGGACATGGAACGTCTGCTCTCTAGGAAAGCTCTTATTCTACGACCATCGACTAATCGAATAAATATAATTTCAGTCAAAGGCCGCGTCTTGCCGTGTTTTCCGAAACAATACGTGCCAGAGGGTGGAGCGCGAGGGTGAGGGCACGAGCATGGCATAGGCGCAGTCCCTGGTAATAAGGCTGCGATTATCCGCACAGATTATTCTACGGCGAACCGGTCGCCATCGTTCGCCTCCCTCGATCTCGAACCCTCGTGTCTCGTGTCTCGTGTTTCGTGTCTCGTGTCTCGTATCTCGTGTCTATACTTCATGCATATAGACGTATCGCGATCACACACGTGGATCAATTTATTTCCCTTCTCCGTGAGCTACTTGAAACACCTTGCGTCGTTCTTCTCTCTCGCCGTTCTCCTTTCTCATAATAAAATCTGTTTGTCGAATAAAACGTCCATGCGCCGACGTTTCACCGACGCGTGAAACATTTTTCCATTGAATTTTCAAGATCGCGACGTATCGCAATTCGCATCTATCTTTGCATCACACACTGTATCTTCTTAAAAATCTGACACTTTATTTTGATAAGAATCAACTTCCTATAAAGCGTACTTTATACGACGACTTTCTAGACTCGTATGATGTCGATCGATTCTATCGAAAGGCGATAGAAAAGAAATAGGAGAAAAATGCGCATGGAGCGGAAGAAGGAAACTTGGCTCTTTGCTTGGACAGAATCGACGTGTTTGTTCGCGGTTTAGCGATAAAAGCTGTTAAAAAAGAATAACCCTCGTGGCATATGCGTACGTAGGTACCTTTGGTTAGCGTATTTACGTATCACTGGGAAGAAGAATAGAAGGGGAAGGGACGTGGTCCCCTAACTCGCGTGACATCGTTCTACGATTTACAGGGCAGGCGAGCGTATCGCGCTCGTGTCCCGATCCCTCGAAAATGCGTCAAAAACGAAACGTTCTACCCTCCGCGATCAAACCTGCTGTCAGAGTCAACGGATGATTGACGAGGAATCGGGTAAAGCGGAGTTAGTAGAAAAAGGAGGACTCGCGACTTAAAATCTTCTAATCGATAGGTCGCGCGGCGTGCGCGTGTGCCAGTTACGCGATCTCGTGCTGGAAATGCGTCGATTAAACCTTTTACTTCCTTTTTTCGTTTCTACGAGTCGTTGAAAAATAATTGCATACGTTCATTCGTGTCCTGCATTAGTTGCATTAAGATCGGGAATTTTAACCTAATTTCGGTAATCAGGCAATCGATCTTTCGATATCGCTCGTCACAGTGCTAGTAGAAGATCCAAGATATTAAAATCTCATTCGTCTTAATAACTATGCCATTGACTTCTACAAAATTTCTTTCACGGATTCTCATCTCCGAACTTGGCTGACTTTACTTTCAAACTCGTCTCGTTCGATCGTAAAATCGCGTTAGAATCGGTAAATCCGCAAAAATATACTCAAATACACTCGTGTTCCCCCGCCTTTGATCTTCGTGTCTATATGTACGCTAAAGGATTCTTTAATCCGTTAATAAACAAACAAAATGTCAAGTTGCTGCGCGTAGGATATACCGCCGTGAGCCACGTTGATTAATAGGAGATCCTAAGAACCGGGTGCTGTTGGAGGCCCTTGCAGAGCTGGCTCGAGTAATCGATACTGCACCAAACCGGGAACGGGTAAAACCGAAGGGGTGGGCGAGGCAGCACGATGGACACCATGTGTCCTCTCTTATCCACCTACCGAGCAAAGAATCGTTCCGATTGTATTGGGAAGCCGATTGCTCGGACAAACGACGATCGACTTATTTTTCGAGCTATATGATCGCCTGGAAGCGGATAGTTTGGCGTGAAACTATCGATCTTGCCGGCAAATGAAAAAGAAAGATGAAGATCGAACAATAAGACTCGATTGTTCCGCTCGACTGCGCGTACGCTTTGTCCGTTTTCTGTTTTCTCTTTTCGCGACAGCAAGAAACAAGCGGTTACGTTTGCCCGACTATTTTGCATTCGTTATCGAAACGAGAATTCGCCGCTAGCAATGGCGACGTTCGTTAGAAGAGCGAGATTCCCGGTCAGAAGAAGATACAGTGAGTTTTTCTCGGATCGATCCGAAATTACGCGTGGCATCGGCCCCGATTTCTCCTAACCGTCTTGTTGCCATGTCTATGCGTAAGAATCGTCGCTATGCGATCAAGCTTAATGATATCCAGGTTATGACGATCGCAAATACTCCTCGACCCTTTATATTTCACGCAGTCTAACACGAATCCAAGAGCATCGATCTATTTTCGGAGCGAAAGCTTCTACGGATCAACGACTTGGATTCGTATTCGCGTTTTCTCGCGATGAAAAGTTCGACGAGAGCAGCGAACGAAACGAACGTTGGAGGAAGCTTGGCTCGATCGCGCGATCGCCGTGGTCGATATCAAACGGGAAAGAGAAGAGACGCGACATTTAAAAAGAAATAGTTTTCCTCTTTTTAATTTCTAAGTAGCGATTAATTTCTAATATAGTCGATTAGTTAAGAGTCGATTATTCTCGCCTTAAAAATAGTGGTGGAAAGAAAGGGAAATAACGAGGAATAAACGTAATGTGTCTATGGTTGCAGGCAAATCGCCGTTCTTTCCAAGTTTGGAGGATCAGAGCGGCACGCTGCTAGAAGATCCGAATGCAGCGAGTCAGCTTGATGGCGTCGGTGTTGGCGTCGGTGTCGGAGTCGGAGTTGGCGTTGGAGTCGGTGTCGGTGTCGGCGTCGGGGTTGGAGTCGGCGTCGGTGGCGGCATAACCGGCTCTCAGACCGCACCGCTTTCCTCCCCGAGTCGGAGCAGTCCTCACAGTCAAGGTAGCGAGACCGGAGAACGTTTCTCTAGGAAGGTGTTTGTCGGTGGTCTGCCACCGGACATCGACGAAGGTAAGCTTTTTGTTCCGTGATTCGCTTTTTCTATCTGTTCGACGTTCGTGTATATCTGTTGGCGAATCGTACGGTTTAACGGGTGGACGAACGTTTTTCTAACTGCTCGTTATCGTCTGGTTTCAGAGGAAATCAAAGCCAGTTTCCGTCGTTTCGGATCGTTGGTCGTCGACTGGCCCCACAAAGCGGAGAGCAAATCCTACTTTCCACCGAAGGGCTACGCTTTCTTGCTTTTCCAGGTAAGCGAGAAACTCTCGCTGTGTTATGCTCCGAGTAATAATAAACTCGCAGTTTGGCTACTACGAAAGATGCAATTCGATTTACTTAGTTCACGTACGTGATACTACGAAGCAACAAAATGATATCGAAGATCGACACGATCGTGTATCGATAGTTGAAAATTGTCAAGATCGTTAATTAGAATCTCGAATAACGAATAAAGAGACACGTTAATTAGAATGTTTTCCTTGACGACAGGACGAAGCGTCCGTACAACAATTGATCGACGCGTGCATTCAAGACGAGGAGAAATTGTATCTATGCGTGAGCTCGCCAACGACCAAAGACAAGCCGGTGCAAATTCGACCGTGGCGACTGAGCGACGCGGATTTCGTGCTGGACGCTTCGATGCCGCTGGATCCGCGAAAGACGGTGTTCGTCGGTGGTGTTCCACGGCCGTTGAAAGCCGTCGAGTTGGCGATGATCATGGATCGACTTTACGGAGGCGTGTGTTACGCCGGTATCGATACCGATCCCGAGCTCAAGTATCCGAAAGGAGCCGGCAGGGTCGCTTTCAGTAATCAACAGAGCTACATAGCTGCCATATCGGCGAGATTCGTTCAGTTACAACACGGCGACATAGACAAGAGAGTGAGTAGTCGCTGCGAGCGCCCTTTTCCCTGTATTCATTCCATTCCATCGTTCGCAACTATCACTCGTTTATTTTATTTAGGTCGAAGTCAAACCATACGTTCTGGACGATCAAATGTGCGACGAGTGTCAGGGACAACGTTGCGGTGGCAAATTCGCGCCGTTTTTCTGCGCAAACGTTACCTGCCTACAGGTAAATTCTTTCATCTCGTTATACGTTTTTCTTCTTTTTCGTTATTTTCCCTGCCGCGTATCACGAGTCAACCACGACAACGACGACGACAGCGTCAACGACAGCGACGATGACAACGACGGCGAAAGCGAAAACTACGAATTGACGAGAGCAGCAACCTACGAAGCCCCTGACGAAAAAACTGAAAGCAACGGCGCCGAAACGCGCATTCTCATTTGTTGTTGTTGCAGTACTATTGCGAGCACTGCTGGGCGACGATTCACTCGCGACCAGGTCGCGAGTTCCACAAGCCGTTGGTGAAGGAGGGTGCGGATCGACCTCGAGCCGTGCCGTACCGCTGGTGTTAACCCCAGCTGCGTTGTCCCTAATTATCTCGCAACCCTAGCTAATTAACTACCACTTCTACGTACCAACTTCTCCTCCCCCCCCCCCTACGAGAACCTTCTACCGCCCGCCGCCACCCACCCTTCCATTCATTCAAACTCCCCCGGCCCGTCCGACACTTTGTCTCACCCTTGCTCACATACCTACCTGCATCGAAACACAGCCCGAAAACCGTTATTATCGCTACTACCCACTGATCGTCGGTACTATCGCTATTCTACTACTATCGCTATTATCGCTATTGCTATTACCGCTCTATCGCAATCACCACCATTACTATTCCACTATGAGTTACCTTTGCTCTGCTATCCACCGCTACATGGACGTGTTTACCGGTTACACGGCGGACAAATCAGTCGCCTTCGCCACCGTCACGGCCAATACTACCACCACACATCCACTACCACCACCACCACCACCACCACCACCACCACCACTACCACCACCACCACCACCGCCGCCGCCGTCACCACCGCCGCCGCCGCCGTCGCCGCCATCGTCTTCTGCCAGCCGATGCGTCTCGACGTTACCTTCTCGCACCGACGACCACTTCGATCTTTCATCTCCGAGTTTGTATGTGTGACACTCGGCGCACCAACCAATTCACCACGAGGAAACGGTTTAGCAGCGGAGGAGGAAGACTCGTCGACGATTCGTCGGTGCGTCGGTAATACACAGAGTGCTGCGCGCTAGTTCCGCTTTATAACAAACGTACGAGTCGAGGCCAAGAAGGAACAACGGACCGTCGCCCTAAACGCCTTTCGTCCGACCGAGATGGAACATGCGTTAGTTACCGATATCGATATCGACACACACACACATATATATATATATACATACACAAATACATATGTATATATATATATATATATATATACACATATATAAGTTACGAATGTGCGTAGACGGTTATAATTAAAAGCTCTCTCGTACGAAGCACGCGTTGGACGCGTCCGACGAGAGGTTTTAATCGTGGTTCGCGCTCGCGGATCGTCTCTTCCCATTACCGAATGTCAGACGGGAAGATTCGTTCCAGGTGTTCCTCTTCCTCTCCTTTTGCCTGTTCGCTCGTTCCTTTTCTCGTAGCGCGTCGGCCGAACACGGACGACGGATCTCCTCGTCGATCGATCGCGCGTCGGACAGAAGCGCGGAAGCTACCACGAGGAACGTCGTTCTCCGTTGTCCGCCGATTGTCTATCCGTTTTTCGCGAGCCGCTCGGACGAAACGAAATCTTTCGAGCGACGAACGCGCGCTATCCTCCTCGTTGACTTCTTTCTCCTCCTTCTTCTACTTCTACTTGCTTCACCTCCTCCTTTTGCGATCTCGCTTGTTCTTTCTCGTCGAACAGGCCAAGGCAACGAAAGGAAATCGGAGAACGAGAGGAACGGAGCGCCGTACCGGGGCAATCGTCCCTTTCTTTCGTCGAGCGTTCTGTGCCACCTCGAGACATCGATCGAGGCAGAATCGAGCGTCGATCGAGGTAGCCAAACGGCAGCTTGCCCTCTCCTCGATGGAAGGACGCGGCCGTCGCTTCGAACCTGACCCGAGCGGTGTACGGAAATATATAAGGAACGTACACGAGTGTGAACGTGAATCGAAACGGTAAGAGGTGATAGCGAGTACCTGATTCGACGTGAAACCGCGAGGATTAAGATTGATGGAACGCGAGCACGAGAGAGCAAAAGATTGAGACGAAAGCGAGTAAAGGAAACGATTGGAAAGAATCGGAAGAAGCGTGCATGCCTGTGTGAATGAACGAGGAAGAGGAGATGCGGATGGAAAGATGAGACGGCAGAGCGACGCAAAGAGTTAGAAAATGGTCGATACTCGCGAGCTGGTAGATAAACGCGGAAGAGTGATATAAATATAAAGACGCAAACGTTTAAAAAATGAGCCATTCGCGTTGGACGTTGAATAGGTAATGAAAAACCAACCACGCTTCGAATCGCTGTGTGTCGGATAATTATCTGTATCACACGGTCTTTAGCTTTTAAGAACTTATTAAATGTTACATAGGTGCGTTATATATATATATATATGTATATATATGTATATATATATGTATATATATGTATATATACGTTATATATCTGTATGTATATATAACATACATATATATACACATGCGTTTCCCGCGTGAAAAACGTGACGTTGCGCTCGTAGACAAAATATTTGAGTAAAATAAACGATTTTTTACTAATTAACTTATTTGAATGCAAGAAGTAAGTAGGAAAAAGTATCATGGGATAGAAAATAGAGGAATAACCGAAAGAAAGTGAAACGGAAGGAGGTGAGATAATATGCCGAGAGTCAATGGAAGCAAGAACGAAAGTGTAAGAAAAAGAATAGAATGCGTGCGCGTTTGCCTGAGAGTGTGCGTGCGTGCGTGAAGGAGAGATTGTGAAAAAGAGAGGAAATAAGAAGAAGGAGGAGGAAGGATAAACCAAGAAGAAGGAAGAAGGGGGCTTAGGAGAGCAAAGTAGAGAAATGGAATTCGAAACGGACGTTGAAAAGACGATAGTCCAATTTACTTAACGCACGATCGCGCGTTGAGTTTGCTTAACCGTACCAGATCCTCAGCCAATACACGAAACCTTAACCGAGCGACCCTTCCAAAAATGTCTTGAAACGACGGGGAGGAAAGAAAACGCGATGGTACGAGGCTTAACCGTAACGATCGTACCGGGACAGTCTGTTACTCATTTTCAAGGAAATTAAATAGAGTACAAAACGAACGGTCGCGTCGGCACTCGAAAGTCAAGGAAGGAAAAAGCATCGAAGCGGGCGTAACACCGAGATAATCGAGAGAGCGAAGAAACGGGAGATCTCTCGCGATCGAGACGCGTCGCGGGACTAATCTCGGCCGTGAATCCGGAAACGATCCTCAAACCTGGTGTTGGAACGTGAACGATTCTACGTACCTGGGCCTCCGCGTTTCTTTTTTTCCAACAACGAGCGGCGAACGTCTCTCCACTGGATCAGTGTATTTGGAGTAAGTCGATCTCGCGAATATACGGTAACGCTCCTTTCCATGGAGGACACACACGCGGAATCGCGCACACACATATACATAAACACACACACACATAAACACGTACGCAATTACAATTTTCTTGACGGGGAAGAGACGTAGCGATCGAGCTCCTAGCAAATTACTCTTCATACGTCCGATATATAGGAGATGCGAAGGAAACGCGCGCAAGGATCGACGTTGTTTTCGCGCGAACGAACGCTAAATCGATAGGATAAAATACGAAGAAAACTGCACGGGTTTCTGCTGTGTAGATGACCGATCCTTCTTGTACCGATACGATCCGCGTTGAACGCCTGTCGCGATGCACGTTTTCTCGATCCTAACGAATTTCTTCGCTCGATGTATATAATCAAACGCAATGATGCGATCGACGTAGTTCAAATGAAATCTCATCTCGACGGAGACGCGTTATTATAAGTTTTATTCTTCGAAGGAGGAACAGAGGACTTTTCTCGGTGGTAATTGCCAGCGTGTCGCTTCCGACCGTGGCCCGTTGCCACGCGTTAACTTTCGTCCGACGTCCTGCCCGCAGCTTTCATTTTCTTCTCGATGAATGGATACGAAGCAGTCGGTAGTTGGATAAAGTTGGCGGACGAAACATTGACGCGAATTTCGGACAAGTACGCAACGGTGGAAACGACACGGATGGTTATCAGTATGCAACGTTATGTGTTCCGCTTAATAGATGGTCGTTTTATACGTAGCAGCACCGTCAGTTGAAACCATAAGCTCGTAGATTAACCTCGCACGACGAGTATCTTTAACGACACGTTTTCCCGTGTTACGCATTCGTAAGAAAAAGATGTACACGACACACAGACACACGCGCACGTACACGTAGGCACATACATACGCGTACACGCATACCTACGATATCACAAATGTAGTCATCCGGGAACGAATCGATAAAAATTAATCGTGGATTAACCGATGCGTACCTTGGCGTACGTTTAGTAACAAGGAATGAATAAACAAAAGTAATTTCCACATCTATATATACATATATATATTTACATATATATTTATTTTTTTGGTACTCTTTTTGTATATACGTGTCGCCATAGATTAGGTGACGTCTAGGATCCACACGAGGTACGAAATATCCGCGTGAGAGAACAGAGCGAAAACCAGGGACGAGAGAAACAGCGTACGAGAGAGTGCGAGCAAGAAAACGAGAAACAGAATGAAAAATCGATTGTCTGTACACACGTGTGTATGTATGCGTGATAGAAAGAAGAAAAGTGCATGAAAGAGAGAGAAAGAGAGAGAGAGAGAGAGGGAGAGAGAAAGCGAGAGACAGAGAGAGAGAGAGAGAGAGAGAGAAAGAGGGTGGGAAAGGCTGGAGAAACGAGCCACGTTAACGACGATCATCTCCGTCCCTTCGTTCACACGAATTATCCACGGTGCTCGCATACACGCGACTTAACTCAACATCGAATCTTGTAAACCGATCGGCTATTACATTAACGTAGGAAAATATTCGTGGCGAGCATTCGTGTTTTACGTTTATCGATCTCGTTTGGTAAAACGTTTGGTAAAAATATACAAAAGGTATTTCGACCGTGTGGTAGATCGGGTCGACTGGCAAGATAGTTGCGATCGAAGCGAACGGACGCGTTTGTTAACATCGTTGGAGCCACGCGGAGAACCTTGTCGAGGTCTAAAAAAAGCCAAGTGAGATTTTTGTGAACGAAGGGGCGCGGCGTGTGAACGGCGAGTAGGAAGGAAGGAAGGAGAGAAAATGGGGGGCGAAACAAAAGGACAAAGGAAGGGAAGAGCATTTAGTTAGCGTAATTTTGTCGACGCTCGGCACCGTTCTCGCGTGGACGAGGAGCGATGAAACGCGGCGACTCACGCGATTAGGAAAGCAAGCGCTGCGATTCACGCGTCTCGGCAGCGTCGCTATCTCACGGATAAATTTATTAAAAACGCATATACCAAACGCAGCGTATAAGCGTGCATATATGACGCGGTGCATCGAGATGGTTTTCCAATTGCTTCGAAGATAACGAGAAACGTTCCGACTCGACGATTCGCTTGTCCGCCGATTCTGACGCGCGGTGAAAGGCCCGCGGAAGAACACGTTGTCGCGTCTCCTCCGTTTGTTCCTTGACCTTAGATCGCAGCGCGGTTCGAGAAAACACGCGTGGAATTCGTTTATTTTCGTTGATCGGTAACGATCGTGACGCTGCCTTTCGTTTATCACCGCGTACACCATGCGTATTGTTTCCACGAAAGATCGAAAGTTCGTTCGGGGATGAAAGTTGGGAACGAGACGTCGGCCGCGCGCGTCTCCGTACGCGTCGAGATTCGGTCGTAAATCGATGGCAGAGACGGGAGAGAGGGCTGGCGAAGAATTTTCGAGAGATACCGTTAACGACGGCTTCGAAGGAATCGGAAAACCTTTGATCGCGATAACGCGGCTACGAAGCTACCGCGGCTCATATATATATATACTAGGTGAAAATTTGCATCCCGTAAACGAGCACGAAACGATACGCGTTCGAAAACGATTTCGCGCGCGACTCCGAGCTCGTACACACCGACACACGAAAACGAGACCAACTCTTAGACACGCGATCTCGTTCGTGCACGGACACGTTCTCCCCACTAATCGATCGATATAATCGTAGTGAAACTTATCTAGGTACCAATTCACCTAAATCAATTGATAATTAAAACAAAGTATATATATATATATATTCATATACATATGATATATATATTAATATATATTATATAGAAAGTAGTATTGTTCCGATACTCGACAGCGAGCCGAGTATTTGGGCGAGAATCGAGATCGAGGTTTTTCTAGACAAATTTTTCTAATCGTTAACGAATGCGCGGCGTTCCGCCGTTGAATCGAGCGGAACGTCTCCTTCTATCGATACACTCGCGTTATCATGCCCCGTAAACAAAGATCTCGGCTCGTTCGCGCGTTTATCACGCCACGAACGACCGAAACGAACGACCGGTATCCGTGCCAGAACTATCGCGCGATCTCGACTAAACGAATTTCTTCTTCTTCGAGCGTTTTTTGCGTTCACCTGTGTTCTGACACGGATCGTACCGATTTCCCTGCTCGCGCGCACGCGCGCGTGCGCGTACACTCTTACACAGACAGACAGACAGACAGACAGACACACGCGAGAACGTACGTGCGCGTTTTTCGTACGCGGAACTCCAGTCACTTTTCCTCGGACGAAAACGTTCCGGCGGAATACGAAGTACTCGAAACAATGACCTTATCGGACGTTTCAACGGCACGTTCGCTTATCGATCGTTCGCAAATCAATGTCCAATTTCGAAATTTCCGTGCCTAGGTAGGTAATCGATATCGATGAAAGATTCGTTTTGTTTCGCGCTCGATCAACGAACCGCGAACGGTTGCTCTGTGCGCACTCGATGCTTAGATTAATTAGAAAATTTTAGTTGACCGTGAACCGTTATCGAGGATGTTCCCGATATACGAATTGAGCAGCGTTTAGGTAAAATTATTTCGCGAATGTTGTCGAGATTCCACGCGTAGCGGATAAGTGACATATCACTTTCGAGCACGATCGACGCGATACGGGTTATTTACGCGCGACTCGACGAATTTACGTTTCTCTGCTAGTCGGCAAGTTGTGAGAAAACGAGAGTTGACGACCCGCGAATCACGAAAATCCGACGAACTCGCCGCTTAACGTCGTCAGGCGTACGAACACCGCGCGCGACTCCTGCGTCGTTGAAAACAGGGGCTGAAGCCGCGAGAAAGTATGGATAAAGGGAATAACCGCGACTCTGTAGTCGCCTATAGCGAAACTTTATACGTACGAACGTGCACGCGTACACACGATGCATGTACATGCAATCAACGCAAATCCGCAGGCAATGGTACGCTAAGAATTTAAAGCAAAGAAGAGAAAAATAATAACGATGACGATTGATAATAATAATAATAATAATAATAATAATATTAATAATAATATTAATAATATTAATAATAATAATAATAATAATAATAATGATAAGCTACATTTCGCAGCAAAGTTATTGTTTGAGAAAATCGCCCTTAAGAAAAAAAAAAAGTAACAACTACAACAACTACAAGAATAACAAACAATATGTTAGGTATGATTCTTCACCTCCTTTGTAATATGTGTGATAAAGCATAATATATAATATAATGACAATTATATATATATATATATATATAAAATTATATAATATATATAACATATATATATATATATATATATACGTGTGTGTGTGTGTATACATATACGTAGATATGTATAAACGCGTGTTTACATGTATATACATATTTGTGTATGTATATATATATATATATACATATATGTGTGTGTGTACATGTAGGTACAGGATATAAAATACTAATATATAATTGATAATAACGATCGAAATATTTAATATATTCTGATGGACTTGAAAAAAAGAAAAGATAATGGATGTAAACTTGAAATATAGATGTTGATTGCGCGACACGACAGTAGCGGAATTCAAGGAGAACGGATAGGAAAATTGTGGAGCGTGGAAACGCGTCGAGAAGGGGAGAAGCGGAAGTTTCGAATAACGAAAGAAATCGCGATGCCGACCGAACGATGCTTGCATAAGCAGAGGCGCGACGTAACGCGTACACTGTCGTTCGTGTAATGCGCACGAGTGATTCAAAAACGTATGGGTTACGAAACAGGATGGGAAAAGCGAAAAAAGAAGGAAGGATGAACATTTTGGGGGAACGAGTAACAATGGTAGTCACTTACGATAGATTTGTATTTTTCAGTGTTGAAAAGTTTTTTATACCGCTGTTATATTCTTGTCTAAATATCTTAGTTCGGAGAAAATGCGAGAGACGATGATTGCGTCTTAGCTTGCATGAAATTATATAGGTGCGTCCGAATACACCGAATACGTGTGTGTGTATGTGAGAAAAAGAGAGAGAGAGAGAGAGAGAGAGAGAGAGAATGAGAGAGAAAGGAGGTTTTAGCGAAGGAAAGGAACGAAAGAAACGGAACGAATGAAATGGCTTGGATAGCGGTAACGGAGAGAGGAGACGAGAGAGAGTGCGCGTGAGGAAGAGAAAGAGAGAAAGAGAAGCGAAAGTCGAACGAGCAATCGGAAAAGCACGAACATCGTGTATAACGTAAGCTCCAAAAGAGGAGGACACGATGTACTCGCCACGAATCGACCCTCGAGATTTTATTTTCAACGCGTTTTACCACGATGCGTTCAAAGTTGCACTCGATAAATGTCGAATGGAACCGGTGCAACGACGTTTCGTTGTCGTCGTCGCGATCAAGCGCGGAACGATCTCTAGCTTGATTCGATCGTCTTACAATCGATTATTCGCGAGAGAAAAGTCGACGATGAGAGAGAGAGAGAGAGAGAGAGAGAGATAGGGTGAGATTGTTATAAACGGGGATGAGACGGGAAAGGTGTAGAAGCGTCGTGAGTCTCGGTGATCCTTGACGAGTGGTCGTTTGTCCAAGAAAGAAAAGACGTTCACGCTTTCGAGACTCGCTCTGCGTAAACCCCGAGAACACGAGCGAACCGACGACGATTAATGGCGGAAAAGCGAGATTGTAGCGAGCGCGAGATACCAGGCACGAAACACGAAGCGCCAGACGCGATCGACCATGTCGATCCTACCTCTAGTTAGCTCCTGATATGCTCGAGCAATCCTATTTCTATCTACCATTTTCCACGTACAATTTTATCGATCGATTTATATTTTTTTAAGCGTTACGATTTTTATCGCTCTCGTATTGTATAGATCGCGTTCGAACGACTAGCGTTCGTTTAGAGGCAATTCGCAAATCTTATTTTTCTCGTTTAATCTGTGTTCTTGCTGGACTTCCCGCCCACGCTCCTGTTCATCGCGTTGTTCTTTCTACGCGCGTCTTTTCTTCTTTTTTTTTTTTTTTTTCTTTTTTTTAACTCGAGCCATACCTCGCAGATAAAACGCGCACGATCGAAGGCGACGGACCGCGGAAAGTTCGCGCGCCCACGAAACGATTTTCCCTTCTTCGAATTCGCGAACGAGTGATCAAGTACGTGGACGAACGCGAACCCTCCGTTAAACCGTTGCGCGGTCTTTTGCTCCGCGCGAAAACGCATCATCTTTCGTACCTTCGTATTTTGTTCGTTTTCTTTTTTCCTTCTTTTCGAAGTCCTACGAAAGGCAAGCGATCGTTCAGTCGCCTTTCCTTTCATCGTTCTCCAAATTTCTCTATTTTTGTTACATACGATATACGTTCACTACGAAACGCATTACTACTAGTTGATAATGTTTTTAACGCAATCAATATAGTCGCTGTTATTTTTGCAATTGTCATTATCGTCATTACTATTATTCGATTACTAATTATCATTACCTTTATTATTATTACTATTATTAGCACTATTACCATTATTATTATTACGATTATTATTATCGCTGCTGCTAATGCTGCTGCTACTACTACTATTACTACTACTATAATTATTATTATTATTACGAAGACGGTAATGATTATTATTATTATTACTACCATTACTATTACTATTACTGCTATTTCTATTGCTACGTCTGTTACTACTATTACTACTACTACTACTACTACTACTACTACTACTGCTACTACTACCACTACCACTACCACTACTACTACTACTACTACTATTACTACCACTGCTACTACTACTACTACTGCTACTGTTACCGTTACTACCACCACCACTATTACTGCTACTATTACTACTACTACTACTACCGCTGCTGCTGCTGCTGCTACTACTACTACTACTACTACTACTACTACTACTACTATTACTATTACTATTACTACTTCTAGTAGTACTATTACTCTTACTATTACTATTACTACTTCTACTACCACTACTACTATTAGAGTGTCTACTGTAGATGTACGCATATATCTGCATGTACCAAAGAACAGTTGAACATATTTGTACATCTGATGTATACATGGACATGTGCACGTTGGGAAATGTACAGATCGGCACGCGTACAGAGAACAAAAGCCGGTAAAAGAGTACTTTGGATGCGAAAACCGAAGCGCAACGATAAATGAGAAACTCGAGTCTCGTTAAAGCTGGGATATATCCTGTAAGCGTCGGACTTAAATGCGATCCGTAGATCGTTTAGAAGTAACGTTCTTGGAATAATTGCTTGTAATATATTCAAGCATCGCGCATCGATAGAGATCTCTGTCCAAGCAAAAGTGACCGAACCCGTTGGTCTGACGCCGATAAGGAATTACATCTTCGCGCGTTGCCTTCGATACGTAAAATCGTATCGCGATCTCGGGTCAGCAACGCGATAGCGAATCGTCGAACAATGTCCGCAACGCGTCAGCTTCGACCGGTCGAAGGATCCTCCGAACGGACGATCATCGCTGCGATCCATTCTTTGATCCTCGAGATACGTTCTATGATCGATTCTCGCACAGGTATGTTGTCAGCGTAGCTTTCCTTGGAAGAGTGTGGACGGCGTGTCTGACCCGAGGTCGAAGGATCGCATCGCGTCGACAGGCACCAGAGTGTTTGGCGTTGAAAAAAAGACGACCAGATATATAGCCTTTTTCGATAAGAAAGCCGAACATCGTATTCATTGCCACTCTACAGTCGCTCGCCTACAGAATGATTTCTGCTACCCTGTTCCTTGGCAGCCGGATCGTAGCGCGCCATCGATAGATTGTACGGGGCAAAATACGATCGCGTTCGCGGTACGCGTGAACCACGCAGCTACAAACAGTCTGGATGCGTTCAATGGAAATGCGGTACAGCGATAAGTTCAATGTATGTACGTGTATATGTTTAACGGAGACACTTAGAGCGTAAAACGTGATAAGGCTATAAGACAGTATAAGTTTGGAGCTGGGAGCCGTGCAATGTTGTTATCGGACGAATGAAAGCGGACGGGTATAACAGTAGTAAGAATGCGGAAAGAGAGAACGAGAGGGAGTGCGAGAGAAACGAGGAGAGAATAATGGACAAAATGGGAATTTACCAGGAGCGAAAGTTATCGCGGTACCAGAGGAAAGAAGATATTTTTTTATTTTTTTAACGAGATCTTGAAGACGAAAAAGAGATAGAAAGTTTACACGCAAGAAAGAAATAGCAAGGAATGGAGGAACAAAGAGGCAGGCAGATGAAAATCAAGTGACAGAGAGCTTGCGTGTGTGCGTGAGTGTGCTTTTGTGTTCTTTGCTCTGTGTGCGTGTTTATGTTGGTGCGTGTGTTCGAATGATCGGAAACGTATGGGAGAGCGTGCGAGCGAAAGATAGAATGAGAGACGGAGCGCGGAAAATGGAAAATACAGAGCTAAGTGCATCCCAGAGGCGGGCACAGTGCATGCGTTTTTTACGTAGAAATAGAAAGTCTGACTGCTTTTGATTTGTGGAAATTTTTACGGGAAATAGTTAACGTCTCTTAGATATTAAAGAAAAGTTGTTCGAGCAAAAACAAGCTGAAAAAAAGGAAAAACGTTGAGAAAACCACAGAAAAAAAAAAAAAGAAAAGAAAAGGAGAAAAGAAGAAAGGACGAACGAAATTTACAATAGCGGCGACGATGATGAAAAAGAAGAAGATTGAATTTTTTAAATGTCGTTTCGCCTTTGTACGTATCTTTTTATGTACATTTACACGTCGACGTTTGTTTTTTATCGTAAAAATTTCACCATTTGTATTCGTAAGTTATCATATAGGAGACTCCTGTTACTAATACTACTGTTTACTTAAGATAGCCCCTTATTTCCTAGCGTGTAAAACAATGAAAACGCAAATTTCTATATAATTTTGTAATATAATCGATGCCGAGGATACGAATGAAATTAGAGGAAACTTACAAGTGCAACTTAAGTCTTAACTTGAAGTTACCAAGCTGCGAGGTTTTCATACTCTCGAAAGATATAATTTTTTATTAAAGCAATTTTTTGCGGAGCTCGTTTTAATCGATCATCTTTATTTTTTTATATATACCAGTGGTAGTATTTTCTGCCCACCTCTGGGTAAAAACGGCGTACGAACGAATAACAAAAAAAAAAAAAAGTCACGTGACGTCTGTCGTGATGCAAGACGCGATTTTACCCCTTCTTACACTGCATTTCTATTTTTAATAATGTATGCTCTTTCATATTTCGCTGCATCGGGATACGACACGATAGCGTCGCAATAAATAAATCTTTGTCGCGTTTTGTAAATAAATCGTCGAGGGTCGCGTCTTGTATATCGACGGAGGTTTTCTTAGGAAAAATATCGAAGAAAAAAAGGAACAAAAAAAAAAAACGAAAAAGTAACCAAAAAAAAACTAAGAGAAAAGTGATAAAAAAAAAAAAAAAAAAAAGGAGGAGAAAAGGCGAAAGCAAGAATATTACTAGTCAATCCTCGATCCACGAAAGTTGCATGGAAATTACGAAACGAACGAGAAAACGTTTTTTATTTTCGATTCGTAAAAGGAAAAGACTTTCTTTGTATCTCGATCCCTGAATTTTTGATAAAAACCAATAGGTATTATTAACGCGATTTAAATATGTGTCCTACTGATTTAGAGACTATTTACACGATTCGAGAAATCCTTTTTGTACGTTATTTCTACGTTCACCTGTAATTTAACATTGTCCACGTTATTGTAGCGAATAGCGTATTGTATCGTTGTATGGTGATCTTTATTTTTAAACACATTTTTATTATCGTTGGTAACGTTAAGGGTACTTTAGCTCGTCTGTAACCGAGGAAAGTTTTCAAGTACTTTATTATTGTATTTGGATATAGCAACGTTGACTTGGTTTCCCTTATTTCATATTTTTCTGTTTTGTTAATGAATTTCTATTCGTACTACGGTTAAATGCAAATTATGCATACTTCAACGATATTGTTTCGTGTCTGTTATTTTTTTTTTTTTTTCACATTTCACACACTTTTGCATTACGCTTGCCATACACGTACGGTTAAATACACACACAGACACATACACACACACGAATACAGGCACTCTTACACAAAATACGCACATACATACACACGTAGCACATCCTTCTCCCTTGCTTCCTACAAACTCGTCGAACGATTCGAAGCCCGATACAACCGAAGGACCTCGATCGAGTGTACGACAGAAGGTACTCCCGTGGTTACATTCGGTGAAAGTTACGTTTATATATATATATATACTCTGTCGTGTAATTTTTTTACACATATCTATATAAAGTAGACGTTAGTGGCTCGGAACTGGCACGAATCAAATCCACGTTCGACTTTTACGCTACTTTTATTCTAACGGAACGATCTTTCAACGATGAGAAACCGAGAGAGATCTATAAAACACGATCGCAAGTACATTGAACACCGTGTGGTCCTTGGAGAAAAGACAAACGAGGTGGACTTGATTCACCATGCAAGTCGTACGTATACAGGTGTTTTTTATATGTTTCGATGAAAACGAAAGGAGCGAGCGGGATAGAGAGGAGGAGAGCGGAAACAGCGAGAGAAAAAAGGCATAGGAAAATAATAGTTTTATCGTTTGGTTTGTTATAGTATGAAAGTTAACGTTAATGGACGATCGATTCGATCGTGGCTTGCAAAAAGATCGATGTGTCCGACTGAACGAACGACGATCCAAGTGAACAGCGCCTGAGAGGAAATCGCGCTGTACGTCTTAGGATATTGTACACATTACGCTTAACGTAACTTTAAGTAAAGTAACTACGCTTAAGTGAAACAAACCACTTATTACTAATTTGACGGTTGCGCTGGTTCGTCTCTCTATTTTCGCCTGTAGATTTATATAAAATAGTTACACGTTCTCTTTATCGATAGGCAAAGCTCACGGATGAACGAAATGTATCTTCTTTGTCTTTCTATATGATACTTTCTTCCATCGAGAATCTTTTCAATAAAGACCATTCACTCTATGCAATCACGGTCAACGATTTTTTACGCGAAACGTCGACGCAACGAACGATTTTTAGTCTATTTTTTTTCTTTTTTTTTTTTTTTTTTTTTTGGGAAAAATTGCCGGTCGCAGAACGTTGCACCTTCGTCGCTGGACTTGATTCGGTTCAGTTCCCCGAGACTCTGGTAGATTTCGGAACGCTAGCGTTGAGGTAGAACTTCGCTTCGGAAATAATTATTTCGAGAAATCAGAGTGTGAAACCACACGAACGAAGGAACGATCGAAAGTTGTCGTTAGCGAGCTCGTCGCTCGACGAATTTTACCATTCGATGGAAATGCTCGGTGCAAACCGAGCGCGTTCTCGTTTTCCCTTGATCGAATTCGTTCCGCGTATTCCACGTTTTCTCGGATTTTATTACGAACTAACCGATCGTTCGTTAAATATAGGTTCGTCGACTTACGTACGAGTCGACATTTTTGTAGAAATTTCGACGAAAGAGAAAGAGGCAGAACGCGATATCGTAAGGATAAACCGTTCTCTGCGTTCGTATCCCGCCGACACCGTCTCCACAAGTTCGACTAGCATTTTTAATGAAATTTAGTCTCTTTACCTTACTCGAATCGATTTATCGTGTAAGAACCATTCAACTACTTTTAAACGTCGCATTTGTGCGCTAGGTTAGCATTTAAGTATGTCGAAGCAATACTACTATGTGTATGCGATATATTTCTTACGTCGAGAGGTTTAGATCCGACTTTCTTCTCGTTATCGAAAGTGCACGAGATCGAAGTTATTCGAACGAAGAGCCAGCCAGGACTCTTGCTCCGAAACAAGGGAATTCGCGTCGCTGTCTTCTTCTTCTTCTTCTTTTCTCTTTTCTTTTTCTTTATTTTTTCGTTTTCTCGAACGAATCGAGCGTCGCGCGATTTTCTGCAAAATCATCGGAGACGGATATTGGGAAGAGCGTCACTCGCCAAACATAGAGAACGAGAAGACACGATATCCTAAAGCTTAACTCTCCTATCGCGAATCATGTGCACATCTGTTTGTTTTTCCGCGGACACGTGATTACGCGTCGATCGATTCCGGTAAAAGTAAACTGTAGCGCAAACTCACGTCCATCAACGCAAAGGATGTCTCGAATCGAAGCGAAGTTACGAAACTTTCTTTAACCCGATACAAGGTGGGGAGATTTCGCGAGGTGCTAAAAGACAAGATAGATCTCCGTTCTCTTTGTCGCGATTATGTTCGAATTCACGCTGTGATCAGTTCCGCGTAAACTAAACGGAAACGAAGGTTGTACGCGATCGTAGGATCAGATTCGAAAAATTTTCTTCGAATCGTTCGGCTCTCGTTCGAATGGCGAAAATTTGACGAGAGAGAGAGAGAGAGAGCGTGCGTGATATCGTGGGATCGCGATCCATCGTTAGAAAGATCGCGAGACATAATTGTAGCTTAGCCAATACAACGCACGTACACGATAGAATTTATTTTTTTGGTCACAGAGTACCGTTCTAGGTGCGTAAGTATATCGATATACGTTTAGTGCGAACGACGAATAGAGGGATTCGTTGTCAGTGAGGCGAGCGAATGAAATAAAGTGGAGCAGCAAAGCCGAAAACGCGACGAGAAAAAATCGGTCTCGAGACAGAGCGAGAGAGTGAAAGCGAGAGAGACAGAGAGAGAGAGAGATTGCGTGTGTGCGTGTATGTGTGTGTGTGAGAGAGAGAGAGAGAGAGAAGAGAAGAAGAAAGCTTTTTGAGCGAACGTATAATCGCGAAGGATGGAAAAAGAAAGCTCGTGTGTCGTGGGTGCTCTCGGTCTGTACGTATATGCATGTATGCCTGTATACCTGTACACGTGTGTACGTGTGATGCGTGTATATGTGTTTGTGTGTGCGCTCGCATACGTTTAATCGCAATTGATCGCGCGACGAATCGTTGGACGCGAATAAGCACGGGAACGAACGGCGAACACGCGCAACGATCGCGACGATCGCGGCTGGAAGAAGAGGAACGCGCGCGCGTCGTTGATCGGTAATAACGACGGAGTGAGTTCGAGAGAATTGCGAATGTTTCGCGTCGATTCGAGTTAAGGCGAATTCCTTGACTCGTCGAACGATGGATGCACGGAACGACGATCGATTCGATCGGCGAATCGATGAAACCGTATTCTCGAATTCACCCGTGAATGTTCAATGTTACTGGCACTGGTTCGCCTTCGTTTCGCGCGATCCCCTTATTATCGTTAACTAAACTTTCTATATTTCGCGAACACGAATCAACCTTGTCGAGTACGCGGCTCTATGTTCTTTTAAAACTTTGTAGGCCAAGTTTTTAGCGATTTTTAAAGAAAGAAAAAGACGAAAAAAAAAAAGCGAAAAAAATATATATAAGAGAAAAGTGTTATCGCGCGAGACAACTCTTGAACCGAGATACGAGGGACCGCGTGGAACGAGAGGCAATCCTTCCTTTTCTCTTCCGATCGTATATACATGTATATTACGACCGAATCGAACGGTCGTCTAGAATCTAGAGAGTTTAGAGAGGATTTCGGCTGGCTCTCCGTAAGCTTCCTCCGTATTGTTTGGTTCAGAAGGATCGGGACTGTTTGTACTACGTCCACATCGCAAGGTACGGTGTGGTCACTACATATTGTGGCATTAGTAAAATTAAGATCACGTTTAGAAAATGAAGTGGATACACGTGTCGTGCCACGTAGCGAATATTCGATCTGTTGTACTCGTATTTTCATCGTTTGCTTCTTTTTCCATCCGCATCTCTCTTATTCGCTGCTATTCTTCTCTATTCGTAGTGAAACGTTCCTCTATAGGATCCCGTTCCAACGAAACTTTCGACAGAATCGCGTAACGTCCCATAGAACCCAGTGAAATTAAGTTCGATCGATCAAAGTTGAAAATTTCCCTTCCACTCTATTCTCGTATCGAAAATCACCAATCACGACAGATTAATTTCGCGTTGATGCGGGCAAACGACGACGATAGGAGTACAGGAAAACTCACTTTGCGCTGATATACGTGTACATGTATGTAATGTGATCTTTTTGGGAAGAAAACTTAATTAATACGTAAGAATGAAAAGTTGGAAAGATGAAAATTCGGGAAGGTATGCGAGGATCAAGCGTGTATGTACGCGTGCAACAACGTAACTAGTTTGCGAATAATGGATAATTAGCACGCGCCTAAATCATTCCACGAGGCGTTCCCCTCCTATGACTATGGAGGACGAGCGATCGACACTCGTTGGAATCGGCGGCAATTAACAAATAAAAGAAAGAAAGAAAGAAACGAAAAAAAATGGAAAAAAGTGGAAAGAAAGCGTTAAAAAAGCGACGACAAAAAAATGGGAAACACACATACACATACACACGAATAAAAAAAAAAAAAGAACAAAATGTAATATTAGTAGGGAACCGTAATTTTTCATGCTCGTTTCTCGATCACACTACTCTAATTACCCAGATGTAATTTGTACTGTGTAACTATTACTATTTTTATGAATTTTTGTACATTTTTCTAATTATTTTGTATGATAATCCTTAGCGGAAAGAGTGGCGAGTCTGGCACCCAGCATCCCCTAATAGAAATAAAAGTGTTCAAAACGGTGGAGACAGCGTAATCGATATGTTGGAGAGCGAGGAAGAAGAGAAAGGGAGATTTCTAATACGACACGATTACGTTACGCGATTGTACGTGTGCACGAGTGCGAAGACGTTCTTTCTTTTCTTTTTTTACGGGGTTGAATAAGGGTGTCGGAATAGAAAGGATTTCAAATTCGATTTATATAGGAAACAAGTGAAACCAACAGAGGGATTTAATGCGCGTAGATCGTTTCAAAGGAAAGCCACAGTTATTGAATAGCGTAGTCCACCATTTGTCCGTGTAGTTTATCTGCTCGCCTATCTATCTGTCTGCCTGTCTGTCCTTCTGTCTATATCTATGTCCGTCTATCTGTCTATTGTCTATTTATATCTATTTTTCCCGTTTAATTTCACGCACCTTGCCATTAACGAATATCGAAAGTCAGGATATAGATATAAATTAGTTGCGAAGAGCGTTTATTAACCAGATATTTGAATACTGTACAATGTCGAGAAAGCGAGTGCAATTTACGAATGTAAACGTATAATTTAGGAAGAAATAGACAAGCGAGAGGAAATAATGGGAAAGAGAGAGAAAGAAAGACAGGCAGACGACACTTACGAGAAAATAATGGTGATGAAAACCGAAAGCCTCGCGTATAAACGCGGAAACCGAATGTGTGAACCTCCTTCGTAATTTGACAACGTGTTTGTTATTAATTATAAGAATATCACCTTTTCTTTTTGTCTTAAATTTGAAATGCTATCAAATAGATCAATTCTTTCATGGAACCACGATTTCTTTAATTTCTCTCAAACCTTTCTTCCTAAATCGATCCTATCCATTAACGAAGATCGATACGACCAACTAGCAAACATTCATTTGTTACTTTATTTCTTAAACATTTTTATATTTACCTCAAAATATTATTATTCTATCTATTATTATCATCGTCGTCGTCCTCGTTATTACTATTTTTATTTTTGTTATCATTGTTATCGTTATTATTATTATTATTATTATTATTATTATTATTATTATTATTATTATTATCGCGTTTGGCTTTCACCCATTACGAGTTTTAATTAATAAGCGGGTTACGAATATAAATAAAAAAAGTAATAATATACTTGCCTTTTAATATTTACGATACGTCGATAAGCGTAGAATATTCTAAAATGATTCACGAAATATTTATCGATTAAAGAACGATACATATACCTTTTGTTATCGTAAATTCGTATTTGAATACATATAATTCAAATCTTCGATGATTCAAAAATTCGACCGCGAATTGCGTAAGATATCGAGATAGGATAATGTAGATGTCGCTGAAGCCACTTAGCACGAAATTACGTCATAAATCCAAAGTAAATAAAAATTAAGTATTAAATATCGAGACAAAAGGGAATTGTATTCGATATGCGTATTACGAGCATACTTTTGTATAAAGTTCATAATATCCCATATAGATATCGTGGGTATGTACAAATCACTTATTTTGATAAAATTCTAAGGTTACCTTTTACTTATTCGATCGCTATACATATTTTTTTTGTTATGTCGTGACAATTCACTAATAAGTATAGCATAAAACACATAATATAGTGTCTAATACGGTGCTATTACCGCAAAGGAAATATCATTTAAACAAATTAATTTCTAACCTACCGTGACATTAGGACCTAAGGTTATATTTATTGCAATTACATTTTTTGCAATAAATTTTTACAGTTGCATATTCATTGCAACACTGTCATTAACAAGAATTTCATTTAAATATTATATTATGTACAGGAAATACGGTATACGTAAAAAACCAACGATGAAAGATATTTTTCAATTCAAAATGGATCTTGAAAGGGAAGAAGCAAATATGTTGATATTAAGGCATCCTTATCTTACTTTGGAGCAATCGAGTGGTCATATGAGCCATCTTAAGGAACAGAGGTTTCCAACTCTGCTGACAAAATTCAGAGAAGACGCAAATGCGAAATTTAACAGAAAAGTAACTATCATGGATCGGTTAGGTCATTTGAAAGTAACTGAATCTTGGGATTAATATTTATTTTCTAATTAGTTACAATTTGTTTCCTATTTTGTTAAAAGTAAAGAATTGTATTAAATAAAAATGTATGATGTATCTACAATATAATTGTACAAAAGCTAAACATAGTATTACGTTAGGCTCAGTTTTATTGAGAAATTCTAAAAAAAATAGATTATACAAATACACAATGCATTATAGAATTCAATATCAAGGTCCTGGTATGAGAATTTCATTTAAATAATTTTTATACGTTTTCCATTCATGGATCTACGATAGTTTCAGTTTTGAATCTAGTCTCTAAATCCTTCGGTTTATTTCTTATCCAACCAAATGGATCTTGATTAACCTCCGTTTCTGTTAGTATGTTTCCTTCGTGTAGGAAATTTGCAAAATCCGATGCTATAGGATCTGCCCCGATGCTACTTATAGCGATAACTTTACCATCTTTAATGTAATATGCAAAAAATTCCAAGTTCTCTAGGGAACCATAAATTCTTACTTTCTCCGGTTTTCCGTATCCTGTGGAATTTTCAATAATTATTATGACGATATAACGTTTCATCTCTCTTTTACATGTATTATATGTAAAAGCATAACGTACCGACATATCTATAACTCTTTCCGAATAGCGTTGTCCAGAAAAATGGTACGGTACTTAAAGCAGTAGTTTTAGCACATATATTTAATGCTGCTATTTTACCATGGTAATGGGCCAACGCATAGTGACCTATTGCAGCTGAAATGTCATCAGAACCAAATAGCGGTGCATATGCTATATCACCACCTGCGTATATGTTTTCAACGTTTGTTTTCAGGTACTGAAATTATACATAAAATTTTATGTTTCCTAAATTTGATACTTCGATTCATCTACTGTTGAATAACAATTTACCTTATCGACTATAATACTGCCATCTTGTAACATTTTGATAGGAGTATCCTTTATCCAATCTGTATATAATTTAGATCCAATTCCAATGATCACTATATCAGCAGGAAGGACTTCGCCATTGTCAAGTACAACTGTACCTACAGCGTTCTTATCGTCGTCTTTTGCAACAAATTGTGTGATATTACGTTCAAATATAAATTTAACACCTTGAAAAAACAATATTGATTATTTTTTATCTAACTTGATACAGATCAGATACAGTATAGTACCTGGATATTACTGATATACTTTAGTACCTTGTTCTTCAAACTGGCGTTTGATTCTGTTACCAATTTCTGTACCAAAAACTGGTTGGAATGGAACTGTAGACCTCCCTATGATGGTAACAGATGCACATTTATTTACACAATAAGCAGCAGCTTCCATACCAATGAAACCTAATCCAAGTATTACAATATGTTTGTCGGATGATAATTTGGAGGATATAGCATGAGAGTCTGTGTAGTCTCTTAATACATAAATGTTAGATAAATTAATGGGTATATCAGGTTTCCTGGCCATGCTTCCAGTACAAATAAATAGATAATTGTACGTTAATCTTTCATTATTACTCAAATGAACAACATTGTCGTTTGTATTTAATCCTGTAATGAATTTTATTATGGTATTTGATCATATTTTATACCAAAAGAAAGATAGTCTGTGTCAACTTTTTCATTTTTTTACCTGTAGCTTCTACACCCAGTTTGGTTTCAATTTTATGCTCTTTGTAAAACGAAAGTGGTCTCAAAACTGCTTTCTCGATGTCTATATCAAATGTTTTGGATACCTTTACCCTATCATATGGCACTGTGTTCTCCTTACAAACCATTATAATATTTCCTGTAAAGGCTTCCTGTCGCAAACTTTCTGCACAAGTTGCAGCTGCTGGACCACCTCCAACTATTACGACAGTAGTATTATTATTGGGATCTTGCTCGTACATCTTCTTGACCCTTCTATTGAATTCTAAATCCTTACGCCTTGCTTTCACACGTACAAGACCACTGTCATCCACATTTACCTGTTTAATTAAAATTTAAATTTTATCTTATCAAGATTAAAAGTAAACATATCTGCTCTCCAAATTACTTGGAAACATGGTAAAGAATCCAATCCTGGGTAATCTTCTATATCTCCTGTTTTGATGTTAAAACATGCACCATGCCATGGACACCTTACTCTTCCATCTCCTAGTGCTCCTGTATGAAGTAATGCTCCATAATGCGTACATTTTGTACCAATAGCGTGTAATTCTCCCTTTTGTTTAATCAACAAGACTTTTGACCCACTTTCTCCAAGTGGCAACAGTTTCATTTCATTTTCTTTGATATCCGTTTTTTTACACACCACATCTTCAACATAGTCGTACTTCTCTGGTTTACCTAAATAAATATAAATTATTCAAGTAAAAAATTTACTTGTATCAATTTGTAATTGGAATAGATTTAATATTTTTTTTTTTTTTTGTTTAATTTAGTAAAATATTTTTAAATATTCTAAATGTCAATATAGCTGCATATTGATAAATTAGATTCATTAGATTTTTCACTAGATACGTTGGCGTGCAAATGGCAAGTCCTTAACTCACAACTGCAACAACATTTTGCTTTATTATACGACCGCCTAATATCTTCAATTTCTTTGTTACACTCACTACAAATGTGAATTTTCCTTTTCTGTAATTCTGACATTCTTCCGTCATTTATTTTCCCACCAACGTGAAATATTGAGTTAAACGATAGTTTCGTACATTGTTTCGCAATGAATAAGCGCATACTGTCAAATCGTTCTGCTATTATTCGCCGCAACTATTCGTCAATGTCACTTAAACATTTATAGATTAGTCATTAAATGAATTGTAACTTTAAAATGGACGTTTTGTCGTAAAGAGAAGTATAATGAAACTATTCGAAGGTTTCTTCAAGTACACGCACACATAAAACCATTGATGTTGCAAAACAAGACATTGTAACACACGTAATGCATTCTAACTTATTTTAATGTAGTGCAACAAATTATCGTGTCTAGTTTTTTAAATATGTTAATACATGCGGAAATATGATTAGACACGTTAAAAGATTAGTAAATTATTTTGTGGCGGAATGCGATTTATATGTGTTATCTGATATCCGTAATCATTTATTATCGAACGTAAAAACCCATCATTAATTACATTTATCGTATACGAGAGAAAAGTCGATATTCTGACAGCAATTATGTATATTTATTTAAATTATTTACATATATAAATCACGACTGTTAGAATTTCATATATAAATTGCTTAAATTAAATGTAGATGATAACAAACAATTCTTTGTTAAAATATTCCAAGTTAAAATTTTCCTTGTTGCTATAAGGAAACTTTGTCTCTTGGTATGCATCGAATAAATAGAAACACCAATATAGAATCCCATATATTATTGAATAATATCATATATAATTATGAATCTATAACTTAAGAAAAAAGATACATAGTTTTCACCTGTCTTGACGGATGTGCTTGACGTAGCATTAGAGCTCCCTGGAAGAAGTCCTTTACAATTATTTCCACCCATTTGTGCGTTCAAGTAATGCCACTCACGGACGATATGCCAACTGTGTTATCGTGGTATCTATAAATCATCTGACTACTTCGATTTCTACAATTACTCATACTTACATCGCTAAAGACAGTTTCAACTACGGCGATCGACCTTGCGTTACTACTGGTAAACTATTTTAGATAAACTTTCACTTATTCGTGGAACAATAGATCAAAAGTTATCAAGACACTACTTCGACGAAGTTATTTTGAAACCTGTTAAAAATTGTAGTATATTAAGAGATTAGCGGTAGTTCGTTCGCATAATATATTAAGTAATTAATTTAAAGAGAACTTTAGATTAAATACTATTGTTTTGATTATATTTTTAGAAAAATATTAAACACCAACTTTTATATTATCCGAAATATAAATATTTTATCATTAATATTATATAGCTGTTTTTATTTATACAATATAGCGGTTTAGTATTTGTTTAATATATTTTCCGAGTTCGTAAAATAAATTTAAATATTATAATATATAAGCTGTTAGTTTCAAGAGAAGGATACGAACATACTATCATTTCAACTTCATTTGACACATTACGACTAACGGCAACTTGTTGCAATGATTCAGAGAGCGTTTATTTTCGCTTTTAAAGGAAAGTTAAAATCGATTTTCGTATAAAGCGATGTGCGCATATACGACATGGCACGAACAAATGATATAATATAGATTAGCTTGCAACAGATGTGAAGAAGTCGGCAGCTAAGGGCGCTTTTCCACGGAACGCCTATCGAATTTAAATATTGATTATCAGGAACAGTGGTAATCTGCGTCTGTATTACATTCCTTTCGTTTACACTACATTTCCTATTACATTTTTCGACTCGAGTCGGTATATCAACTTCTCCTAGAAGGGTAATCGTTGCGCAATGTTTCATTCCGCTGCAGGAGTAACACCTACGTTCAGAAGAATTAATGGTAAAAACCCTAGATCTGTTCATGAAGGTTTTTGAATCGGTTTACGCGTTTATGTATTGCAGCTAATGCTTTAATCCAGAAGCTAATTTGATAGTAGTGCCTAGATTCGAAATATTATCCTTTAAAATTAGCAACATTATCATGTCGTTACGCAGTCCTTTTGTGAAATCCGAAACTGTTTCCTCAATTCGCAGGACTTCGATTCCTATTGTTACAAAAATATAGTGAATTTTTGAGAAATAGAAAGGTGGATTGGCGTCCATGACCCTTTATTCGTCCGAGTGTGGAAAGTATTTAAATAAAGATCTTAAGTTCTATAGAAATGAATATTTTTAATTATACGACTTTCTTGATAATTTTATACGATTTCGTGTCTAATTGTAAGATCATCATAGAAGGTCAACGAAATCCGTATTCTTGCGAAATAGACAGAGATGAGTATAATGAATCTGTTCTGTCTGAACATTCATAACACGTCACGCATGCGCACAATAAGAACTTTCTTGTCTTTCATGTTGATTTTTCACAACTAGACACGACTTAGTTTTTGGACGGTATTCCCTAGGCGTTTGTATATGAATATCGAGAGCAATTTATACAACTCAATTTTCGGTCGGCTTTTCCGAGGTTCCGATATATTATGTACGTGTCGAGATCATGACAGATCACAAGACTGGACTATGAGTACCGCTTGTAATCTAGATGGTGTGTTCGTACATGGTATTCACTATGATATGATTTTTATTTTCTTTAAAATTTAGATGAACCTATCTCTTTTTAACGTATAAAAGTAATACAAACTCATGGTTTCGTTACTTCCAGCTATTAAATATTTTATAAAATGGTCTTATAATTTTGTTCGAAGTATATTGTAAAAAGCAATACTGCGTGTAACATATACTAAATCACTAATATAGTAAATTAGAGAAAAATCACTATAGAATTATAATAGCAATATTGTACGCTATTCAGTATACATAATATGATTGGCGAGGAAAGTATAGTACTTTGTTGAAATATATAAACTTTATATATATATATACTAGAAACTAGCCAATAAAAATAGAAATTGCGGAAACAATTACGCTGTCATGCACAGCCTAATTTTAAAATCCAATGAGTTTTTAAAATAAATTTAGAGAAACAACATCCGATAACAAATTCGAAACAATTTCAACAGAATATTCAGTAAAACTAATTACTAAATGCTAAGGTTATAAATATCTAAACCTATCAAACGTTAGTAGACTGACTGTCAAAGCACTTGCACCATAGTGCAAAAATTCGCACATTCCATTAGTATTATTCGATAAATAAATTGTAAAATACTTTAATGTTATAAAATGAGATTGATTTGATTTTCCTATACGTCGTAGAAAATAAATAATTTTAATAATGCATACGATATATATCTTTGTAAGTTTGTTAGCCAGCGTATCATCGTTAGCTCGTGGGGTTAGTATACCTTTCAAATTTTTATAATATTTGATATTTTATCGTGTTTTAAACAGCCATCAAAATTTTAGAGCGAACTCGATTACGACGGCTGGTTACAATTACGATTGTGGCACGCATTTAACGACGAGCCAGAGCCCATTTTTATAGAACGAGGTAACGTCACAGTGTCAAGTGTTCGTAGCGGTGCTTCTGTTGTTGGACAAAATGGATTGTTACAATCTCATATAAACGAATTAAAAAACCTTGCTAAACATGATGGCAAATACAGGCTTAAAGCAGTAGCTCGCACCTCTTCAGGAAATGAAATAACATTTTTAACTTCTGTACCTGCGGTAATCTTACTCCTCTGACTATACTTTCACTTTATATATACATATATATCTATATATACGACTTATAATGTTTTCTCCATGCATAGTGTTACCTTCTCGGTTCTGATCTTGAAGATGTTATAACAATTTGGCTGGATAGCTCAGCTGAGCCAATAGTTGTGAGCGCATCGTCGCCTGGTCCTTGTAGTATAGAAAATCCGTTTACAAATATGTGGACAACCAACATTATTGTCAAGTATCCTGATGGTGGACCAGTTCCAGACACTGCTACGTATATCCATAAACTTGAACGTGAAAGAGAAGCAAGAGAAAGAGGAGATGCGAAAGATAACAGATCTTTCCTTGCAAGATATGTAGGTTTTTTGTTCTAAACAATGTTTGTATATTTAATTTTTTCAAATTCAGTTTATATATTATTGCTTTGAATTTCAGTGGATGTACATTGTCCCTGCATTGATCTTTGTTGTTCTATCATCCGCAACAAATCCAGAAGCTGGCGGTGCAGGAGGAAGTGCCCAGAGACAGTAACATAAAGTGTATGTGGTGCCTCGAAGAGTGTTTGTGTGGGAACCGTTTATTTATAAACTTACAATGTACTTTCATAATTATAGTTATAAACATTATGATTGTATCTTTTCCTGAATAAATTCTATGATTTAGTTAAATTTTTTTGTTTATCTCTTGTTTTATAGTTTTAACTAATAACATGTAGAACGAAAATTTTTTATAATGCAATATACATACACTAGTATGCTATAATACTTGTGAAAGTTAACTGTTATAACTGTACAATCTTCCTATAGGTACAGTTTACTATATCAGGTAAAGTTCAGATAGGTAAGGCAGGGAAAGATCAATAATCTGCCACCCAATGAACAAGGCCACAAACTGTTACCATTATGCATTAGAATATGTGGAACCACTCAAGCTGATCTTAAAATGGCAGCGTTTTCTCTAAATATTCAAAAACACGTGGAACCTGGCCTTGTAACTTCCGGTAAATTCGATGGTTCTCATGCTTGCCTAGCGGCTGCAACTTATGGTGGAAATATTTTGGTACACAGCCCTCATAGGCAACCACAAATAACGGGCCAAGACCACGAACAATCCGACAGAAAAATATCTTGGAGCGGAGAACTCGCGGAACTTCAGATAGGAACTGAGGTATAATTAATTAAATAATTATAAAAATACTAATAAAAACTAACTTTTACTACAAATTAATCAATATATATATGTATGTATATTATCAGATTACAGCATTATGCACTGGTCGACTTAGTGATGACGAGAGAGATATTCTTCTAATTGGAACTGCATCTCATATTTTGGCCTATCACATAGAAGACAACTCTGATGCTTTTTACAAAGAGGTACTGCGATTATTAGACTACAGATACTTATGCATTCCTTTGAAATTTAAAGGTGCATAAAATGTATATAATATGCAAAAATGCACAAAATATACGAAGTATATCACTTGTTATAATACTTAATGGATGATCTGTACTTAGGCTTCTTGGGTTGCTTGGATATATGTAAATTTGCATAAAAGTCCGAAGTTTACTTATCATACTAAAACTCAAATAAATTACATTGTTTTTATTAGATGTCTGATGGTGCAAGATGTATAATCGTTGGTAAATTAAGCTGGCTTCCAAATCAAGTTGCAATCGTTGGTGGCAATAGTTCGATAACAGTTTTAGACTCACAAGGCACAGAGATATTTTGGACAGTGCTAGGAGGTATCGTAACTTCATTAGCTGTTTTTGACTTCGATGGAGATGACGAAAACGAGGTAAATCGTAATAGGAAATAAGCCTAATGAAAATCCTTCTCTAATAAATACAAACAATATTTAGTTGGTCATTGGGTCCAGAGATTTCGAAATAAAGGTGTACAAGAAAGACAATCTGCTCTGGGAAGCTAAAGAAACAGCTTCGATTACCACTCTAACCGGCCTACCTAATAGAAGATTCGTTTATTCAGTAGGAAATGGGACTCTTGGTGTCTATGAAATGACTCAAAGACTATGGCGTGTCAAGGTCGATCTAAATTACAGAATATAAGTACCAAGAAAGAAATCAATATACGATGATTGAATTTAGGTCGTAGGAACGTTCGTTTTCATAAATTTTTCAGTCGAAGCATCGGGTGGTGGTCACGAGGAGCTTCGATTTGAACGGAGACGGTGTACCGGAAGTCATAACTGGTTGGAATAATGGAAAAGTAGACGCAAGGTCATCCAATAGCGGTGAAGTAATTTTTAAAATTCAATTATCCGCCGGAATAGCTGGAATCGTGGAAGCTGATTACAGGAGAATCGGCAAACCTGATTTAGTCGTGGTGTCTTCTGTTGGCGAAGGTAGAATAGAATACGTATATACGCATACAGCGATAGGCTAAAAAGATCGACAGGAAGATTTTTCGAATTATATTTTAGTGCGCGGCTATGGTTCCGGCTCCGCGATGGATACTCCAGAACCTGGCGAGGCAATGCGCGATTTATTGGCGAAAAGGCAGATCCTCCAAATGGAGCTTAGGCAGAGGGCCGCATCCGTTCCGAATATGTTCCATGGAACGAAATTGGCAGTGAGCTTGATGACCTGCGATGGTGCGGCTCGTGTTGCCCTTGCGTCTGGACCTGGTCTTTTTGTAAGTCGATCGGTTCTTGCATAAAACTAATTTTTGTCTTTTTAAAATGTTCTTTAACGCCTTCACAGTACGATAAAATAACGAAGAATTTGGGACGGTTCATGTAGAAAACTATTATTTCTTTATCTTTATAAAATTTCTCATATTTGTAGCATCAATACATACTTTCATCATTTTTAGATGAAATAAATTTTAATACTATCGTACATTTACTCTGCCCAAGATGCATTGCGCGATAGTATTCACCGAAGGAGTGTTCGAAGGCGAAACTCTCGTTGTCCATCCCAGCAAACCTAAAGGTGAGCTGGAAATAGAGCTTCGTCCTCCGAAGAACGCCCCTGTCGATATGCACGTTAAAGTATGCGTTGGTCCAGCTGCTGCAGATTTGTTACAGGTACCATATAAAGCAAGGGGCATTTACGAAACATTTTACTGTACAGTATTCTAGTACAGCAGAATTTCATTTATCCGAACGAAATTTTAGTTAATGCCCGGTTAACTGAACTTTTGCTGGATGTATTCGTTCATCCAAACGTGAGCTCCTATTATGCGAACAAAAGATAATGGGTAGTCGATGAGCTCCTATTATATTACATGTATATCTCTGTTTGTTCCCCGACAAATTCAGACGAACGAAGTTTCATTGGAAATTTTATTTCGATATATAAAACAAGTTTGTTCCAATTTCTATCCTAATTTCTTTACTTCGTTTAAGGTGTTCGAAATGACGCGCCAATTGCCTAGATTTTGCATGTACCAGATCATGGAACGGCCTGCGCAAATTGCGGAGGACTTTGCGAAAAATAGCGTCACAGCTGAGGTATTAGTTTAAATTTTTTGAAAATTCACATTTATTTGCATCCGCTTATTTTTTAATTTATCTATGCATCCTTCGAATAACTATCGCCGCTGCTATACGGTATATCTATTTTTGGTTGATCAGTTTGCCGAGAGACCTCAAAGAATCGCTCTTTGGTTGAATCAAAGTCTCATCCTTCCGGAAGAGTTGGAAATTAAGGAAGACAAACCAAACAACGGAGGCATTGAAATATGGCTTCGTGGCATGAGAGACAACAAGATTCATTGTTTCATGGCAGACGCAACGGGAAAAGTAACCATTCAAACAGAAGATTCCACATTTGCTGGCGACATTATTCAGTCGTTAGCCTTGTACTTGGGCCTTAGAGAGCTTTCTTCCGAAGTTTCATTTCCGACTGAAGAGAAGAAGATGTTGGACGCCTTGGAGCACGTCAAAGGTGACTCAAAGTAATAATTAGATCGCGAATATATTGATACAAATTCGTATTTTCATAAATATAATTAAAAAGATGGAACATAGTCTTAGGAAATGGTTGTCCTCTTTATGTGGATTTTGGCACCTTCGAGTTTCCCATAAATGCGTAGAAATCCGCAGTCTAACGACAAGAAAATATATATTTTATGGCTTTCAGAGAATACCGGAAGATACTTTATTTATTTATTGTAGAGTTAAAGGAGATTGATACCAGATTGCAAGCAGAGGCAGCTAATGAAACAGTTTTACTGAAAAATATTATAATTCGCTTGGAGGATGCAAGAATTCTCGAGAATATCGATGAAATGAGAAAGAGACTCGTACAATTGAAAAATGTTAACGTCGATCTGATCAGGGAACATGAAATCAGAATGAAGAGTTACAGAGAACTCACGGCGAATTTAAAAGAATTAAATCTCGGAGTGCAACGTGCAGCTAGATTAAGAGGTGATATTTTTTGTCTTACTTTTACTTATTTTTCATTTGCGAAAAATAAAGTGTCATTAAAATTTGTATTACTAGTCGGGAAAAGTGCCTCAAACACAGTAGCCCGTTGTAGAGCAGCGATCCAGGACGAGAATCCGAAGGCTCTCACGCTGGCAATAAGACATGGATGAACTCAGGGGCGAATTTACCTTGACGTTAATGTCACTGTAAGCGTTGGCCCTTGGAACGCCATAGGGGCCCTAAAGGAACTTGTCAGAAAGATTAATAAACGATTATTAGAACTACATAAAATACATTCGTTAGTATGCAAAGACTGGAATGAAAATTTTAGCTTGGCTAAAATGACGTTTGTCGAATCGACACATTCATATTCACATACTCGTTGGAATATTCGAGACGCTCGATGGGCCGATTCTTAACATGTGTTGGAGGATTTTTACGTTTTCTAGATTGCGTGAAAAACTATTGATTCCTCCGACAAGACTGGCTTAAAATGGGAGTTTTGAGGACAGCTGTGTTGAGGGCTGGTCATCGCAACGTGCCACATGTGCGTATTTTAATTACTACACATGAAATTAATATTCTGACAGCTGGCCTGTCCAATGACTAATCCCAGTCATTAACGAGAACCAAAGTGGAGGAACTTTAAAGCAGAGTTTTGAAGCTCGAAACTCGGAAAATAGCTCTGGTCGCGATCAAATTAGTTCGAGAAATTCTTGGGAGATAGGAAAAATTCCCGCAAGTCTCGCAAATGACGTAATTTTCGAGATTTCGCCAAAACTTTGGAGCGATTTTACGATTTTATATCAGCAGATATAGCGTAGGAGGCAGCATAATTTCGTCAAAGTTTTAAAAAATGTTTATTTACTTTTTACGTTCGTTTATTCATATCCTCGATGATTAATGAAATTTTTATGAAGTTTTGACGTTTTACATATTGTAACTCGTGAAAATTACAACGGGAGTGAGAGGTGGACAGATTTAAAGACGAAAGACAAGACATTCGAATTTGCTTTAGAAAACCTATTTATTGATTGAATTTGAGAAATTAAACAATAATCTTTACGATTAAATATACATTAAACATAACTTATAATCGTAATTTGAATAATCTATAATTCATACTTATTTTTACGAAATAATTATTGTGGAAATTTTATTTCATTGAATTTTTTAACATCAATATAATTTACAGTTAAATATATACTCGACAAATAGCAGCAATAATTTAAATACATTAGTATCACATGTAAGAGAAATATTTGAGGTATTAAACAGAATTTATCGATCGTTTATTTGCTGCTTAATCAGCAGATTTTTCTTTAAATTTTTTATTTCTATGAAACATATAGAGATTCGAAACTCCATATTGGTTGATAGCGCATTTTTAATAAATTGCGTTAAACCCAAAGATAAAGCAGTCCAAAAATATCTCTCACTGACATATTTGTGGTTCTTTGGCTTTTGATCATGTTTCAATAGCGCACATTGCAGTTCACTCGGGACAGACTAGGACCGCAAGTATGTTACCTAATAATCTAAAAATATAGTTTAAAAATTTAAACTCTAAAAATATATCGCAACGTGTGAAAAGATTCTAAAAATATTTCTCAAAGTGAAAAGATTCGCAAAATATTTCTAAAAATGAACAAAATACGCCTTTAATTCTACCCCGATACTTTACAATAAACGACCACGATACTACAAATTGACAGCGAACAGTCGATATTTCTCAAAACTCGAAGGATTAGAACAGGAGCTTTATTACAAAGCGCATAGTTTTAAGTTCTAAGCACGTCTTCGTTTAATGAAGGGTTCCCCGAACGGAAATGCTGAATCTTCGTTTGAGCGGAACAGGCGAGGGGCGTCGAAGAGCGTCCAAGGTGCCATCAGTGGAGGCTCTCACCCTGAAGGAATTTGTTTGCTGGCCAGAATTGCCCGGCAATTCCGTCAACAGCTTGGAGATGTCGGTGAAAACGGCCATGACCTGTCGAATAAAAATAATCGAGTCAGTCCGCTGCTATCGTTACGTAACCTCGCGGGATTATCTGCTCAACCGCTATGACGATTATATTTGATATATATTTTTCTCTCATAAAGTACGTTTAAAACCAGTCTCATTATCGCTCATGCCACTTTTTCATTTGTGCTTGTGTGTAACAGTTTGCGACACGTGTAGAACGAGTTATAGATCCCCCTTCTTTCTACCTTCCTTGCTCGTACTTCTACCTGAAATTCTTTCAAAGAAGAACATATGGCATCGTCCATTGGATCGTAACATAATTTTGGTCTGTTTCTATATTTATTATACCAAGTGTCGTAGCGTAAGAGAAAAATGTTATTGCTGTATGGCGTTGAGACGCACGGTGGTAAAGCGGAAGAAAGCATGGAAAGCATTCAGAGTGCCGAAAGGCAAGAATTAAATAAAATAAATAAATAAAATATCTGTAAACCATCGTCGTAATCGTTACACGACGTATTCGTAGTTCTTCGAGTCTCGGTCGTTTTTTAACAGTGCGTTGCGTTTCGTTCCGACGTTTCTCGAACGTTACGGTTCGCTTCTTCGGGGCTGAAACGATTTCAGGCGTGTTTCCACCCTTGAAACGTATCGGAATAAATTTGAAGCTCGGTCCTCGATACCACGACCGCGCCGTATATCGTTTCCACCTAGTACACATAATTAATTGTGAAACAAATTTTTAATTACGATAGGCACGTTTACGATACCGATAACGCTGGAACGATCGTTTCGAGATGGCCGCCGTATCGCCCGCGTTCCGCTCGCTCCACGATACAGATTTTGTTTACCACTCTGTGATCACGCGTAAACGCCATGACCGGTTTCCCGGAGAAGTAAACAATCGTTTTAGAAAAATAACGAGGCTGGCGATTAGGCTCGACCGCGGGATCGATCGTGACAAAGCGATCGATTCGCCAACCTCTTGGTTCCCTCTTTCTCTTTTTCTCTGCGTTCTTTCGCGATTGAAATAGACGAGTAATAGCGGAACTCCAGCTGAGATTTCCGATCGACGGGGGCTTTCTTTCGCGATCGATGACGTGTGACGTTACGTCAACGATCTCAATGTCATATCGTCGCGTACGAGACTCCACGAATATTCAACTCGTCGAGATATCAAACGCTTGTCTGCCGAAGCTTTCGTGTCGGATGACGTGGTGTTGTGTCTGGCTGGCTCTCTACCAAATTTTAGAAAATGAAGGAAGTGCACGATCGTCACCCTCCATCGTTCGAGGAAGAAAAGGAATTTTTGAGGATGTTCCGAATAAATTCGTATAACAGATATGTATATCAGATTGTATCGTAGATTTTGAATTTATCGAACCGTTCGATCGAACGAAGATTACAGCAGAAGAACACGATAAGTATATATTTTCGTCGACTTCCTCCTACTAATTTCATTTTACGATTATAGGAGAATTCGAATATGACATAATCGAAAATGAAAACAACACGTTGGTTCTTTTCTAATAGCCGATAAATTGAACTTTACGAATTTATTTTCCAGGGTTTGTTAAATAGAATTTTAAAAATAAACGCGAGCTTCCAATACGAGCGATGGTATATCGCTCGGAGGAAAGATCGTTACGAAACGAAGTGGCATTTGTGCAATGAATTTGTTATCTCGTAATTGTTTACCTTATAAATAGCATAGATAATAATTTACAGGTCGGATGGCCTGTGCCTTAGTCCTTGCCACCTAAGGTTAAAGGTACGGCAAAAGAGTCAATGTCAGTGTTGCGTCAAAAGCTCGTGTTTTTATCGTAATAACGTGAAACGCAACGCCGCACCGCGCAATGCCATGTCAACGACTACTCGCTTTTTTAAACGTGCATTTACACAATTTTCGAATTCGTTTTTTTCGAACACGCGTTCAAATGTGACAATTTTATTTTACATTTCCTTTCATTTATTTTTGCATCGTTGTTGTCGCATTATCGACTTGCAAAGTCGATATCGCGTAATGCTACGCTTTGTAATTTGCATGGTTAAAGATTTAAAGATACAAAGCAGTATTTTTTATAAAAATAATGTTGCTACACGTTGGTTCGTGGAAAATGTCATCGACGTAGTACCATGTCCTTTCCGAGGTCAGGTTAAAGCGCATCGACGCAGCATTGGCAATGGATCTATTATTACTACGCATCTAATTATGGAAGGTAAAGGCGAAGATGAAGGGTGCTCGGTATACGAATAATTATTTTCATGGCAAGAACGTAAGAATTTTGGTATTAACGTTACCTGTTCGACAGATTCTCTGACGGAAATTTCATGAAACGCGTGGGCTTCGATCTCTTCCGCCCTTTGACGTCCTTCTGCCGTAGAAACTACCCTTTCACCAGGAGTGTACGTTAAATCTGCTTTATTTGCTATCAGGATTACTATCGGTGGAACCTTTCTAGTTTTCCTCGCGTGTGATACTAGAAATCTAAAATAGATATCGGGTAAGAAATACTAATTGTAAATTTTTACCAGACAGAATTGTAGATATTTAAAAATATATTTACGACGCATAAGATAAACAGTGAGATGCGATTCTATCGAAAGTTGCGTACAGAGAGCTAAGGATTTGTGATCAAAATGATTTTTTAATTCGGAATGAACGTTAATTGCAAATATTTAATAGAGTATAATATTAAACAAATATTTATCGTAGAAGAAAGGTTGTAAAGAAATTTTACCACGAGCGTTGTCTTTCAAAAATTCCTTGAGAATTTATAGAAAAGATATTTTCTAACGTATCCTGTGTAACGTAAAGATTAACGATTTAAAAATAGCTAATTACGTTCATTGGTATATTCGCACGTCACTTGACAAATTATATTCCCCTTCTTCGATTATTAATTCATTACGCTTCTTTATTAATAGAAACGTTACATAGACTAAACACTGTTATTCCAATCAGTGTTGTTCGAATCGGAGCGATTAATAAATTTTCTTACCGAAGACGAGACGTTTCGTCGAAGCTGACACGATCCGACACCGAGTAAACGAGAACGATAGCATCTGCCCACCGTAATTTCAGTTCGGACGGAGGTGGTAGATATCCTGGGGGATCGGTTATCTCCCACGCCGCATCCAGGAAACTGTCCACTTTGTAAACCCTCTCGATGGAACAATCGTACTCCCCTATATACCGTTTCGTCGCGAATCGCACTGCCAGGGCTATCGATTGTCAATGTGTTAGTGTTTGCCAAAGATAGAATCATCGCGTAATATTGATCTCACGTGGAAGCCTCGAACGTTTGAAAATTTGGAAACTCGAGAACTCAGGAAATTAGAAACTCGGAAATTTGGAAAATCGAACGTCCGATAATTGAGGAATTCGGGAATACGAGAATACAGAAATTTAGGAATTTGGAAATTGAAAAATTCGGATATCTGGCAATTCGGAAATTTAGAAAATCGAACGTCCAATAATTGAGGAATTCGGGAATACGAGAATACAGAAATTCAGGAATTTGGAAATTGAAAAATTCGGATATCTGGCAATTCGGAAATTTGGAAGATCGAATGTCCAATAATTGAGGAATTCGGGAATACGAGAATACAGAAATTCAGGAATTTGGAAATTGAAAAATTCGGATATCTGGCAATTCGGAAACTTGGAAAATCGAACGTCCAATAATTGAGGAATTCGGGAATATGAGAATATAGAAATTTAGGAATTTGGAAATTGAAAAATTCGGATATCTGGCAATTCGGAAATTTGGAAAATCGAACGTCCAATAATTGAAGAATTCGGGAATACGAGAATACAGAAATTTAGGAATTTGGAATTTTAAAAATTCGGATATCTGGCAATTCGGAAACTTGGAAAATCGAACGTCCAATAATTGAGGAACTCGGGAATACGAGAATACAGAAATTTAGGAATTTGGAAATTAAAAAATTCGGATATCTGGCAATTCGGAAATGTAAAAACTCGAATATCTGGCAATTCGGAAATTTGAAAAGTCGTGAGTTCCGTGATTTAGATTATTTGGAAATTCGAAGATGTTTAAAGATTTGCCGCCACAAACTGATTTTAGAAAATAAAAGATTTGGGAATTTGAAAATCTGACAGCTGGAATATTAAAGTCAGCTACTTGTAAAGTATCTTGAGATACTCGAAATATTATAATTCTTAAATTGGATTCTTACCGGTTTTACCAACGCCCTGATGTCCCAGTAGGATTACTTTGACAATTCTCGGATCCCTGCTAGCGAGGCCAAGATTCCAAGCTATCGGAGGGCTAATTCTCTTCCTCAACGACGTTGCTGGCGGACTGAATCTCTCCATGACTTAACTGTCACTGAATTCCCTCTGGGGTGTCTCATCGATTATGAAGCCTCTCTTTTTCCCGCTGATATTTAATAGACGTGTTTATGCACGCATTCTTCCTGCTACCTTTTCCTCCGATCGATCCGCAAACTGGTAAACGAATGATATTCGTTTTAATTTGATCGCAAATCCCATTCTCTTTCTCTCTCTCTGTGTTTGATCGTGCTTTCTATTTACCTTCGTCAGCTCTTTCGTTAACCAGTTTCTCTCTCTTTTGTAATTGCCAATTATTTTTATATTACATTCTACATTCTATATTTTATTTTATTTTATTTTATTCTTTTTTCTCAATATTATCTTACTGCTTTTTAAATCGATATATCAGCTTAGATTCTTCGATTTATCTAATTGCCAATTATAACACACTGTCTTGTTTTTTACAGACGCTGATAAGCAATTTGTTTCGTAAAGGAATAAATCTCATTGATTTATCCCGTTGGTTTCTAATTTATTACTTTTATTTTTGCTCGTTTCGAGTTCGGGACACAGACAACGTCCAAAATAGAAAGTTTATCAAATCTGTAATACCGAATTCGCTCGATAACCAATTATTTGGGTAATACGGTTACACAGGGATCATACGATTCCGTGCGAGCACGCGGTGGGACTCTGCTTCGAGATTATTATCCAATACGTTGTTATCAATCTCGTGTTAAGAAAGCTAAAATGTCAGTGTACGCTCGAACGGAATATCCTTAAACGAACAAATTTTATTCCACGTTTTTCACTCGTTTTCACACGTAGAATAATCCGCCGAGTATTACCTGCTTCTACCTGGTCGGTAATTAGCTTCGGTCACACGTACTAAGTAAATTTTCAAATTGAATTTTATCGACGACGAAGCACCGCGTAAAAAACCTTTTATTTCACATCTTCCATTTATTTTTTCATGGAATCACTTCCGTATCGATCGGCGGATCAGGATCATCGAGACAGCCTGTGTAACTTGCTAATTTACTCGTACCTTTCACTTCGATTTCCTCGTGCTCCAACATCGAAACCGTCACAAATGGATTCAGGGACATTAAATCGTCCAGGAAGTTTCGAGGGACGCACGTGAATTCCATTTTCGAATTTTCTCGGTCAGTGCGTTCACGTGGTGGCAGGATATCGGGGAATGCAAAGGTCGTTACATACTGGCTTAATCAAGATAGGCGATATCAGTGTCGCTGGGTCAAACGTTCGAACAGCTGGTTTCGCAATTCGCGGCCCTCCTCCTGGATGGAATAAAACCGGACATCGCGGCGGCTGCACCCGCCTCAGCCGCACGATTCTCTACTACGACCTGGCTACTGGTCCAAGAGACCGGCACGCGTCCAACAGTTGTTATTACTTTTATGTAAGAGACGCGGGGCGGCTGGCCTTTTATCGCTCTCGTTGCGCCGTCCCGCGCGAATCTTAGAACAAGCGTACAGAATCAGTGACTCACTGGCATTTCGATTTCCCACCGTGGTTTCGTATGGTAATTCCAATAGTTATCGTATAAAACAGTTTAAACGTTTACCATGCGAAACAATTTGAGCATTTACCATAGAAAATCCTGCAGGCACGTTCAGGCTATCGATATTTATTGTCAATGTTGATGAGAATGTTGAAAACCTGGAAACATCGACTGTCCGAACGCTGAGTCTCTGACTATGTCAGTCCTAAACTCTGTCCTGTAATTGCAGGTACAAGCAGGAAATAAATCGAAAATATACCTTGCGATTTTTTCATATAGCGCTTCGTTTCTGAGAAAATCGAGTTTGAAGATTTGTCGAGTATACTTAAACTTGGCTACGTATCGATCTGGTACGAATAAACAGTATGAGTAACGAGTGAACGATTTAAGGCCTCATTTTCAAGAAAATAGAGTTTGGTTAATAAGCGATCTAGTGTACACGCACGATACATTTTCAAATTTATTTTTCTCGAAAACAAGGCATTGTTTATGAAGAAATTGTACTCTCCGTTTTTGACTTATTTTCATGCGCAGTTTAAACCATCGTCGATCGTTTTCACCCCCGTTCAGTGCAGATTTAGCCAAGTTTAAGTATACTGGAGAAAATTTCCAACTCGATTTTCTCGGAAACCAAGCGACTCAGTCTTTCACGTAAAGTCATCTTCCACCCGGTTATACCACGCGTTATCGGACACCCTGTATAAGACGCGTTCAAATTTGATTAAAACTGTGACAGGATACGACTACCACGATTATATTAGTTTCGCAGCTAATTTGACGGTGTACGTTCGCAACGTACCAGCTAGAAGTTTCAAGATATACAGTGGAAATGTATATTAGTAGAAAATTAGTACGTAACAGGAATAAATCGCGTTGAACATACAATTAGAGCTATCTATCGTTAAATATCGAGGATTGTTAACCCCTTGCGGTCGGTGTATTATTCTGGTAGCACTATCAACTAGTCGAAGCAGCGTGTAAATAATTGCCGCCGTTGTGGAGACATTCGATGACAAAGGCTTAAATGGAATAGCTGATCGACTGCCTAAATATTTCGATGTACGCTAACGCGTGAAAACGTATGTCCGAGTTTCCTACTTTTAACCATCTTCGTTAATTACAAACTTTGTCATTCGAATCGCATCGAGCAAACACGGACTCCTGCAACATCCAAACACTGAACAATCTTTAGCACTGAACGTTCTCGGACAACGCACATTGTACATCTTGGAGCATTCACGCAGTAGATATCCCGCGCAAACATTGTACAGCTTTAAACATTCAAAGTGTAAGCATCGAACAAACACTTAACATACCCACGCAATCAGCGTAATCATCCATTCAAGTTGTATCGAAGTTTAAATTTCATTGTCTATTAATTAAACACAATTGTTCGCTTCGGTTCCTCTCTGTTTGTGTACATCGCGACTGAGTAATATATTATACAATTACTCGGTACACATAGCTCTGGTCGAGGACAAACAAACAACATCAAAGGCAAATACAGATCTGTCACTGCGGATCGATTCGCCTGAACGACGTGAACGCGCCTGAATCTTCACTGGCGGTCCAGCTGTCACTAGTCAGCGAAATAATTTAGGCGAGTTAGGCGGGCAGCAGTTTTCGAGCATCGTACGAAAACATACGTATCCGTAATCACGAATCCGGATTCCGATTTCCAGGAATCCCTGGTCGATTTCTTCTAAGCGTGTCCGTGTTTCCTGGTATACCCTGGCCGGCCATTGATAATCTAAATATAAACGCCACGAAGTCGGCCGTGTAGGAGGAAAGCGTGCCGCTCCCCGGCGTGACCTCATGCGCGAGTTACCACGGGGTTATCGTGCGTGTAACTCGTGTCCCTTATCGGTTATCGTTGCCACGGCGGCGCCATCACCGTCGAAAAAATGTGCCCGCCAGTTTCACCGGCTGATTCAAACACGGAGAACGCCGCTCCCTAAGGAATCGACCCTTCGAACGTGACCCGTGACCCTTCCTTCTTTCGTTTCCCCTTCGGAGATGTATTCTTATATCCGGGATAAGATAACGCGATATTTTGTACGATTGATCGATTCGAAGGGAAGTAAAGATCGGAGATTACAAAAAGGTCAGTCTTTCCTCACTGTTTTCGATTATGGCAGACGTTTTAGAATAGCCTACACGAGGCCAGAAGTTAACGATACTTGGAGGTTCTAGGGGGTTGAAGATTATGAAAAGGTTAATTTTTTTTAACTCTTTTGAATTGTAGAAATTTGTTGATCAGATTTCTTAGCCCGTTGCCCGTTTAATCGGTTCACCAGGAGGAGACGAGCCAACTCGTTACTCGGATTGCCAATCCCGTGAGTATTTCTTTGTTTACCGATTCGCTTAGCTGTCGTTTTGCTTTATAAATAAATTATATTATATTCGTATTTAAGGGCTGCGAAGAAGTCTTTGGCTACCAGGCTAAAAGAGATTGCTGCACGAAGCTGACAATTGACGATGAGATTGCGTTTATGAGTCGTAGAACAGGTGCCAATTTTTCTGCCAGATCGGGGCCAATATCGAGGGTAGGTACAGTAAGTCGCGAAAGTATTCGAACGTCTGTACGAAACTTTCTTGAACGCTATATTATGCCTGTTGTTACGAAATATTTTGAGGTCTCATTAGCGCTGCAATAAGATTACATGGATTCGATTACGATTATATCGTGAAAATGTACATAGAAGCCACGAGATAATATTTGGTGGTAGTGTACGTCGCAGAGATCGTAAAAGTATTTAAAGAGTCCATTATTCGTAGTATTAATAAGCTAGGACGTTTAAAAATTCGTGCGCAGTAGAATTATTAGTTACGTTATACGTAACAGGTTTACAAAACGAAGGTGAAAATTAAAATCTGACCAAACGATGTAATTAAATCGGTAATATCAGCTGATCGAGTATTGTAAATCGAATACGTAGAAAGTGTGGGAGAAATATTCGTGTACTTTGCAAAATTGTAATTTGTTAATAAACTTTTGTAAAAGAAAGGGTTCGGTAAATATTATCAGACGCCTCGATAATACGTATTGTACGAAAAAATGGTAACGAAAAAAAAGTTACATTCCGGCAATATCGATTTCAATAGAAAACAAGTTATTTATTTTCCAGATAGACCAACTTTGATCAATATTTTTAGTAACTTATGGTTTTTCTGCTTTAGTGGGATACCGTTATCTGGCCACACGCACGTATCTTCGGAGCCTAAAGGGATCCAATTATGCGCCCATAATTTCTGGGGTCAGTCGTATTTCGTGACCCCTGTTGTATTTCAGCCTGATGTTTATTTCTTGTTTTTCACCAAACCCCATGGAAGTCTAAAATATTGTAAACTGACCTTTGGTTGAATATCTCGAGTCATTGGCAGCCACGTTTCCTCGCTTACAACCGAGCTACAAACCATAAATCAGATAACGTGGTCATTCAGAAAAATGTTTTTGTGAATACAAGGATTCGATCGACGGATTAGTCGACCGCTCGATCGTATTACTCTGCTCCGATCGATGAATTATTAGTAGGACGACCAACGGATCGTTAATTTCGAGAAACGTAATGTCTGGAACGACGGAGGACGCACGCGATTTCAGTTAATTACGCATCTCAGCGATTCTCTCATAAAAGAACCGGAAATAAACTTTATAGAGGCGTCGCGTCGCAACTGCTTTCAAAGCGGTCGTGAAGTCGGAATTTACAAGCTCGTAAATTAATGCTGTGACGAACAAGAGAGTGTTAGGAAAATAATGTCTCGTCACTGGGTGGTCCTATGATAGATACCGTTTCCTGGAAATATTAAACAGCCTTGCCGAAACACGATTCGGTGGAAATGCGGTGTGAGAGTAACGCTTACTCTCAAACGATATTTCTCAAGAGGCATTATGGATCGTTTATTTCGGAAATGGTGTTTTCCTTTGTTTCGAAATATAGAGGTGTTCGCGTTTCTACGTAGTTTGTCCATTTCTCTATACGTTTAAATAAGTGTAAATTCGTTATGCGAATATACTTTTATAATTTACGTTACGTTTATATAATATTTTTTTTTTAAATTAACTAGACCAGTGTGTTTTTTCAGAGTCACGAACGGACCTGCACCACCTAAAAAATAAACGATCTATTTATTTAAAAAAATAGAGAAAAGATACGTAAAGGTTGTAGCGGCTTATGAAAGTATTTGCAGACTTACGGATACTTTTTACGAATATATCATGTAGGTTGTACGATATTATTTAATAATCCAACTTCTACTTTGTGCTATAATTTACGAAATAACGGGGGAAAGAGGATTTTTAATAGATTTTTTATTAATCGTAGGTAAATCTTTCCTCTGCAAAGAAGATGCGACAATGCGATCACAAGATGACGGTCTCAAACAAAATTACCAACGCACGTATACCTCGTAAGTACATTCATGCCGCATGATTGCTTCTTGGCAGAGGCTTCTGCAGCGGAAAGGTTAATTTCTTGATATTAACTCAAGCAACCAGTTTAAAGTTCCGCGTGCGTCCCGCAGATTACTCAAATTTAACCCAATTAAGGTTCACCAACAGCTCATACATAAATCCAGTTATTTCAACGAAGCGTTTCCAACATTTCTATGACTCTATCTAGTTATGATCAGACAAATTTACGTATACTCGACAAGTTATGTAACTCGATTGTCTGGAAGATGAAACCTCCAACGTTATTTTATTATTTTTGATTTTCTTGCTCGAGCCATAGAATTTCTCTGGCTTCGATCACGTTCCCACGTAACGTAAATCATTTATTCTCGTTCGTAATTATTTGTTCGAGTCGCTTGAGCTTCGACGTTTTAAAATTCAATCTTGCTTCGTACATTACGGGACACCGCTAGTCCTTGATACGATAACCAGAGAATGAGAAGATATTCCGTACTTTAGATTCAGCGATGAAGAAATATAAAAAGCGAGAATATGGCTCGAATAATCCTACGGTGGGTGCTCTTAGAAAATAGGCAAGAGAAGTTTACGATTTACGATTTTATGTGTTGGACCTGCGAACGATGGACAAACCCATTTTCACGGAAACCATCGATGTGATTCTAATTCCACGCGTTTCCTCGGATATTCTCCGCGACCTCGTACGAATTTCATCGGACGATAGGGGAAGGATTGTCGACCAGCGTGCCTCCCGTGTACCAACAAATTTCTCCCGTGCGTCTCGTAAAAAAGTCCATTACCCGTGCGAGAATAATTGCGACAATAAAGACCGCCGGTTTCAATTATAACGCAGCTGACCATTAACGGCCGGTTTCCAACGCTCGCGACCACACTCTCGCCTTCTTCGCCAACCTTTTTCTCGCCATCTCTCATTTCCAATTGATTGACCTCTGAACCGATGTGAATGTCCAAGATAGCGCGGCCCGTTCCGTTCCGTTCTCTATCTCTGTCTCTGTTTTCATCAAGGGAGAGAGCAAAGCTTGGATGTGTCATGCACCTTATTGAATATCTCTCGTGTTTGTCCGCGAGAACGGCCATTACGTATGAGCGCGTCTTTTATGTATATAATAATTGTTGCACTGGCTGCCGAGGGGTAAAGTTTCATGTTTAAATATAGAACAATAACAGAACGAGAAGCGGATGAGAACAGCGTAATATTCCGAATATTTAGTCGGCTGCCGCGGAAAAAGCTTCGATTGATAAGGAGGAAGAGCCGAGCGAGGCCGATGCTCGATTCTGACGGAACTGGCGGCGGTCGATGGAGATTTCATTGAAACACGTTTCTTCTATTTTCGGCGAATGCTGGCTTCGGCCAAGTAAGAATAGGTCTCTTTTCTGAAATCGTAACATCCAGTTAGGCCTTCTTCTGGAATAACGCAAATCAGTGCTGAGAAGATTCTGCGAAAAGGATAAGCCGATGGTGAAAAGACGGGAAACTCGAGTTTCATGGAACTTGATAGAAAAGGAAAGTTTTATTAAAACATTTATTTTCTTTTCGTTTACTTTTGATGAATGTTGGTCTGCTTATGTTAGGAATGTTAGGCTTAGGTGTCAAATTATTAATAGCCGAGCCATAGGAAACGCGAAGAGCTTAAGGATACAAAAATTTCAATCGTATAGTACTTCACGGTAACTGGAAATTCTATTATGAGCTTAGGTTCGCGTTAAGACACGCATTACGAAACGTTTCTTCTATTTTCGGTGGATAGTGGCCCATTAACCGTTTTGACCCTAGAAACCACTGTGTTCGCTTTTAATATACCAAATCGTGTAAATATAAATAGGTCCACCAAGTAGCCGATTTTATATGTATGTTATTTTGATGTCAATGCGATTTGTAAAGAAGGGTCCCGTGGCTTTTATCGATGCATTTCACAGATTAGTCGGACAAAAAATTCGAGTGGAATTGCACAACGCGTGTAATTACACGCGAGAGGCGCGTGTTCCGCGGAGCAACGTTCAGGGTGTGTTTTCTACGAACCGGTTACGGCAATTGTGTAACCAATGTTTTCTCAGTCAAGCGCTGTTTAGGTTCGACTCGGCGTATTCAGCAGGCTTGAGATCACCGACTCATTAAGGACCAAGCATCGAAACTTAATTAAACGTAAACGCGTAAAAGCGCAACATTATTGAAAGATATAAATTACAGATGCCCGATCATTTTGTAATTCCATTAGCACTTTAACGACACACGTCTGTCATGATTATATCGGTATAATTTGAAACCACTTTGAAGATGCATAGAAATTACGAGATATTTATTGCAAGAATACATATATTTAATCAAAAGTTAGTATACGGCACGAGTAGTTATTTGAAGTATATTGTAAGTGCCAAATATGGTCTCACCGAACATCGAGGTTTAAATGGATAACTGATTACTTAAATATTTTTGCGATCTCCACGAAATATACATATACTTGTGCCAAATATCTTGTTATTTTTATATATCTTACGATGATTACGAAAGTGGTCCAAGTCACGCATTTCTCGTTTCGAGATATTTAATGTCTCGCGCTTAACGCGTGAACGAAATTCTGTTTAACGACGCAACAACCAACTCGATCCTACAATTCCTAACCCTAACCCTAACCTTAACCCTAACCTAACCCAACCAACTCGATCTAACAATTCAATTTCTACTACTTTGCAAAGATGATTTCAGATGATTCTAATACAAATAGACGCAGCGCAAAATCGCTTTCATAACGGAGATGGTGCGAATTGCTCGCTACTCGTGAATCGCGAGTGATATTCGATCACGTTCGTTCGAAATCGAGAGGAAGAATTAGTATTTTACCCTTTAAGATACCGATGTAAGACGAAGAAATGAAAATTGAATTGTCTTTTATTTTTAATATTAGACAAAATAAATGTACGCTATATGCTGGTATTTTCATGCAAGTTACATCGAAGTACTTTATTAGAAAAAAAAAAAATTCAATCGAAACGAAGAATTACGTTCGAGATAAAAAAATTACGGTCACACTCGTGATTGAAGTTCGTCACGACTGTGATTTGCGATGGGATTCTGCGATCACTGTGATAAATCTCTGTTAGTGACTTTGCATGCCATCTTTATTTCATAATCACCGACACATGTATCTTCAAAGTGGTTTGTGCCAGTTTTGTAGTTAGTTTGTCGTCAGTTCATAATCGTGATCAGACTGGGAAACGTTTATACAGCCTCGTATCTTTACAAATTTAAGGAATGGTATCCATGTAAATTGCGTTACTTGTTAAATATTACACCGAGTAGCATACATATATTACTGCATATTTTAGATATTCCGCATATTTTCGCATGTTATCCGCGACCTGTGTATCTTTGTATCTTCTGATTTCCCACGAGTGCGTGAAAATCCGACTTTCGCTACTGTGCTAATGAAATCTCAAAATGTTTTATATAACACGCACGATATGGACATAAAACTTTTCTATGACAAGTGTTGGAGCATTTTCGTGAATCAGTGTATGTGTCTATCGAGCAGATGCTATGCGACGTGAAAGTTTTCCGACCGGTATAACGATAAGGGTGTCGTCGACACCACTTCGTTCCATTGACACAGCCAGGTCGATCGTGGCGTCTGAACTTGGACCTCGACGGCGTAAATCAGCAAAACAACTATCGACAGATTGCATCCATAATTGTATTTTTATACTCGGGTGTTCGCACGCTGCTCCCCTAGACAATTTGTATCGGCTCCTCGTCGAGAAATTCCTTGATCGTATATAGAATCGTTAGCAAATAGAGAAACGAGACGAGACAACGGTAAATGTAATCTTCTAAATGGATAACGAGCAATTATTGTCGTGTCTCCTGTGGCGATCGACAGAAACTCTGCCTTTGATCTTCGTCTGCTCCTCACCTCCGCTATGGATATTCCTTTTTCTCCTTTCGTCGGGGGTCGATATAAAAACGTTATCAGTGATAATTTTTGTAGGTCTTTTCGAAGCCTTAAGATCGTGTTTTATAGCATAAATTTGGTAGTATATTCGTTAATATCGGTACTTGAATCGATAGAGAGACAAAGATGATTCAAAATATAAGAAACATTTATTTTTCTGCAAAGAGAATACCAGCGAGAACATAGAAAATAATAAGACCTTTTTTAACCGTTTTGCGTGGCTCATTTAGCAGTATCCTAAAAAGCAAGAGCGCAAAAATCTGCTGTGAGAATGAAATGTGCAGACTCCGATTAGAAAAAACGAAAGCTTCGTTGAAGGCTAAGGGTAACGTTCCGATAAGTTTCATAGTCACTGTACGGTCTAAAACTGTATTCTCTTAATTCATTCACCACAGTCGACTCTGAAATGACCTAATCATACAACTGACCGGGGGTTAAAAAACCAAAGACCTACGAAGACCCCACGTCTGAGGTGTCGCGACCGATTATTTCGGCGCAGCCTGAAAAAAAGACGGACAAGAATGAGTCAGGTCCTGGCGACAAAATTTGCTCGGTAGATTTGCGTGTCTGCCACTTATTAACGATAATCACGATAACGTTGTGTGTCAATCGTGCAGAGGAGCAACGTCAGTCGGCCGACGACGATAGCTTGGCCAGAGGTCAGGCCGCGTGCACTAATGCCTTGCAACACTGCGGGGGGCGATGTGCATGAGCAAGGTGCATGATCAGTCAACGACAATGAGGTAAGTACGGATGGTAACACAGATTAGGATGATCCTCGACGAACACTGGCGGAGACCTACTTCTTCCACGTGTCTCTTTCGCGGCTCTTTCTAGCAACGCACCCTCCCCCACCATCCTCTGCATAATGCACGCATCCGTCCAACGAGTCAATTCAGGAAGCTTAGATCGTTCAGCTGTAGATTAGTTCAACTGTGCAGTTGAACCGCATATAAAGCATCGTTTGAATTACGGCATCTTACTTTTGCTAATTAGTAGACTGTGGATTTCCATACATTTATAGGAATTTCGAAAGTGTAAAATTGCTAAATTAAATGGGAAATAAGATAAACGGGAATCTTAGAAATAATAGTATCGAATGTTAGAAAATAGCAAAATTGGACACTCGTTTTCAATTCGTAAATGTAATTTTTTCTACACACACAGAGCTCGAAATTAAGAAATGGAATCGCAAGAGTTCGATTCTACGATTATTCGAAGTTTAACCGTTCTTAATAATCAATTGGAGGACACGTTGAGCAGACGGATCGGTGCCAATAAATTATAGAGTCTAATTCGAAGGGTTAAGGAGCGAATGATTTATGATCGAAATGGAAACGAGAACCGGGCCACTTGTTCTTAAATTCATCGATTAAAGGCGCAGCGACGGCGGACAATTGCAATTTGGCCTGGTGTCAGCCAGAAAATTATTCCAGCGCGTGCATTGAGACTAACGATCAGCTGAATTAGATAGAGTTACTGTGCAATAACAGTGCACTAGGTTAATACGAGTCTAACTCAATGAAATATCACTCTGTCGGATGATTAGACCGAAAAAGCGATAACACGATCAAATCACGTTTAAAAAGATATATTTCTTTTCGAAAATTCGTTAACATAATATTTTATACTTTTATCGAATAATTTGTAAATAATTCTCTAAATTAGGAAAGGATCTTTCGAATGTTGAAACATTTCGGATTATGTTATGTTCCGATTATATCAATTATGATTTAAAATATTTTCAGAGAAAATATCTTGAATTTTTATCGATTCAATTAATTTGTGAACGATTCCTTGACCCGTGAAAGAATCTTTGAAATTTTTAGACATCTGGCAAACGGTTACGTTAAGAATGGATTGGAAGATTTTTGAAGAAAATATTCGATATCTTTGTGGAATAATTGTTCAAGTTGAGAAAGAATCTTGTAAATGTCGAGTCAGCTGGGAAACAATTATGCCAATTACTGTTCAGCCAGAGGCACAATCATGTTTCATCGTTTAACCAGGACCGAACGAGGCAATAGGTGAATTAGATCACTAAGCTGAATTATTTTCGCCACTCACTCTGCTCTCGGTTCGCTCGAGTTCCGTCCCATTCGATTAGTGTAAACCCTACTATTAACCTATTGAGTCTGGCCTATCGTAAATGCTGCGTGTTAGGTGCTCGCTCTGGTTCACCGTGACTGCCCTCCTAAATAAAGAAGTAATATTATAGTAGTGTATAGCTGAATCGTGTCCCCGTTGCTCGTTTGACGAAATACATGAAAATACGATCTATTCGTTCCTTCGATCCCTTTGCTTTCGTTTCTTTGGAATTTTGCATTTTCATCCTTGTTCTACATCTGACAGTGTAATTAGAGTATCGTGATTCTTCAATGTCTTGAATTTTTTTAAGTCTTTAAACTTTTACCACTAAAATATTTCGTTTCTTTGGAATTTCGAATTTTTTTTCCACTTCACATTGGATGTATTTCGTAATTAAGAACACCTAGATTAGATTACATAGATTTCTGCAACTAAAGGAATTGTAATTAATTAAAAAGATTCATTCAAAAATCTTGCTTTATAGGCTTGCAAATTTTAACACTCTGAATTTAGGGTAGAGAATTATTTCTTCGATCCTTAACATTATGCCAACGTGAATTAAGAAGTTTGCTTTACAATTATCTAATTACAGGTAGATAGACTACAGATGGTCATACAAATCCATGTCTTTGTAAACGTAATTAAACATTAAACCTAAGTTGAGTTTGATGTTCGCAAACATTAAATGTTACGACGAACGCTCTGCTTAGCATATTTTATATACACCTTTGCAGATTCTGTACCTCTTAACGGTTCTTTATATCTCTATTTACCAAATATTCGCGAACACCTTCTATCTAATCAAATGAAACGTGTCCAAACTTCATGTTTAAACTTTTCAATATTCCAAATGTTCATCAACCTGCCTCATATTTGAAAATACGTACGTGTCCACACGTACCCACCTTAGTATTCCATTCTTGTTTTAAAAACAAAATTCGCCGATTTCCATCGCAAGCTAATTTGCCGTATTCCGTGTATCGCGATTTACGTCAATGATGTGCGACACGTGTGAGCGAGGACGTGCTGACAGGTCGCTGACGACGGTTCGCGAGTTTTGTATTACGACCACGAGCGTCATCATGCCGAGTATCATCGGTAAAGCATTTCGATTACAAACGTTCTTACTTACTGTGCGTTCGTTGTAGCCAACACGACCGATCTTCCGAACGATTTCTTCCAAGTTTACCCGATTCGATTTAGATCGTCGGCTCGCGTTGCAGTGCGCGTTTATTGCACGCGTTACGACTTTATGACATCGGGGAGTGCTTCTATGAGAACGCTGTTGCGCACAGGAGAATCGTCTATTTGAACTTTTGATTATGTGTAAATTAATTTCGTTGGGTTTCATCGGCATTTCGCCGCTCGAATTCTTAGTCGTTCTATCCTCACTGGCTTGGAAACCGAACAAACCGAGTTTCAAGTTTAGGAAGTTTAATGCTATTTTGTGGATTGTAGGTGTTGAAGTGATTCTTGGAATTTTGCATTTTGATCCTTGTTCTACATCTGACAGTGTAATTAGAGTATCGTGATTCTCCAATGTCTTGAGTTTCTTTAACTCTTTAAACTTTTACCACTAAAATATTTCGTTTCTTTGGAATTTCGAATTTTTTTTCCACTTGACATTGGTGAAGCCACTTCTAAGAAAACTCTACATCTGGTCTTTGGTTTCTCAAGCGCTAAGGTCATCGATAGCGCGTAGACAAAAGAATGCGTCGAGGACAGACCATAAGCGGTACACATGCGACATTGGTTTCGGTGGTTCTTTTAGTCTCAGGGTAACATTGCTAGCGAGAGGATCTGGATCAGCTTACATTGTATTCCACACTTTGTACTTTAATATTCACAATATACAGTGCTGGACAAAAGTATTGGCACAGCAAGATTGTTATGATACAAATGCTTATAACTATTAAACAAATTGATTTAAACAAAAAACTTTTTGACGTATTTATTTATTATCTATCCTAGTTTATTACATAACAAGAGCAACAATATAAATAAAATAATACGCAAAATAATAACAAAAATATATTTTTTGAACATTTTATGGGTGGACAAAAGTATTGGCACAGTAGAATATTTACGCTTATAACTAATTACATAATAAACTTCTAATATTTTGTTGGCAGTCCTTTTCTTTTAAGGACTTCCTTTAATCTTCTGGGCATCGAGTGGACTAATTTTTTAGTGAATTCAGGTACAATATTGCTCCATTCCTGCAGAAGAACTTTCTTCAGTTCAGACTTGCTTGTGATATTATGTTTCCTAATTCTTTTTTCCAATTCGTTCCACACGTGCTCAATGGGATTCATATCGGGACTTTGAGGTGGTGTGTTTAATGTGTGGGCAGTATTATATATTATCCACTGACGAATAATATACGCCATATGTTTAGGATCTCGATCCTGCTGAAAATAGAAATCCCTGGGGAGGTTTAATTTTTGAGTACTTTTCAAAAGATTTTGCTTGAGTATATTTAAATATACATATTTATCCATTATCTCATCAATGAATATAAGTTCTCCTACACCCGATGATGCCATACATCCCCACACCATTAAACCACCACCCCCATGTTTCATGGTGGCTTGCAGATTCAGTTCGTCCATCTCTGTGTTGGGTTTTCGCCATACTAATATTCTGCCGTCAGATTTAAAAATATTAAACTTACTTTCATCTGAAAACATGATCTTTTCCCAAAAATCAGTATCTTTCGTAACAAACTCTTTCGCGAATTCCACTCTTTTCTTTTGGTTTATTTTACTGATGTAGGGCTTTCTTCGTGCTGCACGGGCAGAATAACCGGCATCCTTCAATACCCTACGTACAGTTTTGGTACTTACTTCTTTTTCACACTCAGCTTTTAACATCGAAGCAATTTCAGTCGAATTAGTTTTTGGATCCTTCTTTACAATATTTACGATTTTCCTTTTTTCTCGAATTGTTACCTTAGAAGGGCGACCACTCCTAATTTGATTCTCTAGATTTTCTTCACTTTTAAAGCGTTTTATGTTCGTCAGTGGATAATATATTGTTCGTCAGTGGATAATATATAATACTGCCCACACATTAAACACACCACCTCAAAGTCCCGATATGAATCCCATTGAGCACGTGTGGAACGAATTGGAAAAAAGAATTAGGAAACATAATATCACAAGCAAGTCTGAACTGAAGAAAGTTCTTCTGCAGGAATGGAGCAATATTGTACCTGAATTCACTAAAAAATTAGTCCACTCGATGCCCAGAAGATTAAAGGAAGTCCTTAAAAGAAAAGGACTGCCAACAAAATATTAGAAGTTTATTATGTAATTAGTTATAAGCGTAAATATTCTACTGTGCCAATAGTTTTGTCCACCCATAAAATGTTCAAAAAATATATTTTTGTTATTATTTTGCGTATTATTTTATTTATATTGTTGCTCTTGTTATGTAATAAACTAGAATAGATAATAAATAAATACGTCAAAAAGTTTTTTGTTTAAATCAATTTGTTTAGTAGTTATAAGCATTTCTATCATAACAATCATGCTGTGCCAATACTTTTGTCCAGCACTGTATATACTTACAATACCTTACAATTTACCCACGCGTTTCTTTAATTCCACATACACCGAATAACCTTAACAGTAGCATTCGAAATAACCGAATGCCAGTTGCTTTGTAAATAGAGTCTTCGTCGTATTATCATGAATTTGTATTCTTCGTGCCAACGAGACATACGTTAATTACATGGTTTTCTTTTTTTGGAAAATTGCAGTTGGAACAGCTAAGAAGAAAAGGCGAACTAACAACGGAGCGATGAAAATAAATAGTGGCGATGAAGCTTGTTGATTTCGAAGCTTTCTAGAATTTCTAACTTCTTGTGGATCGAATAAGAATTGTTCTGTCGCAAATACCACTTCCATAGCTGTCGGAAATATCTATCTACAAAGATGCAGCTGAAATAATTTCGCGAGAAATTGCACGCGTGTACGAAATGTTGCCGGTGACTGCAGAGGAACAACAGACACAGCTGAAGATTCCGGTTTGTCGAGAAAACTCACCAACCAACATGTTTACTTCCCCTTCGATGAAGTTCTTTTCTAGTTATACTTACTTTTTTTGCGTCTCGACTTGTTCGGCCTTGATCCAGAGAATGTGAAAAATATCAGCGGGAAATGGGACGCAATACGATTGGAAGAATTGTAAACAAGTACAAGGTTCGTCGAACAATAATCCAGACCTTGGAAAATACCAAAATCAATATGAAATCGATAATTCTCCAAATTTATCAACTTGTACAAGTTCTACGACGATTGCCCTCGATTTATTTAAATTGCTCGGTCGAACACCATCTTTCTTCGCTGTTAAATATTAAGAACGATAGTAGGTCCCGTTCTATGAATTTCATGAACTATAGTACACTTTTTTCGATTTCTGCTCGAGCTTCGCTACGAATTTATCGAATAACCTAATACTATATTTTCAAGACGAAAGGTCAATTTCGTTAGATATTATGAAGGAAGACGGCTGACGGAAGAGGTAGAAGAGAAGCAAGACGCGTGCCGCGAGGTCTAAGGTCGGCTCGTGTACGACCTGCAACCGATATGACGATCGAGGAAATAACAATTGACTCGGTATTATCGTGCACAAACGTTAGCCACTGATCCCTCCATTCTGTTTCATCGACGTTTCCTTTGATCCTCGCAACTCTAACGAAGAAATATCGTTCGTCGCTATACAAACTTGGCCGCTCTAGTTTCCGCGCAACTCCGACTACTTTCCACGCACTGTGACTACCAGAATACGAATTTTTACGCAAATTCATATTTTTGTTATTTCGTGCTATTCAAGAAATAGAATCCCGATAGAAAATTATTTTTTATACCGTATGTTACAGAAAGCACTGTATATCTTCTTTGTATACTTTATATATTTCTTCATATTACGCGCATTCTGTGCAATTTGACACTTTCAAATTTCCTATGTTTGCATAAAGATCCGCAGTCTGACGATTGCTATTCATCGAATGTATTTTCACGATTACAATTTTCATTATATTTTGTAATTTTTTTTTTTTCTTAATTGAATCATGAAAGTATTCGAATACTTGTATAATAAGACTTTATACGAATATGTTAGTATAGAACATTTAAAAATTAATTAACACTGTAACGAGACTAATAGATGTCCCTTAGCGTGTTATAATCATATGTATAAATATAACGAAGAATAAGAAGTGTAGAAACTAAGATGAGAAGAAGGCAACGGTCAAGAAAAGAGATTGATCCTGATTCGAGCAATTTACAATTGTTGATTTCCATACAAATTTGAACAAAAGCTATTTGCAGAATACTTGCAATAACAACGTTATCGTTAATTAATGAAATCATAGATAATTTTAACGATTTTGCAAAACATGTGGGAGATGAAAACTAAGAATATTCCATATGCCAAGTGCAAAGTAAGTAGTATAAACCGGTTGCTGTTTTGATTGACCTTCACTGCTCTAAATCAAAGTTTATCAGAACTACAATATAAAGCATGGAAGTTCGATATGCGCAAAATATTTACATTAATAATCAATCAAGGAGCCCAGACAAGTCAGCAAATCGGAATATCACGATCTGTCAATCTTTCTCAATTTTTACATCTCGATTCTCATATTTCATCGTTATATAATTCTGACGTCTTCAAATCATAGCACAAAGGATTAATTAAATTACAATCACTTCGATCGATCCGACGTTTCAAATAATAAAACGCTCAAACTATATTCCAAGTCAGATTATTTTAATATCTTATTCGAGCCCTAGCTTATTTCGAGTCTCGTTTCAGACTCAATCGTCTTTGTCAGACGTAGTAAGTCCAAACTTTCTATAATTTACTCCAACCTCATAAACTTGGAATTTACTTACATATTAGAATGCATCTACGATGTCCACAATGTAGAATTTACGATCCATTTGCAATTTAGAATTCATTTACGATATCTACGATACAGGATTCACGGAATGCATAATGCATAATTCTAGATCCATTAAATATATCTACGATGTAGAATTTAGAACTCATTTACATATAAAATGATTACAAAGCATGCCGAATTACAATATTCGCATGCGCGTATATTCTGTTCCGCTGTTTTAAGACACAGTTTCCATTAGACTCGAAGTACTCAAGATGAAAACATAGTTCAAACGAAGCTATCAAACAGCGCACATCACATGCACGCGATTCATTCATAGACAATTATTGTAATAATTCATTGTATAATACGGCCACGATATAGCGAGGTCGTAAATCAAATTATGGAATAACCGTACAGCTCTCTGCAACATTTTCTTCCGAGATTTTATATTCATTAGAAGTAGAAAACCTGCAACTATTAATTTTTTACTTTAACCACTATTTTGATTCAAGATTCGAAATACAAGAACGAGGAAGAGGAATTGTAATATAAATATAAATCTTTATTTATTTTGCATATACATATACAAAAATATAATATCCGAATGTAAATTAATTATTGGCTCTTATTACATTTATATTAGACTGCAAGCATTACAATCCTTATCATAACTATAAACACGGGTTACATTTTGTATTTCTTACAAACAAGCATCGATTCCTAAACGATTAAGATCCATTCATTTCCGCTCGTAAAATACCATAACACTGTATTGAAAAAAGGATCGAGACACCCCGTATACCAATACCATACACTAAATCGTACATTACATGTTTTTTTAAAAATAAATATCGCTTTCTGAACAAACACGATTCGATAAAACGACTGGTACAGTTTTCCACTTTACGAGAAACAAACACCCTGTAATATCCCGAGTACACTGTGTATATTGATACCGTGTTAATTCTCTGTATATTATATATTTATTACTCTGTATATTGCATACATCGCATACATAGTTTTTCAACCAAACATCGAAGAAAACAAAATACGTAGAATGATCCGCACGTGTCGCGCCGATATCAGTAGTATAACCCAACGCCTGGTCAGCCCGAAATTCCAAAGACGTTTCGCGAATCTGTCTCGCGCGTAACAATTCGCACGTGTCAAAATACTATCGCCGAGATACATAATACGTACTCGTTCGTGATCGATGCATACACAAACCGAACCTCGGCTCGTCCTCGTTCGAACGAATCTGAACGCGGAGGCGCGTGTAAGCTTTATCGCCCTCCCCCGCGAGCCACGCAGCCCCGATTTCAAAGTGCAGTCAACAGCATGTGCACGTGATTCTCAATCGAATCGGACCTAGATTCGGCACAGCTGCACGACCGCGTTTCCGCGACGCCGCCGGTCTAGCATTTCTTAGGGAAAAATCGAGCCAGTAGAAAACAGATAGCTGGAAATGATGGACAGCGAAACGATACCGCCGAAGAGCGGGCGAACTTAACCCCGTTGCCCATGGGTTCCACGGGGGGGCAGATCGAAGTCTAAACACGATTATGCAACGTTGTGTAGTCTGGCCGACAGTGTTATTATCGATTGGTAGATTGCTATTGTATTATATGTTTATGTATCTTTGACAAAATTCAGCATACGAAAACCTACAAAGTGCACAGATACGGCAGTGCAAAGATACAGTTGGGGTCAAAAATAAGTGCACACTTAGTGAAAATAGATAAATAGACGATGTTTTTCCAAATACAACTTGTTTACGCAAAAATGTAAATATTAATTTGAATTATTCGCTGCGCGATCTATGTACTGTGAGACATATAACATATAAAACTTTGATATACAGGGTGCGGGCAAAATTGTATCGCACATTTTTTACTTATTTTCCCATATAGAATGACATCAGATAGATCGTTTACTTGTATCCAGTCGATAATTAGGCACGTTCGAGTATACTAGATAAATTTTCAAATTCGAATTTGTAGGAAATCGTGCCTCCGAGGAAAATATCTTCTTATTTTTGCCTAAGGAATCATCTCGTTCCCGCTTGTACATAACTTTCGATCGTAGCTTGTATAACGCTAGTGTCAGTTCGATTAAACTTTATCGATAGCTCCACCACCTGTCCGCTTATTTTTCTTCCCGATTGTATAAATTGTTTTAAAATGTCGAGGACGAACTTTTGGAAACGTGTAGTACTCGTCAAAATTAGCGGTAAGGTCTTGACAAACACGAGACGTTCTCTACTTCAAGAAGAATTTACACGCAACGATTCGCGAAAGGTGACGCGAACGTGGTGGCCTGTGACATGGTCGTCTTGTTCACCCCATTTAAGTCTCTTATCTGTGGTGACATGTAAAAACTATGGAGAATAGTAATTCAGTTGCTTCGCAAACTCTATGAGAAAACTAATTCTCCATAAGAAAACGTATCCAAGTGTGTGTTGAAATCAACCGGGGATATATCGAACATATGTTGTAGAGATAGTGTCTTACTAACAAAAACATGTCGTAACTACGAAACGAATAGTTTTTTGACCCATGTCCGTTAAGACATGTTTGTTTGTTTTAACGAGTACTGCCTGCATGATTCGGTTAATTTGTCTCCAACACTCTGTGTGTCTCGAAATATCTGCAGTTTTAGAACACGCTGAATGAAATTTTGAAAAATCCTCACTATGTTCGAACGAAACATTTTTCTACTTTTTACTTTACAGAAAATTGATTACTTTTATCGAAGGAGATTGAAAGTTTGAAGAAAATCAAAAGTAAGGATTTCTCAGAAAATAAGGAGTTCCAGGGACAGACGATTCATTCGCTCTAAGAAATTTTTAATTTCCACTGTAAACTAGTTTATCGAAATCTTTTGTTTAATAAATCAGTAAAAGTTGAGTAAAGTAACAAATTTTTCCTTTCCGAAGTCATAATGTAGGTTATTGAAATATTAAGATACAATTTCTACCAAAGAAACGAAGATGGAAGGTAGAAAATGGAAAAAATACGTAACGAAGCGTTTATTCGTAAAGTTTACAAGAAATCATTAGAAACACCAAAACCTGAGAACGTTTGCAACTTTCCGAAATTTCTACGGAAGAAGAAACTATCTGTGGTGGCTTTGATATTAACGATGTCTTCTACGTGAAGTTTCCATTCCTGGCTCCTGCTGACTCCGCTGGAAGAGCGTTGAATAACCGTCACAGTTATTTTTAAAAGACGATAACTGTAATAAGAGGTAGAATAAGTGGCTGTATTACACCGTTTAGATTGAATTTGGACAAGTACGAGGATGTCGATGGATGTTTTCAAGAGTAAACGAAGTGAAAGATGGTTGATAATAAGGGTGACTCGAGTGGATATTTTCTTGGCAATTTTTACCAATGAAAATTCCGATATTCAACTAGAATAACAAGATAAAAGGAAGATTCAATTAAAATATGCAAACGTTTCTTAGAATTTCTGGAAAATTCATATTAATTAAAGAAATAACATATCGCTGTAAAAATGTTGTTATCTCTTACACATGTATACAGGGTGTCTCAGCTAAATTAGATCGTCTAAATATTTGCTTTAATTACGATCGTATAAAAAATCCTTCCCGATAAAAGGAAGATTCAATTAAAATATGCAAACGTTTCTTAGAACTTCTAGAAAATTCGTATTAATTAGAGAAATAACGCATCGTTGCAAAAATGTTATTATCTTGTGTACATGTATAGTGCGAGACTCAACTAAATGAGATCACCTAAATATTTGTCTTATTTACGATTGTATGAAAAATCTTCTCAGGACAAATTTGAACTGTTTCAAGGGATGCATATAATGACGGAAAGAAGTTTTTCTCAAGTATACTGTATCTTTCGTAGAAGATGTAAAAATTTCAAAGTTTTGATCTATGAAACAACATACACATTTCAATGTAAAAATAGTATGAATAAATAAAATGTACATTATTAACGAGATTCTGCTATTTTCGTGCTTTCCAAGTACTATTAAAAAAAATTAACGCCAACGTAGCAAATGTAATAAAAATATCTACTTATCGGTGATAAAATTGACAGACAGACAGGCTGTTTTGAAAGAGCTAAAAAACTTCGCGCACATAATCGTCGACAATCTACATTACCAAAGAAATTATCTGCTCCGGTTCTGAAGATTTCTTCATCAAAAAAATTCCATCGCTACTCAGGAGGTAACAACCCTTCTGATAATTCACCGAAATCTACTATCTTTCCTCTTTAAATCATTCTACGTTTACTTAATTTATAATTCTTGCCAAGTTTAATACGTCTCAACTTAAACCACAAAGTATTTATTAATCTTTTAATATTCTTTGGAATCTTTTAAGGTTCCAAAGAATATTATCCTAGTGAGACATAATCTTTTATTTAAAAAAAAAAAAAAAGAAAGAAGAGAAGAATTATTTAAAGTAAGGAAAAGTGTGAATCATAAATCTTTCAAATCTGTTTTTTTATCACAATCAACATCAAGATTGATCAAGTTCAAGATTGGAAAGTAGAAAATAGAGAAACGTGACAATTTTGCAAGCATTATTTTTCGAATATAAAACATCGATCGGGCGAAATTATAAAACTTACGCAAAGTGAAGTGGATCGTTCTACCTACCAAGTAGTTCAATTATTATTTTCACTGACACGCAACACGCCCCTGACTCTAAAGAAAAAATAAATATTTTTCTATGTCTCGTTTACAATAGTAGGAGATTCTTCTTCTCCGGTTATTTTCTATTACAGCCATAACGAAACTGTACAAAAACTTTCAAAATACCAAAAAAGTGGGGACTCTGATATTTCTAGCGTTAGTTACGATAATACAATATCATTAAAGTTATCGTCGCACAGCCGTTCGAGTAAGTTACTCGACGATCGCGTATCAGTGCCGAGCGATAAGCGCCGACGATAAGAAGGAATGTCCTACGTCGACGAATCAGTTTACAATTATGCAAATCCTTACCTGTTTCCTCGCTAATACGATAGATCGGTATTCTATATGGCATACGATACGTGTCTCACCTTGCTCGTCTCCTTAATCGCTTACGTAGGAATTTGAAGAATTCCTTAACGCGATCACGAGCCAGAGAAAATCACTATCGTACGAGAAAATCATTATCGCTCGAATGCACGAGCTGTGCGAATGCACGTGATGACGGAGGCTTAACTATACCGTACAGTACATTGATACACGTGGCGTATTCTAATCGCAATGGCGCCTGGAGAATCGCGATAATCAATGAACGTACAAAAATAACAACTCTCCAGTGCAACGTATACAATTTGTTCCCATAATCACAGGCAGAAATTACACGTGGCAATTTTTTGCTGCGCTCGAACGATTCGCGCCAAGATGGAAGACACGTCATTGTTTTTGTACATGTTGATACGAGCGGGGAAGTAATTTGGTTTCTTGTAAACTAAGATACGATACTGTAGCGCGTGGTTCTTCTTTACGATAGATTTCCAGATTTTCCTTGGTTATTCGGGATTATTTGATACTTATTGGAAAACGATAAGATTAGATGGGAAAGCTTGTAACGCGAGTTTGGTTTATTCTACGAAAGATTAGGTGAGTTGAATTACAAACGATGTTTACAGCCGATTCCTGCATGATCGTTGATAATTTCTGTTACGCTACGGATATTTATTGTTTGTTCAGTTTCAAGTTCGTCGCTTTGTTTCACTGTATTATGATTTTATTGATTTATACGACGATCTTTAGTTCGTTTGATTTCATTCTGAATTCGATGGTCTTTGTCGTCTTTGAAGATGGTAAAGATCGTAAGAAAGCTTTAATTTTGTATCGTCCGACGCATTTTTGTAATTCAACTCGAACAACACAACCTGATTCTCGATAACATGTTATTCCTTTCATATTCGTATTCCATATATCTTGATTGTGTTGAGAAGTTTCGTATTTTCATATAGAAAAATTATTAATCATGGAAGGATATGAAGACTACATTGGAAAAACATCAGCCCAGTTTCATTTATTTTCGTGTTTTTCTCGTTTAATGACACAAAATGTAGTATTCTGGCGATAGGATAAAGGAAATTGTTGGATAATGTTGATAATATAGGAGTATTCGATGGTATCAAATGTAAAAAATGAAAAATGTAACGTGTAAGTTGTCTGCGTGTAAGTTATTATTCCAGCAACTTCTGCGAAATGAGATTCTTCCGGAACGATTAAGAAAGCAGCTGAAAATATTGCAAGGTCGAAACCATGGGAGCTGTAAAACTGATAGCCTGTACTATTCTGGCTATCCTGTCTGCAATACCAGTAATGCAACAAACATAGAAGTATCGATGTTGCGAAACCCGTTACACGAGTCTGTTTATAAATACAATACCATCCGTTTGCATAACCAGTCGGCAAAGTGATCAGAAATAGACGTACGTCAAAAAAATCATAACTAGAATCCATCCAACGATCAGTTTACTTCCCCAACGTTGCATCCATCTTTCACAGTTGCAACAAAAATTGAAAGACGAGCTTAAAATAAACGAAACAAACGTTCAACTTTTTACTTGAAGAACAAAAAGTTTCCCGGACACGTTTCGATTACACTCTTGAGGTAAACCGACACGAATGCTGACGACCCGTAAGCCGATACCATCTACAATCACGTTCTCGTTATTTTAGATTGTAGGTCTTTACCAATCGACAAAAACCAAAAGAAAGAGAACAAAAATTGTGGAATTGCTGTATCGGCAGAGTATTACATTGCAGCGTAAGTAAACTTGCTTAAATAAAGGAAAATATTAAGTTTAACCGAACTTACTTATATTACAATGCGACATTATTGCGTATGGCGAGAATCATATTCGAGGAAAGTTTATGTAAACCATAAAAATCGCCACCGAAACAGTTGCATATTTTGGTGGATGGAAAGATCTATATAACGAAGATTAAGCGAAAGAAAAATACATAAGGTTACTGTGTAAACGAAGTATTAGCTGGCGCATATCGAAGATTAAACTGGATAAAAGTAAATATTAGAAAATTTTCTTTGGCAAAGATCAAAGGGAAGAAAAATACACAGAACCGTTACACGAACAAAGTCTCGTCGAGACAACTCCATTGAAATTCGAGTAGATCAGATAAACCGAAAAGTAAGACTATTCCTTATTCTCATCTAACGAACAGAAAAACCTGTCGAAAGTTGGATGGAAGGAATCGCGTTCGTAGTGGGACGTCACCTCCTAAATCTCGAGTGGAAACATCGGTCGTTATCTACCCGGCTGTTCGCACCCCCCATACGAGGTTTCTATGAATAGAAACGTCGAACAATCTCTCTGTGGCTGGACGATAATCGGAATTGGTACGATCGTCGGAAAGAAACGAGGGTAGGAGGTCGATCGAGCGTCCCCTGTTTCCCCTCGGCGTGTATCGCGAAAATACGCGGACGTATTTATCGAATTTATCGTACTCGAGACGAAATACAGCGCGATTAACCAAACCGCGACCACCGCCACCCCTTTGTCTTCCACTGACCAAGGAAGAATCACATTCTTTCTAAATTATAACGCATACGAAGACTACAGGAGAAGAAGACGATACGTTTCCTATTTTATCACGTTTCCTACCTTTCTCAGGCAAGTAATCTTGAAATTCGACACATTGTCGATCGATGCCATTATTTGACTTTGGACGATAAAACGTACGAATTTACGTTTTTAATTTACGAGGATAAATACTATTTTTCTAAGATTTCGTTGTATTTCGTGATGTTCGTCTGCGACAAATATCAGACTATCGATGTATGAACAGAATATGAAATACGATAGAGGAATATTGAAACACTAACAAAACTTGGTGGACTCATCGGCTATTTTTCAAAGACAGATCCTAACGGAGCCTGACAATGTATCTTGATTTTCCCTCGTTTAATCGTAGAATGAAACTCGAATCGGTGCATCAACGAACATAAAATATCACGCTCCTTCCCTTAACCTTCGTATCTACTCACGCGTTAACTTTATTCCTTCGTCTCCTGGCACAGATCGTACGTACACGTGTTCCAGGTATCTGATGAAAAATCGAGGATGACCTCGAGGAACTAAAAACACTACAGACGTTCTATGACAGTTCCACGCGAATCAGTGATAAACTTGGTATTTTACGGTCGTAAATTGAATTGGACAACGGACGTAAGAGATAGGCAAGATCACCTGGAGAATATGACTAGGCTAGCACGTTCGGTTCCTCTGTACCGGGCAAAGAAACGTGACAGAGATCGAGCGATCTCGCTCCATCGACCCCTTCTCTCGATCTACTATGAAGCACACACGAGGACGCGTACCACCAGCAGTCCGACGTGACCTCCCCCTTCTCTATGATCGCGTTTGACGCTCCGCCACCTACTCCTCCGCTGATCTTTTCCCCTCCTTCGAGCTGCGCCTCCTTATTGTTCCACTCCTCTAATCCGTGAAATCTAGAACAAGAACCGCGTGGCGAGGCTAGCCGGTACCAGTGGCACCGAGGAACTCGGTACCAACGGAGGTCTCATCTTCGGGAACGAGAACCGCGCTCCCTCTCTTTCTCTTTTTCTCTCTCTTTCTCTCTTTTTCTTCTCTTTTCGTCGTCGTTTACGATACGACCACGTTGAGCACGTTCTCCGATAACGAGCCCCACGATCGGCAAAAGTGCGCGTATAAAACCGATCCTGGTCACCTGGAACACCTAGTCCACCGGTACACCGTGTCAGGAACACATCGTCTCCGTGTCTCCGAAGATTCACGTTTAGGATCTCCGAATCGAGCAACTCTTTGAACATTCGATCGGCCGAAGAATATTTGTCAAAGTTTCGTACAGTTCGAAGAGTGGACGGATCAAAGGCACGTGTCGTGTTTACCAGTGAACGCGATACCTTCCGAGCAGCTTTCGTGAATTAAAGGAACGACGATAATCCGTCACTGTGTCGTTCGACTGGTTACCAGTGGGAATTACACGTAGCTGTCTTCTCGAAGAAGCGAAAGTTGTATCGTTCGCAATGCCACGAAGCGGTTGCCGTGCGAAAACCACCATGTTTGGAAGAAGCAGAGCGAGGACGATAGTCCTGGTCGGCCTGATGTTGCTCACGCTCCTCGACACGGTTAATAGCACTCCTTACAAGAGGTCCTTGCTCAGGCTATGCTCGAAAAGTCTCAGCGACGCTCTGTACCTCGCGTGCAAGGATCGAGGTTACAACGAGCCGTTTTCCTACAGCAGCGAGGATAGTCCTATGGATTCCGTGGGCCCGGGACTCGCGGAGGAGTGTTGCTACCATACGTGCACCTATACCCAGCTGCAACAATATTGCAAGCCGGAGAAGTCCAGTTCCGTGGACGCCGTGTGAGTGGATGTTAGTTTCTCCTGTTTTTCTTTTGGTATTTTTCTACACTCTAAGCTACGAAACTTTGTACACGCTATTTTCCTTGTTGCGCCGCTTCTGCACCATGGTTATTTATTGGCGAGGAAATTCGTTGTTGATCGATCGTTGATCGAGCTTTTCGCGAGTAAATCTTTTATAATTTTTAGAGTTTTAACGGGACGAATTATCAAAGGTTTGATACTCACGAGAGGTTTGGAAGGTTTCATTTTTAGAGACGGTTTTTGACAACTGTGCGTCTTTCTTTCACGCGAAGCTTTCTTCTCAGTCTAGTTTTCCGTCAAGTATTTCACATATAAATCTCATACGCTTTTTTCTTTATTCGTAATTTTACATATGAAAATATGTAAAATTCTAGAAAACGAATCTTTTCGTAGAAAGTGGTAGTAGTTTTTAGTTACGATCTCTTGCTTTTTTCTTTGTTTACGAAGCGTTTGAAACGTTAATCGAACATTTGAAACTTTAATCGCCGCCTACCGCCGCGCAGTTAATTTCCTCCTTCGATCGAATTGAAATTCAATTCAAGAGACGTTTGCAAATCTTCTCGTGGTTTCGTCGATGGATCGACGAAACGAAATTAGAAGATGAACGTTATTCTTGTTGTCGATTATGGTCGCTTACCTCAGACTTTGTTAACCTTTCCAATAACATTATAATTTCCAATAACACCTCGTCTTTGCCTTGAGGACCAATCTTCGCCAGACGTGTTTAAATATTCAACGCGACGATCAATTTCTTTCCTGTCTTGGCCGGAAATCATCGACTTCGCGGGATCTAGCCGATTTAACTGTTAAATTGGCCCGTTCAACGTCTGAATATTCCATTATGCAAAGATTTTTGCAACAACCTCCAACCTTCGACTCGCCTTGGGTTTTTTCCAGTGATTTCGGCTGCAATTATCGGCCATGAGATTAATTTCCCAACGACCTCGTTAACATTCCAAGTTCGAAATAGCTTCTGCGACTCAATTTCTTCTTTTACTTCTGTTATTTATTCGTATATCGTGCTTCAGTTTTATTTCTCTTTCGATGCGCTCGTTTATCAATTTATTAATAACACAAGGAAGTTGTTTTTCGCAAAGATCGTCTTATACAACGAGATGAATTTAAGAGAAAGCAACGTTTAATATTTTTCGATGAAAGTCGACTTTACTTGATAAGCCAGATCAACGTTTCAACTTTATCTTTGAAACATTTAGCTCAGCTGTCGAAATCTCGATCCAGATAGCGTCTATTCAGTTCATCGATCCAATATGAACTCCAATGGTAACTCGTTACCAATATCAACGAATATAATGTATTATTCTTCACTGAAAGTTGTTCCAAATCCTTATAAATTAGCAAAAACTTGAGACAAAAGTGTATTCACTTTCTAATCCAAGTATGACAAATCGAAGCACTCGATCGATTCGCATTATTTAATTTTATTTTAAAGAACCATCCCGGGTCAAAGAATTATCTCGAATCACCAGCAAATATTTTTAAAAATTCGTTTAAAAGATATCCGTTCGATTGCCAATTGAATCTCGATGGATCAAAGCAGTATCCAAGGTAACTCTCTCTCTGCCTCCAAAAGCTCCAACGAATTGTCATCAAGAATTATCATTAAAATTATACTCTTAAGAATTTATTTGACAAAAATCCATAAACGAAACGTGTTAGAGGCACTGAAGGCAGCTCCCGTGGCTCCCAATTCGTATTCCTCGATCACGTCAAAGATTAGAATACACCTTGACGAAAATTTACGCAGAAAAATATTTATTCTGTCACTAGATTAAGATGGACAGATGAGAGCAGCACCCATAGGCAGAATTGGTAGCTCGTAATCGACGTCCCATCAGTTATTGGCTCGAGTACGATGAGAATCGCGAAAAGCACCTATTTAACCGCCTGCCATCGGCGAGCTGTGCTTCCAATCAGCTACTTGTTATTCTTTCGTTCCTCACGATAGAAGGGAATTCATCTCGGTGGACTTTACCACGTCGATAGTAGGTGGCTTCGCAGAGCCGTGGTTATTAGCCGGTCCGGCCGGTTCAATTGTCGCAGAGAAACCGGGAGAGACGAGGACAGAAGGCTCGAGAGCGGCGATTATCAGCCGCTCCATGATAATCTCTGTCGCTTTTCCTAAAGTTCACGGTTGCGTGGAGTGGCCTCAGCCAGGAAGGTTAGTCCGAAGTACTAGGACGATCGAGCGCTATCTCTTTCGTCGCTCGATCTACAGTTTTTTCTCCCGTCTATCTTGTTCCAACGATCGATAAAACAATCTTCTTCTCCTTTTTATTCTCATTCTTTTTCAATATCATCTCCCTCGTACTCTTCTCAGAAGATCTTACGCGCATGCGTGCAGCGTTCAAGCAGTTGGATCATCGGTTTCGCGCCTATTGTTTATCGCAAATGTGACGAGTACACGCGAATCCAGTACTATTTCGAAACGTGAACCGCCGAGGACAATGAGTCGAAATGCAGCTGTCGCCTAGATCAACCCGTTAATCAATCGGGCGGTTGTTAAACCGTCGTTTTTACATTCTTAGTAGTTTGGGTATAATATTCGTAGATCTTCTATCTTAGAACCCGTCGCGTCGTTCCTGTGCAAAGCAAAGTCTATTGTAATTTATATTTGCAAGCTAAAATCCATTTAACTGGTATTAATTTGTTATTCACTTTTAATTCTGTTACGGTACAAGTTCTGCTTGAGAAATTACTCGATGACAGGATTATTAATGGAAACGCAATGTTTTTATCGATATTGTTACGTTGGTTGGGTTCGTTTGTAAAAATTGCAATGAAGTTGCTCGCGTCTTTGGTTATTCGCTAGAGTTGGATTTTTACGTTGAATTTTGTTTGATGGAGTTTAGGACAGCTTGGCGCTGTTTCCATGGCTGAAATTTATTTCATACAGAGTAGTTTAGATAAAATTCTGTCCAATATATTTATTATGTAATTCTATAATTTATTTGAAATTGTTTACCGAGCAACTGGTTTATTCGTTAAATCTGTTAGAGCAATTACTCTTGGTTTCGACGCTCGTAAATCTACGGTTGAACTTTGCAGGGAAAGCTTCGGACAACGAGGTGATACTTTCCGCTGTGATCGAGCGACGTTAGATACTTTACACCAGCTTTAACATTCAATTTCTCACTACTAATTGATAACTATCGCAAACTAACGGACGCGCTAACAATTTCTAGCGAATGTGCGACTTTTTACTTATTATATTATCGTGTTTATGCTTGTGATGTAACACACCATCGCATGACTATTATCATCTATCATTTTAATACGAGAAGAATTTTTTTGTGGTGTATGAATCATATTTTAAGCAAATAAGGAAAAGGAAAAATATGTACGTAAGTTCCAGAAAATGAGAATGTTAAGCCTACAAACGAAATAAATGAATTTGAAAGGTTCGGTATTTTATAAACGAAGCAACGAAAATAAAACGTCTATCGCCGCACGAAGTCATCGATAATTGTTATACTTATCAATTATTAATAATTAAGTATCGATATGTGCCAATCTCAGTGTCTTTCATCACTGGTAACGTATTTACTTACCAGCTTATATCAATAATTACACTAAAAGTTTATCTGAATATGTAAGACATTACGTTACATCACATTACAATTTTCAACTGTTTTATTTTTATATAATACCTATATCTTGCCGTAGTATCTTTTTAACGTAATTCGTTATCAGGCGTGGTTCTTAACCTCTTACATCCATTTCTATTTACTACAAGTTCGAAACGTTTATTTCAAGCTTTATAGGAAATATAAGTTTAATAGTAATTATAATTTATTTTCTCTGTTGGAACTCGAATGCCTATACATTTATGACTGTATTTAAAAGTAGAAAAATTTGTATGATATTCAAAAATACATAGAATATTGCAAGTAAATTACCGGCTATGATATCTAGTCAGAGTCTAGTTCTTTGATTTATCTTTGCAAGAGCGTGAACTTGCATAAGCGCTTGCAGCGTACTCATTAATGCATTGCATTATTGCATTAATGCGTTAATGCATTGATCGCGAGTACATAGAATTTTCTTGGTATTGAATTTCTTGCTTTTTATCGAATTTGATTTCCTGCGGTTTGTGAATAAGATTTAGTATGAAAACTCGATCGTACAATCGCTACGCCAGTGCAACCTGCCTGTCTTTGAGAAAAGATTTTCTTACCTTTCATTTTCCATTCGACTTCATCAACATCTTTTCAAACTTCTGACGAAGAACATTAATCGTAATTAAGAATAACTTCAGTTGACTCCTCGTCAGACATGTACACATTGAAATACGATAATCTCTTCATGAATGATTTCTTACACTCTAACGAGTATACTCTTTGTAAGAAGTAATTACGGAATATAAAAATTCGAAACATCTGAGTACATGAGAATAATCACGGATTTCATGCAACGAGTAATTTATAGTAACTTAACAAACCTCTTTATTCATTAATCAATCATCTGTCAAATATCTCACTGACACTTTTCTATTTCCTCCTTTACAACTACGAGCATCTCGTACTTCATGTATGTCCGGTAGGTTCATTGCTCGAACGAAACAAGGAAGTAAATGATCTTCCGTAGCATCTGCACTTTCTTGTTAATTAACCCTTTCGATATAAAGGATGGTTGTGGTCTTCCTTCGAATCTTTTTCCTTATAGTCGTAGATTTTATACTACACGATATTATTATTATTTTAAGATTTAACGTATATAATGTTGTTCAATGTGAAACGATATAATAATAATATATTTTGATATCTAATTTACGATCTATGACTGATCTGGAATTTAAAGAATATACACGTAATATCGTTTAATAAATTAATAATAAAAAGAAAATATTTCTTCTCAAATACATAGAATGAAAGATTCTTTAAAAGAATCAGATATGGAAAGGCTCGCATGCACATTTTCGTCACAATATTCATCTTGTTCTGCGTTTATTGCGCTTTCGCTTGTAACTTGCAGGCTATGACACGAAACAATTCAAGAAATAACGCCGCCGATTTTCATAATTCTCCACGTTTGTTTCTGACTTTTACAGAAACAACCCGGTCTGGATAGAAAAATACCCGTACCTGTCCACAAGGTCGGCAACCTCGTCGTCGTTGGAAGAGAGATCGAGGTCGGACATCGACTACGTCCACGGTACAATTAAATGTAAAATCCACGGGTCGAAGGGAGCACGAAAGAAGGGGGCTAACATGGACCGTGACGACGACGCCGGCGGCTGCGACAGGAAAAACCCGTTGAGGAGGCATCGCGCCGGCCATTGCGGCTGCAGGCATCGACGACAGAGGCGTCGTCGTCTTGGCAAGGTATTTACCACCATCGCAAACTATCGTTTCCCTTTTTTCTTCGGACAGTTCTATCTGAATTTTTAAATTAATCTGTAGGAAATAGATATTTTCTCTGGATGAATACCGTTCAACGAATCAGCAGATTTACAATAAAATTTCCATACTGTTACAATATTATCGAATTATTACAGAAATGAAACGAGATCCAATAATAAGCAAACAAAGATGATAAGGGATTAGATCAGAGTCTCGCGCTGTGTTTGCATTTATTTCCCAGTCTGACGTTCTTATCTTCAACGTGCAATTTTTATCTTCTAAATTACTTTTCTCAATGATATTTTGCAAACGATACAACATCATTACGATATACCGTATAAATATCACGCGATAGTCTCTCGAGCAATTTTTTTCCCAAATCAATCTTAAGTCCAACAAAGGAGAAAAAACGCGGAAACAAAAAATTAAATTTCTCATCCTTTCGTAAAAATCTTCTCATTACCCAATATATTCTTAAAAAGCACGAATGTCGATAAAAAAATTTACAACTTGATATAAATTTTTATCTTTGCGATGCTGTATCGCAGAATTTATCGAGCGATAGCTTAAAATGTTATCTACTTAATAATTGATATTCAGACAAATTCTCCAATTATAAAAAACTACGAACGTTTGCGATCTAGGATTAAATAACCAGTTGAAAGTAATTTCTACTTACATGACAGTTTGAAATATTAATTAATTAATAGATTGATAATCAAACAAATTGTTGACCATGAAAATAACGAATATTTGTGTTCTAAGATTAAATAATCGGACTCGCAGAGATGTTAAGTAAACAGTTTCGTGCGTTATTTAGTTAATAATCGATAATCAAGCAAATTGCTAATCGTTCGAACTCCAGACGCCTGTATTTTAGAATCGAAGAACGAATTTAAAGGAATTCGTAACTAATGAGAGTTGTTATTTCTGGTTGCAGATGCTAGAGAAGACATCGGGCGTGAAATCGGGTGCGCCATTGAAAAAAGAGGTAGAAACGGAGACGAAAGCAACGACCCGTGAGGCGCCATTTTGAAGCACCTCTTTCATCTTAGCATCGAACTCTCTGTGTTCTAACTTCTTTCCTCCTTCGTTCGTGCACCCGTCGAGACAGTCGAAGAGACCACGAACTCGAAACAATCGTAACAAACAAAGAGAGCTAAACGAGCAAAAGGAAGAAAAGCGCGAGAGGGAACAAAATATCTAAGGAAGATGAGGCCAATGGACAAGAAAGCGTGAGGAAGCTGATCCAAGAGGACAGAGGCGGACGAAAGAGAGCGTGCAATCAGTAAGATGTCTAGTCCCATAAAATAGTGAGAAATTGGTCATTGTATTTTCTGGAGTTGTGAAGGAAGAGATTAGAGACGAGTAAGAGTAAGTCGTTCGATCGTCCTCCCTTCGAATCTACGGCGCGAATGGTCGACTTGGAAATTTGCGATCTAATCTACTCTGCAATTTTTAACATATTAGTCGAGTATTTTACCAAATGGATAAAAAAAACAGGAAAAAGAAATATAAAAGATGGAAAAAAAATGGTCAATTTTCGTGGATTTCTCGTACATGGGCCATCGCATCGCTTGAAAAACGACGCTCGATGTCTCTGGAAGCAGTGCTCGTGACGCGGAGTATCGACAATTCACGAGTAATCGCGGCTGAATCCGAAAAAAATGGAGAAGCTATACGTATGTAATAAATTGGAAAAACCGATCCGGGCCATCAGTCGCGCGCGATCTCCTAGAGAAAGACTTAAATCCAGTGTTGTAACACGTCTAACCTAACCCTATACAATAAGTGTATGTATATATATTTTTTTGCTCGATTTTTTCGTTTTATTTTATTTTATTATTATTATTTTTCTTCGTGTCTTTCTCTCTCTTTTTTTTAACGAGACGCATACACACGCATACATACAAATGTACATACGAGAGATAAGTTTAGTAGGACTCGTTCGCGATTCTTTCTGCTTTTTTTTTTTTTTTTTATTTTGTTTCTCCGTTTCGTTCCTCTCGTTAAGTTGCCGGTCACTTTCAGCTCCCTTGTCGAACAATGATCTCACTAGTATTAGAGCTAAGGAATTCTACATTTAATAAATTAGTGCTGAACGAACTAGTCACTAAGGACGATGGTAAGAAATACCGAGCAACCGAGAGGCAGACGAAATATGCGAGGCGATCGGAATTTTCTCGGAGAACAAAGTCAGAATCGCGATTCCTTTTTGGATGATGAGGTTTAGGTGGAAAATTTCTCGCTTCGTTTTTATTTGCGTGTCTTTTTGAATAGAAAGAAGTCAATCTGGCCTTTAATACCCCTATTGCGTTTAATAAATTTTACGTGATTTAATCGTATCCTTAAATCGATGTATCTTTTTCTTCTGTATGAAATTTTAATGGAGATCTTTCTTTTTTTTTTTTTTTTGGTCTTGTTGATCGAGATAAATTTTTAAGATTTTGACGAATTTCCATTATTATCTAATACGATAGGGGGGTTAAACGAATCAGAGGAATAATGGAATAAGTTTGGTAATAAAACAAATGAAATCTTACAATTTACGTATCCTATGATTATCCTATTCGATTCAATTCACTAACATCATTAACTAGTAAATTATTGCGAATAAGAACATGCAATAGCGCTGTATCTTTCGCAAATCAAAGAATTCACTTCTATAGAGTCGAGCTTAGATTCTGCGTGATTCCGAACCATTCGACAATTTCCAAAATCTCACAATTTAAATACCGTAACACGCAATTACCGCTTAACTTTACGAACGGTAGAACCAATTTTCCAATAAAATTGGTCGGATTGACTTCTGAATAGTTCGAATCGCTTAATACAATTATGTAAAAGAGCAAGAGGAAAGCTCTCTGAATTTTTCAGCCCGAACAGCGTTAATTCTTGTTCTGCATGAAAAGAAGAGAAACCATTCCACAGCATTGGAATTATTTCGAGGCAAAATCGAACGATTTAAAAATTTGTTTAAACTGCCGAGTTTTGCGAAATATCATTGCGCGAATATTGCGTTCCGGAAAGGACGAACTCGATAAGACGAAAGAAGAAAGTGAAAAAGAAATGCAATTGTGTATTGCGAATTGAAACACGACCAAATAGGTATGTAGATATAAATAAACGGATATATCTGCGATAGAAAATAGCCGTGTCGTTTAACAACGTTCAATTTTGCCTCTGTACTGTATAGTGAGATACTCGAGGCACGCTCGAACGGTGCATAATAATTCGAGGGTCGCGAACCACCAGATGTGTTTGACGTCATTCGCCACTAGTTTTCAGTTGTATTAGTTAATTTATTTAATTCGACTCTCGACTCTGAACGCTCGAGTGTGCCATTTCAAATTCTACTGTTTCGAGAGTATACGTAACGGGTAGCGTATACGGACTTAGCGAAGTATCGAAAGAAGTATAGCGAAACATTTGAAAAATTCTATAGTAATGATTATTTGTATCGCTATTTTTTAATAAAAAATAGAAAAATATGAATAATTATTATTATGGTATATGTATATCTTTTTTAATATTAGGTGTGTAAATAAATTCGATGTATCTAGATTTAACAACTTTTTATAGGTAATTATTTTAGATTTAAATATTTTCCTCTCTTGTAAATTTCTTATAAATGTATAAATATCCTTTAAAGGAGCATCGTTCGTAACTGTGCCCAACAATCTTAAATATGGATTAGAAGATTAAAAATTAATATAGAAATTATTTTAACGATGAAATTAGTATTATATTCCTAAATAAAGCATTCGATAAACTTTCGTCGATATCGCATCAATTTAATTTACACGCCTATGTATTAAAACGCATGAAACGCGAATAAGTTTTCTTAAATAATAAAAGTCCAGATGTAACATATAAAACATTGATAAGTCTAGTGTAAAAATATTAGAAAATTCATTATACTTCTTCCACCAAGTATTCATAAATATCATTTCACAAGCGCATTTATGTACATAGTTTCTCATTTTCTCGTCACTCATGTTCAATCACTGTAAATAAATCCTACATTCGCCACGGGTCCTGTATAACGAGAAACGATTTACATATTTATATCAATCGAATAGTTACTTGTTCGCAATCTCATTCCTCCTTCCTGTTCTGTCACGTCTATCATAGAAGATTGCGATTCATGCGAGACACGTGGCGAGTTCTTGCGTAACCGGCTTGCAGATAGCGATGGGATCGATTTTCGCGTGCTGTCAAAACATATTCATGGAGATTGTTGTCCAGTTCTATCTGCTAGAATTTGCATAAAAAATACACGAACGCTTAAACTGACACATTTTTGTTCGATTTTTTTTTACCCTTCGAGATTTTTCATACTCATTTTACCCACTCATTTTACCTTTTCTCCTGCTCCAAAATATTTGATAATTATAATATTTACAATGAACAGAACGATGTATTTCATTCTTGCGATCTTTTAATCCGTACTCTTTCGAAGCTTTAATCAAAATCCGAGGGTGGAAATTCAAAATTCAATTTGAAAACGTGGTTTTATGGTTGATGGCTTGATATCTTTCTCTTAAATATCTACAAGTGGAAAAAATATCTCTAGGATTTAATGTCTCCTGGCTTTTGTATCGCACAGAGGGTGAAGAGGCTCCCTCGATGATAGATAATCCGATATACCTATCAAGTAGGTGAAATTGGAAGGAAACGCAATACCTTTGCCTGACGCTAGAACTATCAGAATGGTGAGAGTGACAAATTTATAATTCTTCATAGGAATTTTACATATTCCGACGATTTGAACGATTCTTTTGCAAAATATACGAATAAAAGCTTATCTTGTCCCTTGCATTATAGTTTCATCGTATGCTATCCATTTTGATTTTCTTTTATTACAAATTTTTTGTACTTTATCTTTTATCAGTATTTCTAGTACGGAGTCGTAATACGTTTTAAAATCTCGAAACCTATATTATATTTTATATAGTTATAGGATATTTAGGATAGAATTTCTATGATATTTGTTAGGCAAAAATCGAAGAAAATGGTTTTATAGTAGATAACGTTAATTGATAAATGCCTGTAACGTAATATATTTCATAAAAAATAATTAGCTTTTAAACAGCCAATTGCCTAATTTTGAAAAACCTAGTAGAAATTAATAGATTTCAAAGGGAACGTTCGCCAAGTGTCTTTTGTAGAAGAATTATTGTTTCTGAGAATGTATTTTGGCGCATCTTATGGCAGATTGAACCATTAACAGGTCACGTTGATGCCAACGTGTCGAACACGCTAGGCGCGCACAAAGAGCGTGAACGAGCACAGCCTCCTCGTTCTCTGGCCAGTAGAAAGATGTTTGAGAATTCGGTCTTTATTAGGCGATCTCGTGACAGATAACACGCGGCACTCTGTGGTGCTTCTTTAAAATCAGAAATCGCTCTTGTTAGCACGCTTGTAGTTAAGAATTATTATCCACTTGTTACTCGAATCTCTAATACCTACTTTGACCGAGAAATACGAATTCCTATAAAATAAGGAGAAAATCCTGGAATTCATAGAATTTAATAATCGTCAATCGTGTTCATTCCCTAACGGAGATCAACGCTATAAAGGCAAGATATCAGGCATTTAAAAAAATTGAATCTTCGTGAAATATTAATATCGCATAAACTTTTTATACAAGGGAATCATGGTTTGGTTTGAAGTTATTGAAAATGTATTGATTGGATGAAAGAGCGACTTTGGGGAAAAGAGGAAACTTTCACATACAGATTTGTTCAAAAGTTACAAGACGATTTATCGTTATTAGACTATAGATGTTTGTGTAATTATAGAAAATTTAATCAAAGGATCAAAGATGCACCGAAAGAATTTTTCACTTAGTTCACGATAGAAATATCACGTTAGAAGTTGAAAGTATTTTTATCAGCTCGATAACAAGAGAGGCTAGAAAGATTTGCAGAAACGTTAAAAATCCAATATTCTTCAAATTGCAAAGCATAAATTCCGAGAATATAGCACACTGCGCTCGCTCTCCTCTCTATAAAACCAGAATTTATAAAACCATAACCTTCAACAAGCAAAGGCGGTATTAATTATTACGACGTGTATAACGGCCGTTTCGAGGAGTACTTTACAGATCCAAAAATACTGTCTTTGAAAGCGCGCAAGACCACACGACACGCGTCGTTCTAGGCGCAGAAATAAACTTTACGACTACTCGCAAAATCTGTTTCTCCGCGACGTAGGGATATGAAAGAAAAAGAACAAAAGAAACGACGTCTTAGACGAATGACAGAAGCGAAAGAAACTTTTATTATCCGAAAGATTTACGTTTGCTGTATGTTCGTTTCGATCCCATCACTACCTGCACGATGCCCATTATTCCGGCAGCTATTAACCGCTGCACACGGTTCGCTTGTAAATTGGATGATAGTAGCAAACCCACTACGGGACATCGTTTCTCTCTCGCAATACTCCGTGCGAGTGCACTTTCGGCCACAAGCACAGTGCGGAATGCAGTCGACAAAAAACGAAATAAACATTGTTCGATCTTGATCTTATTAGTCGATGAATATCATCGGTCTTTGAGTAAATAATATGTAAGTAAATAATAAATGTAAGCAATAATTCCCTCGATGATCGACAGAGGATTAGTAAGAATCGTTCGTGCATCAGAATCTAATCGCTTGAAGATTCGCTCACTCGATAGTTATATTCTTGTTTGTCAATTCTCGTTAAATAGAAAGACGCGTATGATTTTAATCTCCAATTAAAAAGTCCCTTCCCTTCTTTGAAGAATAAAAAAAGAAATGGTCCAAACCACGACTGTAATTTTTATCGTTCCGAGTCAACAAGATATTGTATTACATTGTTATGTAAGTTTTGTTCCGCTACAAACTGTTACGCCGTATGTTGTTAATTTTTTTAACGAAAATCATTCGTAACCGCGACTCGATCGAAGAGTGAATTTCTGACGCCTATTGTAAGAAAATTTTTAAAGAGACACAAAAATTCTGCTCTTTGTCAAATGTCAGCGCAATATCTGACGAAACGGAAGGGAAACAAAATGATTTCTGCGTGATACTTACGAAAGAACGGTAAGATTGTTCCTGGCATCGGCGCTATTTACTTAAACGTCATCGCGTGTAGCTAGACAAAGAGGTAGTCATTCAAGACATCTCAAGTGAGCCAGGGAGCAAGGCAAACGCTCACTTCGCATCCCCTGATATCGAATTTCGAGGAAGCTGCACATTGTATCCATCTTTTGATCTTTGCCCTCGATCGATCGAAATGTCGCACTGCGAAACGTCAAAATATGGTCTGCAAACCTGCGAAAGTGGCCTCAGGACGTCCGAACCTGTTCCGCGAACGTTGCCCGCGAATGCGACCTCCGAACGTGCGTATCTAGTGTGCGAACATGGTCTCTGAACATGGCCCACGAACCTGGTCCGCGAGCGTGCGAATGTGACTTGCGAACGTGCCAACGTGCATACCTAATCTCCGAACATGGCCTGCGAACATGGCCTGCGAACCTGATCTGCGTGGTCCACCAGCGTGCGAGTACGACCTGCGAACGTTGTCAGTGAATTTTTATTTTTGTTCTCAATAGTCATCGAAATGTCGCATTCTGCTAAGTATCTGCAGATGATGCATGGAGTGCAAAACTCGAAACGCGTAAGATCGTTCGATTTTTCATCCAGGATCTCTTGCTTTCATAAAGAATTCGTCATCAGATCGTTTCTTTAATTAATTCGAACGTACAAATTTTTGGTCGCGAAATTGGCAAGTAAAATTTTGTATTAGCCTCGTACACGTGCATCGTACATACATGGGCGATGATGTATTAATTTCGTTTAAATGCAGTGATTATTTGTAAGTCATAAGTGGTGTTCTATTATTCGAACGGAGATACGGAGAGTGTGAATCAATGCTAGAGTGTCTCAACCCTTGAGATTAATGGGATATGTCTCAAGGCAATTTTCATAAGCAACGCCGAGAGTCGTTATAATTTTGAAACCACGCATCGAGATATATTGGATATATGTATGCATGAGTCCCTCAGAAGCGAAATTTGACGTTCAATTTGATTATCCGTGTAAATGATTAGCGTGCAACTGCCCGAAAGAGATCAGATTATCACTAAACTGCGGATTTGTATGCAAATGAATATTTTTATGAACGTAGTTTGGAAAATGGAAAAAATAGAAAATTGAAAATCATGGCTTAACAAATGGTTCTCCCAAGTTCGATCGTAAACTCCAAAATATTGCAGAGGAGAGTTTTGCTCCGTTTGCGAAACCTATCGTCGTATGGTGTAATTTTCTTTACAAATTCACCAGTGTGTTTGCAAAGATTAATTGCATTCTTTTTAAATGCAATTGAGCATTTATTCGATATTTATTTGCAAATATACGGTGTGTATTTATTAAACGCAAATGAAACCTGCCTTCTAGTGAAAAGTGATGACTATTCGTATTTTTATTTCGATGTCGTAACACCGCAATGCGTCTCGAGGTGAAATTATGTTATGTTTTGAATATTTTGCTTACGTCTGCAAGAGAGTAAGTACGTAGGATGATCCACATTGTTGCGATATTCCAGTTGCGTTCCATGATTTCACGACAAAATATTTCAAACAAGAGCTCAATTTATAATGTAAACGTAAAAGCATTACGATGCAAATAAATGAAATATGTTTTCGAAATTTCAACTATGGTAATTCATTTTTCATTCGAAATTAATAAATTTTGTTTCAGAAGCTTCGTTATTGAATTATCAAAAACAGCCTAAACATTGCGGCGATCTACAAATAAATCACTGTACATTGTAGAAATAAATTTTTACTTTTAGTTAATTTAAAACGTCGAGGAATCTAAAAGCTTGTAAAGTATTAACATCTGTGAATAATAAACGAAAATGAATAATACGATGGATAAATAAATAATAAATGATAATATAAAAAGAATATATGTGGATAATAATACAATAATAATATACGAATAATAAACACTAATAACGATAAATAATAATGGATGATAATATATCAATAATTAAACGCACTTGTCCGAAATTTCAACTATGGTAATTCATTTTTCATTCGAAATTAATAAATTTTGTTTCAGAAGCTTCGTTATTGAATTATCAAAAACAGCCTAAACATTGCGGCGATCTACAAATAAATCACTGTACATTGTAGAAATAAATTTTTACTTTTAGTTAATTTAAAATGTCGAGGAATCTAAAAGCTTGTAAAGTATTAACATCTGTGAATAATAAACGAAAATGAATAATACGATGGATAAATAAATAATAAATGATAATATAAAAAGAATATATGTGGATAATAATACAATAATAATATACGAATAATAAACACTAATAACGATAAATAATAATGGCTGATAATATATCAATAATGAACGCACTTGTCCGTAGGAACGCGTTACTTCAACTGCAATCATCCAAAACTCGAATGGCGTCATAATTAATACGTAATAATAATTCCATCTATACCCATTCTTGACCTCAATAACATTTTTAGTGACGATAAAACGATAAACCGAACAGAAAATCCAACTATCCAATTAAAACAAACCCGATTGCAAAGTCGGTCTGGCGACACGTTCAAGCTGATAACTTTCTCGTTAAAAGTACGAAAGATCGTGATTAATATATGGAGTAACCGAAAGACCGGCGAATCGACGATCTCGCTTTCTCGATTCGAGGAAACAGCTGTTTTGTTATTTGTTGCAAGTTAGTCGACGCAGTATCATCGGTGGATATGTGTCAGATTCGAGTGGCGTTATTCACGACGATGTTGCTGGCGATGGTCGAGATCTCGATAGCCGACACGATAAGCCGACTCTCTTTACAGTGTAAAAACGTCGCCAGAGATGCGATTATGAATAGCTGCAAGGGAGAAAGGATAAAACGATCCTCGGAGAATGTCCAGCTATTACTTCGTTATCTACGTGAAGGTAATGTTCTACATGGTTGTTTATATTTATATTGGTAGGAATTTTTTAATTTTCTATTAACACAAATCTTTGAATATTCAATTTTGAATATCGAAAGTTGAATATTTAAAGCGAATATTTAAAATTATTTCTTTTCTCATGCAACAATGTATAGTGTATACGTATTTTCTTCGTAATGGTTTACCAGATCAGGAATATAAAAGATCAACGAACCGAAAATTGATTTCCTTTACAGAGAATGTCGATGTTTCACAACGTCCAGAAGATCTCCTCAACTTCAGCTTAGGCTCCGACGAATTCGAAGAACTTGTGAATGAGGTCGGCTACAGAATACCCAGAAGTTCGGAGAGTCTGAGCAGGAAGATCTTCCAAAGCGTTGCTATGAAATGCTGCCCGAATCCGAAATTATGCTACGATAATCCAGGAATAATTCCTTGCATGGGATATTAACGACAACCTTGCGGTTCATTATTCAACCTTTTTACAGTTTAGTAATGAATCGCGAGATTATCATTGATATGCCCTGCGAGCAACTTTAGTAATTTTTATAATTTTAGTACGAAAGAGAGTTTAGTCATTTTCGAACAGAGAATCCGAACGACGATTGTTACACGATCTATAGTACTTAAATTTTCAGAACCCTTGAGAATCTTTGAAGGAATAAAGTACTTGTTGACTAAGATGTTGTGTTTGGTCTAAAGATTTTGCTCACTTTATTCAAGTCAATATAAATTGTATTTAATTGGAATTTTATATTCGCACACGTAGTAGATAATAAGTTCTCCACTTCGGAATAATTATATCGTTATAACAGAGGAAGGTAGAATTTTGAAGAATGAATGGTTAAGCGAGATAATTGCCGACTTAATACAGTTTCTTATCATTACGTCATTAAAAAAACGTAAGAAATTCGAACATATATGTATAAGTAATCGTGCACTGTTTGATCACGTATTAAAGCGTTTAACTCTATAGGAATTTGGACAAATTGTTCAACCTTATCGTTGATTTATCCTTTCACAAATTTCTCAATCTCGCTGTTAGCGTCGAACTTCTTAAAAGGTAACCGATTTATTTTCACAAGTTTATTCATTGTGAGAAGATGGTGTTAATACGGTGAAACTGCATCTATCTGAAGGTAAACTGCTACGAAAAATCGTAGTTAATGGGAAGAATCGATTATTATTATAGAAATTATCATCTGAGCTACTAGTCTTCTATAGATGCGGTTAAATAAAATCGCAAGAAAAGCTGGACGAAAGTAACGTTTACGACATTCCCTCTCCTCTACATTTCAATTTACAGAGTTAATTGAAATTGCTTCAGGGGTATTAAATTATATGCATAGACCGTAAAACGACGAACGAAATACCAATTACAAGCGGAAACTGAATCGCTCGAAACGAGACAATAGCTCGTTCGACTATAGAAAATGATTCGGGCGATCGAAACAACAAAGGAGACGCCGACAGCGTGACGAACGCGAAGCTCTTTGTGGCAATAATGAGTGATATTCCCGACGATCGGGCTGAAACTCCGTGAAACTACGCCAATAAGAGATAAAAAAGGACGGTGCCGATTATGGCGGAGAGATGGCCAGAACGAGTTAAACGCGTGTCTGACCCCCTTCGTGCGTGCAACGCCCGGTGCAATAGAAGTTAATCGAAAAAAGTAGGTAAGACAGAGACGAGAAGCAATTGAGGATCGGCTCCGGCGTCACGTCGAGACGCTTGCAATTAGCCGGCGCGCGCGCGATCTAGCTGCTAATTTCGTCTGACGCCATAAAATCGCTTCATCGAGCTGGAATCTCGAAAAATTAACAGCGACCACCAATAGGAATTTCTCTAATCGTGTCTAACGAGATCGATTGCTTTTCGCTGGTTAATAGTTTATATTAGGTTGTTCCAAAACTTTCTTTCGTTTTATAGGAAAATAATAGGTGCATTTTTGCATGCATTTTATCCATTTTTTGTTGTCCACCTATCGTTTCCTTATAAAACGAAAGAAACTTTTGAGACAACCTAATATCCACGCTAAATTTTCAATATTTACCATAGAAAATTTGTATGGCTACATGTACATGTATTATATAAGATATTTTATTGGTTCATGAAACGATGTGTAGCATATGATATAGAATAACGTAACAATGCAATATAAAATTATGTAATATTTAGGTATTATGAAGTTTCATTGATGTAATAGTTTCACTGAATATCGATGTTTATCGATGTAATGAATAATCGAAAAAAGTTTGTTTCATATTACACAATTTGCTGTTACGGATGCGCACTCTTAATCCGCTTGAAGATATTAGCCTGTTTCCATATAGATCATAATCCGATTACGATTGAAATTCGCTCCAGTATTTGCTTTTATTCTTTCGACAACGAAACAAGGTTCTCTTATTACAATAAGATTTGATTGATTTTTGAAAACCTATTAAAAGCTTTCGTACTTATAATTCTTTCAATTTGATGCTTTTTCTTAATTTTTTCAATTTCACGAAAATAATATTCGCAGGAAAATGCGAAGAGAACGTAAAAGGAAATTGGTTTCGCATATGTTAAATGGAAAATTTTTATAGACATACGTCATCCTCGATAAAATTCTACGTGGAAAGAAAGATATGCAAAAAGAAAGATATACCTGCCAATCATAGAGATCTGATCACGTATACATATATGATAATATGTCATATGGTCATCCTGTTTATCAATGAAAAATGTTGTAATTATTCGAAACGCAACATAATTATTTTTGAATGTTCTATATAAGTGATAACGCGATTATGCAATAGCCTCGAGCGATTCTATTTGCAACAAAATGACTCCAATGCCATAAAGCAAGATAATATCCATTTTTCTTACAAGAATTAAATCGCTAAATTGTTGTTTCATTTTTATTCTCTTAAATAGTGGAATTGTTCAAAGTATTTTTATCGCGTGTAATACTTCGTTGGTGAAGTTCGCGAACGGGTTATTCGCTTATTTGAACGCAGTTGCAATCTATTTAGTTCAGTTTGTTTTCTAGGTCAGTAGTGCTCCACTTGAGGCAGTTCGCTAATCGAGATGGTTTATCTTTGAAGGAAATAAATTAATAATATTTAGTAACAATGTATCTCGTTCGATTAATAGGTTAAACGTTTTATTTAGTAAGTATACGCTTTATTTCTTGTATTTTTCTTCCTTAATTTCATTTCGCAATTATTTGTGGGAACAATTTTAATTGTACATTTTTTTTACGAATCTTTGCATGAAAACAAAGATAAGATGCGAGTGAATACCTGCTTTTCAATAGAATTGTAATTTAATCAGATAGTTCGATTAATTATGCAAATTAAGAAATTTTCAAAAAAACATTTAAATGTTTGTAATTTGCAATACATTTATTATTGGATCTTTAAATTTGTTATTAGATCTTTAGCAAAATTTCAAATAGTACCAATTTAAAACACAAATTTTTGCCTTAACAATATTAATAATTAAATTAACATACACTTTACTTTTATATTCATCTAAAACAATCGTCTCTTTAATATTAAATACAATTAAGAAAATGACGTGTTTACGTATTTTCTGTGATCAGTGACATTTAATAACTTTTTAAGAAGTACGAACAATTCAATATTACGTAAGTATAAACATTCTTCAGCGTATGATTTACATACAGATTTTATAGAAACATTTCTTCGTACATTTGTATTAAAACATTATCGTTTGTTGTTTTAAAATCGAAGTACTGTAGAATTAAAGAAGAAGGAATGTCAGTAAATCTTATATTTGCACAAAAACAAGATATAAAGAATATTTTAAAAAATAAATAAAATGAATTCAAAAATATGCGATATACGTGGAAAGCGTAGACCGTGGCGCTATCTATTCCTAATCCGAATCGTCCCCTTGCGCAGGGGTTTGACACGTATGCTGTTTTCCTTGTTTCGGGATTCGTATATGTCAGTTGACCAGTTGAAAGATATTGTTGCTTTTTGTTACTGCACGATTTTCTTTTGATCAGGTATGTCAAGCTCGATAAACACAATCTATAGTATCGTCTTCAATATGGCAAAGTAAAGGTATAGTGGAGGGCAACCTAACCTCACTTTCAATATATTTTCCGAATAATATGTCACATGATCAATTTTGATTATTTAGTCGAAAATCATACATAGATTTCTTAATTTTCAGGTCGTAGAAGAAAAAGATTTCTGACATAGTGTAGAGTAACCGCAAAAATGAGTACTATAGCTGAACAACCTTGCTATACTTTGATAAACGTTCCAACCGATACTGAACCATTAAACGAACTTCAGTTAAAACAAGATCTGGAGAAAGGCGATGTTCAGACAAAAATCGATGCTCTTAAGAAAACCATTCACATGATTTTGAGTGGAGAACGTTTGCCTGGACTTTTGATGACTATCATTAGATTTGTATTACCATTACAAGATCATACCATAAAGAAACTGCTTTTGATATTCTGGGAAATTGTACCCAAAACTTCTCCCGATGGAAAATTGCTTCAGGAAATGATTTTAGTTTGCGATGCTTATAGGAAGGATTTGCAGCATCCTAATGAATTTGTTAGAGGATCGACTTTAAGGTATTAATATATCGATCGCTTTACTTTAGTTGTTGAAATGCTAGACTAATTTAAAAATATGCTTGTATATTTCAGATTCTTGTGCAAATTGAAGGAACCAGAACTTTTGGAGCCTCTAATGCCCGCGATAATTGCGTGTTTAGAGCATAGACACTCTTACGTTAGACGTAACGCAGTCCTGGCTATTTTTACTATTTACAGAAACTTTGAATTTCTTATACCAGATGCTCCAGAATTAATAGCAAAATATTTAGAGGGAGAACAGGATATGTCTTGCAGGAGAAATGCATTCCTGATGTTGTTACATGCTGATCAAAGCAGAGCACTGGCTTATTTAGCAGCTTGTTTGGATCAAGTGCCCAGCTTTGGCGATATATTGCAGTTGGTTATTGTAGAATTAATTTACAAGGTGCATATATTTTAAACAAGCTCCTACTGGTAGTAAAAAATCGAATTTCAAATATTAATAAACGTATATTTTTATAGGTTTGTCTTGCAAATCCATCAGAGAGAGCTCGTTTTATCAGATGCATCTATAGTTTGTTAAATTCACCCAGTGCTGCTGTACGTTACGAAGCAGCTGGTACTCTGGTTACACTATCCAGTGCTCCTACGGCGATCAAAGCTGCAGCTTCGTGCTACATCGAATTAGTTGTTAAAGAAAGCGATAATAATGTTAAATTGATTGTCTTGGATCGTTTGATCGCAATGAAGGATAGTCCTGTTTATGAGAGGGTCCTTCAAGATTTGGTGATGGATGTACTCAGGGTTCTAGGTAGATTTCTGAAGACAAATAAAACTAGTAACTCAAAATATAAAAAATTGCTTAAGGCTTTAATTCATACTTTAGGTTCTCCAGCATTGGAAGTTAGAACAAAAACATTAGCTCTAGCGATGGATTTGGTAACAACACGCACGATCGAGGAAATGGTACAATTACTGAAGAAAGAAGTGCTTAGAACAGCTGGCGGAGAACACGAAGACGCTGGTCGATATCGACAATTACTCGTTAGAACACTACATGCTTGCTCTATCAAATTCTCGGACGTGGCGGCTACAGTAATTCCAGTATTAACAGATTTCTTGTCTGAGAATAACGAGGCCGCTGCTACTGACGTTCTTGTGTTTGTTCGCGAAGCTATCCAACGATTTGAAAATCTCAGACCACTTATTGTAGAGAAACTGCTTGAAGTACGTATTAAAGAAGTAAAAATTAACAAATTAGTATTCTTTTTCATATCTCAACAAATCAATTTTTAATCTTGCGTTTTGTGTATAGGTATTTCCACATATAAGATCGGTAAAGGTACACAGAGCAGCGTTGTGGATTCTTGGTGAATATGCAACGTCGAAAGAAGACATAGAAGCTGTACTGAGTCGTATACGGGCTGCTTTAGGAGAATTACCATTATTGGAAGCGGAGAATAAACGTCAGGCTGGTGAGAAATCAACAGAAGATGGAAGCGCACAAGCTACACCAGCACAGTTGGTCACGTCAGATGGCACATATGCTAGTCAGAGCGCATTTAGTGCGGCGTCCTCACGTAATTATTTATTACCATTTACCTAAGTACTTTAGTATGTTGTTGTTTTTTTCACTAGAAAATGATTAAAATATTTGGTTTTCTTCAACAAAAAAGAAAAGAGCCGATCTATTTATTGATTTCAGATACTTTATAACATTTATTTTTCTAATATTACAGGCAAGAAAGAAGAAAAACGCCCAGCATTAGTTCAATACATGATGGAAGGTGATTTCTTCATAGGCGCGTCTTTAGCTACAACCTTAGCTAAATTAGCGCTTCGTTATAAGAGTCTTGAAACAGATGTGCAAAAGAGCAATCGTATGCAGGCTGAAGCGATGTTCATGATGTCCAGCGTAATGCAGTTGGGTCGTTCAGGTCTCCCTGCTAAAGCAATAACGCACGATGATGCAGAACGTTTGTCCTTATGCTTGAGATCATTGGCTTGCCCGACGACACTTGTACAGAAAGTTTTCACAGAGGGATGTCGTGAAGCTCTTGGCAGAATGCTAACAGCGAAAGCTGAAGAAGATTCACAGAATCAAAAGGTTCTTTTTCAAATCTACCTAATATATTTTTCCTTAATTCTTATATAGTCTTGGTCTCAGTACTTGTGTCATATAAATATTTTTAATGCAAATAGTACATTCTTTTGTTCATACAGGCAAAGGAGAAGCCAGGTAGCGTTGTTCAAGTAGACGACGCAATACAATTCTTACAGTTGAGCCGTGGTTCGGACTTGGCAGGTGGAGCTGGTGACGTATTCGAACAAAGTTTGAGTGCTGCTGTCGCTGGAAGATCCGGTGCTAGTGGAGATACGCAAACTCCTTTTGCTTTGAGCAAGGTTACCCAATTAACTGGCTTCTCAGACCCCGTTTATGCAGAAGCTCTCGTTCATGTTAATCAATACGACATTGTACTCGATGTATTAATCGTTAATCAGACCGAAGATACTCTGCAGAATTGCACGTTAGAGCTTGCTACGATGGGTGACTTGAAACTTGTAGAGAGACCGCAGCCTATTGTGCTTGCTCCTCGAGACTTCACAAGCATTATGGCAAATGTGAAAGTGGCATCCACAGAAAATGGAATAATATTTGGAAATATAGGTAGTTAATAAAGATTCGTGCTGCTACTTTGTTTATCAAAGACATATAAGAACGTGAATCATCGATTTTCAGTATACGACGTATTCGGCGCGGGATCTGATAGAAGCGTAGTGGTGTTGAATGACATACATATCGATATCATGGATTATATAGTGCCAGCAACGTGTACCGACCTGGAATTCAGACAAATGTGGGCAGAATTCGAATGGGAGAACAAGGTGTCTGTAAATACGACGTTATCAGACTTGAGGGAGTACCTCGCTCACTTACTAAAATCTACAAATATGCGCTGTCTCACTCCAGAAAAGGTACTGTATTTTAAATTTAATTTTTTTTATAAATATGTATATATATATTTTTCATGAAACTTTAATCAACTTTAAAAATAGTGAAAAAAATTATAGCAAGATTCTTAAAAAAAGGAAACATTTGCATTGTCATTAACGGTGGCAAGCAAAACCTTAAATGTCAAATTTCTAAAAATAGGGGAACAAATATATTTTCAGGCCCTTTCTGGACAATGTGGTTTCATGGCAGCGAACATGTACGCGAAATCGATATTCGGTGAGGATGCATTGGCGAATATGTCCATTGAGAAACCACTGAACAAACCAGATGCCCCAGTGGTCGGTCATATCCGTATTAGAGCGAAAAGTCAAGGCATGGCGTTGTCGTTAGGCGACAAAATCAGTTCTACGCAGAAAGGTCCACAAAGCAAAGTGGTGCAAGCCGCTTAGAGATTATAGTTACTTGACCTATGGTATCCTCAGTATTCAAGTTATTTCTAAGGTGGAAAAAACGTGTAGCCAATCGAGTTCGTTCAGATGAAAGAACACGTAAAATATTGTCAAAATGGCAATAGCTATCTGCCTTCGTCAATTCCATGATTCAAAGTTTCTTCGAACGTCACGATGTTGAGATATATTTTATACGATTAGTGCATTAACTTATGCGTTCTTTCAGTTTTGTTTCCTCGTGCCCAACGCCATCGAACCACAATACCGATTGTACCCGTGAGCGAAGAAATATATATATATATATATATACGATACTTTAGCTGTACAAGCTTGTATTTTATTCCGTTAAATTGACGTTAAATTTCTAATACATACACATATTTTTTAAGAAATAAAAAATGAATACTTTACACCGTCTTTTCGATGCTGATTTATTATCTCCTCTACGTATGTCGTAAAAATGTATAGTATACAATTTGTCTTTTTAAAATGTTGGATTTAACAGTTTACTTTAAAGAATATAAAATAAAGAAATTCAGTTCATATGCCTAAATGAAATTTCATAAGCTATGTTTGTTTTATATTATTTATTCAGTGTTTCACAGCCAGCCACCTCTTCGGGGCGACCTATTATTCGATACTCGTGGTGATCGAGACGTTACGTCCACTAATTTTTCTTTATCCTCTGGCATGTTTAAATTCTTTTTCGGACTCAGCGTAGGTTTTAGTCGCGACTTTATCGTTTTGCCATCCGTGTGGGCAGATAACGTCGATTCTGTGTCAGTGTTAGGTTTCTTCATGGCCCTCACTGGTGAACCGTATGAAGACTGCGGATTGTTCATTGCGTGGATGGGGAGTGCTGATGATGTTTCTGTAAACACAGGTATTATTAAAAGAAAAAGTTCATTTCTTCAAATGGAATCGTAACTACTAAATTAAAAAGAAATAGAGAAATTAATTTCACAAGTCGCAATAGAAACAGCTTACAGAATTTTTATAAAATTTTCTACTCAAGTACGCACAAAGTTTAATGGGAAACAAACATGGAGACATTGAATAAAAATATATCCATTTTCTTATTTTCATTTACAAACATCATAGATATGTAACCGAATTTCTTTTTATACAGAGGATCAACGAAAACATTTATCTATATTGATTTAGTATTATTATTTATCCGAGTGAGAAAACAGTTCCCTTGTTCCTTGAAAACATTTATAGGAGCTTTGTGAAAGCAAGTCGTATTGATTAATTGTGCTGTGAATGTAGTAATAAAACAGGACTCTTTAAATAAAAATGACAAAGTTCTTACCAGTCGATTGTTGGTAGGCCGTGGTTGAAGAGTTCGCGGACTTCCTTTTGACGACTCGCGGCGGAGTACGAAGCGGTACTGGTGGTGCGATCTTAGCGGGCTTCTCATCGACATAGTCCATTGACATCACGGGCTTCGTCTATAAAGGAAAGCAACAACCCATTACGTGATTCCCCATAGACGGGATTCAAACATACTCGCATGCAAGGTACGAACAAATTGCAATCTTTGAATTAAGAAACTTGTGTCTTATAATTAAATTTATAGTATTTTATAAGTATTCAATTCTTTCATGATATATTAACAAAAAATGAAGACGTATTAACAAAAATCGAAGATTTTTAAAGAACTCCTTTCTTTGCATAATGAATTTGCTATTGGGAAGCAATATTTTTCGGAATTTTCATAGGTTTCAATTCGAATTTCGATAAAAAGAATTACGAACATCTTGAATTTGGAGAACTAATGTGAATTTTCACAAAATCTTTTTTTTAGCTTTATATTCAAAGATTAAGATTTTGCAAGAAATTTTTAATTTACGAAAGTTGATTAAATTCCGTGAAATCCAAAATTTTCCATTGGAGGATTAATAGGATTTTGCTTAAAATTGTTTTTGAAAAGTATAATCTTTCGAAAGAGAAATATCAGCATCAGGCTACTAATTTATGAAAGTTTAATTAACTATAATCGACAATTTAGATTATAAATAAATATAGAAACAGATAATAGACATATCGACATAAATAAATATATAAGTATATAAATTTTTATTTATCTAAAGTTTTAATACACAAAGTGATACTTACTTGAACAACAGTTTCATTATGGTTTGCCGTGAGAGTAAGAATCGGAGGTTCGGCCAATGTTTCATGCGATTTTTCCTCCGTTTCCACGATATCCTGAAGAACATGAAGAATCGTCGAGGCTGTGCTTTCAGGTAGCTCTACAGGCGGCACAGGTGGCAGAGGACTCTTATTGTTTAATCTCTGTGCTTCTTCCATGGCTGCTTTCAAATGCAATTGATTTTGAAGAGACATTTTGCTGTTACTTCTACCAATTTGAGAGCTTTTTATCGCGCTGTCCACGACCTGCGATATTTCATTAATCGTTTCTTCACTCACAACGAATCAAATGTTAATTTCATTACGTAAGTTTAAATACGATTTTCACCTGGCTCCAACGATGATTAGCAGATTTTAATACAGCTAATTTGGCAATCCTTTTCCATCTGGCGATGTTATCTTCGTTTTCGTCCGGTTGTTGAAGAGGATCTGGCTGATCTTCGGACTCCGTACCCGAGACAGGAACTGCTACCTGGAAGTCCTTCATCAGCTGCCGCTCCCAGACCTTCATCTTTTTGCCAAGAATGGCTGATTGTTGACAGAAGTGATGAGAATTAGTTGATTGTAGGAATTAATCGAAAAGTCGAACGAGTCATTGAACTTTTAATTGACCGCAGGAAAAGTACTTTATTTATTTCAATTCTTTTATTCTTATAAATATTCCATATTCATTCGTATTGTTTATCGATATATTCTTATTCCGTATTTTTATTTTGTATCCTATATTTTATATTTTTGTTTTAGAATTCCCTTATTTCCTCATTTGTCGTGCTTTTTCTACCAATAGTATATTTACTATTTACCAATTTATCAAACATCAAATACGTCACAGGGAACATTTAAAAATTTCTTTTCTCTTAAAATCCTCGAAATCACTTACTTCTTTCTTTAGTATCAGCCCCAGCGATATCCATGCCGTTCCTCTGTAAGATATCCAGCAATTCGCATCTCCAAGATGACAAATCTGATTTTAATTCGTGAACATCGTCCTCGGTAACAGGATCCATTTCGTGTTCAGAATGCGAGTTCACTACGTACCGCCATATCAGAGCTCTCATCACGGCTCCATACCTGATCACAGCAAACAATAGCGTCGTAAAATTCGTAAAACGCCATGGTGGATATGCTAACTCTTAGCTTACTAAGGATTCTTTCATCCAGGAGGATTATTAAAAGACTATAGTCTCATATTTAATATCCAACGAGGAATAATATCTTCTCGAACGTAGTATTTCGTTATTTTACTAAAACTTGATAAATTATTCTCTTTCAATTTCGCCGAAAGTAGAACTTTGTGTCGATTGTCAACTGAAATTGAACTATGAATTTTTCAAATAATCCACTGTATAGCTTGTAAGTCTCAGTATTATTATCTATTTGTATTATGCGATTAATTATTGTTAAAGCTCGATTATTACTTAGACTCGTGTGTCCGCTTGCGATCGCTCGTTTCTCTTTCGAATTTCTTCTTCTGCAGGCCGCACAGTCTGAAGAGTAATTTCGGTGGCGGAAGAATATTGAACGGAGGCGGAAGCGTATCGCCATCCTCGAAGTAGCTCATCCATAGCTTCGTCCGCGCGAACTTCCATTCCTTGTCCGCGCGTTCCTGTTTACATGGGATTTTACGAATAGAAATTCTCTCGTTCGTTCACGTTATCGAAAGTGATTTACCTCGATGACAGCGTAGCTGTTGCTCATCATGGCGATGAGAAGATTCAGCAGAACGATCACGTTGATCACAGAATACGAACCGAACATCAACAGGCCCCAGAATCGAGTGTAAGTCTTGATTCCTCAAAACAGAAATCGACATAACGAAACCAAGAGCTTTTTTAATGCGTATTAATCAAAATTGAGAATTATGATTTTACGAATTTATGATTTATTAAAAAAGGAACAGCAAGATAGATTTATAGCATAAAAGTTGGACGATTCTCTCTCGGTTTACCTGCGAGTTCGAAGCTTTCTATGCCAATTCCTCCGAAACTAGCCCAGAATAAACTCTGGCACGACTCGAACAGATTGCTGAATCTATTAAAGAATATCATAAAAAGGGTAATTATCGGATTGAATTGAGAAATTGGAGAAAATAATTTTTAGTAAATGATCGTTGATTACGATATACGAATACTAGCCTTCTCCATCTTAAACAGGACTCGCTGGTAGGATCCCAAGATGGGTCCGCGATGTTATCGTAGCATTTCCGTCTCTCCAATTCCGTGAAATACCAAAGCAGTTGGTTTAGGCCACAAGCAAAGGCGAAAAGTACTAACGTGTAGATGAAGAAGAACTTTACGATGTCTATCACCATTCTACCTAAGGATATCTGGAAGAAAACGTATTTTCCAACGATGATACTGGAGATCAAGAACGATGGAGCTTTTTAAAAAAAATCAGAATTGGAAACAGAAAGAGAATTTTGTTTAGATTTTTGTTTGAATTTTTAGGATCGTAGAAGGTTGTAATTTTGTAATTTTAGAAATTTTTCGGACTTTTTCCTTAACATTTTTGTTGGAATACGATATTCCACGCATAGGTACAAATACTCCTACACAGACACCCACGCATGCATTTGAACAGGACACTTACACAGGTCATACTCATTACTGTATAGAGAGTGGGGCTCAAAATATTTAATGAATCATGGGTCACTACCTACGTCTAGTCTAAGAGTAACTAGCCAACGATCAACAATTCTTACATACGTTATTAATTATATCACTCGCTTATATACATTTGGTTCTATAGTACTGTTTAATAAATATCACTGAATATTATTTTAACACAAACATTGTGTCTCCCACAGATTATTAATCTTAACTTTAAGATTAAATTCTAACAATCTTATTCATCTTGTGTACCGATACTTTTATTTATCTTTCTTTCAAATATTTCTGTTTCCTTTATCCATTTTATATATTTCCTTCTTAGCACTGTTTTTTTTCAATTTCTAATTGATTTTTTTTAATTAAAAAGGTTCACGATATCGGGAATAAGAAGTACCTGAAGAGGCCCCAAATGAGGATTGATACTGAACAAATGGATGAGTTTCAAAGCGCTGAAGATGTTAGCAGCTGCGAACAAACCCTCCGCTATTAGCTGAGGATCGAAATCGCTCCATGTTTCTCTCGGGACCAAAGCTGCCATAGGGTTCTGATTAATCTCCGCTCTCTGTTGAAGGTACGCAGCAGTTCTAAGAACCACAGTGGCGATGTAGAGAAAGTTTTTGGTGAAGTCGATGAAATTCCACATGTCTCGTAAATATGCCTTCAGGCCATCCACGTAGGCCTTGAAATTTGTAGCATATTAATTTTTGTTATTCGATTCTACAACATAATGTGTTAAATCTACTTTTCTAAAGTAAACTCGGTTTTATGTGTGTACATTAGTTTGATACGAAATCTTATTCCTTTTTTAAAATTTTCCAACTATTTGTTCATCTAACGAAGCTTCGCAATATTCGACAATTCCTAACACGAAAAAATTCTTTGCATTTTCGAGCTTATAATTCTACAGAATTTCACAGAATTAAAACCTAAGATGGTTGATGAAGTAGCTGTGGTATAATTTTCTCTGGATAGAGATTTTTCAAAGATTCCAAGATCATCTCCAATTTTTTAAACAACATACATTCGTTTTATCATTGATAGAATGTATTATACGTCTTTGATAGAGTATATATTTTTATATGAACTCGAAGGCCTCTAGTATAGTGTAATAAATAAAATAGAGAAAAAAGTAGAAAGTACTTCTCTCATTTCTTGCCAGATAAATCCAAGAACATAGAGAACAACTACACCCTCTAGAAACGAAGGGGCTGCGCCTCTTTGTCTTGCTAATTCCATCTCGATATCCCTTTTTGCCTTCTCGCTGCCGAATATCTTTACTATTTCCACTTCTGCGCGTTGCGACACCAGCATCAAGATAACTAAACAACGATTATTCATCGTCTGACTTGATCGTTTCGTTCCAACAATTATTAATATCATTGAGACTTACATAGAAAGAACACGTATGAGGCGGCGTGAACGAGAAATTTGACGAATGGCTTTCGCATCATTTGACCAGTTTTCGAGTTTGGCGCTAGTAAGTACATTATAGAGTAGAATGGAAACATGAGCGCAGTTTTTGCAAGAACACCGCACTTTTGCCACGTGGTCATACGCCGAAAGCCAGGTAGGCCGTCGTACCTTTGATGGACGAATCGGAAAAAGATAATTTAATTCAGAATTAATATTCTGTTCACACTCTTATACAATTATTAAGATCATTTAATAATTAACTACTCTCATAAAATATTTAATGGGTAGTCTGTTGGGTTATCTAATAATTAGCTATTACTAGATCGCGGACTTTTATGATGAATTATTTTAGTGTACAGAATGCATATGATACGTAAAAATATGTAAAATATCCAAAATGTAGTATATGTTGTAATATTTAGTGATCGAAATGAGTCTTTGGTTAGACTCTGCTTCTTTATGGGATCAATAATATAAATTTGCACAAACATCCGCAGTCTATCCATCGTATAGAGTCAGGTCAATTGGTAATTTTATAAGAATTAATATTTCTATTTTAACGAACCACTGGTTCTACAATTTGTGGCATAAGAAAACGAAAAATCTATTAAGTAACTGATTTTTAGGAAACCGAACTTCGCCCTAACTCTAAAGCTTAATTCAGTGACCTTTTCGAGGAGCAAGTATCTTTATTATCGTTACTATTCCAAGATTCTTTTGCACTAATTAAAATAAAGCTATATCTTTAAGAGAGATCTCTGAATATCCCTCTTAGTACAATCTCGTCATCCTAATGTCCTCTTCTTCCTCTGCTTCTTCTTTAATTTCCACCTCGCAAAATGATTTTTATGAATCACGTTTTAATATCGGTAATCGGTTTTAATATCAGTAAAACGTAACAAGAGGATCTGATAGTTACAGTGTAATTGGATTCATTGTTAATGTAATATAGGAAATAAAGTTTGCAAACAGCCAGTGGCAATTTCACGCGGATAATTCAGGAGTAGAAAATCGAGGGAACTTTGTAACGAACTCACCAGATCGCTGCCAACAGTTGCTGCACGTGGGAATGAGCGACGAAAGTTTTCTGCTTATATTGTATGGCCAATTCTAATCTAGCCAGCTGCTTCCTGGTGACCAAGTTCTCCTCATCCTCAGGATCATAGTTGAGGATCGTGTGCAATTCCGTGGTAGTTCGCACTTGTTGCAACAGATCAACGGCGAATCTAATTGAAACGAAATCGACGAAAGCTTTTAAGGATATTTCCAGATCTCCAAGGTTTACATATTACAAAGGACACTTTGTAAATTGAAGAGAAATAGCCATACTTTGTGCATTTACTTTTTTATAATTGCAACAGTTATATTGTGTTATATTATTTTTTTAAATACAGCTTTACGTCTTTGAAAAATATACGATGTTTGGTAACACGTTGCAGAAAATTGAAAATTCTACAAACTGTGTTTATTTACAATCCTGAAACTCTTTTGGGAAATTTTAAATTTATCCACGCGACGAAATGAAAGGTAAAAACTAAATGAAAGAGAATGAAATTTACCTCTCCACCTGTCGTCGAAGCTTCAGATATTCGCCCCTACTTTCCGGTTCGGCGATCGTCAGTTCGCGAAGTTCCCAGCTTAATTGAAAAGCTGTTAGCAATGGATCTGGCGAGCTGAGCGCTATTAAGCTTGGACTTGCCAATGCTTTGTACTCGGAAATCCTCGTGGACGAAAGTCTGAGTGGGTCGCCTGGTATAAAAACGAATGATAATGTCAGCGTAATATACGTTTTAAATCAGATTCAAGTTTCTGGATTTATATAACTTTGTCATTTTTATAATTGCACTTCGAAAATTGTTAAGTAATCCTTTTACTTTCTTCTTCTTAAACCTTTAATTGTCACGCTGAAATGGAAATACGTTCGTAGCAATGGAACTTAACTTAATCGAAGATTACTATACGCTTGACGTCACGCGCTACTCGACGAACAAATTATGACAATGTTTATGACGGCTAAATTTAATGTATGAAATCTAAAATTCGTTCAGAGAAAACTTTACGAAAATTTATTCTTTTTCTCGTTCGGAGAAGTTGCACGAAAGCACGAAAAATAAATCGCGTGACCAATGAAAAGAAATCGGCTATAACAACCAGTCGAAGAGTTTAATTGTAACAACTATAGCGTTGTTTAGCGATGGCTTATATTTCAACTCACGGTACTTTTATCGAAATCTTCTTTCTTTGATAGAGAAAAGACACGAAAGTCTTTAAAGAAAGACGAACCTTTATTATTATTTATTTGGGAATCTATTTTATAGGATTGCTCGAGTGTTTTACCTGTCGTCGATCGCAGACAATCGGCACATCCACATTTAATGTCGTGTGGCATGGGCAAAGTGGCACCGCGATCCAGCAACAACTTCAAAATCTCGTAGTTGTTACGCTGTGCGGCCAAAATCAGAGGCGTGATTTCTGGCGGATATCTCGCGGATGCTGGATCGATCTTCTGCCAACTGTGGATCACATCTTTCGTCGCTACAAATGCAGATTGCATGGATATTTTATAAGAAACATCAGGTTCGATGGTTTACTATTTTCTCAATTGTCCACGTGTTTCGCCGAATTAAAAGATTCGATAGCAGGATGGAACATCGATCACTCACAGTTTTCCTCGGCCAATAAATTAGCAGTCAGCAATTCTTCGTGTTCGAGCAGCAACTCTACAGCTTCCACAAATTCTTGATCGATGGCTCGGAGAAGAGCATCCTTCGTCTCCACACCCATTACCACCAACAATTCCACCATTTCCAAATTCTCTGAATCAATCGACAATGACAAAGCTCCGCGTCCCAAACTATCCACGCAATTTATGTCCAGTGACTTCCCCTAAGATTTAAATACGTTGTACCCTTTTCACGAAATAGAAGTCGATTAAGAGAAAGTATCGATTGGGACAAAGACTCACGTTGACACTACCCTTATTGGCAAATTGAATGAATCTTTTGACGTTAACCAGATCGCCCCGTTCCACCGCTAATAGATATTTCTTTTCTTCGATGTTCAAAGGCCTTGGAAGATTGACTACGTAGCTTTCCATCTCGTTTGGAGGAGCTTCTACCTCTTTATCTGTCTTCTCGAAGCCCATTTTGGACTACGGCCTTAAGCACAATTTTCGAAGTTTCTACAACACGAAGAAGATCTTTTATAACACGAGTCTTTAAGGGACAAATATCTTTTACATCTGCTATTGTTGTATTTTAATTAGTAGGGGAATTAGATCTTGGGGAAAGGAAGAGATTTACGATATTTGACTTTTATCCCTAATCGCAACACACGAATAATGCGAGCTATCTAAGAACTGAATTTCCACCGATTTTCCAATGCACACCAATCTCCACTAACACATTTCCGTCAAACCAAAACTCTGGAAACAACTACAACCCTATCTTTTATTTATTCACCTCCAAACTTGCGACGATTCCACTTCAAATCCACGAATCTTCGCCCCTCGTTCTTTATTAAAAAATCTCCTGATTAAAATCTCCAATCTCCGCACCACACTGTCACAAAGTAGTACGAAATTTTCCACGAAATTTCCTTGTACGAAAAATCAACAACGCTTAACGATCGAAAGAATCATTGATGTATTCAAAAAGAGTTCGCGAAGAGAGTTTTGTAAGCGAACGACACTGGCGAGAGTCGATTTCGCTTATATAGGGGATGATGGAAATCGAATTACGAGTATTAACCGAGACCCTGTTTATTTGCCTGGTCGCTTAAGGCGGAGTACACACGCGGACTAATTTGCTTATCGATATCTCGTTAGCCACACGATGGCTTGTCAGGGGGTGCTCTCGAAGAGTGTCATCTCTGACAGTTATACCGTGTTTATAGACAGACTTTTGCATATAAATAATAATAATTATAGTTACTAAATAATTAATAAGCAATGATTAACGAATAATTAGTAATACCGTGTGCAATAATAACTGCAATAATTATCATTTCATACGAAACACCCACAGGAAAAAGGGAGAATGACAGGTTTTTACATTTCTCGATAAAAGAACATTTATTTTTCCATATATTGGGTGTAACAGAACATGCGAGATCCGCTTCTTGAGCTGATTCCACATCTAAAAACAGTGATCTGACTGTCTGTCTTTGTCTATTAGATATAACAATTTTGTAAATGGAACAACATCTATTGAAAATGTTGAGATACCAAGGTTCGGAATAGAACAAGCTTTGCAACAAATTCGAGAAACACCAGGAACCATTCAGAGTGTAACTGGATCCATGACAGGACGTCTATAGGGTTGCCTTGAAATGGAAGGTGGTCGTTTTGAGCATCTTCTGCGAAAGTAATTAGATAATATGAAATCAGAAGAGAAAATTCGCTACATCTTATAAACGAAGACAGATAGGACATATGTTTTTAGATGTACAATCAGCTCTCGAGGACCCCACGTGTTTCATTACATTTTGTGTAATATCGCAACTTCGTATTTTCTCATAGATATTATATCAAAGTAAAACCTTTTATTCTTTATTTTATTCTGTATCATTTTCAATTTTTACTTATATTTCTAAGTAATATATGATAGATTAATCTGTAAGAAAATGTGATGAAGGAAAAAAGAAGAGAGGAATCTTAGAAGACTTCATATAAAATGTTGGAAATTTATTTGAAAATTCTCGAGATAAATATGCGATGGATATATCTTTTTATTTCCTTGCCTTGTGCGGTTTAGATATTAAGCGATGAAGTATAAAGCATCGTTAGAGTTATATGATCAGATTACTATCCAAAAAAAATGTAATTCTTTAGACGCGTTTTAGCGTCCTCCGTCGTTATAGTCCTGCAACACGATCATCCTTCATATTCTTTTCACAGGATCTTTTTACGCGGATTGTTTGCTCGAATAGCCCCTAAAAGTTACGATACCCTTAACTCGCGAATCTTTCGAATCGATTTGTCCACCGTCAAGCATCTACTAGAACTTGGCACGCGATGAAAGAGAAATTGCGATATTTCAAAGAAATTATCTCTTGGTGATCGGTGTAATAAATAAATAAGTCTCTAAACGTATAATATTTACTTCGTACGCTTGACAAAAGCGATTTGAATTTCAGATTTTCCAGGAACTTCGAACGATCAAAATTCTCCTTCCTTTCCTTTCATTCTCAGAGTCTTTAAGCTTTTCCCCTTTAGCGTATATAATGAATAAGGATGCATAAAATATTTAGAACGATAGTAGTTACAGCACGAATCTCTTCTGAAGTTCAATTTCTTCAATTGAACCCATAAAGATATACATTTGTATATTCATAGTTTATTAATTAATTAATAGGAGTTTTACAATGTCCTCGCCAGACGTCATCGAAATCTTCGCAACATTTTGAAAGAAAGTAGCTCAAAGCAGCGACGAAACACTGAAACGGCATTAAAAGCCGATTATACGCGCAACCTGGTTAGTTACAAATTGCGAAATTCATTAAACTGGACTATTAAAGAGTTCCCTCTTATGGCTTAGCAGGTCGCCAGATATCAGAGGAACGAGGGATGAAAAAGAGCCAGCCAGCTCTTTTTACCTCGGTTTGCACTGCGGCTTCATCCACTTTTCCCCTCGTTCCAGTCGATGTTTGTTCGATGGCTAGCGTCCATGAGGGTGTTCAACGATCGTAGATCCAACGCAGATTATCCATCGGCTTCCGTTTATACGCTTCTTTCCACTTCGATCTCGTTGTTTCGAAGAACTTTCTATTGAATATCGAAGAGCTGTTCCGTTACGGATAGTTGCATATCAACAGGTATTTCGTCGAGAATATTCATTTTTGTTTCACGAGGTGATTTCTATTTGGAATTTTCTATTGTAGTTGTCTTTTAGTTCTTGTCGTTATTTCGCGTTACGGTATTAGTTAGTTATTTTCTCGTGTTTTTAAAACTGATATTTTCTCCTCTTTAACGAGGTAATTTTTCTAGAATATTTTAGTGGGATTTCGATCATTGTTGTTAAGGTGAAATTATTACACAGTTGTTACTCTTTTAGTTATTATCTCTTTTGGACTTTTCACTCGAAGTACTTCGAAATTACGTTATAACGTTCAAGATCTTGTTTTATTTTAGGATTTTCTCATAGTGTTCGGAATTTAATTTTCCATCGGAATTTTTCTATTCCAAAAGAATAGAAAAGTGGTAACAAAGATATTTTTGAGCTGCGCGTCCTTTGACTATCTCCTTTAATCCTGTGCGTAGTATACTTCGAGGTTTCTGTCACATTTGACATTTGACGTCAGAGCTATCTATCTTATCCGCGTTTTGTAGCTTTTCAGAATATCAGTTTCGATCCGAATTTTTTCGCCCTTCGATATTAATTTCAATTTTTATCGTAATTTGTAGCGTTTTATTTACAGTGGCACAAAATTTTTGCGACGTTTAAAATCCCATTTCCCTTGTGAATTTTCAGAACTTTGGTTTTGACCTCGGAGTTTTCAATTTCTTTTCTTCCATTTTTCCATGAAAATTTGATGATAATATTTCACAACGATGGTGAATGTTTGATATAATATTTCATTGAGAGTAATTTCGAAACATAATTTGTTTCTGTATTATTTTATGCGATTCTATATTACTTCGCAGGAAGCTCAAGCTATTATTTGTAACTTGATATGATTATTTATAATTTATGCGTAGGATTTGCGTTGATATCGCATATACCGTAAAAACACAGACCGTCACAGATTTGGCAATGAGACGTAACGCGTTAAGCAACTATTATTCCTGGGTTGTTAAATTTAAAAAGAAGCTTGCAACTGAAGTTGTAAAGTTATTCGAGGATCGTTGAACGCAAGAAAAATAAATGGACCGGCGGTGCTGACTCAAGGAAACTATGAAATGTCAACAGCTTGGGAACTCGTTTCTCAGGTGGAAAAATAACACGCTAGTACGAGAAGAGAAAGACTTAGAGCTTATGGCGTTCCGTGAAAACGTTCTGGTAATACTTTATACACATGCTACGTTGTGTTAACTAAAAGAATGTCATTTCTTATTTACGTTAATTGAGAATGATCGTAGCAATCATAAGACGTCGTTTTCTGTTACTCGTGAAAAGCTCTTTTTATTATTTCGTAATTTAATTTTGTTTTATCATGCCAATAACACGCTTCTCTTTTTAAACACCATGCTACATGACGTATAAATGGTTACCGTATTGATTTATATCAATGGCGATATTGATCATTTTTATTCAAAAATACCGGCAAACATTTTTAAGACAAAAACAGATATATGTGTAAAATGATAATACGAAAAAGATTTATGGTTTGTTCGTCAAAAGATCTTGAAGAGATCTAAAAAGTCCTTGATCTTTTTTCCTTAAACTCTCGTACCCCTTTTCAGATATTATTCGTTCGTTCCTTCGTTTTCAGGACAGGTTTGAGCTTTAGAGTCGAACTTTTCGCATGACTTTGCTGAGGTTTTAGTTTCATGCTCGCGTGTATTTACGTCTGTTTCATTTTCCTGAAACTCGAAGCGTGACTACTATATTTTGGCTGCTAACGAAATTCATAACTCCGTTACGTCGTGACCTATAACACGAAATATATAAAAACAAGAATATAATATAGTAAAAGTATAATACGATACGCAGGCGCAGATAAAAATAACAAAATTCAGAAACATTTAAATTCTAATACTCCAGCAAAGTATTAAACGACCCGCGTTGTCTCATCGATAGACTCCGGATATTTCTGCGTTTATGACAAAAGAGCACAGAGTATTCGCTGTAATATTTGCTGCGTGGCACAAATCTTCGTCGCTGTCTAATTGTATCGTTTCGTTTGATCACATGGCCACAGGAGACAGGAGGAGGAGGCCACATTTTTGTAGAAAATTCGTAGAATAGAAATTATCATACAAAGCCAATGTAAAAACGAGTTCGCAATCTCCGTATCGATCTTGTCAAAGAATAGAAAACGATAGGAAAGACAGTACGAAAAAATAAATAAACGCGTGGATCCATTCGAATATCGCAAAGAAACTCTGCGATCTTCTTTCAACGACTATCTATGAGGGAAAGCGTTTGGGATTGTTAAAAGAATATGTATGTCGATGAACCTTCTGAATAGACACAGCGGATAAACGATTGCGTTTAACGAGCAATCGATGTCAACCGATGGGAAATGTATCGCCGAGCGGATCGAGTGAAAGCATCTTTTTTCATCGTTCATTCGGAAGCGAACTTTCTTCGTGTCGGAAAAACGCGATCATCGGACACAGAGCGGGAAGGAAAATAACGCGAGAGAGGAACTACGCCTCGAATAAATCTGTCGACCGAATCCAAACGATCTTCAGTGTTTGCTTTCGTTCCCATCGTCAAATAACGAGACTTCTCTTGCATCGTTAATTTACATATTTGCTTTCGAGATTTACGATTCTTCTTTATTTTTTGTATATTTCTATACGCGATGGCAATACGTTGCGAGATATTACGTTTTACAAGATTCGTTCTAGTTTTGACAATCGGTTCGATTCTGATTGGTAATTCGTTTGGCGATGAGAAGATCGACGATGTTTCTGTGAACTTCCGACACACGCAGGATCTCGAGGTAGCTGCTAGTGAACACGAAGGCAAGTAACAGTTTTCAAGAAGTCTATTCGCAGTTGCTTCGATATTTGAATCGTTATTTTGTTGAGAAAGTGGTAAATACCTTTATATACATACTTTTCCAAGTAGTTTGTTCAATTATTTTTTTAACGTACGATAAATCATTATCTGAGAGAGATCCGCTTTTCAAAGTCAACGAATTTATTCACAATAGGCATTAATTAATTTGCAGAAGCAACTTTCTTAAAGCGAATGAAAGTAAATTAAATCGTATTGTTAAAATAATTCTCTCGTCTCTTATTTTAAGATACGATCCAAAACTAATATTCCTTGATTTACAAAACTATTAAATTAATAATAAAAGTTCGTGGCTAATGTTTTAAGCGACCGAGAGATCACAGGAATCATTCTTTGTAATTGTCACCTTTGTTTTATTCGTTTCTCGATGCAAGAAACGGTAGACTTAATTAATACCGAAATAGAACGCCTTCAGTTACTCGGTAAACCTTAATAACTGCAATTAACACCATCCTTTCATGGAATTCGAGAATTTCTTGAGAAATTTTCGGCAAAGGGTGAAAAGATTTACTCGGTAATTAATTCAAACAGGTGGAGGAAGGCAAGAGGAAAAGGGCGGCGGCACCAAATACGAGGAAGATCATCATACCGTTGACGACGAGAAGGGTGAGAAGGTATAGCACCATTGTTCAAACGAATCTCTCGTACAAAATTGTTCAACAGCTTCTACGAATTACACATTCGTAAAAATTCTTATCAAAATGTTTTATTAAAAGAAGGATAAAAGAAGAAAGTAGAAAACACGATGTTTTAAGCATGACGTTATTTTGTATTGTTTTTACGTTAAATAAATTGTAGATATTCGTGAAAATTCGTATCTTCATAGATGCAGATAAATAAAGTGTGTATTTTATTTTTTAAGTTTGATAATACTTTCGATATTTCATATATTTTTGCATTTGTACATTCTTTTTGCAGATTTTTGCATATTTACACTTGTCACAAACGCATAAATGTCCGCGGTGTAATAATGAGATCAGAATATTCCTTTTAAATTTATCGAACGATTCCATAGAAGCTTTTGCAGTTTTTATACAAATCGTTATCGATGAATTAATTTTATCGTTCCCTGAAAAAACCAGTGGAAATAAATTAACATACAAACGGTACATTTAAAATAGAATATGATAAAAGAATGCTCGTTGAAATGGTTTAACGTTATAGTAAAAGTCATAAAGATGCAGTAACAAGATCCATTATTTCTTCGACCTTTTCTCAAGAATCATTATTAATACATAAAAAAATACTTTATTGCGAATTATAAAAGAATACTCGTAAAATGCTTCGATACTACAAGGAAGACTTCCAATAACAACTCAATATTAATATCTTCAATAAACGATTGAATTTTATAATCATTTCGTTGCACAGAACGATAACAAGCGTTGCTTCAATTTATCAACTTCTCGTTAATTTACGCGTTAATGTTAATCGTACACTCGCAAACAACAGTGTAAATACTTATTTTTTATCTCCTTAGATTTTTCTCCAAATTTTTCAAATACCTCCAATATCATCGTAATTTCATCATAAACTCAGCAAACCGTAATATTCCGGCGTTAATTGATAATCTGGCTGCAATATCACAGCTGTAACAAATTTCCTTGGTAGCATGCAACACTCCTCTTCTCCTGCAGCCGTACTCGTCATCGTCGACGTCCAAGACACTCTTCTCTTTTTATCGCCCGTAATATTAGCGTCCACCCGGTGTTCTTAAGGGATTATTTATTATACGGTCGTCGTTGCGCGAACGACATCTTTGCAGAGACCGAACGGCGCTTCTTTCTTCACCGGGAAATTCTCCGTAACGACGAGATGGTATTTTCGCCCCTTTGTCCGGTACACGCACCCTTCGATATTGCTTCTCGCGCTCGTTTCATGGGCCGCTGACCACGAGGCAATTAAGTCGTCAACGAACTCGTTATTCGGCCAAAAAATTCTTTTCAACGTGACCATTCAGAGAAAATTCTTTCACTTCTTTCAAACCAATCTCTTTTACGAATTATAACGTTGCTGTTTTCTAATTCTTTTTTGTAATATTTATAGCGACGAGTAGACCGCGGATTTTTATGCAAATTCGTATCTTTTGAGAGTATGATTGACCGAGTAGATCCTTGGTAGAATATGTTGTTTTATATTTTATAGGCAGCACGGTACTTTGGATATTTTGTATAATTTTCCATGTTACGTGCATTCGATGCAATTTTGCATTTTTAAATCTCCCATGAATACATGGAAATCCGCAGTTTGTAGCAATTTGTAGCTGTATGACATTTTGCCCGTATTTGTTGTGCGATCGTATCTTTGTAACGTGGATGTCTGTTTCATCGATCACGAATGCTTGAAACAGGGTTACAAGGTCTTCCATGAGTTCGACAAGGGTGAGAAGGGCCACCATGACAACGAGGGCCACAAGCAAAAGTACGACGAGAAAAAGGGGAAAGAGGAGAAGGAACACGAGGAGACGGATCATTATGACGAGAGTCACCATGGCGAAGAAGGCGAGAAAGCTGCGAAATTCGACGAGGAGGGCAAACACCAAAAAGGCTACAGCACCAAAGGAGAGCACAGTATTTCTAAGAAGGTTTTTATTTCAAAAATAATAAATTACATACTTCGATCGTCGTTTAATTAATTTGACGATTTTTCGATGGAAATTCCTCTACGATTTTCTAGTAAGCTTTTCGAGTAAGAAACTATACATAGGGTGGATAAAAGTTTGTAAAGTCGATACGTGGATATCTTAAGAAAAATGTAATTCTCCAAGAACAAAGAGTTTTATTAAGAAATTATGATACGAAACGAGTATCATTTCTAGGAAGGTTTTTATTTAAAAAATAATAAATTACATACTTCGATCGTCGTTTAATTAATTTGACGAATTTTCGATGGAAATTCCTCTACGATTTTCTAGTAAGATTTTCAAGTAAGAAACTATACATAGGGTGGATAAAAGTTTCTAAAGTCGATACGTGGGTATCTTAAGAAAAATGTATTTCTCTAAGCACAAAGAGTTTTATTAAGAAATTATGATACGAGACGAGTGTTGTAGGACGAGTATGAGAAGAAGCACGATTTTTACGATGAGTATCACGAGGATGGGGAACACGAGAAACATGGAGGGTACCACCACGAACACGAAGGCAAGAAGGGTGGACACGAGAAGAAAGGACATACGGACTCTGCTCGTCGCGAGGTTTGTTAAAATGATAATTTCTTGTGCAACATTTTACCTAAAAGAAATTAATTGGTTTCTTTTCTGATAAATTTATCGTTCGTGCATCAGTTTTAATTTATCCAAATCGTAAGAAATTGTTTCTAAACTTTTCAAATTTGATATTAATTGATATATCTATCAGCATCGGCATGGTAAAAAGAAGAAGCACGAGGAGGGTCATCATCATCGTAAACAGAAGGGTCGCAAGCTCGCTGAAGGCCACGATAGTCATCATCAACACGATAAGAAATATGGAAAGAAGGGTGGACACGAATCAGGGAAGAAATGGTTCGCCAGCAGCGGTCATTAAATTCTCAGGAGATAAAGTATGTTTTCTAAATATGAATTTATGCTTCGAAAGATTAACTTTTCAGCTAGTCATGACAGCGAATATCCGCGTTTTAAAACGATTCAAAGATTCGTTAAAAAACATTTAAACGATTAATCTATGACAATTTAGAAAACTCTTAATCCGTTGTATAGAATTTAGAAGAATTTAGAATTGAAGATTATGGTACGTTATACATGTATTATACATCCTTGGACGTAAAAATTATTTTCGATAATTATTCAGTAAAATATTAAATAATTCTCAAATAAATTGCGCAACAAAATATTCATCGTTTAAAATTGATCAAATTAAAGATCACAGTGTATAAAAGATATGCATAGAAATTATAATAAAATCGCAATTTGTACGTATGAGACGTTAAGTAGCTTTAGCCCTTAATTTGAACCGAAGTTTATCGATTCGAAACAGGAGGCCGAAAGTCACTGTGCACTTTCGCCGTGATGAAATTTTCAAGGGAACCAACATGTCATCGTTCTCAGAACTCTAATGCAAATGCATAAGAACATTCGGAGGAAGTAGTCGAACGTAGAAACAGAATGCACGCGCGTAAATAGCGAGGCAGGTGTATGGAATTGTGTATATTCGTTGACTGTTCGAGGTGACAGCAGTAACGAGTGCAAGTTCAGTAGAAAGCAAGGCAAAATGAAGTCTACGTTGTTCATGATAAATTATTATTTATCACGATGAACAATTACAAAACTTTATCGCCTATGCAAATGTCAGTTAATCTCTTTTTAGTAAAGTCTGTTAAACATATACGAACAAGCGTCAAGAAACTATCTTTATTCAAAAAAATTCGGCTGTCAAAGCAAAGGTTGAATTTTTCCCACTGATTTTTTTCGGATTTAATTAAATTTCATTGGGTGTTTATAAAATTTCATTAAATTTTAGTAGAACAGTTAGAAAATATGCCAAAAAACAGCTTCCTTATTTCTCTAGCTTATTACATAAATATTTACAAACTTGTAGCAAAAATCAACAATTCCTTTTTAAAGAAATCTATTTCCCTACTTATGACGAAAGTTTAAACATTTAAAATCAACGTATATAGCGTTATACAGTAACAAACATAATGTTATGACCAAATTACGAATATTTATGTAAATTGGTATTTTTATAAATGCAACTAAAAAAAGTAGAATCTATGCAAAGATTTGTTTTACATACCAAGTATTATACCTTGAATATGTTATACATTTCCCATATTTATTATATACACTTTTAAATTTTCTACAAGTGCATAAAAATTATTATAATTGTTAAGTTAATTTTTATCGAACCCTGACTCCTTCGTCCGTCTTTCTTTACCGATACGTTTCTTTGAATATTTTTAATATGCGATATATGACATTTGGTACGAATATTTCGAACGATAATACATGGAACCTGCTACAGAAATCTGCGTCACTTTTTGTACATGAAATTGTACGACAAGCAAGGGACGAGGAAGTAACTTTTGTAAACCCTTTATGAGCTCTAATGGGATACGCTTGAAACCAGATAATAATAATTCTGGATTATCCATGTTGATAGTACGGTGCAAAATATATCTCTTTGCGCACTCCAACGTTTTGCGATATTTCGATCGTCTAGCTGGATATTTATACATATTTAGCAGTTGTATCTCAAAGGATTCTTAAAGTTTGTTATTCGAAATAAAGTTTGTCATTTCGAAAATTGAGTTGTGAAATTAGAATTACTGAGATTATTGTCGAGGGGAATTCTCGTATAATATATTTGCAAGGGAATGAGAAGCAAGGGGATTAAGGGGAATATTCTACTTTTCAATGTCATTATGTCTATTTTTGTACATTAAATTTCGAACTGCTATTAAATTTCATATTTCTTCGCCTGAAAAATAGACAGAAACACTGACACGTAGAATAGCATTTTCTCTTCAAAGAGTTATGAATCTACATCGCAAAGTTACAAGGATCGTAAAAGAATTTTTCTACCGCGAGCCAAGATCGATCACTTATACAGGGTGCGCCGTTAGAATTCGGACAGAATTCAATTTGTAGTTCCCACCATATTAGAATTCAGATGTTTGTGCTGATTGACTCTGAAGTTAGTTAAATATGTCAATAAGTCTTCTATAACCTCAAAATGACAGAACTCGTTAAGCAAAACCCGGAATACGATAGAAGAGCGGCGATTATAGAAAGTCTTCGCGCCGGGAGAACGCCGGTCGAAATTATAAAATTCTTTAGCTACCCAAGATCGACGGTAATTTAATTTTGTTGTGGGCAAAACCAAATTTCCAGCAAGTGTTCACGTTTTGAGCGTTGTCTCAAGTGAGGGCGACGTCATGCCTCCGCACTTCTTCCAAAAAGGCGAAAGAATCACAAAGGAGGTTTATTTGGAGGTCCTGAAGACAGTAATAAAGCCGTGGATGGAAATTACGGCTTCTGGAAGGCCGTATTTATTTCAACAAGATGGCGCACCTGCTCACACAAGTCATCTTGTTCAAAATTGGCTCTCTGACAATGTGGACATGTTTTGGTCGAAAGATTTCTGGCCTCCTAACAGTCCCGACCTAAACCCATTGGACTATTACGTGTGGGGCGTTATCGAGAGACAAACTAATAAATGCAGGCACCCCAACGTCAACTCCCTACGAGCTGCTATCGAGTCAGAATTCGCGACAATTAAACGCGACCAGTTGAAGTCAGCGTGCTCGCGCTTTAGAGCAAGAATAGAGCAGGTCATAGAGGCAGAGGGTGGTTACATAGAATAAAAGTTCTCAGCAAGGACCCTTTAAATGAGATATAACAACATTTTCATGTGTTTTTGTGTATTGACTTAAATAAACAACTTTCTGCACAAAACTTCTTTTGTCCGGATTCTAACGGCGCACCCTGTATATAGCGAAACATCTGGACGAGTAGAATGAGTCAAAAAATCGCGTTGGCCGATCAAGCGAGAATTCGTTCTCTCCCGATCTCTCGCGACGATTATTCCGGCGTGAAAAGTGAAAATCTTGGCGTGAAATTGGCCACGGTCCGCTAAAGCGCTTCATTGTCGCGCTGTTGAACGAATACGACCATAGTATCGACTCGAGATACCGCGACTGTTCTCGCGACAGCAAGCCAGACGCGTCGAGTTATCAAACTCCTCCGTGAGATACAACGTTGATTCGCGAATTCAGCAGTTAATCAGTGTGCCCGAAAATTATTTTCTGCTTCATTTCAGGCAATCGTTATACCTTTCTCGTAAATTAATTCTTTCTAACGCCATGAAAATTAACAATCCAGCTGTTTATTTGCCAAATTGGTAACAAAACGAAAAGTAGAAGAAAGTTGATGAAATTACGCAAGATAACCATCGATCAAGCGTTTAACCACTTTTGGCACGTGAATGTCTCAATAATATTAAGAAGCTGCAATAAAAATATGAGATATGAGCGATATGTCGATAAATATTATTTTTTTTTTTGTATATCACAATATATCAGCGTAATTATAATGGAATTAATCGTAACGAACTTGGACAGAATGGCAACGAAATTTAATAATACGATAAATACGAAATAGAAACATTGGTACTGTATGGAATTCACGTTCCGTAGCTCTGTTAAAACTTGTTAATAAAGCACTTAAAGATTTTTTGTTGCGTAAGAAAACTTCTACCTATAAAACAGCAATGTAATATTACCCTGACAGACGAATGGGCATTTTTCGAAGTTGTGAAATCTCTGTTTATTTTAGAAATTGGTAAAAACGTTCGAACCTCTGGTTGGATAATTTTTTCCAAGTATTTTAACAACTCTGTTTGCGCACTGTTTGAATATAACGAAGTAAGGTTGTGGTTAATTCACACGAGTAAAGCGCCAAAGAAATGACGTGGAAATGCGAAGGGAAAAGGGTCGTTCAAAGTCAGACAGAGCGCGTGACCCGTTAAAATTGCTTCCTCCGCCATTTTTTATCAATTTATTACCGAAACATTACAGCAGCGTTATAAAATTACTATTTATCATTTCCATTTCACGCATTCACTTACAAAATTTCAGTAATAATACGCACTTTCTTCCTTTTCTTTTCAAAAAAATATCGTTTCAATTGATCCGATTATAATTGAAACTAAACTGCACCATCAAATTTTTAACAACAATCAACGAGCCTCGAACCAATTTTTATCACATAATCATTTCATTCTCGAAACTTTTGACCAACAACACGCTAACGAGTATATAAACAGCGGAAAAAGTTCCTATAGAAAATTCAACTTAATTTGGAATGTTATATTTGTTATATAATTATCACTAGACTGTTGATGCGTTATAGCGTTCTAAAATACAAGAATTGTATTTTTAAATTCTGTATGATAAAAAAAGAAAAAAGATAGAGATATCATCCCTTCGTAATACAATTAATTAAATCTGCATGAGCAAGCATTTCGCTATTTATATGCTCGCCGCTGTCGAACCTTTCTCTTCGCTTTTTTTCATAGTTTTCTCTTCGTATTGCGACATTGTTTCTCAGCCACGGTTGAGCACGAAATAAAAACAGAAAAATGCCGTGATACCGTTTCTTAAATACCACGCTGCAAGGGCAAGAAGATGGCCGCATCGAATGGTAATTTCAAGACGGACTCGAAGCGATAGCGTTGAACGAGGCCAGTCGTTTTCCACGAATCGAATAAATTCCCCAAGATGAGCCGAAGATTGCCCCTCTGGATAGTTAACGAACACAGTTTTGCAAGCGTAATGGTAGCGCTCGTGGGAGGAAGAACGTCAGAAGCTCCGACGCAGCCCTTCGTCGATCTTCGTCTTGCCGCTAACGCGCTAATTAAACGTTACAACTAATCCCGGAACTTTTTCTTTTTTCCTGTCTTTTTATTTTCGCTGCCCACGCGAAGCGTGTCTTCGCAAGCCCGAAACGCTTTCATCGGAGAACGAAAGCAGATGGAACGGGAAACGGCTGTTTCGCTACGAAACTTTAAAGCGTGACCGTGTCACGCGCGAAAATGAAAGTCTAAAGTGCATTTCCAAGTGCGTCTGGATGGACGTCAAGGGCGGGTTTTCGAGAGGGTGTGGAATACGATGGAAGTTCTAGAGAGTTTGGTAAATAGAACATACTTGAAGATGTACATATGCCGAAGAGAAATACGTTGAACGTATGGTGGGTGTAACTTCCTATAAAATGTTTGAACTTCTCTCTTCTCTTCTTTTCCTATTCGACTCGCTGTTTCTTCGTTTGATATTGTGCGATAAAAATGATATTATCGTGTAATTATTATTCTCGTCTTTTAGATGTAGTTATTAATAAACGTGTAATTATTACGATACATTTATTTCTGTAATATAATAATACAACGATGAACCAACTGCAATTGTTTCAACATTTCTTTACACGACATGGTAAACTGATTCTCCTAACTGTTAAAACAAAATCGGGTGTTTTGGTCGAATTTTAAAAAAGTTACTCTGTCTTGAAGAGTGTTCGCTCACGCTCATTGCTGTACGTATAATTATATCGCGCATAACGTTTGTCAATTTGTCTAACTGTTACATAATAAATCGATGAAAATTTCGATTTTCGGTTTTGCAAGCAATTTTGTTTGCATATTGATTATTGACATGAAAATTTGACGTAATCGAAGCGAAGTATGATTTTAATTACAGGAACGAGCACACGCGGAAAGGTAATTCGTCGCGTAATTTGAATTAATAAATAATTTGTTTCGGATAATTGTTACGGACGATTGGAAGTGATAACTCGATTGAAACGAATCGCGCGATCGGTAATCGCATCGCTCAATTCGTCGACGACGCTTGTGCATAATTAATCTCGATACGTATACATTTACGCAGCGCAAATCATAACGATATCATGTATATAATACGTCGACAGAGTTTTAACGGAACCGTGCAGCACGACCAAGATAAATTCGTCACAGGTGATTGCAAAGTAGCAATCGATTTACCGCACCACCGATGGTTACTTCATTAATCGTTACAAAATGTCTAGCTTCTATTGAAAAAAGATGCTGCAAGATTTTTCTTTCGACGTGGAAGAACGTTTCAAAAAGATATTCCATGTATCTGTTTCGTATACGTTATTAAGTGTTTAAATATAATACTTATGTTGTGTATGTGCGTGTAATTATAATGAAAAAATTCTAAATCATAAAAAACCAGAAAACCATCAACGGGGTAAGAAGAATTAATTTGTTTCTTTCTCTGTTTTGAATTGTACGCAACAGAAATGCCATACGATAACTGTCCCATGTCTCTGGAACAAAAAATTGAACAAAAATCACGCGTAATCCTGCAACGAAATGTCGTGACAAGCGAAAAAAGTATTTCATCGGATTCTCGTACACAGTGCAATTAAACCACTTTCACGAACCGCCAGCTGCAAGCAACAAAACTAAAAATACAATTTTCCCTATGTTTTCACTGGCAAACGAGAACCAGGAGCATGTCACGTTACGATTATTCCGGTAATTAACAGTTCGCGAGGATTCTACTCGTTTTAATTGAGCAAAATCCAACTAGCGAACGACCAACCAAAAATAAAAAAAAAGAATAAAGGAAGGAAGTTTGCAAAAGAAAAACGAGCGAGTTTTATTACTGGGAATACGATAAATTTTAGATAAAACCGTTGAAAAAGGAACAACGAGGGCAAAGGTTTGTGCAATATCGTCGAATAAGAGATGGAAACTTTGAGATGTTTAGCACGATTCGGCCGAGCGACCATCTTGTGCAACTTTATAAATGGAGAAAGGAGGAAGCTGAAAGATTCGGTCGACAAGGAGTCAGGTTTGCTGGCTCGATCGGGTAAATCGAGACTTCTAATCGGTGTGAAATTGTCATATCATTCGCGAATGGTTTTCTGTGGTGAGAAATCACCCGATATAATTGCCTGGACCAGGTAGAATTGCAGCTCAGTTTACGTTCTGTGGCCAACGAGACATGGGAGCCCGTGTATCATCGGCAGTCGGCCTGCTGCTTTTACTGTTTTGCCTGGTAAAGTTCACCGATATCATAAATAATAGTTTAAAAATTCGAATACTATTTCTAAAATAGTTAAATGATCAAAAATAGTCGACGATTTTCGTAGGCTGTCAAATATACCTATAGTTTGTGTTTTTAATTATTGGGGCGAATCTTAGAATCGATGGATAATTTAAATTTTAAGCGACGCAAGTGAAATATAAATTGTTCAAAACGGTTGTGTAGTATAAATTATACAAAGAAAAGTATTTTATGTCAATTTCAGTGCTACGATTATTTATTTTGAAAGCTCCTAGGGGTTTCTTGGTGGGTTCGAAGCGTATACGTCGGTGTAGGTGAAATTGAGCGAAGAATGTGAATTCAATTTAAAATTGTTTGAAGAAGCTTTAAGCAGTGAACGTTTTTCGAAACATCGTAGTATCAACTCGATCGAACAAATGCATACAATTTATTTGTTAGAGCCTCGTTAAAGCTTTCGAAGGTATAATTTTAGTTTATTTGAAAGTATTTGAATTTTCACGTTTTTTACATTTAGCCATCTTACGAATTTTTCTGTATACTGTGCATACGTATATTCTTTAGCATATCCTAATTATTATAACAGAGAACGAACGCATGATGCGTGGGAATGCACAGAATCCGATGAGTTGCAAGTTAAAACGCGTAATTTTAATTGGACTTTTTTTGCTTTATTCCTGCATGGCATTGCAATTCGTTATAGAAACTGAGCGACGTATAAATACGACTTCGTGTCAATTAATAAATACACTTTATCTGTGCATTACAATAATTAATATTGCAACGTTGCAATTGATAAAATTGAGATAGCCACTCGTTCGCGTTTTGTAGAATTTTCGTTCGAAAAAATTGTTAAACTTTCTAGATGAAAAAACCGAGGAAAATATTCACTTCCTCGTGCAACGGTATTAGATCCATATATTTTACTCGTTACGTAACAAGCAACTGTCTCGTAAGATTATACTAAAAAGTTTCACACAAAGAAGTAGCATCATGCTTCAACCGTAACCAGACATAATCGATTTTCTCGGTTGCAAATCCTTTCATTTGCGAAATGTATCTTTCACAGGGAACAAGATCGTCGATAATAAACGCAAACATCACCAGGATAAGGAGAGTAGTCCCTTTGAACCCAAGACAAACCGCACTTCTCGATGTTCATAATGCTACAAAAATCAACGATGAGATTTTATCGTTAGCAGAGAGTCAAAATGTGATTCCTGAGAAAAATAGCGTTAAAGGCAGGTTGGACCAACGAGTGGATCAATCGAGAATTGTGTTGGTAAACGCTGGTGATGTAAAAGGGTTGGAAAATTTAAAGCATGTTCTGTCTGTCGTTGAATACGAACCGCAGAAAATTAGTAAGATAGGAAAAAGGAAAATTGCGGATTCTTATAACATCAATCCTGGTAAGTAAACTGAAAAGTAAATTTAAACGAATTGTAATACAAGATATTACTTTCGCATCCTTACTTTTCTAAGAGAGTACCATTTATGTTTGTAATCAGTGGTAATTTTATTAAAAAATTATGTATGCGTCTGCGCATGCAAATACACTTATCTAAGTAGAAATATATTTTCACTAAAACTTCAAACTCTCGATAAAAGGAATAATTACAAACGAGGACGTTAGGGGAAAATATATAACAAGTTTACTTTTATTCATTTTATATATTTTCTATTGAAATTATAAATTTTATTTGAGAGAATAAATTTTTATTTATATTGAAAAATTCGCTTATTGATTTATTTGACAAATTAGAAAAATCAAAAGATAGGAAGTTTTTCTTCCATTAAAAGATTCGTCCAACTTTCTTTAACCTTCAATGCCATATCCGAAAAGCAAACTATTTATTTTTCAGATACCACAGTTGCCAGCCGCGAAAGCGCGAGTCCAGCAACTCCAGACGTTACGAACACTTACTACGAAGTACCACGAACCGACCAACCCAAGAAACTCGTAACAATACCGCAATATAATTCCAGACCCAACCAAGGCAGCCAGAAACCACTTAAGATCGATTCAAAATCAAAATCTCGAGACCCAGAGCACATATACCGAGTCACAGTCTCGAAAGCAATCAAAGGAAAGTATTCTAGAACTCGTTCCCCGCAAACTCTTCAATCAGCTGCACCAAAGGACGAAACGAACGTCGAAAATGTACCTAACCAAAAGATCGCTACTCCTTTGTACAACTCTTATACGTTAGCCGCTGACCCACAGAAAAAGTACGACACAGACTCCGTAATTACTACAACACCTTCCGGCAACGATTCTTATCCGGCAAAAGTTAGTAGACGGAAGAAAAGTCGCAAACGAGTGACGAGTAAACCTGCACAGCAAGTAGAATCATCCAGCTTCACTGAAAATACCGAAAATTATCCTAAAGAATTCCTGAAGTCCGGAGGATTGACAAGGAACGAAAATAAGAATAAATCGAGGAGATTAAGTTTACAAGCCAAGTTACCCAAGTACGATATTGCGCCAAGACCATTTTCCATAAGCAGATACTCTAAAGAAAGCCAGGAAGACAATTTGGAGAAAATAAATGGTAAAGAAATAGCGTCTGACGAGATTCGAAGCATCGGCGATAGAAATATTCGTCGAAATACTGCGAAGATAGATAGTGGCCACTCGAGTGGTTACAGAAATTCTTTGCCTGGGTTAAATAAGAAATTGTACGAAAGGAAAGATGGTGAAGGCAGTTCGACGATCCGAGTGAACGTGAAAGATGGTCCTCTGTCTACCGATGTTCGAAAATCTTTGGAATCTGATGTCAATAGAGCCAGTGTTCCTTACGAGGATTCTCAGATCTCCGAAGAAAATGGTTCTTTCGAAGATAAAAGTTCTAAATCTGATGTTGATAGGCATAGTCATAAAAATTCCCAAATCTTTGTGAGAAATGACTCGTTGGAAGACGAGGCCTCTGTTAATCATCGCGAGTCTTCTAAATCTGATGCTTCCAGACAGAAACACAAGAATTCTGAAAGGAAATATTCCGACAGAAATGGTTCTTTCGAAGATAAAAGTTCTAAATCTGATGTTGATAGGCATAGTCATAAGAATTCCCAAATCTTTGTGAGAAATGACTCGTTGGAAGACGAGGCCTCTGTTGATCATCGCGAGTCTTCTAAATCTGATGCTTCCAGACAGAAACACAAGAATTCTGAAAGGAAATATTCCGACAGAAATGGTTCTTTCGAAGATGAAAGCTCTACCGATCATCAGCCATCTTCTAAATCTGATGCCGATAGGCACAGTCCTTATAAGAATTCCCAAATCTTTGAGAGAGATGACTCGTTGGAAGATGAGGCCCCTACTGACCACCGTGAGTCTTCTAAATCTGATGCTTCCAGAGCCACATATAAAAATTCCGAAAGAAAATATTCCGACAGAAATGGTTCTTTCGAAGATGAAAGCTCTACCGATCGTCAACAATTTTCTAGACCCGATACTGTCAGACTCAGACATTATAAAAGTCCTCGAAGAAAGTTCTCTGAAAAAGATGGTTCATCCGAAGGTGGAAGTTCAGCTAATGAATCGACAAATGGTAATAATCGATACACCAGTGGGTCGGATCTAGGTAAATCTTCCGAAGAGTCATCGGTAATCTCAGCGAACTCGAATTCTTATGAAAGCAACAAAACTCCAGCAGTTACTGTTCATTCGGTAAACCCCATAGTCTCCACTCTGTCACCTTACACAACATCCAATTTACATTCTAATAACTACGTTTACTATCCGCCATTGTTGCCCACACTGGCACCGACAAACCAAGCTGAGCAAAATGACGCAAAGATACAAGAAAACGATAAGCAAGATAGTAGAGAAGCTTCTGATGGTGTGGCGGAAGCTACGAATATCGCAAACGACAAAAGCGGGAATTTGAAAAAGGGCAGGAAATATGAAATACAGGGAAAGTCAGACGAGGGCCATCAGACTGGAAATCATGATTTACAAAGTCACGAGTATATTCGTGACAGTGAACGTGTATCTAAAGATGTAAAAGACGATTCTGATGGATTTACGAAGGACGAAGACAATTATGGTCAATATGCGCAGAAGTATGACGACAGGGTGGAGGAAGATGTTGCAACCGATGGCTCGCATAATAACGAGAGTCATCAGAGTGCAAAAGAGGGTGCAGCGAGTGGCGACGCAGGTGGAAAGGGTGGTGAAGGGAAATTTGAGAAGGGTGGAGCCACGGAACGCAAGCAAGAGCATCGTGAGAGCGACGATGAAAAAGGGGAGAAGGTAGGACGTCGGTGCGATTAGATGGGCTATTAATTGCTTTAACTCGTAATTAGTAATTAGCGTTTTACAGTCACTAGTAAATTTCGAAAGTTCACGTTGGATGGAGATTAGAAGGGAAAACGTGATTAGTCTTACGTACATTTAATGAATTTATTTTATATCAATGGCTGAATGTTTCTAACCATTTTGATTATAAAGAACGATTATCCCTACGCGTTAGACGATATAAAATTACGAGTTCTAAAAGTTCTGAATCGTTGAAATTAAAAAAAATTATTACACAAAATTTTCATAGTTAACGATGCGCATAGCGAATCACCTATACTATTGCTTTTCAAACTAATTTGATTACGTGTAACAAAATTCTGTGAATTCCGTCATATTCTTCGTAATAAAAATTATTAATGCTTGCGAGTCCTCAGAAACGAGGATTGTTTAAAATTCCGAACAATATTTTCACACTTATCCTCGCGTATATTACGTTCCCATATTTTTTTTACTTTTTCTGTGACAATTTTACGATAAAGTTTTCCCAACTTTTTCAGATTCTCGATAATCAAATTCACAGTGATAAAAACCAAAGCGCTTCGTAGTTCCCAAAGATAGAAATATCGAAGAACTCCGAGAAAAAAAATTAATTAAATGGTTTCTACATCGTTAAAGCTATCACTGATACGGAAGTTAGTCGTCGTGTGCCTAATTTGTTTTTCGTAGGGTTACAAAAGCTGGCACGAGGAGGAGAAAGCTGATAAGGGTCATCACGACAAGGAACGGCACAGCAATTATTTCGACGAGAAGGATGGCGCAAAGAAAGATCATAAAGAGGAGGGTGAATACCACCAAGAACACGATGAGGGCGAGAAAGGTGAAAAAAAGGCGGCATTCGACGAAAATGGGAAACATCAGAAGGGTTACAATACCAAGGGACAACACTTCGTGCACAAAAAGGTAAGTTTCATATGGGGTGGACTGATCTGTTTTGATTAAATTGAAGAAACTATTTTTTGCCTTTATTCACTTTTATCTAAGTAGAATTAAAGGGTTGATCAATAGCGAAAAAGACAGAAATTACATTTTTGCTTTTATTATCTCTTTCCCAAATAGAATTTTCTAATTATTTATATTTAATTTAATATTCTATTTTGATTCGAAGATTTTGCGTAATAAGGTTTGGCGATTCATCGTTTAAATTTAAAGAATATTTTTATTACCATTTTCTATTATTGATCGATCCTTTATTTATTTTATAGACAATTCCCAAATATACATTGTTGGAATTCTTCAATTTCTGTCTTTACTTTACCTTATTTTCTACCTTTTACAATTTTCTACATTTTACAATTTCCTTTTTTATCTTACAATTTTTATTTCAGGATGAGTTCGAGAAACGAACCGAGTTCTTCGACGAGTTCCACGAGGACGGTGACATGGAAAACGACGGCGAACATTATCACGAGCACAAAATGTCCAAAGGCGGTCACTACAAAGAAGGTCATCATAATAAAGATGACCACGAAGAAATGCATGGGAAGAAAGGCAAATACGAGAAAGGCGGTCATTACGATGATGACAAAGGTCATAAGGTTAAAGAGGGCAAGGATAGTCACTACGAACATGAAAATATGTATGGAAAGAAGAAAAATCATCATGATGGAAAAAAATGGATGTATAAGAAGGGCGATGGCGGAAATGGAGCTGATAAAAAGGGACACTGAGTCCATTTTCTTTGACAGCACCAGATATTTTTGTTATTTCTTGTTAATAATTCGTTGTTTGTATAAAAATCAAATACACAAATGCGTTTTTAAAAAATAATACAGGAGAGTTTTAACGAAACGACACATCAAAAAGAAATCTTCATGTTGCAGATTTACCTTGTCTTTAGCCTGACTAGCTAAAATTTTGGTTATACAAAAAAAAAAATTCCTTACGACTTTTTATAATTTTGAACTCTACACCCAAAGTTAGAACCGTCGTACAATTAATATATTTGTATATATAATACAATATATGCTGTATACATACATTGCTCGCGAAAAAATTGCGATACTTGTGCAATTTCGTACTTGATTTGACGAGCAACTAATGGCGTAACCATCTGGAAGACCCAAAAAGACCTACAATGGCTCAATAACAACCTATTACTGACAAAACGAGCCAACAGATAATTTAGATAACTATAAATCGATGAACTAGTCGATTGCTCGTTATTAATTACTATCAAACAATTATTAATTAATAGCTTAAAACATCCCTCTAAAATTCCAATTTAATCGTTGTACCTATTCTACAACGTTTGTAAGCAGCATTAAGATTGAAATATTTTTACTAAATTACATCGTACGAAGTATCCAATGTTCAACAAGTTATACCTCACCGAATTGAAGAAAAAAAGAAACGCGTTTCAAAAACACGTGTAAAAGATTCCTCCGTTCTCCTAGTTGTAGAATAACATATAAAATGGTACTTACAAAAAGGTAAAAATATTTCTTAAGACGACCAAAATTTAGAGTCAGATTCAGAATCAAACTAATACTTACGGTGAAGAAAATTGGAAATTTCATCGTTGTTTTTATTATGCGATAATTATATACAGATTGTTAAACTTATAATAAATCAATTAAGCTAAACTTGTAACGAAGTACTCGAACGGTAGAACTTTGACATTAAGCTACCAGAGCGAGAGTACGAGGTCGAGGCTCGATTTCGTTCACTTTAGCTGCACAGACGTGAAATTCATTTGCTCGGTTCGAGCCAGTTGCTCTTGTCACCGCCACTTCCTCTATGAGAAGAAATGCCTGGTGTCTATAAAAAATGGCCGGTTGCGTGAAACTACAGGAAGAAACGGTGTCATTCGAAACGTAGAGAGGAAAGAAACCCTGTTGGACGAAGCTTGTTGCACGGTTCTCTGAAATTGCTCGGCAAAGATGTTCCGTGGGAGGAAACGTTCCTTCTAACTGTAGATTCTCGACGGTCTGACAAGCCAGGAAACGTGGGAGTGTTCCGTGCAAAGTTCCTGACTTCGTGGCAAGCTTCTAGAAGGAAATTTGGAAAGTTGAAATTTCGCTGCGTGATTTACGGGATAAATCGTTAGCAAGTGTTAAGTTCGTGTTGTGGCATGAACAATTATTATCGTCTTCGAATCCTAAGGGAGAAATATCATAATTCGGAGAATATTATCAATTAACTAATACATTCTAGGGGTATAAAAGTATTAATATGTGTTAATGAGTATTAAAATATATCAACTGGATAAGTGTTGGTGTTTCGTGTCTAGTTTGAACATAAGGAGCATCGTTATAATTAGTTTGCGAGTATTTCTGGATTTTTGGGAAATTTAACATTCCAAAATTCTATAGGATGCATATAACGTGCAAAAATAGCTACATAACGTACACAATACATAAAATATTTATAGTAAAATGGACTTCTTTAATTATGAAAGAAATAAGATTGCGTAAACACGTAGGCAGTCTGATCGTAATAGATCGATCGTTATTAGATGTTCAAAGATCATATTCCAAATGAGTTAAAGTTGGAAAATGTAACACAAAATGTACAGTCACGAAGCAGCTCGAAGAAGTTCCACGAAATATTAAAGCACTTTAGCGGAACATTCAAAAGAAAGGCAAGAAGCTGCAAGAGATTATTAAAAATGGTCTATAACAAAAAGCTGAAGATGATAATATTTCAAACGAAACTAGGCTCGTCTTAAATGGATATCGAACAAGATAAGAGACACGTTGAAGTTAACAATAAAACGGACGAATTCGAGCGCTGCGTTATTTCAAAGAAATGAACAGAATACCTGTCAACTAAAATATCCTACGTGTAGAATGATAGATCGTGGCGAAACTTTGGAGAAAAATTGGAAAAGTGCCTCGGTCGTGTCGATTACCGATCGATCAAAGTTTCTTATGCGTTTTTTCAAAATATTTGATCTTTTTTTACAATTTTCTAAATGCTTTAATGTCTACGTTCTACCGACGTTAAAGAAGACTTTCGACCGATATTAAAGGAAATACATATGTACATATCCCTGCATTCAGTGTATAGCTTCGCTTTTGCACATTCTTATCATTAGATTGCTTTTGCATTTACGACAAATTGAAATGTGCAGAAATGTATAGAATACGTATAATGTACAAGAATATACGAATATTCAAAGAAAAGTATTATTCATAACGGCTGAAGGATAACAAGGATGTTCGTTGATGTTCTATTTCTTTAATGATGTACATACAAATTTAAATTCACGTTCGTGCTTACGGCTATCTACTTATTACAAAAGTTTGAAATATTTCTTCTCGATAATTCAATTGTTCGTAGTTTAAAAATATCCACGTTTGATATTCATTTAACCATAATATGTTCGATACGTAGCTTCATAAATCATAGTTTATCTTCGAATCGCTGTTAAAAATTCGAAAGTACAAGAAGATAATTTCTTCCGCCGCATCGAGCTACTTTGCCATCTTCCTAAAGGACAAAACGAGTCGCCTTAAAATCTCCTCGTTACCGCTCTCCCTTGAATCTCTCCTCTATCGACCCACCGGGTTATTAGTCGTCGCAGACCAAGATCGCGCGAACGATTTCAGCTGACATAGTCGCGGATGTCAACGACAGGTGATTTACAATCTCTGATTCCGATATCGCGCTTCATCTTCGAATAAGATAAAAGGCTAGCAGGCTGTGCTCGAAAGTAACTCACGCCAACGTCAGGTCGTTGCTAATAGCGCGGATATTCGCTGGTCATTAAATAGGAGGTCTCACGCGACACGTCCGCGGATGAGCCTCGTGTGAAGGAACACCGGTTATTCCACGGTACCATCGAGCTATCGTCACGTATCACAACGTGAACGATGCTTCGACGCGTGCCTTCCGATTAACAATAGGTAATAAAAATGATACCGTTATCTACCAATCTCTTTCGTATATTATGAGATAACTTGGATCGATGTCGCGAGATTTCTGGCCCGTTCTCACGGGACGGGTTAACGCGAAAGCGAAATTAATACTGCATGACGCACAGTATTTTGAAATTTGTTTCGTTAGGATGGCAAACGTATCGTTTAGGTACTTAATATAGCAAAGGCTTAAACGATATGGTTATTTCGCACGATCGTAGGAGAATTTGTAGAGTCATGTTGGGTATCTTGCACTTTGATATCGTCGTATTTTCCTAATTTGTTATCCGTTATCGGATACTTTATATTTTTATATTTTTCTATCTCGTTGTTTCACTGTTATTTCGCTATTTCGTTATTTTCCCATTTTTCTACTTATCTGCATCGTTACTTTGCCAGCTTGCTATTTTCCCATTTTCTTCTGTATTCACTTCGCTATCTTGATATATTGCCATTTCTCAAATTTTCTATTTTCATATCTTCCTATTTTCCGAAAATTATAGACGATCGATAAGGACATCGGAGAATACAAGTTGTACGTCAAACGTGAATTAGAATTTTTCCAAACTGTACACCGGACGATCGTTGTATCTATTTAATAGATTTTATTTTGTCTATATCTTCTCATCGCGCACAACTGTCAGTTGGTATTTGACTAGTTGAAATCCGTGACGCGGACGAAAGTAAACATTCCTATCGATTAATGTTTGTCCAATAGCTAACGATAAGATTCAGAAGTATCTATGCATATTTGAATATGTTATCGTTAATAGCGTGAAAATTACACCAAGGATTTCGATGAGGGAGTGGAAAATTAAAATATATCAGCAGTGTTTTACTTTTTTTTATTTGTATTCTCCTATCGCGCTATCGAATGCTGGGATTGAAGATTACATATAGGAACATGAACAATCAAATTGTTTCTTTCGCTCGTAGTTATTAATCATTTCTATTAAATTAACCAAAAGTTCTTGGATTTTTCATCGAATAAAAACTAATTCTCCTAAATTTATTATGCTTTTCTATATTTTATATTTCAAGAATTTTCCTGCGATCTACTTCTGAATCTTAAATACCACATTTTATAAACTACCCTAATCAAGTCAAAGAACAAAATCTTTAAAATTTTAATTCAGCGATCAATTTTTGAGAATTTCCTATCACTCTTCAATTACAATCACACTAATTTCTCCATAACCGGCCTCGCAATTCTAAACGTTCCATTAACAATATCATTCCATAAACTGTCCTCCGAAAAGCAAAAGAGATTTCCTTCCCAGACGAAGAAACGCAAATGAGAAAAGAAACAATCGAACGAAAGACGTCTTTATTCGACGATTCTTCGTTTTTCCAACGGGTTTCTTAACCTTTCCTCCTAATGAGACGAATACATCGGCTCCCACGTTTTGTGCGCTCCTTTAATAGCTCGTACGCCTACTCGTCGGTCTGGCAAAAGTCCATTGACGTATTGTCATGTAAAAGACGTGTCTACCGTGTCTTTTTCCGTTTTTTTTTTATTTTCTTTCCTCGAATCGATTTACACTCTGGCTGGAAAGTTTGCAGCGTATTATATGGTCAATAATATCGCCAACTTTTGATTTTCAATATTCTCCATATTAAATACCGAAGGGTTTAAGTGGAATATCAATGGAAATTTAGATATTTTACCATACTAAAGCCAACATAATGCACAAATTATGTGGTGAGGATATTGACAAGTGACGGAGATATTGATAATAGTATTGACTATGAATGTTTGAAATTTAATATTTTAATCGGTATTTACATTGTGATTTGAGGTCTTCGAAATTTCTGTCAATAGCGAGATACCGCAGGTTAATGGATGGAACACGATGCATATACATACCTTGTGCTTTTAAGAGAAATTCTATTTTTCCAAGCCATTCAAACGCGTTCTAGTTTATTTTTCATTTTTATATTTTCTTGCAGCGATAGATTCATATGTGGTACAAATACAATTGACGCATATAACACAACACGCAGTGACGTTTCGAAGACGAATTTGACAATTTAATATATGGTCGATATTACTGATCGTTCGGTGCGGACCCCTTTAGGATTTTAGAAGAAATAATTAACACGTTGATTGTCGATGACGCTTCGTAGGCGTCACGGCTTAGTTGCTCCCGAAGACGAATGAGGCTACGTTCGCGTCAAGCACAAGTAGTTTTCAAATAGCGTTGAAAGGTCGACGAGTTTTAAAACGCAATATTTCAGTCACGATGGAAGTCATTTCGGGCCAGCAGTTAGCGTGTTAAATGCATAAATATTTTATTTAAAATATCGAACAGTACCGAAACTGTAATTGTAAATGAAAAGTCACAATAACGATAATCTTATCTCTCTTTCTCTAACAAAAAAAAAAAAAAAAGAAAAAATAAGGTTGGAAAGATTTCTTTCGTCCAGAAAAGCGCAAAGTTGCAGCAAACTTTTGGGCGAAAGTGTACATGGAAACGAAAACTTTATGAAAAGAAAAAAGAAAAGAATATTTGGAAAATGCTGGACTGCCTCTCTGTTGTTGGCTGCAGGAGGGGATTTCCTAAATCCTGTGATGGCAGATCGATCGAATAAATTGAATAAATTGAACGTTCATATTGAATCGAGTGGAACAAATGGAATTGTTTATTTTTCATCGGATAGCCGCTTACACGTGTCGATGAAATTCGATTCATCGCGGTTGTGTGATGTCTCAATCAACGTCAGACATTTTATTCGACGAATTAAACGCTCGTTGACACACGATTATAATGTCCGCTACAGTGCTACATTATACCGTAAAGTATAATTGCGATACAAAGGATTTCGTTGCGTCGATGTTAATCAATGTTTTAACGCGTTGCCTAATTGCGATCGACTGTCCAACGTGACTAACGTCTAGGTACGTGGAGTTTGAAAAAGTGTCGAAACAGATGGCTCGTGTCCGTTACGTCAATTTCGTGTACCCAGTTGCAGTTTTAGTTGCAAGCCCATTCTTTCTTTTCTAGAACGTCTGGATTTTCTTTTCGAATATGACGAGTTGTAGGGGTGTTCGTTGAAAGTAAAATAAGGGTGTTTCTTATTGTTACAGAAAAAGTTAGTGTTAAATCTGTGAGAAGGAAGACGAAAGTACGTACGTACCAGTAAGAAACGACTACTTGTGATGTACAGAAAATCCTAAGGACATATTCTTACTCCCTTGAACAATATTTTATGATCATCTTTTCAAATATTTTCTTCCAAGTATGTCCAAAGATACAAAGAATTTGTAAAATGGCACTGTATAGAATATGAATATAATATACATAATTAAAGTAGTATTTTGAATAATTCTGATACATAATCAAATAAAATAAATATATAAACGAATACAAATAAAAATGCGACATAATTGTATATATCGTAACGAAAATTAAAATGTTGATTCATTACCATTTAAAAAAAAAAAGAAAAAGTTATAAATCTGTTTGATCTTCCTCGTAGACGTCGCGCAAACCTAATCGCATCTCGCAAATAGAAGTCGACCGATGTCAACTTTGAACTGACAAGCGAGTAACTGTAACGATCGCTCGTCTTATGCATAGCAATCTTACGGTGCATTAATGCATCGCAAGAAGTATATCCCACGCTGTGGAGAACTTTTTCCATAAGCTGTCGCCTGCACGAACTATGATCTTCGAATAAAATCAGAAATTTTTCCAAGCGCCGTCGTATTCAGAAGGTAAAAGAAAATGAGATGAAAATTGTTGTAATTTATGCGCTTTATTTTTCCTGCAAATTTTCATTCATTGCGCTTGTAGCTTCCGTAACGTTTACGATTCTCTGACTTTTCTAATTATCGTTCATATTTCACAAATTTTGTTTTCTACGAGGTTGTATCTAACTGTGGTTTAAATGGTTGCATTCCAGCTGCAAAGAACGCTCAACGAAGTTCTCATCGTTAATTAGAATTATATTGTGGCTCAGGAAGCGTTAGAACTCCTCCGAGTAAGATTGCAAACTATTAAGCCTTTACTTTTAATTAAGCCGATTACCAAAGGGGATTCTGTTGATCCATACCATCCCAACTTTCGGAAACTTCCTCTTTTTATTTTTTATTTGACGTACAACGAAGCCATGTTCGTTCACTAATTGTGATACGGTAATCATAACGAACTGATATTTTTTAAGTAAGTCTAAAAAGATATAAAGAATAGTTAAAGTTATATAAGTTTATGATAAAAAAGGATATCTAAAAATAGGTATTTTAATGTTTAGAAATATTTCCCAGCTTCTAGAAAACGTAACTTCCACGATTTTACTTTTAATAGGAGAAACAAATAAGCTATAACTTCGTAAATGTATACGTAATTTTTCTGTCATTTTTACTCAAAATTAACTTTCTTCGTTGACTCCCGAAGAACTTGATTACATCTAACTCGTTATTCGATCAAATAACTCTGTAAGAAGGTTGGAAAGGTAGCATAAAACGAATAACAAAATTACCGAATCGAATAATCTTTGTGATTGTCGTGCGGGCTAGAGAAAAGTTTGCCGTCAGCGACGACCGAAGTTAAATACGCGAAACGTGGTGAAATGTTTGCAGACAGTTCCGCCGGAAGCTCGCCGCTTTCAGGCAAGTACATTAGCGCATAAAAATATTCGAACACTCGTGGAAACCTCTCGCGAATATGTTACTCGCGTTATATGAAACATTAAAAAATATTTCGCTAATACCATCGTAGATACTCGACTGGCACGAATATACCGATAGAGTTCGAAACAAATCCCAAGATATATATAATTACGAGATTATTTGGTGTAAATGACCATTTCGCAAAGATCTCACAAGTATTTAAACAGTCGAGTATCCATTACGTTGATGAACCACAATACTCATTTGTAACATTTATCATACGACGAGGAATCACGCTGAAAATATTAATTTTCAAATTCACGCATGATGAAAATACTAATTTTCTACCGAAAATATCTTGTAACTTCTATATGCATTTTTAAATTCGTTTCAGGTTTCACCAACATAGATATAAGAGTTACGCGTCTCTCTGCAACGTTGATGTTTCAAAATGTTTTATATAACGCGTACGATATATGCATAAAAGTTTCCTGTGGTAAATATTCAAACACTTTCGTGAGACACTGCGCGCTACGAAATTTCTCCGAGATCGTGAACTGACAGAAAAGTCGTAAATGCCCGGCAACGAGCCAACGTGCAAAGAAAAATCACGTGTATTTGCATGGTTTTTGAGACCAAAAAGGCGAGCTCACGAACCCGCGTATCGTGTAATTTATCTTTTTTCTATCGGGTTTATCGCTGATCGAAAATATTTTCATTTTGATGGATGAGTCGTTGAACGTTCGTAATATGAAATAATTTTTTAATCGAGAAGTAACACCGATTTCAAACTCAATTCTCTCGAAAACAAAAATTAAATCCAACAAGTTTTATCCTACATGTTTTTACTTGTTTTTCAACGCAGAGTACCTTCCTGACCAATTGTAGCACGGGTCCTGTGTTACATTATATAAAAAAAAAAAAAAAAAAGGAATATCATGGAAGAAAACTCGGCGAATTTTCGAATTGGATTTTCTGCCAAACGAAGCTTCGAATGGGAATTGTTTAGTTTGTTATGGGGATAGTTTATTCTATTTTCACGTATCTTTTCATGTAGAATAAACTGTCCATTTGTGGCACATGTCCTACGTTACATTCCGTAAAAAAGAGAAGAAGAACGTCATGGAAGAAAATTCGAAAATTTTCAGATTGGATTTTGTAAAAAAGCGGAGCTCCAAATGGGAATTGTTTAGTTTGTTATGGGGATAGTTTATTCTATTTTCACGTATCTTTTCATGTAGAATAAACTGTCCATTTGTGGCACATGTCCTACGTTACATTCCGTAAAAAAGAGAAGAAGAACGTCATGGAAGAAAATTCGAAAATTTTCAGATTGGATTTTGTAAAAAAGCGGAGCTCCGAATGGGAATAGTTTATTCTACACTTTCAACTTATTTCTGCGCGTAGAATAACTTCCTCGCCAACCGCGCCACACGTTTTGTAAAGGAGAAAAACGGAATTTCATAAAACGAAGTAAACGGATCTCCGGTTTCCGGTGAATATTATCACGCGATAATGACGACACGTGCATCCGTTTCATCATTCAAGACTCTAGTGCATTTCACGTGGTTTTTGGCATTCTCCGTCAACCTGATGTTTCGTTGCACGCCTTTCACCGGATAACTGTTCTGCGAATACGACCTGTGTATCCGGCTACGCGACTCCTACGATATTAGGAAAATGATCTACGTTAAGTTTCCAGTTTCCTGAACAATATTTCAGATACGTGTATCAGGTATACGGAATTATATTGGAAAGATAAAGGTGAAATTCAATGTGAAATGAATCATTTGACGAACGAATGCTGCGAAGGATTGCGAAAAGGATGATCTGAATACTTGATAATTCGATTGCCAGACAGTTTAGTTCATTTACAAAGCTCATTTATTGAACGTGAAATATTTTAAATTCTAGGTATCCAGTATGATGTATCCAGTAGAATAGCCATATATGTAATGTGAACTGTTTGATTATTTTACTTTGTTTCGATATTCCTTGTGACTATACTATTGAAAACACATAGATGTTAGATCAATCTACTACCGTTGAAAAAACCTCAAGTATTTAATGTTATCTAACCCTTAAACTTTAAGACTTAAAGGTTATCGCGCGTGGAATTTCATCGTAGCACATCTGTCTTGAATTAAAAAATTAATCATTTAAATGTATTATTACGAGTCGATGATATCCAACCAAAATTACTGTGAAATAATTCATTTTTACACATGCTTATTCCCATGGCTTCAGGCATCTATTCTCAACAATTCAACTATCTATAACTTCAAAATACTCATATCTAGTGTTTATTTAAAATAATAGGACCAAATTCCAGTTTAAGAAGTAAATAAATGGAATATCGATAAATCAAGTACTCGCAAAATTTACACGGGGTGAAATAATTCATTTATCCACGTTTCAGACATCCATTTTCACTGATTCAACTATGTATAGTTTACTATCATTTAATGCGATATTTCCAGATTCCAGTTGAGAACCGTAAATCAAGCGTACGCAAAATTTCGAATACCCTGACTAATCTAATCTCCGGCGAATTCCTATCCCTCAGCTATCCCTGATTTCGAGTATGTATACTTTACGTCTTCATAACTGGATTCCTGACGCAACTAAAACCACCCCAATAGAGTGAGAAGCAAACACCCATTCCCCATGGGCCGGTGTGGTTTAGTCGAAACCATCCTACAATTGTGTTTTCACAACCAGCCAATTAAGCTGGACAAATCGCGGATCAAATAGCGCCACGTTTTTAGTTTGACCGATACCTGAAATATGCGCGTTGACGTATGTCGATTTTCCGTGAAAGGAACCCTGTCATCGTTCGTGTAATCCGACGAAAAAACCAATAAACTCGTCGTCGTTCTTTTGTCGACTCTCTTTTTGTCGACGTCGGCGTCAAAGGGAAGCGATCGACTCGGATATCCAATATTTGACGATTCCAAGAATTTGACGAAAATAAAAATATTTGGATAAAATTAGTCATTTGTTGGCAACATCCTCGATATAGATACTTTCTGTTTATTTAGTAATTTTAATTTCATCTTATTCGTCTTAAGAATTCGAGTGATTCGAAGAAAACGAAGGGGTTTGGATAAAGGCTCTTATTGTTATTACTATGCTGATGTTAACATCTATGATCATTTGTTAAATGAAAATAGTTGCTGATGAAGAGATTATTTGGCAATTATTTGTTAATTTTAAGTCTTCGCTGGAATATGAATATTCAACGACTTTAAGAATTCCAAATATTCGTGGAGGATAAAGGTGTTTGAACGAACATATTACAGCCAATTTATTCTGGTCTGGAATCAAGATAGTTTCTCTTAATTTATTAGTGTTAATGTTGAAACTTTATTCATTCTGGTATTAAGTAGGATATAAATGTTTCATAGTTTCGAGAACAGCAAAGATTCGCGAAAGATAAAGGTATTTAAACGAAGATAATTTTTCTCGAAATTTATTGTAGTCTTAAAAACGATAATAAATGGATTATCACGATCTAATATAATAAATTTAGAATTATTTATATATATAGTACTGGATGAAATTATTTTAACATCGAAGAAAAGGTCTGAACTTTCTATCTGCTTTCTTTTTCTTTTAAATAAAATTATAAATAAAACACGTCGTTCCAAAATAACTTAAGCCATTAAAGCCCAACGTCGCATCAATGCAACATTTCATTTGCAATTTTTGTTTCCATCAATTTACGTTATAGAGCTCTGTTTTTTAAAACATTGCAGTTATAAAAGAGAATTCTAAGATTCGGTTATTTCTTTCTTTTTTTTCTTCATTACTATTCCTGTAACGTAGATTTATCTAGATATTACGATGATATTAACATGGACAATATTAAAGGAAAATTTGCGTACGCGGCAATTTCATCTATGATAGCTTCCAAGAACTATGATATATAAAACAGCTCAATTTCAGTCGGGCTCGATCGAGGCAAATTTCCATCACGTAGGTCGAAAGCAGCTGAACTTACGCGAACCTCGCAAAAGTTGAGTGGACGAACCTGTTGCCTGTGCGAGCAACCAGAAAATAGGAAAACACTCATTAAAAAAAAGAGGCTGTACGTGGGCGTCTAATGAAAGAACGAAAAGTTAAAAAAGGACGGATATCCTATATTTGAATTTCCTAACGTCGAAAACGCGAGATGCGGACGAGAATCGTCTTTCTTTCTTAGTTTTAGAAAATCTTTTACAAAAATCCTCCATTCTGTCGCGAATGATTTTAGAAAATTGAAGTTCCTTGGAATACAAGTTACAAAGTCATCTCCTTTTCACTAAATTAACATTTCTTTAACAGTAACAAGCAATTCGAACTGATCGTCGATCACGACGCAATTTTACGTTCCCTTGGTCGAGTGCAAATTTGCAACATTTTCTGCCCTATCCTTCGAATAATTATCAAACCACAAAGAAGCATAAAAATGCAGAGAACTGCAGCATTTCCAAAAACGCAACTTCAAATTCACAAGAAATGCTCCATTTCGTTCTTAGAAAAGTAGAGCAATCGCAAAATACAACTATATGGAAGGGTTGATTCACAGATTAAGTTACGTTCACGTACAAAACTTTGGCTTTTAACGATCCTAAGTTCACCAACTTCTCCATTTCACCCGTCATGCGTACATGGCTGAAACATCAGCATTTAATATTCATTTAGAACATCATTAAAATCCTGCATAACCGTAATAAAGAACGAACAAACAGAAAGATAAAATCGGATTATTCAGGCGTATTTTACCACACTCTCTTACTTCGAAGATTCCAAAATGTATTCTATCAAAATTCTACTATTCTTAATTCTCCTCCTGCGTATTGATAGTTCTATTAAAATTCCATATAAAACAACAATTTCCGAAGCCATGTTTAACCACAATGAAAAGGAGGAGAAATAAAATAAGTGCGACAAATAATACAAAATAAAAGAAACGAAATAGAACCGAATTATTCACACGCGTTTTACCACGCCGAATTCGAAGACAACCCACGACAACGAAACGTACTACGTTTCACCATAAATCAACCATCTCACGAAAATTGTCAAATTCGTTTGACCAGAGAAACCTATTCTCGACCCTTAACAAAGCAACAAAGAACAACGAGGGAATAAATTAAATATAATGAATTAAATAGAACCGAATTAAATTGTTCACGCGTATTTTATCAGACCGACTTCGAAGGCAGCTCGCGAAGAAGAGAATTGAATGCCGATCGCGAGGAGCGCGCGTATGCGCACACGGTGTGTGCGAAAAAGACGACTATACCGCGATCAGGGTTGGACAGAGAGAGACGGAGATTGAGAAGAGCAGAGGGGTAGTCGACACGCGCGGCCCACGGCACACAGGCGGCTTACACGCGTATAAAGGGTGGCGTCGCGATGCCCTGATCGGCATATCTCGTGTAGACAGCAAACTCGCGGCGCCTGGCATAGTACACTCAACCTCGAACACCTTACCTACGATTGTGAACCACGTGAAACGGAAACTGAGCTACGGTTTCGACTCCCAAGGGAACATCCACCTCGATACATCGTCTACTTCGCTTCTATAGCAACAGGTGAGCTGATCGTTTCTTTGATATCGCGGCTATCCGTGTATTTTTCTTACTATTTTTCTATTTCGTTCGGTGGAAAGATTTTTTGGAGAATTCCTACGACGCATCAACTGTGAATAGTTATAGCGATTGAACTTTGTAAGGAAACATTGGTGTTGGGTTGTTTCTTGAAAATAACGCGTACGAACTACGAACAGGAATAGGTTTGATTTTGCGAGAGAAGATTGATAGGATTCTTTGTGAATCGATAGAGTTAATAGGAATTGAAGTTTATGCGACAAGTTGGTATTATTTCCTGAGAATTCGTGTAAGCCGTGCGTTAGTATATAATTGTAGAAGTTGAATTTTTCGAGAAAAAGTGAAAAGATTTTGTAAGAGTTCATTCATATATATGTAGTGTTTGAATTTTATGAGAAAGAATTGGAGAAACTGGCGATGGTTGGCTTCGGCTATGACGTCTAAGGTGGCTCGATGATATTTTGTTCGAAATTAGTAGGAAGAGACAGTTTTGAAAAATTAGAATTTCGTCCCATGGGTTTGGGTTGAAAAGCTAAATACAAATGTGCATGTAACAAAATGTGATAATCGAGAAATAGGAAGTATAGTTTCTATTGATAGTATTTCGTTTCATCTGTAAGATGATTTTGAAGTTGTATATAAAATTTTGTTTCTTAACGCTTCGTAATGACTATTTGAAGATTTATAGGAGGTGTAGTGATGTGATTAGGTGGAAAACTGTGAAAAGTGATACGATTTTCGTGTGAAGATTTTGATACAAAGATATTTAAGGTAGCTCGTTGCTTTCGATCTTGAAAAGTAGAAATTGTCAATTTTGAAGAGCTTAGAATTTTGTTTGTAGATTAGAGGGATGGTTTGACAAAAAGTACGAACTATAGTTTCTATTGGTTTGGTTTGTATTTTAGTGCCGTATTTGAAATACATCTCAAACATAGAACGCAATTTTTAGATTTCTAGGATAAAATTTCGTTTCGTACTTCCGAAGGAAATTGCGAACCTTGTGAAAAATAATTACCGAGAAATAGAGTTCAAGTACAGATCCAACGATGTATCGGTCGATGTCAAGATAATATTTAACAGGACGTGGAAAAAGTCCTTTGTGAACGATTTAGACGATAGTTCCTTATAGAAAAGTGATAGTACCGAATTTTGAGAGGTCTGAAATTCTTTCTTGTAAACTCAGAGGGGTAGTTTCATTCTCTTAGAATGCAACTGTATAAAATACAACGTAGGTATCTAATTGATCGTTTCTAATTGAAGATTATCATAATGAAGATTTGGACTTCGTTTTGAGCGCGATAAAAATTAAACGATAATTTCGAGTTGTTATGGGCACGAACAGATATAAAATTAAGTATAACAAGAAACAAAAGAACCACAGAAAGGAAGAGTATTTCCTGCTCCGAATAGAAATAACGCGAATGTAAGAGAATAGAAGGAAATTTTAATCTTCTATCTAGAAGTTTGTTGCACCAAAAATCGACCAGTTCTCTCTGGAAAAAACTCGAGCGTAATTGGATTCCATGGGATGGATGCTTCCATACCGTTCCACACAATTAGGATCCCCATGTAATAAATCGAGCGCGATGTTATAAAAGGGATATTCCTTGCTTAACACGACGTTGTTCCAGTCGAATACTAACGTTGAGATATTGGACCTGTCTGACGCAATTGCAATTGAAGTGTTCTTACAACATTTTTGAAACGTTCATCCAATTTGGTTAATGCAGACGCTTACTCCGCGAACGACATCTCTTGAGAAATTTGACGATTCGTAATTTGCAGGATTATAGAGCAAAGCGGAAACTAATCGTTTTAAACGCAGTACAGTACAAGAAGCGAAAATCTCTCCCTTTTGATATCTGTAATTTCGTGTGACATTCGCTAGAATTATCTTACTATGCCAATAACGTGGCGAATTTATAGAAAATTTATAGAGAATTGTTCAAGGACGATCAGATTTCCAATTTCTGCATAACTCGAGATATTTTGTTTGAAAATTTTTGAAATTTACTACTGAAATTGTTTGTGATTTTATTAATTCACGATAGAATAGAGCGAAGGGTTAAAGTGAAATATTGAAAATTGAAAACCGGAATATTATCCGGTGTAGTTCGTTTAGATTAAATTTAGATCATGTGGTTTATCTAACTTGAATTTGTCTGCTCTACGTTTTATACGATAAATTTCATTAGTGGTTTGTATCACGAAGGACATAGAAGGATACAGAAATTTTAAGTACCTAGTTGTTAGTCACCTCTGACTTCGCAAATTAAGGGGTGAAACCGTAACATCGATCAGCCAGGGGCAGAAAAGGAGGGAAGGGGCGATTTTTTATTCATGAGACCAACAAAACGCTCACCTGTTGCTCGAAAGAAGAAACTATGTTTTAAGCATGTTCTTGAAATATTAATGAAAGCAGCGTTAGGCAGGAATTCAATAGATCGTTTATAAAATTAAATTCAACTTTTCGATAATTCCTCAGTGTATTAAATTCGAATTTATATAATGTTTACGATATTTCATTTTCCTCTTTGAACGTTCATACTTTCTTATTAATTTTTCGTAAAATTAATTAAATTCAAATATCTAATCATCTCTTAATATATCAAGTTATAGTTCTCGATATAATTAATAATTAAACTTTGATGCTCTCCTAAAGAAACGCGAACGAGCTTATTACACTGACATTAAAAATATTAAATTATATCGTATCGCTATATTTTCACTCTGTTAATCGTCGTGTATCTTGGAAGCAGCGTCTAGATAAAAGTCGAGTCAATTTCTACCATCAGTACCATTGGGGAAAAAGTCGTTGGAAGAAGAAAAGAAACATGGGGGAAAGTGGACAGAGAAATTAGAACCGTAGAAAAAGTTAGGAAAGATGAGGACGGAGTGCTGGAATGAGAAGCAGTGTCCGACTCGAAATGTCTCTGGTCATGGTAAACGTCAGAGATAGTCCGGAAGAACTCTAAAAGTACAGTTGTAAAAAGAGACGACAGAAAAGTTTTGCAAGGACGTACCCATCGGTGACAAATCGCATAGTATAAAAGTAATGTTAGCAGTTTGCTTTTTTCGACGAAGAAATCAAAATGACAACTCGTTGTGCTTTTTATGAAAGAAACGAGGACATTCGGCGAAAACAATTAACCACTGTTTTCAAAGAAAAAATTAGAAATTGTAATTTTAATCTTTCTCTTCTCCTCTGGTGCGATTTACGGCAACTGGTTCTTTCTCTCGTCGTTTGTAACTGAATCGATTATAGCCATATGAAATATAGCTGGTTTGATTTAACGTAGGATACTTCAACAAAGATTATTCTTTTAATGGAAAACCTTATTATTCTGTGCGTCAAGATTCATCAGATTACTGAATTACGACGGGGCGCGAAACTTCTGCGAAGGAATTTCTTATTAAGACTAGCACTTGGAGAATTTCAACCTCCGTAGAATCCTTTCTTCAATTTACATGCGTATTCTAATAAGTACCACATTTTCGGCCATTTAACAATTTAATTTTTGTTACTAGCTTCGTAATCAGAGAAATACTTTTCATCAAAACATTGAATATACCGTGGAGGTACAAAAGATAAATGATCGATCGTGATAATTTTCTGGGACTGGAGTAATTAACCCGTTTTGTTTAAAATTCCACATATAATAAAGTAATATTAAATTACCGAGAAATAATAATTTTACATGATCACAAAGAGGATTTACCTACGAAGACATTCAAATGAAATTTTGTTATTTTAATTGTGTTACATTCCATACAAATTATATATATATATTTTTTTTTTCTTGTTGATTTCGTAATTTTAATATCATTTGTTGGATAAGATAGTTAAGTGTCAGACTCGGAGGTATAAGTCTCCTAAACTGGATGATAAATTTATGAACTTTCGTAAACAGCCAAGGATACATGTAATATTATAGGAATCGATATTTTCTAAATGTTCAATGGATTGTAAAAACACATATTTAATTATTTACGATGCAATAACTATCGCTTAAGAAGTTATTAAGATTTATTAAAATCATTGTACAAATTACAACAAGTTTCGGAACTAGCTTATGAGATATGAACCAGTTGGGGTGAAATGTCAAATGTTACTTTTCCATCTGAATAACAAGACACTTTTTTCCCCCTAAAAGATATTTCAATCGTAGCTTGAAAATGATCCTTCGTTTATTATTTATCGCCAGGGCATTTCCCCCTGTTTGCGTGTTTATCACGCGAAAACATTGTCTTCAAACATAGCAAACATTTCTCTGCCTTGTACGAAAACAATTGGCCGATCGTTGGGCAAATCGTTCGTCAACTCGAAAACGTTGGTGCTCGCGTTCGTAATTATTTCACTATTCTTTTGCATCACGCAGATAGTATTTCCTAACTATAGGGTGCCATACAAGAAGAGCTAGAATTTGTTATTTGTAAATTATTTTTAGATGTATTGCAAGTATTTACATTTAAAAAAAATATATATCTTTACGTTATTAATGGTTTATTAATGGGATATGACATCCCTTTGACCCGTCAGTCACAGTAAAAGGTAAAAAGAGTTTCAAAATTTTTAATTATGCGAGGAATGATCGATTTGCTCGCGACGTGTTTACGAATAATAATTTCTCATAGCCCACTTTGCGTTTACATAACAGATGACTGACTTGGATAATAAATTTTCGCTATAGCGACAGGCTGTGGAGGCGTCAAGAACGATGCATGATAACATTGTATGATCCACGATATACAAATGTTAACTAATGATTGATGTAGCCGCAAAAGACAAATGACGATACAACAAAAAAATATCTCTTCTTTCGTGACACCCGTTAGTAACGTGTAACGACGTTAAATTCGAGCTTTGTGCCGATGTGATCAAGCATTGATGAGGGCTTGAATAAAAACGTAATAAGAAACAGGATCACCCTACTTTTTTCCAGCCAATGTCGAAGTAACTTGATTAATTGCTCAGGGAAAATAGCGAGTTTAAAAACGAATTATTCGATAATGAGAAGAGACATGGACTACTGTAGTTGATTATCCTAATGACATAAACAATCGCTTGATCTTGCTTCAATTAGCTGCGACAAACGTAAAATAAAATTAACATTTATTGTCCCGATGGATATACTATAAAAATTTCAATTTTCACAAATGTAAATAAAGAAATGGTATTTAAATGTCAACATCTCTTTTATCTTTTAAATAATGGAAACAATACTTTACTTTAATCATTTTTGCGATTTTTTCGTATTATGTATAGATATTTTGTATATGTTGGCATATTTATTTGTATATTTATTTGCATAAACATTCGCAGCCTGTCAGTGGAGAATCGTGTGCATTAGGGATAACAAGAGTACGTGTAGAATTTTAATAAAAAATACAGACTTTAAAAATCTTTTTTAAAAGAATAAATTAAAAAAAAAGAAATTAAAAAGATACGAATGTCGTTGGGCGTACCTTCCGAAATCAGCAACAAAGAGTTTTCGTTTTAAAACATTATTTAGATAACGTGAATAACGCGTATAGTGTATTTTCAGACAAATAACAGCTTTTATAATCACGGTAAAATTAAATACGAAATTTCTATCGTTCGAATAATTACTACTGAATATACACCGTATGTGGGATTATTCTGGTATACGAAAAAGGAAAACCATTTTATTCCGATGCAATTGAAATATAGATTACCATAGAAACCGGACAAGAGAGGCACATACATTTTTTTAAAACCGTTATCGCGCTTCTCGTTTTGATTTTCATTCTCAATTACTGTATTCTCGTAGTTGTTGCTATGAAATATATCTACTTATTTACTTAATTATTTATGTTGAAGTGATCGCCACTTCTAAGAAAACTCTACATCTGGTCTTCGGTTTTCTCAAGCGCTGAGGTTATCGATAGCGCATAGACAAAAGAATGCGTCGATGACAGACCATAAGCGGTACACGTGCGACGTTGGTTTCGGGGTTCTTTTATTCTCAGGGTAACATTGCTAGCGTGAGGATCTGGACCAGCTTACATTGTATTGCACACTTTGTACTTTAATATTCACAATGTATATATATTTACAATACCTTACAATTTACCCACGCGTTTCTTTAATTTCACTTACACCGAATAACCTTAACAATTTATACAAATTAATCAAATCATTTGCACAAATAAATCGACCATCAACATTCCTAAACTGCAATGGTATATAATTATTATTCTTATATATGAGATCAGAAATAATGAAATCGCTTTAAAATTTTTACGGAGAAGTATAATTTAAATGGTTTTCTTGCGCGATAATTTTTCTGAAGTCACTTGATAGGTTTTTTAAATAAGTTCACGGTGTAATACTTAAGTTTAAAAGCCATTTAAAAGTTCAGAAATCTTTCAAGAGGAACATCTATCATTAATAAATTTTATGACACTATATGGAGGAAGAATTTCACGCTGAAAAGTTAAAGCTTGCGATTAAAAGAATTACCTAACGAATATCGTAGAATTGGAAACTACGATTTCGTTCGAATAACTATTCGAACCGTCGGAAAGTTTTACGGTGACATGTTTTTAACCGCGCTGGGTCATCGGAAGCTGTTAAATTGATTCGGAAATGTCACACGGATGTGTCGCTTCGATTCGAACAATTTTACTGAAAACACACCACTCCTGTTACTAATTAGAAATATATAAATAAAAAATAAATAACGATAAAAACATAGCGTAATACTACGTAAGCAAAAATAGTAGATAATTCTTTATTTAAAAAATAAAGGAAAGTAGTCAAGAAAATTCTCTCAAGTCAGCGACAACATTTTTATCATTCCTCCGTTATTTCCAGACACTTACGTTCCCATAAATGGTCCAATTAATATGCACAGGATCTTTCTTTAATAAATATCCTTTGATAATGAATCGTTACTCCCATCAAACTGTTTAGCTCTACGTCAATTCGATAAGCCCGAAGGATGTTCCTCTGTTTAAAAAAATGAAACAAAATACACTAATTTCTAACAATAGACTTCTAAACGTAAAATTTTTACACCAACCTTTTAGATCGCAAAGTATCATATAGATCTTGAAGATTTCACAAGATCGTTATTTCGAATATCACTCAAACTTTCGCCATAACTCGTGTTTCAAACAGAATTTAAAATAAAAGGATCGGAAATTCATTAGCAGCGTTCGGCACGAGTATCGAGTAACTCCTTGATTAAAGTAAGATTTTTTAATTATCTCGACGACGAGACTAAAACTTCGAGTTGCTGGTAATATCTTCGTAGTTATCTACGGGCGTCACTGGTTCGATAAAATTGATATCGAAACTTTCGTTCCATGGAAGCAATCGCCTCTTCTTTCGAGGCCACGGAATAATCGAATACTCGGAGGTGAAGTTTTCGCGCTGTCCGAGTTGTTAAGATTCTGAGAGAATATTGGTCGAAACTTTGATCGTACGTGATAGAAGTATACAGCGAATGTCTTTTTACTCGCTGCAAATTGTGTTACAGATCTAGAAAACGGATTTATTTCGTGATCCTGGCGCGAATCTTTTACAAGTCCGTGCAAATTGTTACGATCGATCTATCGCGACGTGGAGAGAGTTTGTGACACGATCGAAAAATATTAGAGCGACGGAGAGTTTACCAGAGTCAAATTCTTTCCTTTTCTTATTTTCTTCGAGATAATTTACAACCTTTTGTGAGAACATTCGATGAATTCGGAAATATTGGAATATTTAAGTAGTATAAGTCAACGATCGCAGCTGGTACAGGTCAATGCTAGTACAGGAACGCGTTTGTAGGTTTTGCAATTGTTTAAAAATGTCTTAAACCGTAAGAATATTTACTCGTTTGCTTTTTATCTTGTCCTATTAATAATTTAAATAGTTTTGGAGAATTTTCTACGAGTTGTAATTTATTTAATATTTTTTATTGACTTCATAAATTCCTAGGCTAGTATTAAGCAATACAATCTTTTTCTAAATGTAATTACCTGAACTGTCAACGATAAAGATATCTATACTCTAAATTTCTATACTGCAATTATGCATATTCGAAATATTTATATACTATATCTATCTATCTATATGTGCATCTATATATCGATTACGTATATTTTAATCCTTTTGTTCCTATTAAACATATTAAAAAATTTTTAGAAATTAAACATTTTACTAATGTCTAATTTGTATCCGCAAGATCACTTTCATCAAAATAATACAACCACGAAGATAAGTTTTCTTCCATCACGACAATACAACGCTTCGACAAATATCGACGACCGTACATAAACACTTATTACAAACACTTATTATTATCATAAAATGATCGTAAACTAGAAAATAACAGAACATAAAATAGATCATGTAGAATATAAAATGGTCGTATATCGGAAAAACACGTAAAATACTTTATGTCTATGCGTCGATCAATATCAATTGCTACTTGCTACTTCAATTTAGAATTTCTTTATCTCCTAATTTCTGTTATGACATCCTTGTAATACGATCGTTTTCACGCGTTTCCATGAACATTGTGCCCCAAACGACGAGAAAACGAGAGCAGTGGGTGGAGTAGAAAGGAAAAGCACGGATCAGGCGAGGTTATTAAAACAGCGTTATTAGCGAATCTTTTGTAGCTTACAAGCAGCGTGCAATGCACAGTTATTGCTTATCTCGCGCGTATGAAATCCGAAAGTGGGCTAATCAGCCTGCCATGACGAACCACTAGCTCACGACAACTTTTCAGTTTACTACCAGTCGTTTAATAATAATTCTCTGTTTGGTGCTGCATGGCTTTCTGCTTTAATATGTGTTGCTCTTTGGTAACTACGTAAATTGCTCCGTTCTCGCGATCGCTTAAGTAGCAAGAATCGCTGTTCATTTCGCGACGAATAATTCGCAGATTTTGAGAGTTTACTCGGTGATTTCCGTCGGTCTAGCCATCTTTTTCTAGATTTTAATTCAACGTTGTGAACTGATTTTATTGCAAATAGAAATTATTAATCGCAGCTTTCAGGTGAATAATTGTTTGGATCTCTCGAATTGGTTTAGCGATATGTTGTCAATTTATGTATTTTTCAGGTGGCAGATTATAAAATTCAATCGATTATTTTGGAATAAGCAATCGTTTTATTTTTCGCGACTAATAATTCGCAGATTTTGAGAGTCTACTCGGTGATTTGTCAGTCTAGCCATCTTTTTCTAGATTTTAATTCAACGTTGTGAACTGATTTTATTGCAAATAGAAATTATTAATCGCAGCTTTCAGGTGAATAATTGTTTGGATCTCTCGAATTGGTTTAGCGATATGTTGTCAATTTATGTATTTTTCAGGTGGCAGATTATAAAATTCAATCGATTATTTTGGAATAAGCAATCGATTTATTTTTCGCGTTAATTTGCTAGACGAAACGGAATTTTTACAATGATATGTAATTAATTCTTTTAATTATACCTCATTCTACCGATCATTTCGGAAGATATAATTCCTGGTTTCTGTTTGTATTTATTCAGCGATCTTTTAGTTCTTTAGAAAAGATTAAGTAGAATTGGCTTCGTAACATTGGCTAACTTCGGTAGCTCCGATCCTTGACCCATACTACTTAAACCTTGAGGTATTAGGATTGAGAAAGATTAGATAGAATTTGTTTCACGACATTGAGCAACTTCACTAGCAGCGATCGTCGACCTATATTACTTAGATCTTCCAATATTATTCAATATCATCCCCAACTATTAAAATTTTGCATTCTCTATGTCGATTCAGTGACGTCTAATTGAATTTAAATTTATCATACTGAAAATTGTACAAATTTCCTCGGTCTTCTCCAGATATATTTCTTACAATTAGACTTTTGCTTTGCGTGTCTATTAAATTATTTTCGTAATCAAATTTTCAAATTGCCAGTATTAAAAGCAAGGCAAATTAAATATCTTTATTTCGATATTTAAGTATTAAATTTATAATATTAAAATTTATAATACTAAAAGTAAGAAAAATTATGATCCAGTGTAAGACGTTTCATCAATTTCACTGATAAAGATCGTGCGTACGAGTGGGATAATATTTTAATAATTTCCGCAAATAATTTTTAATGTAAAAGAGTCTTTCCCTTTTCTCTCGTCCAATAAATCGTATTATCGCGTAGGATTACCAGCAATTTATTAATATTCTACGTTCTTATGGCTGATCTCTCTCTATAAATATACGTTAAACGGAAAGCTTGACCCAATTCGATGACACGATTTATGACCACAAACACGGGTATCTAACAGTTTCGAATACGAAACCATGCTTTACCATCTCGTCTTGTGTTCGAACTGTGCCACAACTTGGAAATTCTCTGCCATAATGTAACGGTTCTTTGTATTGTATTTCCATCAGACGCATCAAGAAAGGAAACTAGCGAAAGCGATGGTCGTGGTAAGGCGACTACTCGTAGTATCTCATTTTGGAACTTTGACGAAACTTTCAATAGTAATTTCCTTTAAAATAGTATAATCTGCAACTTAGATGAAACTCTGGTTATTAGAAGTGTCCTTCTAATTATTATAATATTTACCTTGCACCCTTTCAAATATTAATACTTATAGAATCGTTATACTATCTAAATAAAACATTAGAAAAATTATATCAACGATAGGGTGTAACTGTTTCAAACTATTGTCCTAAATTTTAACATTTGTAAAAGTTTCATATGAAATTACGTTTTGTAAATACTATATCGGTGATGATGATGTTATCACTTGAAGGTTCCCGCAATTTCCAATATTATAGAGCACAAAATTTAATATAAGAAATTTATTTCCCATTCTTCCAAATATTAATAATACCATAAAATACAAATAAAAGATTGAAAATTGTTATATCGAATACAACAATTGGCCAATCTGTCTCTTCTACAACAACCATAAAGAACTTTAGATTCAGACACTAGGCATAAATTCGTATTTAGAAAATACAAGATTCTTTTTAGTCGATGCTATCAAAAATTTCTTGTAATTTTCAATGTTAAATCGCCCCAACGATTGTTGGTTTTTGTCTAAAAACCATGAAATCGCCCAAGCTCGAAGAAGTTTTCCGAATCCTGTTATTTCTAGAAATGAATTAAAATGGTAATTTGTCTCTATAAATTTTAAACAGTAGATTACAGTATCCCATCGCCGAGACAAAATTGGAAAGCTGACACTTCGCCTTAAAGAAAGTAAAGGAACAAAAGTACGGAAAGAAGCGATATTTGGTCGGTTAATAAGGTTGCTATGACTTTCATCGACAACGCCATCGTTGATAATGATCCACCGCGCGTGAAATTCGCCTTTCGATGCAACGTGACATTACGATTTTTACGACTCCTCGGCTTCACGGTTTCATCGTCGTATCGTTCTTTTTTCCGTATTTCTACTTTCTTTACGTTACTTTCATGACGTGCTTCGCGTAAAATTTACTGACCGTGTCTCGATATCTACGTCAACTTGCTCCGGCTGTCCGTCTTTATTCTTTCTCGTTATCGTGCCGTACGATGTGCTGCATATACAGTGACTCGCGCATTTACGATCAAATAGTTGGAATAATCAAATTTACAGAGACGCGATGATCGTCTGCCTTTTTTTCTCTTCGATACGTAAGTTGCATCGCATCGATTCTATCCAAATAACGTAGGTGACCTAACTATAACATTTTTGCTTCCGCGTGCTTCGACGAAGAATTTAGGAATTAAAAATTGAAACGATTCGACAAAGATACGAGAAACAAATGGTTCGAACCATTTATGGAATTTACGAAATGGAACTTCCAATCGAAAGTTCGAGGAATCAAAAATGTTGTCATAGAAAATTAAAGGAACGGAAATTGTTACGTTGTTTTAGAATTAGTTCGTGGAACTTAGTCTTCTCTGCTGTACCGGAAGCTAGTGCGGTGTCGTAAAGAGCAGTGGAATATGGAAGACAAGTTAACAAGGCTTAATTTCACGACATGGGGTGCGTTTTCCCTCTCTCGAGGGAGAAATATCGAGAAGCGAGGATAATCTCGTTTCCGGGGCGAGGTAGCACGCATACGTATGTACCTGTTCACAAGCCTGTCGATGAGATCCATGATAATCGCAACAATAACGCGTCTCAAGCTTTTCCTACTCGAGTTCTCGTATATTCTTCATGGACTGGCTATTCCTTCCGTTTTTACGTCGCTTGTCTTCTAGAAAGATCGTAAAAATTGCTTTTAAAAATTCAGTGAAAGAAGAAAATTCTTAGAGAATCTAGCGATAGGTAAAAACGTTAAGGGGATCGAGTAGGATATATTAGAAAAATGTTGATAAAGGAATAAACACGAAGATGCAGTTTTTATATTGTAACATAATTATATCATAATAATTTCATCTGAATGAAATGAAATTATATTTCTTCGTAAATTAAACGATAGTTCCTAAATAATAATAACGTTGTACGTATCTTAGAAACAGAAAAAGAACCACAACTCATCATTAAAAAAGGACCTACCCTATCGCATCTTGAATTCCCTCAGGATAGTACGTCCATTTGGTCAACAGGACCAATTTCATTAAATCGGATGAGGAGGGCGAAGGAAAGTGGGAGTCTATCAACAAGGGTCTATCGGAGACAACTTAAAATTTCATTAGCGAATCGTCGATGTGTTTGCCACGGAGCACGCGTTAATCGCATTTCCGGTTACCAAGTATATCATAGGGGGTGGCTTCCTGTCGCGAACTAAAAAGCGATCCTGCGTCTAGTCTTCCACTGTGCTTTTCCAAAGCATCCGGTTAAACTACGATTGGTGTAATATAAATGAGATCGCTAATGAATGAGCGACGAAGTAAAAAAAAAAAAAAGAACAAAGTAAAGTAAACGAAAGTAAATAAAATAATTAACAATCTCTTAAGTTCCATCTCCGTAGTATCACGTTCGATATATTACGTAAAGCGCTTCTTTTTCATGCGTTTTCCTGAAAACAGATTTTTCGTAACAGAGCAATGATCAGAGTTATTTTTCTCTTACGTAAGGAAGTTGTATCCGAGGAAGAACTACGTACGCAGAAATTTCTATAAAAGCACTATGCGTGAAATATAATAATTTTCTATGATAAGGAACAGAAAAATATCGCGGAATTATTAAAAATTCGATTGAAATCAAGTCGCTATAACCGAACTGAATTAAAAGCTAACAAAATAAAAGACGCGAAAATCGCAAGCATCGAACAGCTGACACCATCATTATCAGAAATAGTTCAAAGAGAGGTATTTTAGATTTAAACGAAGCCTTATATTTAATTCTTTTAATTTTTACAGAGACCAAATATTTCTCATTTACCAAAAGTTCGAGTTAACACTGAATCATAGGAATCTAACCAACCAACTAGAACACAACCATAAATTCGTAACAAAAGAAAGTATGTTAACTATATAGAAATGGCCAATGACCAATAATAGCAATATGTGAGGGAAACAATTAAAATTACAACTTGGCAGCGTAACGTCTCCAATCTCTGACACAGATGTCAATCAGAAACTCACGAATTTGCCAATGATTTTCGAAACATAGTCGAATCACTGGCGTTTCAGCCCTGCCAACTGTCGTCCATCGGAAACTTTCCCAAGTGACGATTGAATTAAGCTCGTCGTCGAGTCAGACACATTCCGTACGACTCCTGCGCTATCGATCCAGCGACGCGTACTTGTTTGCATATGTCTGCATACGTTGATAATAGTCCATTTCATTCAACACGTACAACCGGTATATAGTTGAACTCTTACGTTGCACCATCCGATATTTAATTGCTGGCGAAACGCGGAAATTGGTCCGGAAACGTCACACGACAGCACTCGAAAGAACTTTCGTAATTCGTTTTTGAAATTGACACGATTTTACCTGACGCGATTTTCTTACGTATCCAGTCGGTGTTTTCATTTCGGTATATTCATTTCTGATTTTTGTTCGTCATTCAAGGCAGCATCTATCGCGTTTCGGGGCGATTGGAACGATGCTTGTACTTTTATTTTTAATTCTTTCAAGGGACATTTTGTCGTCGTTCTTTTTTGACAAAAGGTTGAAATTTTTGTAATCTGTAAAGCGTCTGTAAAAGGTACTTGTACGCCATTGTATCTATTATAGTATTTACATTATTATAGTACTAATTAATTAGCTGCAAGTATATCAAATTCCGTATCATTTAGCAGTACGCGAATGTACGTTGCTTTGCATAATGGAAAGCAGTTAGAAGTCTCTTTAGAAGAGAAATTATTACACCAACGATAAGTTACTACGTTACTAAGAGAGAAATCTGTCATGACAAATAACTGTGTTATAACAAGAAGTCGTTTATTCTTTCATACATTATTGGAATAGTTCATTTCAGAATAAGAGACGCAGTAATGAAAAATAAATACCAGTTCGATTTTATGAAAGAAGAAATATGTTCGCAATTATGCACACGAACGTTTAATAACACAGTCCGATATCTTTTTTCTTCTCTTTCAAATATAATCGTACCTTTCGATAATTTATTAACGAGAAGAAACTTCTGACCTTCATTTCAAAATTTTTAAAGAAACTTTAATGCCACGGAATATGTAATTACCAACTTTTTTCGAAGATTAAGAGAGTGACTGTAAAATTGCACTTCTATCACTTTGGAGATTACCACTTAACGACGTCGTAGCTCGTTAGCTTAAAACTTGTGAGTAAGCGAGATTTACGAAAGCCTTTTACGAGTTTCTTCGAGGATTAAAGAAACGCCATAGTAGGAAAGGAAATAATTTTTCACCGAAGATCATCGGTACAAGTTTCCTCGGGAAGACGCGACCAAACCCGTTTTACGTTACCGCTCCAAAGTATCCAGATTTTTGGCAATGTGTATTTCGAAATTACGAATAACTCAAACTACATAACGCGAAGATTTATATTTTTGGACGACTAAAGAATCGGTACTTAAATAGAGATTCGTTTTACCCGTTAAAAATAATTATTAGAAAAATTAAAAACATTAAGAATTATGTAAGACAGAAATATGTAATTATCGCAGTACACAGTGTCGGGAGAGGATAGTCAGAACGGAAGAAATATCGTTCGTTTCTAAAGGAGCATTAATAGAAGCACAAATACCTGTCGTAACACACAACATTGCTTACGGAAAGCCTAATAAAAACAGGAAAAAATGGACACATACCAGATCTCTCAAAGTGCACGCAGCAAACACGTGGAACAGGCTGATTCAAAGCAGCTGGATAATCGATATGAAGCACGATACAAGACACGTGATTGATGTCCCCAAACGAATCAGATAAATCACATCTCGGCATACCCATCTTCCCGTTTGCCTTCCTTTCACGCCCTCTTTTCAACGTTTTTGCCAGTCCAGTAACCCGAAATTCATCACATTCGCGTGAAAAAGCCATAGAAAAGAACTTTGATGAACCGAGACGAAACGATTATTCAAAGCAATTTGCAATTTTATGGGAACTTCCTATTCCTCTTCGTTTTTCTCGCTTCTCTTCCTCTTTACTCTCTCTTTTTCCTTTTTTTCTTTTTTTTTTTTTTTTGCGTGTTAATGCATCTTCATCCAGCGAAGATCGGAAAGGCAGATTTACGCCGGCGAATTAACTCGGCGAGACGAAAGTCCTGCGAATTGATATTTCTCGTGCAATAAAAATACGAGCGTCGCTGTAATTAAAAACTAAATTCATTGGTTGAGAGGCACCTGTTGCGATGCAGACAATTTTATAGGGTTTCTCGTTTATCAGAGTTTACTCTCGAATTTCTATGCAACTACATTGATTATACCTGCCAAGTTTTCTAGAGAGTTGTATTTCTATTAATTTGTGGAAATTCTGTTCACGAATATCGAAATATCAAAGGATTAGGTCTTTGAATTTTTATTAAATCGAGGAAATCGTTGAAAAATTTCTTTGCCGAAATTGTTGGCAAAGTTTCCTTACGTAAATTACGAAGATCTATTCAGGAATTTTGTTATCGATCTGCAATGGCTTTAGTTAGAAAATTTCTCCACTCGGAGAAGTCTACTCTACGTGACATTTTTCTTCCAGTTGTCAAAATTTTATTCAACGACATTATGATTTATACTGCCGACAAGATTTATCAGACGTCAATCTTTTCTGTTATCAGAGTATCAATGACCTCGCAAAAGATATTCCTTTTTAGGAATTTATTCTATAAATGTCCATTCATTTGAGAAAAATGTTCTCCTCAAATTATTAACGTAATTCGCTGTTAATTAAAAATTTATTTTAGGAAAGTTCCTCGCTCACGCAACGAGGACTTCTTCTCAATTATTTACCAATTAACTATACTAACTAAAGTAAAAGTACCATGTCAAGCGTGTGAATGCTATTCAAATGTTTACACAATATTTATAAAATACACGTAATCGTAGTTATTAATACTTTATCAGGAGACAAAAGGAAAATCAACGAAAAATACTTTCTCTCTAAGTACTTGTCCTAGGATTTTTCAAAAATAAAATTACCAATTTTATGATAGAATTCCAAGGCAATGCACGGGAATGTTAGTATTTTAGAATATTGAATCGCGTCTCCTCGATACGAGAGATGCCACTATCGAGCTTAAGCGAATTGGAACTCGGTTAATCCGATAATCATTAGGAATTCGTGGTCGCATTTAGGATGAGCGATTACACGTGTTGTTATACCATACTGAAACCGCGTATCATTGGTTATCCGTTCAATATTCGATATAGAAGTCCACTGGATATCGGTATTTCTTGCTCGTACTTGATTACGATTAACAAAAATGATCAAACGTCAAGAATTTTCACAACAACGATGGTTCTATTAAATAAATATAAATTTGTTGACCATCGTACATCTTTATTTTTACGTTTCGTGGAATGGAAATAAAGAATATCTTATTCTTTTATTTATTACGAAGAATATAAGAATACTACTGCAAATATAATATTATGATCCATTTCTTTTTCATTGTCATTATTGAAAAAAGTAAATATCTGTAGCAAAGACTAATAAGTCGTTGTTTCGACTAAAAACTTTTCTCTAAAAACGCAACTGCATCACCGTTGATTCTCAAAATTTCGGATCACATTCTTCGATTTTATAGTCACGTAGCAAAATTTGAGAACCTTTCCTATAAAGGATAGCTTTCTCCATATTAAGAATGACGTTTCTTTAGTGAAATGTATCGTTGTTTCGCGCGAAACAACTTTTCTCTAAGAGAGAAACACCATCCCGAAAGGGTTATTAACACCTCAGTACGTTATAGCCGGCCGATTCGTGAAATTAATTCTGAGAATATCGATTCGCACGCCGAGAAGCAAGATTTCTCGCGAAGCTCGTGAAAATTTCAGTGGTACCTACCTAACATTTACCAGGACGTTTCATTTCTGTGAGATGCCCGTGGAAATTAAATCGGCCTCGATTTAAAGTGGCAATTCCGAGTGAAACGAAAGGCCAACACAGGGAAACTAGAATACGCGTTCCCGGAGCTCATCTCGTTCAATTTACAGGATTTACAATCGTTCGTGGCTCTCGAAAGAATCGTTGGTAGCGTCGGATTTTTCGGGCGAATCGTGCATCGTAAACCGTGATAGTTTTACCTCTTCTCACGTGTTTGTTGTAAAAAGAAAAAGAGAGAAAGAAGAAACAGTCGACGTAAAAATTGTTTTAGTATCTGCTAGCCTGTATTAATTACCCGGTTAAAATTTGATCGATCGTTAAAATAGAAATTTATTGGAACTGCAGTCTTGTCTTTGGTTCTTAAAAGAACCAAGACAGTTCGGTTTTTTAGTAGTAAAAATTTAAAAATTGACTTATTTGGGCTGTGCATTTTTGGAAATCGAACATCCTATTTTGTCCAATTTTAATACAACTTTAGTAATTATTTCGTTAAAGTCTCGGTTCTCTACGAAAGACACGACTCTTTGGAAATTAAGTAAGTTGAAAATACTTGAAAAATGTATTACTTTATAAATTTTACTCGACACGGGATTGTGAAATATATGTAGAAGAATAGATCTTTGAAAACAAAGTATTTTTAAAGTACGTAATACGTGGAGTGGAATAATATGGTGGAAACGAAGAACGTAAAGAAATTCGCAAAAGAATATAAATGGAAATGGACTGACAGTGGTCAGACACGCGAAACGAATATACTGAAAACTATCGTACTGTATAAATATTACGAACCAGTATAGCGCGAAAACATTTGAACTTTATATTTCTTTAAAATACTCATCTTCTCCTGGAAAGTTAATATACCAATCTATGTAGGAAACAATTTATCCAAAAAATCTTAGAAATTCCCAAATTTTTATAACCCAATGCTTCCGAGCAAACAAACTTTGAAAGTTTAATTTAAAGCAGATATAATAATTCTTCTGCTAGCTATAATAATACATTGGGAAATATATAATTGATTAAATAAATAATGGAAACGAGGATATCGAACATCCATGCGATTACTTAACTTTTCCGCGGTGAGCTCGTTAAGAGTTTCAGTTTTGCATTTTCGATGTGAATCCGTGTTGTGATTATGACGAAAAGTTTTCGGATAAAATCGAATCGGCAACGAAATTTCAGCAACTGGATTCGGACTAGGAAAGTGGAAATCCTCAACAAATTAGATACATGGGAAAGCAATTTTCGAGGCAATGTGTCGTGTCACTTGCTATTCATGATTTGTGAATTTTGAAACGCAATTCGAAATTAGGAAACAGATTGCCTCGTGATTCGAATGGCTTTCGATGAAACGATATTTGGGCAACAAATGTTACTATAGTTGGTTACATACGTTCAAAAAATATATCCTACGGCTTTCGATAAAAAATTCAATCAAGCGAGATTATAAACTAATAAATTATTGACTAAACTATATATTTATACATTATATTGTAGAAATCACGGATTAGCGATCTTTATAGATTTATTTATCGCGAATACGTATAACGTTATTTAACGTGAACTTAATGCAGTAATATGATATAACTAAGACAACTCGATCGATAATTCACAACTCACAACTCGCTCTCAACTCGACTCGACTCAACCGACGACTCACAACTTACGGTCCACGACTTACAATTGATTAACCCACAACTAATCGCAGTTTCCTCGCTACTGCAATTCAGTCGTAAATAACAACTCACCAACGGCTGCCTTTTATACCACGATTTTGGTATTCCTAGCGTGCACATGTGTTCCATAGATGTGGATGTCAAGTACATCTTTTTTAATTATCCAACGTCGTAAAAGACCACGGGTATATGGCCCATCGGGATTTCCCATCTTCTCCGGCCCGTCATCGCTTCTATTATTTTCTACCTGTAGTTCACCGGTCTTTTCCTTTTCCCCAGGCTTCTTCCCCGATAATACAATATTGAATTGCATTTCTATGTTTTTCAGGCCAGAATTAAACGGAACGAGAACTTTACAATGAAGATTAGGACAAGTTTGTTAACGTGGAGCGTAGCTTTCCTTTGTTTGATCGGGATCGTGGAAAGAACAGTTTTGGCGATGGAAGAAGCACCGCCTTATTCGATGAACCTTCGTGATTATAATACTATGTTGAATTCTATGGAATTTGACGACTCCGTGCCTGAGAAAAGAGCTTATACTTACGTTTCCGAATATAAGAGGCTACCAGTGTACAACTTTGGTATTGGGAAACGTTGGATAGACACAAACGATAACAAGGTAGGAACATACCTAAGAAGAAGATTCTTTTACATATTACGAAACAACAGATTTCTCTAATGAAACTTTTCCACGATAGAAGCTTCCTTTCGAAAAGAAAAATATTACAAACGTGCGCAAATCGTACAATAGCCCTCCTTCTCTCGATATAGCCAACGCATCCATTCTTCTAATATGCGATTCTACGAAATAATTAAATTCCATAATTGCAGAGAGGACGCGACTACTCGTTCGGTCTTGGTAAACGCAGGCAATACAGTTTCGGTCTAGGGAAACGAAACGATAACTCGGACTACCCTGCCAGATTAAACATGGACTATCTGCCTATGGATAATCTCGCTTATCATTCGCAAGAGAATTTCGACGATCTTTTAGAGGCGAAACGTAGCAGGCCCTATAGCTTTGGATTGGGTAAGAGGGCGGCTCATCCCAACAACGGACAGCCGATAGGACCAAAGAGACCGAACGATTTGATGAGCCAAAGATATCACTTTGGCCTTGGCAAGAGGATGCCCGAAGACGAGGAGGATTCGTCGCAATAGGAGTCTTCGCGAAGGATATCTCGCTCGACGATCCATTTGAATGGTGTCGCCGACGTTTATGGCAATGTAGCTCTAATTCGATGTCGCAGAGTTTTATTGTCAGACGAAGTATATCGATAACGCAACAATAAAGACACGTTTGAAAGTTTCAACGTATCTTAAACGAGTACTTCGTCTCTTACATCTTGTTCAGGCTTTGTGTTACATTTTCCTCATCTACCTATCGAATTCTCTTTCTTTTCGTCTGATAATATCGGTGGTGGTTTTTCATTTGATTGATGTTATAAGAGTAAAAAGTAACCACAGAGCTGGGTAGATCGTTGCATCGTTTAGACGATGGTCGAATGGAATGGAAGAGCGGCGTTCGTGTCAAAGTTGGGCAAATGTTATTTGAAACGGAAATAAAGGAGCATAACTTGAGGCGATGCGTCAATTTTAATTAATTGTTTTCGTTTGAACTTTGTTTTCGTGAAAATGGATTTTACCTTATGCCGAGAGAATACTTTTTCATTTTAATTAACGTTTTCGAACGTACTAAGGAGTAATTTAAATAAATTTAGACTATTTCACGAAATAAACAGCATCTTGCTTTCCTCGTTTCAAGTCCTCCTTTTGATTGTATACTTGATTAATAAGCGTGTGCGAAGAAGTTTGTGTCTTCGGTACAATTTACGTAATAGAATCAGAAATTATGCGAAAAATTACTCTAGAAAACATTTACTCAAACAGAAGATGGAACAACGTATAATGAAATAATTCGGAGAAGAGTCATATTCATCTTTGAATAAGTCGAAGCGCAATTATTTAAGAATAATTACGAAATTCACCTAAAACAGAGAACATGTTATTTAAGCGACCGATTTTCAAATATTTTATTTAAACGATACCGATTATTTTTGTATGGCGATGTTTGGCTCGGCTTGGTGGTTAAGACGTTTGTACGAATAAAATGTGTTTGAAACGATCGAGTAACGAGTGTTTCGAGATTTATACGCATGGATTTGAAAATGCTTTATTAGAAGGTTCATATAGTGTACATAGATTTGTTCAATAAATAATATTGAAAATGATGAGTAGCGGAGAGTCATTATTAAATAATTTCCATCGTAATAAGTAAAGTTCATACAATATATTATGTAATAGATGTAAATTTCAATAACAACAACATAAACGAAGTTATTTTAAAAATTAATGTCTGGCGAATAATTTATCTTTGACGATTTCGAATAATAAACGAACAGTTCTTGCGACAATTTTCCAAAATAAAGCATTTTTAGACCTACGAATGTATCGTGTAATCCTTACTTTATTTATATAAATAAATTTTATTCGTTGCACGAATAGGAAATTCTATAAATTAGTAGACTTGTTAACGTTGTTTCAAATAAACTGGTATTTTATCTAGGTTTACAAGTTATTGCGAGATGGAACAGTGAAACGGTTTGTCGTTCCGCTGGCAAATAGAATTTACCCAGCTCTGTATCCCTTTTTTCATATCCATTTGCGATTATGCATTTAAATAAGGCTATCGTTCATACCGAAATATACAGAAACATCCATCCACTGTGAATTGCATACGTTCGATGTACTTAAAAAATCCCTATAAATGTTACCGTTTTACGTAAGACCTCGATTGTCGTCGGAATAAAAGATACTAGACACTTGTAGTTAAGTATTATTTTTACAGAATTAAGAATATTCTAGATGAATCTTGTTTAAATTTTTGTCCAGGTGTTTATCCAATAAATGTTCTTCAAAAAGAAAAAAGAAAAAAAAGAGAAAAGTGATGATACCTTAAAAATCCTTGACGAACCTTACTCAGGATAAACAAAGGACTTTGAATGCTTCCGGAATCATTCGAGATAGGCTTCGTGTCGGCTTTGATATCGCAGCTGTGCTTGCGATTAGTCTTCCTGCGTATTTCATACTTGGTAACGATCGAATTTCAGTCGCCTATGAAAAGCAAAAAAAAAAAAAAAAATAATTTTACCGTATTATTGAAACGTTGGAAGTATCGCGTTAATCGTATAAAATTCAATTAAAGGATAAGAATATAAGAAGATCTCTGATGATAGAAAATACGAGAAGTTGCTTTTACACAGCAAGTAATATGAAAAGTAGAAAATTAACGAACGCGAAAGTAACACGTTTTCCTTTTGCAACGTTCGATTGTTACAAAATACCACGATATTACACTAAGATTCAAAGTTTAAAAATAGAAAACTTGACCGTTCCTAACGATACAAAGTATAGAAATGTCTTCGTGAATGGGTTTCTACATCGTCGTTGTAAAAAGATCGTGGAAACTGAAATTATCACGATAAATAGGTTGAGTCTGCAGCAGCTTGCCATAAATCTCTACGCACGCCCCCTTTCAACTCCGATTATTCGCTTCAGTTTAACTCGACGATCGTTCGTCCCTATTCGCCTAAACTGTGACCGAGTCTTTTTAATAAAAATCATTTCTCTCTCGACTCGTACGAAGCTTCGAATCTTGAAATTGAAACGTAAACTCTTCGATTAATTAAAAGAACTTTCAACGCTACTCGTGATAAATCAGTGTTGTCAAAGGAGTAACAAATTTAAAAAATCTATAAGATTTTAATTTATAGGAAACCGTTGCTCGATATCATGAAATGTGCAGTTTCTTACGAAGCTTGGACATTTTTCCAATCTTTGTTAATTATAAAAGTAGTTCTCGGTATCGAGAAACATTGGCTTCCAAATTTAGAATGGGAAACGGCTGAAAATTGGATTGGGAAACGGATACCGGAATTAGACAGTTACGTGACATTTCCTTTGGATATGAGACACGCAGTGGGAATTGGAAAATCGATCGATTTAAGGCTGTCTGGAATCGATTTAGCTAGATCTGGATCTTTGGTCTTGCCCAGGAATGGAAAATTACAGGTAGGAATTAAGAAACGCGTGTGAATGAATAATTACACAAATAACTGACCAAAGACGTATGATATTTCAATTAATCGACGACTGGCTGCGTCATATGAATATAAATTTCGTTCATAGGTCACTGGATTATGTATTATAAATAGTAACGAATTAATGTGACAGTATATTCACAGGTGAAATTGACATTTGTCGAGCTTCATTTTGCAATCTTTAGATGAAATTATTACTTTGATAATAATTAATAAATACTATTTTAGTAATTGATATTTTGACGACATAATATTATTCTAGATGTGATTATAGATCATTGTTTTTATATTTGACACATGGTAGATTTATAATAATGATACATCAAAGTACCAAGTTTAAAATGAAATTGATCTTACTAATTGTACGTAGAATTTTTCGATTCCTCGTTAATTCCTCCACGATCGAAATTATTAACATGCTAATAAAAGAACTCGTAATAAAATACATATATTTCGGTATACACAATGCACGATCAGCCCGAACATTGTATCGACATTGCGTCGTATTCTTCTCGTTCGTTGTTTAATAGCCTGCGAAACAGAATCGGCAGACAAGACGTAAATCTAATTCTTCTGCTTTTGAAAGCAAGATTTAACGAGCAATATCGCAGAATGGTGGAAATAAAATGAATACGATGCTTCAGCAGTCGCTTCGGTAAACTCGCAATCAGTAAAAATGAAATGGAAACTGCGAGTGCGAAAGAAAGTAGAAATCTACGTTTAAATTACCAAGTTTACGAAATTGTTAACCTTTCTTTTCAAAATTTTAATTATGAAATTATTAACCACGAAGGAGGATGTCAAAGATAGCCAATTTTGAACCTCGTTGCGAACGAGAAAGTCTCGCAAGACATCTCAGTGCATCTCTCGAGGAAAATTAAAAAAGAACGATGAAGAAAAAGTAGCAGCGATCAAACTTACCCATGCCTTGGCTTAATCTTCATCTTCTTCAGATACCAACCCGTCTACGAAATAATTCCTCGGAAATCCTGCCGGTGAATCAATTAAAGTTTGAAATCTAGCAAATCCAAAGTACTACAAGATCGCTGTTGGCTATTGTTTTCGCGTAGCAATTATCGTAGCAACAATCCGACGGTAATTCAGATTTTCCCGATTTCAAACTTCAATTGATTCATCAGCAGAATTTCTGAAGAATTATTACGTCGACATGGATGAATAATTATTCTGTAGCTGGATCAGAATTTGAAGAAAATGAAGATTAAGCGCAACACAGGGGTAGGTTTGGCTGCCGCTTCTTCATCTTTACACTCGTTTTTCTTAAATTTCCTATCGCACCTCGGATAAAATAACGTTTCTTGTTGCTCGACAGATGCTCTTAATATTCTTGACAAATTTTTCGTTCGCCATCAGGTCCGTAAATTGCCACTCTTTAACATCGTCCTTTTATTTTCGTTACAAAATTTCTTTCTAGGTAACAATTATTATGCTTAATCAGTTTATTAGCCAATTAATCGATCGATTATAATAGTTGAGCGAAGCAGGAAAATCACCAAAGAAAATCAGCCAGTGGTCAAGGTCGGGTCACCTATTCTGGGCTGACCCTCAAAATTGGGGCGGAAGTTCAATAGCAGCGCCGCATCTCGAGCAAGTACCATGTCGCCAAGATAATATCGTACTTCCCAGAAAGAATCAAACCTTTAGCGTACTTTTGCCAATGAAGAATATCGAAGTGAATTCGGTGAGAATGATGGACGAAAAGCAACCCTACAGAGCGTGGCAATGGGCAGACATGGCTCACAGGAGGGAGTTCGAGAAAGGAATATTCACAGTAAAGTGCGTCTCGCTGAACGAGTTTGCGATGAAAAATTTACCATGTTTCGGAGTAAAAAATTTGCAAATTACAGGATTTACGATTTTTCCAATGTTCGAATTTCCAAACTTTCCAATTTTCAAGCTTCCAAATTTCGACGTTGTTAAATTGCGAAACCTTCCAACCTCGGAGTCTACCAATTTTTTCATTTTCCAGTCTTTCGGCTTTCAAATCTGCAAATCTTGGAATCTTCAAATAACCCGAGCATCTAAATGTTCAAGCTTCCAGACTTTGAAATTTTTGAACTTTTCAATTCATAAACCTAGCAGTTTTCAATCTTGAAATTTTGCAATTCTCAAACCTTCGAAACATTCGGACTACCAGATTTTGAAGTGTGGAAACTTCAGAGTTTCGTGTCTTCGCGCAATTTTTTTATTTAACTTTCGAAACGCCGCGTGGAATTAAACGATCGCGACTTTTACAAACCTACGATATTCAAAGATGATACAAGAAAATAAAATTCTACAGATACGTGGGCTATAGTTGCAATAAGTGTCGCTGTCAAGACGATCCAAATGGTTACTATCTCGAAGAAATTTGTGCTATTGAAAGACCAAAGTGTGGATTCACGCCTTGTGAATATCCCATATGGGTAAATTCAACCAACGATTATTATCCTTTACACAAATTCCCATAGATGTAAGAAATTCTTGAAATTCATTTTTGAAATAATATTCGAGCGTAGGTGGAAGGTCACTGCTGTCGATACTGTGGCGGTCGACTGTCTTTAACAAACAGAACACCTCTGTCATTGATCAAAGTATTAACGAACGAGGCTTTAGAAAGATACGCTGAAAGGCTCGCTTGGCACGTAAGACCTACCTGGAACGGAGCTACGGAGGTTTTGATAAAGGGGAAGCTCGACTATTCGGAAATCGATATCCTGGAAGCTACGGAAGACACAAAGAGAGCGTTGCAAAGTAAATTCCCTACGTTACGTCTCTCTAATTTAATCTCTTCATTTTCTATTCTTCTCGTTACTTCGTTATCTCTAAATATGTACGTAGCTAATGATTTTTCTTTAATTTAACGTGTCACCGATATCTATTCTCGCAGGGATATTCGCAAGGAGAAGTTAAACTTGAAAAACGCGGTACTTCACATCGAAGATGTGAATCGAATTCTTTTTATCGTTTAATTTAATTCCGTGGAAATGAGAATTAAAAATATACGGACCGTCCTGAAAAATAGTCGTACGATCGGCCGGCTAGCGATTCTACGTGGAAAAATAAGTGGAAAAAGAAGAATAAGGTTTTTTTATTTAAGGCCACGTTTTCGAAAGGAACGAACGAGTTTAATTAAACACTCGCGTGCAAATAGCCGTGTGTTAAGTGGAAGTTTCGAATTATGAAACTTTTCTTCCTGCTCGTGTTTGTATTATCAAACATGGACAATGTCACGATTTGCTCTCTGTCGTAATTGTTGTCTTATCGCTTATCGATTATCACTTTCCTTTATCCCGTATTGAATTCCAATTGTCTGGGACACCCTGTATATAGCCACGTATATCGCAAGCAGAATTAAAAATATAAAGGTTAACGTTGTCGAACATCGAAGAGTATTGGAATTAAAAGTATTATCTCGACATAAATTTGTGCAGCCGTGGCCAATTTTTTGGATTATTTTCTCTCGTTTTAATCGTCGTAACGTGTATTTTGAACGAAACAAGTCCCTTTTTAAACATTTCGCCATATTAAAAATTGACATCGGATGTTCTCCATTTGTGTAAAAATATGCGGAGGAATAGCTACACGCGATGCAGGAAATAAATTATTTATTTCTCGCGAGGAAGAGCAAACTTTCAAAATGGTTTCTATGGAGTCCATGAATAATCATACGGTTCTTCAACGAGACACGGCCTGATAATATCGGTCACTGTATTTTCCATTACGTAGAAAACAATTAACCTGACCGACTACTCTGACTTCATCGACGACGCAACCATCGCTCTTTCAAGATATTTCCCCTCGAAACACTTTCTATGTTTAACATTCCCATCATTTCTTATGTTCTTTTCAGAAGAAAATATTATTTTACTTGTTACTTTTAATACGTTTAAATACTTTAGGTTTCATCTACTTGAAATTAAGTAAAACTAGTAACTTAAATTGGCGACTGTCGCGAGAAAGTTATAACAGTATAAAATATTCTTCAATTAGCGAGTCGTTAAAAAGAAAGTTTCTAACAGCATTAATTTCAGTTTTCATTCGTTCTAGATTAACGGAAGTTATTCTTCTTCTAGACAAGGTAAACTTTATATTTTATCAAAGAAAGTGGGAAAATTCCCTGAAACTTTTCAACGGAATATTTCCTCGATCAACAAGTGATTAAAAAGTGATTTTCAAAGCTACTTTAGTTTCAATGTCTACCATCTTTATATCAAAGAATTCGATTTACAATAAACAAAACGAATTAACTTATTGCTCGATTTTTATATAAATAGAGTCTACTATGAAATGGTAGATTATTATCGCGAAATATTAAATAATCTTTTTCTTACAAAATAGCAATCGTTAAGTCTTCGAAATTAATCGGAAGAATAATATTTCCCAATGACCTAAAAGTCCTGAAATTGATTACGAATTATCTTAAAAATGGAGTACTCTAATTGCAAAAAATGTCATTAACTCTACTTTCTGATCTTTGCATCGTCTTCGACTCGATCGTATTTTTCTTTTCTCATGGATTTTTTAAATTTGAGAAAAGTATGGAACAACACCTGTTTATATGTCAGAGTATTTCTTAAAACGTGAAAAATTTGTTTGCTTCTTGCAACAAGAATTTGTTGCTTCCGTTACAAGATTGAAACATAAAAACGGAGGACCGCAACAGATTTAAATCTTCCTCATTTTATCGTGTTTTTCTTTTTTTAATAGGTATGAAAATCGAAGTTTTATCTACAGAAGTAACTGGCGCTGCCGTGCAAGACAATCGTTTGGCCATTACATTGGTTCCCTTTTTGGGAATGCCAATGATCGCCCTTCTTCTTCTGTTCCTCGTCTTTCTATACTTTGGCTACTCTTACAGGCAGTAAGTACTTGGTATAATTAATTAATGATCAACCCAAGGAGATAATATCCTTTCTTCTAACTCCTTTTCTCGTTACGAGGCACTATAACGTCACGATATACAGTCTTTTATCCTTTTTGTACCTTCTGAGAATTCTAAAGACTCCTGCAGGATTAACTTGGGATAAAAATGGTTTAAGAAATTTATGAGCTACAGCGAGACGATACAGAGAGCAACAGAAATATGATAATCCCTGCTGCTTCTAATTTTCCCATAAAACCGCTTTACATATTTTACCACAAAAACGAATCATTTATTAATCATTCGCAGATGGATTAACGAACAGTCGCGAACGCGTCAGGAATCTCCGTTATTAGACGAAACGTTCGAACTTTATTAGTACTTTCGAATTTATTAGTCGAATTTGTAAATTGTCAGTTTCAAAACTTCAAAGTTACAAAGTTTCGAGACTTCCAAATTTGCCACGTTCCAATTTGTAAATATTACAACTTTGGGATTCGCAGGTTTGCGAATACGCGTTAACGTTGAAATGTGCAAATTTACGAATTTTCGCCTTTAAAGTTGCCACGATCCGAACCTGTAAACCTTCAGATTCGCAAATTTTCAAACTTCGAACGCGTAAATTTTCGAATCTGTGGATTCACCGATCGTCGAACCTTCGGACCTCTGCTTTCATAGACCTGTTGATGTCCCCGCAAACTGTGAAATAGCTGCTGGAACTACGAAAACACGATCCTTTGAATTTCCATATTTTCGCATTTTCAAAAGATTCCACGTGCAAAGCTAACTTCGAGTAAACTAAAAATCTCTTGGCGTTCTACGCTGCCAATTAAGCAAGCAAATGAACGAAAGAGAGAAGGTGGAAGGAAAAGGGGAAAAAGAAAGGAGGAGGCGGAATTAATAAATCGTCGAAAATAGCTGGGCGATGCATGTTTTCGCGAACGACAAACGGTAGCGAGCAGCTCAACGATTACGTGCGACTCGTTGGGAAAACGGCGATGAAGCTTTCTATAAGCTCGTCCCGTTTGACCCTTATGTTCCAGCGACACGTGGGTGTCGATGACGAGGATCGTTGAGAGGCAGAGACAACACAGGAAAAGAGAGGAGCAAAGGGAGAAAAAGAAGAGAAACGCGATGGAAAAAGTAATTACACGGAATATGAAACACGAGGCGCAGTTTGCAACCGACTGCGTTTCTCCTTCGCTTGCAGCCCCGTTAAACCGGATGTTTCCGAAATTAACCTCCCTTCGGCATACTTTTAAACGAGACTGAACCAAATGTTTTTGAAACATTTATATGTCTCTTGAAACGTTTAATCGTGAGAACGTTTTAGCGATCGAAATAAGATTGAAAAATCTGACGCGAATCGAATAAATTTGAAAATCGAGAGGTTTGGAAATTTGCAAATTTGGAAGTTCGAAGATTACAGAATTTGCAAGCATCGATAAAATTCAGTGAAAGATATCGTCCATCGTGTGGTTGTGAGTGTGTACATTTTTGTTTCTGAGTTCGATCGTTTGGAATTTAGTTGGGAACCAATCTGATCTTCGCATTTATATTCGGCTATGGAAAAATCGTAAATGAAAGGGAAAATTTTGAGGTGGTATTTGGGAATTTGAGGAATTTTATGGTTGTCCACAATAAGCACTCTTGGAAATTTATGGCCGCCGTGTTAACTAACTAAGCGATTAAAAACGTTTAATTTCTATCTTAGGAAAATTGGTCTGTTAAAGTTATTTCGAACAAACCGAAGAGGGTAGATAATTGAATCTTTTAACGAATTCTAGATTAAAATTTTTATACGTTCTAGAACTAATTGTAGAAATCTTCACAGATTCGTACAACGCTCGAATTAATGGTAGCATTTTCATTTACATTTTATGCAATTTTTATCCAAGTTTCATTTTATCCTGAAACTAATCTTGAAAATCTTCGTTAATTTAAATAACGTTCTACTTAGTTAATATTCGAATCAACATCCCCACATTTATCTGTGCTTTAAGAAATTTCCAAGCAAATTCTCATTAGAAAAGTAATTTCGAAAAATTGGTGATTATAAATTAAAAATTTGGAATTATATTTACTTGCAACGTAGCTCGTGTAGAGTTGCGTTAATTCGCATGAATAATTTCTACCGATTCTGATATTTTCATTTTGCTGTGTATGGATGCAAAGGGTCCGCCTACAAAGTTGTTACAAACAACGATTGGTTTACCCATCGTAAACAGAAATTCACTTGATTACAAATATCTGTTATGAATTCCGTTCGAGTAGCAGAAATTCGAGTCTCGATCTCGGTGATTTTGAATAACGAAATAAGCGGAGAAACAGCACTGGTTGCTTCGAATTGCAGCAATGGTATCAATGTTTACGTACGGTAAACCGAACTGCATATTGGAACGTGTGTAACTTCAAAAGTTCTCTTTGCTGTCGAACGAATCATTGGAAAGCAATACGGTGGTAATACACATGTACAAAGCGAATGTAGACAACTAATCAAACAGTTTGTGAAATAACATTTTCAATCACCGAAGGAAAAACGAATCGTAGAAGAGAAGCAGAAAATAATATTTCCAAGAGAAAATTAATAAGGGAAAAAAGGAAGGATATCTTTAGGAGATGCAAAGGTTAAAGAAAATAAGTTGATAGAGCGCAAATTATGACTTGTGTAAATATAATTATAAGAAAGAGAGAATATAACGAATAATAAGATGCAGATTCATAAAGCAATCGAAAAGAAAGAAGAAGCGGAAGAAGACGAGGAGAGCGAAAGATGGAGAAAAGGAAGAAACGGAGATGTCTAAGCTTCACCGTCTTATTAATTTCTCCAACTACGAGTGCAAACTCGTACTCCACGACTGCAGGAACGCTACTGCTATTAAATATTTGTCCACTTAATCAGGCAATTTATAAAACGAAATTTGAAATTGTTAGAAGAAACGGGGAAATAAAAAGAAAACATAAATTCGTAAAGTAACGAACGAAAGGAGAAAAGGAAGAATAAAAATGGGATATTCTTTCCTTATATGCTTAGGAACTAGAAACTTCTGCAATTTAATTAACTCTGTTTCGTCAAAGAGTAAAGCTGTTTATAAGTAAAAATATCGTAAATTTGTAGTTTTAAAAACGAATGTTTAAAGACAATTTAATAACCCGAAGTACCGAAAATGTTATAATAATGTTTTATATTACTGATAACTTTTCTCTCATTCGTAATGGAAAATTCTATGTTCTCTAAATAGATTTCAAAATATTCTAAGGCGTAACACGTTCTTCCGACAAAAGTAGTTTTCACTATTCTTTGAGATTAACAGCAAATATTTCCAAATTCAGTTATCTAAGGTAGATGTTTGAAACTTCAAACATTCTGTTTTAAATGCAAGTAAATTAATGAAAGTAGTTTTAAAATGTACCTTTTGATGCATCCGACCAACGTAAAATCCTACATTTAGGTTTGCGATGTAAGCACGACGCGTATTTAAGTATCCAGAATTTGAATCGGATGTCTCGTTATTATTTGCAGTTTCCTGCTAGGCTTCTCGGAGATCTTTTCTTCGATAAGGGATGGAATTCGAGTGGACAAAACGCAGGGTAGGAAACCATTCGGTTTTGCTCGATTTGAAAATAGCGCGGAGAGTAACGTTCGAATCGCCAACGTCGCCAACGAAGCAAATCTTGAAGACAACGAAGAGGAGGGAAACGATGCTTCTTCCGGTGGAAGATTCGAAAATCCTCTATACAGATCGAGAAGAAAAGGGCGCAAGGAGGATGAGGAGGTTTTAAATATGGAAGCTCCGCTCAGTTTATCGACCCTTAAGCGCAAAGTGGATAATCAAATTGAAGAAGCGGATCTTGACACCGATCAATAAAACATAAAAATTCTCTTGCTTTTCTCTTTTGGTAGAAATTACAGCATTTCACGGCGCAAGGTTATATTGTTTGAATTTAAATATAAAGCAGTTTTTGTTACGTTGTAATATAAGAAACGATTCGCTGTATAATCATTCTTTTTCAATAAATGTTATAAACATTGCGAATGTACGTTATTTCGAAACTGAGAATTTTCTTTTCCGTATATCGTTTAATATTTTTAAGAAATAAAAACTTGAAATATTTTTTAACGATAAAAAATTCGCTACAACCGAATCAAAACTTATCGAAAGATTGCGCAACAGCTTTTGGATTAATGGGGCCGGAGAACTCAACGACGTAAAAATTTGTTTGTTTCTAAAATTCGAAGGACGTCCAGGAAATGAGAAGAGATCGAAACAATGTTATCAGGAGGTGGAGGTCGATAATTCATTACCAGAATCTTAATTAAAACTTGAATGAACGGTCGATTCAATTGTGGAGGCCTATCAGATTGGGCTGCGAAATGTGATGCACGAATGGTCTTATTTCGAGGGCATAATTAAGTTGGCACGTAGAGTAAAATACGTAATTTTTCACTTAGAGTTACGAAGAGAATTAAACGAGCAAAAATAATTCGCTTTAATCGAATTTCAAAGAATCGGTTACTAGATATTTTGATAAAAACGTTCGATGATTCTGTGAAACCTAACAGAAGAGTAAACCCGATAAAATTGCCAATGCGAACAGTGACGTCACATGAAATCTATTATTCCACGTACGTGCAAAATTAATTAGCTGGCGAAGGTTATTTTCGTTTACGATCGTTCCATCTATCGCGCCATGTATTACAAGTACTAAGGAATTTGTGTAGGAAGATTAAGAAGGAATTAGAAGACCACCTAAACCCACTAGTAAACAACTTATGTTCTAAGTTAATCCCAAGGAGACCGAGCAGGAAACATCCCAATGAACTAGGACGCTGAATAATCTACGAACAAACGTATTTAACTCTAAGGCACGGACTACCGGGAATACTGTCTGCAAACTATCATTCCAGCTCGTTGTATCGATTTACGTAGTCGTAACAAAATTGTAAATTATCTGGAGAAGAATATAAAAAAAATTTGGGAAATCAAGGACAAACTTTCTTTAACACGGTGTTCGTTCAAAGGGAAGAAAATGAGAAACTTATCGAAAGATTGCGCAACACCTTTTGGATTAATGGGGCCGGAGAACTCGACGACGTAAAAATTTGTTTGTTTCTAAAATTCGAAGGACGTCCAGGAAATGAGAAGAGATCGAAACAATGTTATCAGGAGGTGGAGGTCGATAATTCATTACCAGAATCTTAATTAAAACTTGAATGAACGGTCGATTATTATTATATTAATTATTTTATTATACTTATTATAATCTCTGAATTTGTATACAAACGTTCCTTTAGTTCGCTCGTTGGAGATTTTCATTAAAAAGAACCATAAAACCTCGTGGATATCAGCCGATGGCACGCATACGTGTTCTTTGTATCTTAACGATATTCATCGTTGTATCGAAACGAAAATAATTAAAATTCATCGAGTTATACGTCGTTTAAAAAATCTGTCCAATCGCTTGGATCTAACCACGCTGATTATCTAAACTGAGAAAACCAAAATCTCCTAATTGCTCTTAGTTAATGCGAGTGTATTTATACTATGCGAAGGATAATGAAACAATTTGAAAAATGTAAGAAACGGCACGATAGAACAAATTTCGAATGTCTATATCGTCGACAGTTCTTCTATTTTGTCAGGAAATCGAGCTACGCCAGACGCGAAATTGCACGAGTGGCTAGGAATTCAAAGGTGGAAAACAAAAGAGTTAAGTCACATGTGTTTATTCATTTGTCATACAACGTTCGAAGTTAGACGAACGACCACGTGCACCGGCGTCCACGTGGCAGCGGCACACCATAATCGCGTAAAGACATTTACTCGTCGGGATAATAGGATAAGTCGTTGCACAGCTAACACGAGGACACGTATACCGAGATATACACGGTTAGTCTCTGCGGATAAATAATACAATGCACGCGATACATCGGATATTTGGTGCAGGGCACACAGATGCAGCGAATGTATTTTACGAATCGGTGATCGATCATCGATTCGCGATGATGACATCGAACGAACGAACGTTATTTGCGTGTACGTATCTGTTTGCGTGTGATTAGCCTGCGGATCTTTAGGCATTTATGTTTAAAAGTATGAAATGCGAGAAATTTGGAAGAATAGCAACTCTTAAAATGCATACAACGTGCAAAAATATACGAGATGTCCACGATAAAATTATTATACCTAGTTTCGTGGTACGAGTCTCTGTGTACAGATTTCTCGATCCATTTCTTGATCGTTCGAGCGATAAAAATATGAAATTCCATAAATATCCACAGTCTATGGTATGACGATCCTTCTCTCGTCGTCTATTTTGTAGATTCGTAAATGTGTTTGTGTACGTTTTCTTTAGTGTATACATATATTATCTGTTTATATAGAAATATCTTATGTATATATATATATATGTATATATATAACCATTTATATAAAGCTTCGTTTATAGAATATATTAAATTCTTTCTCTCTCATTTTTTCTCTGTTCCTCTCTTTCTCTCGTTTCCTCTGGATAAAACTGCGTTCAATTGGCATTTTGTACAAGAAATTATATACGATTCCCTGCGCGACAGGCTATGATTCTTATCTAACGATACGAGGCTTCCTCCGGCGAATTTACGTACGTACTCGTATAATTGTATAGCGGGAATTACGGTTTCCGCGAATCGTTGGATAACACCGACGTATAAATTGCGTCTGCTTCTCGCGAATAGGATTAACAGGGACTGTAACAAGCAACTCTTCAAATATCTCCGGATTTATTGATTTACATAGACATTTGATCGACTTTGAAACAATCTAGAAACGCACGGATCGAAGAGCGTGAAGATGTTCGAGGAGAATGTGGACGTTGTAGAAGTTGGGCAAAGAGAATTTAGAAAATTGTTGAAAACGAAACGATTCACAGAATCTCGGAAATTGTGAAATTAGGGAACACCGGGAGTTTAAAAATTCGCAATTAGATGCTTCGAAATTTGAATGTGTGCGATTTGGTAAGCTAGAGATCTAGAGATTTCAGGATTCGAAAGCTTGAAATTTGAAGAATTTTAGATAATTGAAAAGTTTGAAGATACGAAACTGTAAAAAACGTCGAAGTTTGGGAATTCGAATAACTTGAAAGCACGAGGATCTTAGATATCCAAAATTTGAGACTTTCAACGTGCAATTCGAAAATCGACAAATTTGCAAATCTGGGAATTCTGAGATGCAAAATTACAGAAACTTGAGAATTCCAAAATTTGGTCATTCGGACGTACACAGTTGCGAATAATCCCCCTTCCCTCTCATCCCCCCCCCCCAAAATCCCACAACGCATAAAAGTAATACACCGAGGAGTCCTGTTTTGCGGCCAAGTTTCAGGACAAAATACAACACACACAAGAATACACAAAAATCACGCACCAATGCGACTTAAACCCAAAAAAAAACAAAAAAATAAACGCAAAAACCGAAAATCCACGACACATATTAGACCATGGCTACGTCGTACCGACGCGTATCGGTACTTTTGCCTAAACACACTATACTCAATTCATTGTTTATTGTGAATCTCAAAAATGTACAAAAAATCAAATATTGGCTAAATAAACTATTTAAAAAAAAAAAAAAAAAAAAAAAAAAAAAAAAAAAAAAAATTGCGAATAATCGAACAAATTTCCCAACTTTAAAATTTCTTTCAAATAGCAAATTAACATATCTCTACCTATGCACTGGAACTACATTTATCTGAACTTGTCACGGGACAAACAGTTAATTATAATCAGAGTTCGTATAATAGGAGTTTGACCAATTGTCCTTGCTGCCTATCGCTTCTCATTCGCGTAATAGCAGCTCGTGTTCCGATAAACGAATTCAACCAGCAAAACTTCAATTCATCGGACAGTTAAATTAAAATTTCGTTCAAATAAACAAAGTTCCACCGTGATATTATCTAAACCGAAGATACTTTCCATTGGAAAATTCCTCTACATTTTTCCTATTTACGAAACCGTTACGACCAACACCCGTTACTTAATGTAATAAACGCCCATAGGTGTTCAACTCTCAGCTTTGATCTTTAATGCATCGACATTACCCCATAAGTGCAGGTGTCACGCCACAATCGCGTACCAACGATAGGGTCAACAACTGAAAGCACGAACAACGGTATCCCCTTTAAGAACATTATAGGCACATCGGTCTTTAAAGTCAGTAGGATTCACGTTTGCGGATGTGCTCGGTCAGGCGTAAGTAATTGACAGACGCCGAGTTGGCCTGCCTTTTTTACACGTCTTGCCGCTTTTTTTACCGCGAGTACCTAATACACGAGTGTGCGTGTCTTTCTCGTATTTCTTTTTCTCCTCAATAGCGTACTATAAACACACGTGACACTGTTTGGTAAACTCGTTAATTTTTTTTCAATCTCTTGGGAGTTTTACGCGTATCTTTGCTATGATAGTTTCCTCGAGTTTGGATAGAAATCACGTTTCTTCCGATAACTTTTTTTCATGCATTTTCGTTACTGTTCGCGAAAGCTGAATAACTATATCACGAATTTGTTATGTTACAAATACGAAACGACTTCTTTTCCGCAAGTTGGAAATAAATTAGTCGTCGATTACATTTTTGTAGATTCGAGAAACTCGAAGCTTCGGAAATTTGGAGAATTTGGAATTTGAGAAATTAGAGGAATAAAGTTAAGAGAAATCGAGACATTTAAAGTTTCGAAAAGATGAAAATTTGTAAATTTCAAAGTTTAAGATTTGAAAAGTTGGAAATAAATTAGTCGTCAATTACATTTTTGTAAATTCGAGAAACTCGAAGCTTCGGAAATTTGGGGAATTTGGAATTTGAGAAGTTAGAGGAATAAAGTTAAGAGAAATCGAGACGCTTAAAGTTTCGAAAAGATGAAAATTTGTAAATTTCAAAGTTTAAGATTTGAAAAGTTGGAAATAAATTAGTCGTCAATTACATTTTTGTAAATTCGAGAAACTCGAAGCTTCGGAAATTTGGGGAATTTGGAATTTGAGAAGTTAGAGGAATAAAGTTAAGAGAAATCGAGACGCTTAAAGTTTCGAAAAGATGAAAATTTGTAAATTTCAAAGTTTAGGATTTGAAAAGTTGGAAGTAAATTAGTCGTCAATTACATTTTTGTAGATTCGAGAAACTCGAATTCGAGAAACTTCGGAAATTTGAAGAATTTGGAATTTGAGAAGTTAGAGGAATAAAGTTAAGAGAAATCGAGACGCTTAAAGTTTCGAAAAGATGAAAATTTGTAAATTTCAAAGTTTAGGATTTGAAAAGTTGGAAGTAAATTAGTCGTCAATTACATTTTTGTAGATTCGAGAAACTCGAATTCGAGAAACTTCGGAAATTTGAAGAATTTGGAATTTGAGAAGTTAGAGGAATAAAGTTAAGAGAAATCGAGACGTTTAAAGTTTCGAAAAGATGAAAATTTGTAAATTTCAAAGTTTAGGATTTGAAAAGTTGGAAATAAATTAGTCGTCAATTACATTTTTGTAAATTCGAGAAACTCGAAGCTTCGGAAATTTGGGGAATTTGGAATTTGAGAAGTTAGAGGAATAAAGTTATGAGAAATCGAGACGCTTAAAGTTTCGAAAAGATGAAAATTTGTAAATTTCAAAGTTTAGGATTTGAAAAGTTGGAAATTGGCAGTTTCTCTAGATCTCAGCTTTCCATATCCGCTTAAGATATGGATCGTGTTTAAAATTCCCTGTTTCGTGGGTTTACGACGGCTAGACAAGTCGATCGAAGTTCTTGCGAACTTCAATTGCTTCGAAGCCTGGATCTAAGCCAGGAGGAAAATTTTCCGCGAACGACGAGATCGCAAAATCGCGCGAGGAGCCTCGATCGTGATCGAAAATCTGTTCGATGAAGAAAACGGAGACGCGCCATCGAATTTCTATCTACTGGAGCCTTGAATTGTTCTGTTAAACTTTCTTTAACCATCTTTGATATTTATTAACACGTATGATGCCATGTCAGTTAAAATTTATTCGATTAATCGGATTTTCTGCAAATAGGAAAAATCGTCCCCTTTTGATTTTTGTTCCCTTTCAATTTTTTAAAATAAAAGGGTGACTTTTGAAAACCCATCTTTCTTCTGATTAAATTAGCACACCTATGAATGGCAGAGATATTTTCTTTGTTGAGACAGATTGAAAAATGTAGTAACTTGTCTAAAAGTTTATAATTAATTCTTTATACAAAAAGCTAACGTGTATTTAAATTAATTGTATTATTAAAGGTATTCTATACGGAATATCAAAATTCTGAATTAAAAAGAAACACAGAATGTCGGTTATTATCACAGGGAAATATGACTTTTGGCAAAAGCATATTTAATAAAATAAATCCTTTGAGTTATCTCAACGCGTGATAACAATTATTACGTCACGATAAGTTACTCCAATCTATCTCATAACCAATCTTTCGGACAACCTGTTTGAAATAAAAGATAGAACTTCCAAATGGTAGACGTAGTCTGAACCTAACACATTTGTTATTGTTTAAATGACCCAGCGAATTCTGCATAAAAATAGATGTTCCAGACGCTGAAGCTCGTTCGGCTTCGAGCTTTAAATAGCCAACTAAAACAGACAAGAACCGTTCTATCATTTCCCATTTCCCAGAATTTCTCAAGCGGTCCTCCGCTTCAAATAAAATCGTTCTTTTTTCAAAAACATACTCCGACATTTGTTTCTTCTTTTACTTTTCATCGATAATACACACGCACACTCTTACGTGCGTTATGTACGTCACGTAACACAGTGCGATATGTTAGATGGTTGGAAACTTTCGTAGAGAAATTACAGGAAAATTTGAAGAAAAGCAGAATTTTCCATCTAGATGTTCCGATGATCAAAGTTCTATTACAGTTTTCATATAATTTTGTAATATAATAATATTTTTAACTATCATGGCACTCGATGCGTTAATAAAATTTCTATGTATTTTAAAATTCAAGAAAATGCAATCGTTTGAAGAATTTTTTCTTCTCGTGCGTAACTATATCAGCAAGACTTTACGTGCCGAAAGTATCGTATTTTCGAAAATCGTTACAGCAATCAATGGCAGCGCTCGTGTTCGAGACAAGTTTTCTCTTAGAACCATTCGTCGAGCCTTCTTTTAACTCTAATTCACACGGTCGTGAACATTATCGGTGATATTTGTACCCATTAGACAATGAAAATTTGTCGCCTTTGAAATTCGACGATACATGTGATCAGTGCGAGCATAGAATATGCAAAGTGAGGCGTGATTCGTTATAAAGTTAACAGATTACCGACTTTTTGTTCAAATCGAAGATTAGACTTCTTCGATATTTTTTGAAGAATTGAGTTTTATCCGATTCTTTGTGCGTGTATTTGTAAACCATTGTTATTTTCTACATTGCAAATCTCTCGAGAAATTTATTTTTATCGAGAAGTTATATTTTCGATACCGAGCGTTTGTCTTTTTATAAAAATACTTTTTACACGGAAAATATTCTTTCCCAGAAAACATTCGACTATTCGCTGTTTTTATTTTTTCATTTTCTCCTGAAATAAACTTTTTCGATAAAGAACGCGAGAATCTTAAGAATCTCGAAGAAGTTCAAAAAACAGGAAAGAGAAACACCCTGCTTATTACGTCTAAAATACAATTCTTCTGGAAAAATATCTGTTTCTAGAAAAAAGGATTCGAATTTCATTTTCCATGTTTCGTTGCAGTTTCTCAACTGTTTGCAATCCAAAAAATTATCTTCCTTTGTCGTATTACGAATCACACCGCACGTAATATAGTATCATAGTATAACAGAACTACGAAAAAATTACATCTATATACTGTGGCGCGTTCTTTGAAGAAATAATCAAAGTCAATATCATTGCACAAGTTCTTCTTAAAACCACAATGGTGCGAACCATCTCAACAACGTACGGATGGTTAAATAAACGTCTTCTTTTACAAATATAATATACAAATCTATATCTCGCGTGAATGGATCCTAATCTATAAATAAATTCCTATATATATATATATATCAATCTAACAAATTTTCTCTGGAGAAAATAGATGTACACGATCATCTCGTATTCAGAGATAAAATTCTCGTATTCTACATAAAATACCGCATTAATTATAATCACTCATTATCTATATAATTTATATAGTTAACGCGTTGGACATTTATCGTTTCAATTGTATGTCGTCTTAATATTATATTTTAACTATTCTTCGTTCTCTATATTCGTTTCCTAATTTTATTATATTATTTGGACGAAAATCGAAGAGTCATCGTCGCTGTCAAGCGAACACAAATATCAATCGACACTCGATTGAAAATGCACTTACGCTTCTAAATACTTTAATAGTCTGCGCGAACGCTTATCTATCGCTAAATGTCTCGCTACAAGTTTAACTCTTCGTAATTAAACTGGGTCGTTACTCATCCAAATTTGGATTCTTATAGAAAGAAATTTTAAATATTTGACTTGATAAATGACTTTATTATACAGTGAAGACATCGATTAGTATTCTAGATATTTTTACATTTTTGAAAGTCCAGAATACTAAGGAAACTTATCTTGGATGGAAATGACCCAGCGTAACTACGGAGTGTGGAAAAATATAATATACGTCTGCCTTTGGGGGGTTAATCCTTGTCGTTTAATTAAATTTCGCACGTCTTTTGAACGTTTGTTGAAATTTCGATCGAATCAAAACTCTCTCCATACGCTTTATCGAACTTTGTGGAATAAGTTATCTCTGAAAGATGAACAACGCCGAAAAGAAAGTTACGTTCTAGAAATCGATCTTCGTTTAATAATATCAAATCTCGTTACGTGTCGCTATCCTTTAAAAATGTATTCTTCTTTAAGGAAACTGAAATGCGATCAATTTTAAGAAATTTATTCTTTACATTTTGATTTCAATTTCCGAGGTAAATCAGACATCGCTTCTGTCAACTTTCCGAAATAAAGCGTGAAACGAACGTTACATGTACCGAATGTTGCAAAATAAGTGGCAGAAGGTTATTCTGTAAGCAAAACTAAATTAAAAATAAAGAATGAATTTTTTTTATTTAACATTTCACTTTCGAGATAATTGAGTTTGAAAATAGGTCGGATATGTGTATGTTCAATTCGCTCCAAATCGAACGAAGATGGGATCGTTGCTGTGAAGGTTGAGTCTACGTGTAAAAATACGTTGAAAATATAAAATAACATGTTTGCTTTAAAGTCTCGTTTTCTAAAAAACCATCGATAGACACGTGCTCTGTCGAGAGTCAATTAAACGCACGTATATCTCGCTTCAATTTTCAAATGCGATTTTCTCAACAACGAAGATTCCAAAGAAAAAACTTTATTTTTGCTTTTCCGATTCATTTTTACACGTAGAATAACTTCTCTATAGCCACTTTAGAGCATGTACTTTACGATTTTCAACTCCAATTTTAAGCTCTCGATGTATTACGCATTGAGATCAACCTCTCTCCACATTCTTTCTACGCAATATGTAACAATTCGATAAATTCGATTCATTAGATGCGATACGATAACAGAAACGTAACGAAACTAACTTCTAATAGGAGAGAAAGGAGAACAAAATTCGTTTTCAATTCGTCGTTCGCGATGGAAGAAAGATAAGCGAATCAAGGCACTCCCGGCAGAATTGCACCCTCCGCCGACTCCTGTCTACAGGAAAACAGGAAGACGAGGCGTATCCAAGGAATATATTTTCATCGCGAATCGTTCTACTCAACTGACGCTCGATCCGCTACACGAGGAAGACTTTACACAGGAATGTAAAGGAAATTGCACTGTTCCCTTGGAAAATGGTCTGTTTGGGAAATAGTCCGCAAGAACGTTTGATCCCATAAAAGCTCGATGGATTATTCATTGAAAGATATCCACCGAGGAAACCTAAGTTTTCTTCTCTCCCTTTTATAATCGAAGAAAATTGCAAATTGTCCAAGGATCGAAGGAAACTACATACAAGATAAAAAAAAAAAAAAACCACTCGTGATTCGACGATCAGGAACACGTTCTAAGGCCCTTTATTCGGCCACCAGTCTTCGCGAAATCGCCCTTCTGACCACTATGACCGCGATTATAATGTCTTCTTGATAACAACTCAAATCGTCGGTTTGTAGTTTAATATTCAACATCATTTCGAAACGGTACGCCTACGAGTTTTGTAGTTGAAGAAGTGCTTGGAGACGTTGAAGCTCTTTCAGTAATTCGCGATTCGTGTCTTCTAAGACTGTTAGTCGGTCCCGGTAAGAGGAGTTCTCGTTCGTGAGCATTGTCACGCGTCTTTCTAGGCCGTCCATGTACTCCTTTTTCTTCCGTCGCGACTCCTGGGCTGATATCTGAAACACGAAACAGCCGATCATGCGTCGAGTTTTGTTCCTCGTTAAGCGTTCGTTGCACTATCGACTCGCTGTTCCGCGAAAATTTCTGCCAAGTTTTGCTTAATAATTTTTACTGTCGTCATGTTGGGTGTTTAATTCGACCGATTCAAGGAAACAGTTTGCATTATGATAAAATTACATTCCGATGTCTGTAATTAATAGCTACGTCAAATTTCCGGAAATCGATGCATTTTTCCCTTGTTCCATTCTGCGTCCAATGGGAAGATATTTTCGTATAAATTTTGTTGAAATTAAAGACAGAATTATGTGGACAACGTGTTGTTCGTTGTGCTGTATAGATGAAAAGGGAATCAAAAAGAATTCTTTCGTATAAGAAACGATTAAGGTTTAGGTATAGAACGTTAAATACATAGACAACGTTAAATTAATACAAAATGAACGTTATTAAAAACGACGTATTATATAAGTAGAACACGTTAAAAACTGATATAGGTAGAAAATATCGAAAACTAAGTAAATAGACGATATCAAAAATTAAATTAATTCGTTCACACGGCACAAGAATATTAGACGTGAGAAATTGAAATAGACTAAACAGTTTAACATTTTGAAAAAAAGCGGATTTGTTTGATTAAGTTTGGTTATTTCGGTGTATATTTGAAGAGTTAAGTGGTTTCCTCAGCCGTTGATTTATAAACGAAAAAAGCTGTATCGCAAAAAAATGTCTAGCGACAAAATGTTTGCTTTTACGTAATTATCGTCGTCAGATTTAACACAGGCACAAGATTTTCGGCAAGTTTGTTCTTAAATGTTAATTCATTACGACGCAAAATTTATCATCCATCGAAATCGAAAACAGAATTAAAATGCAAGCAGAGAACAGAACCTGTCTAAAATCAAAGATCAAACAACAAATTTCATACTACGCGATAATAGATAATTTCATTGAAAAATCAGCATGAACGCGGTATAATTATTTCCAGATCGCGGATGTTTGCAGGTTTATGAAAAGGAACATGCGTAATATTCGAAAATACACAGAGGATTTAAAATAAAGTACTCGCTGTAATATTTAAAAGGAAAATACTTTGCCTTGCTTGAAATATGAACTTGCATAAACATTCGCCATCTAATTATTTTCTAACAAGTATTCGACACTCACCTTGTTCTTGATTTTCCTACGGACTTTCTTCAGCGACTTTTCTTCTTGTTTCGTCAGAGGCAGTTTCGTAGGCACTGGATATCCCTCCGCGATCAATGTCCGCTTTTCCTCTTCGGTCAACGTTAACACACCCGTCGACCCTTTCTGTAAGATGAATTTAACGCAACGTCACAACCTACGTCCATCTTTCTCTGTGTTTACGGCGTGAATTTTATTAGAAGGAATGTCTTTTGGATTACAAAATACAATTTTTTAAATTGTAAGTCCGATCAAACTCAATATGTTTCTTTATTCGACCGAACTTATTTATGTTACGACCCAATATTAATCAACGTAATGGTTAATTATATATCAGGTCCTCTTCACAAAATTTTCTGTCAGAAGCAATGTACCTTCCTTTTATAAAACTCTTATGAAAGCGTGTATAGAATGTAAATGACGTGATCAAATGTAAAATGCGTTACATAAAATATAATAATAATAATTTATTTGTACTTTAGGTCCGTATCTTATTATATTACAAGGTGGTTATTACATTCTCATTTCTAGTGTCTTACACAATATTATACTCTTATATCGAGTTCTTAGTTACTCTATTATATCTCCGTATTATCATTTATTTCGCATAAAATATTTCGCTCATTGACAGAACGAATAACGAGGCGCCAAGAAACGAAATGTAAAGAAAAATATGATATATTATAGGCGCTATTATTTACGCCACCTCCTTGCAATAAATAAACTAGCGATATGAAAATGCAATTTTTTCTGAGAATTGAAAATTAATCGAGTATTTATACAGCGACATTGAAAAATCTGCAATAAAAAGAAAGGAAGAATCGTTACCATCGCTCGTAACATAGGCTCGTTTATAACGTAAAAACATTTCATAATTACGTTATAAATTCACTGCAAGGTTGTCGACTATCTTGTAACTCCAAGTCGCTTATTTTATATATGCGTCTGGAAAAAAGTGGCGTTAATTAAAAAAGATTCCAGTTTGGCTCACCGGTTGACAGGAAATCAAGGGTGTGTGTATCGGCTGTCTGGTGGTGTGCGTGCCGTTTGTGATGTAAAGTCTGGGCGTGAGCAGGCCTCTGAGATTCTGTACGTGCGCGGAGCTCTGGGAATCTCGGCGTTCCGGCGAACAGGAAGCGGAAGCGGTGCCCTCGCTGTCGGAGCTGGCGCTGCTCGGCGGCGTTGGCGGTAGGCCCTGCCTGGACGCGCGTAGATCTGCCTGTTTCTCATCGCTCGCCTCCCCGTTGTACTCTTCTACCTCCATACCCTGTGACACACAAAGTTTGTTTTCTTTTAGCATTTTTATAATTCTTAGACGCATCAGGAAAAGATATTCGTAATTTCAGATCAGCGAGTAAGAATATCGAGCGTCGAGGAAATTTTGTTTTTGGAATAGTCCAATATTCGCTCTTCTGTTCCTTCTCAAATTAAAATTCTATCGATTAAAATCGCAATTACATAGGAAAACGAAGAATATCCCCGTTGTACTCTTCTACCTCCATACCCTGTGACACACAAAGTTTGTTTTCTTTTAGCATTTTTATAATTCTTAGATGCATCAGGGAAAGATATTCGTAATTTCAGATCAGCGAGTAAGAATATCGAGCGTCGAGGAAATTTTGTTCTTGGAATAGTCCAATATTCACTCTTCTGTTCCTTCTCAAATTAAAATTCTATCGATTAAAATCGCAATTACATAGGAAAACGAAGAATATCCCCGTTGTACTCTTCTACCTCCATACCCTGTGACACACAAAGTTTGTTTTCTTTTAGCATTTTTATAATTCTTAGATGCATCAGGAAAAGATATTCGTAATTTCAGATCAGCGAGTAAGAATATCGAGCGTCGAGGAAATTTTGTTTTTGGAATAGTCCAATATTCGCTCTTCTGTTCCTTCTCAAATTAAAATTCTATCGATTAAAATCGCAATTACATAGGAAAACGAAGAATATCCCCGTTGTACTCTTCTACCTCCATACCCTGTGACACACAAAGTTTGTTTTCTTTTAGCATTTTTATAATTCTTAGATGCATCAGGGAAAGATATTCGTAATTTCAGATCAGCGAGTAAGAATATCGAGCGTCGAGGAAATTTTGTTTTTGGAATAGTCCAATATTCGTTCTTCTGTTCCTTCTCAAATTAAAATTCTATCGATTAAAATCGCAATTACATAGGAAAACGAAGAATATCCCCGTTGTACTCTTCTACCTCCATACCCTGTGACACACAAAGTTTGTTTTCTTTTAGCATTTTTATAATTCTTAGACGCATCAGGAAAAGATATTCGTAATTTCAGATCAGCGAGTAAAAATATCGAGCGTCGAGGAAATTTTGTTTTTGGAATAGTCCAATATTCGCTCTTCTGTTCCTTCTCAAATTAAAATTCTATCGATTAAAATCGCAATTACATAGGAAAACGAAGAATATCCCCGTTGTACTCTTCTACCTCCATACCCTGTGACACACAAAGTTTGTTTTCTTTTAGCATTTTTATAATTCTTAGATGCATCAGGAAAAGATATTCGTAATTTCAGATCAGCGAGTAAAAATATCGAGCGTCGAGGAAATTTTGTTTTTGGAACAGTCCAATATTCGCTCTTCTGTTCCTTCTCAAATTAAAATTCTATCGATTAAAATCGCAATTACATAGGAAAACGAAGAATATCGCGTGCCATGAAAAAGTGGGAAATTGTCGTGAAAATCTACTAAATGTTACTTTTTTTAAAAATTTTATTTGCATTTGGATACACCAGAGTGTAAAAAGGCAAATTTTGAATTAAGAGGAATGGAACCGTTCGAACGGAAGATTCCTTCGATCTTGAACTTTAAACGCTCCATTGTGATGTCAAGAGATAGAATATTTACAAAAATTTGCTTCAAATAAAAACAATAGAAGTTCGTTCAAGCAGAATAAAACGAAAAATATTTATGTGAAAGTCATTTTGCTGTAACAATTACACACGTTAAGTTACGGAATACCTAACACATGTCGTTACATCTATACTAACATCGTTCCACTCTAATAATTAGCTACGTTTCGGTATTTGACGTTATCTGTTGGAACAAGTGTTCGCACGCGTTTACGACTAACTGCAAGACACGAACATTCGCGCTTCGAAGTTCCTCCATCATTTGAATAATCGTCGTATTATATATCGCCAAGACGAACGTACATCTCAATTTTCAACAATCGTACGCTTCGATCTTTGCTTTTACAAATTCCTTGAACATCAAGGAATGCGTATAATCGAGGAATCGACGAATTCCTTGAACATTTGATAGATTCCCTTGCGTACTTTCACGAACAGAATTCTATCTGTAAGTATTCTAGACAAAGAAAATATGGAAGTACCTGATAATATTCCTCGTCATCCTCCTCGCTATCGCTGGTCTGCGACATGTGATTCTTCGAAAAATGAAGAGTATGAGGAAACACCATGGTTATCGTGCTTTTGTCGTCGGTTATCGACGTTTGACAAGACTCCGAAGGACTGCTAGGCGCGCTGATCGGTTCACCTTTGATCTCTGTACACTCCACGTCTTCAGGTACTACATTGTTTCTTCTCTTTAGGATAATCGTTGAGGTAGACGACGTAGACGACGACGAAGGCAGCTCGTCGCGTCCCGACGCGGTATTCATTGAGATCGCCGGGAAACACTCTTCCTCCATATCTGCAAAAACAAAGATATCATTCGTTCTTCGCTTTGCTTCACATTTTATTCACGCAAGACGATCGTTTCCAACGACTTTGTATCTAAATTCTCTCGACCTTCGTATGTTCGCACGCTATCCCGTATGTATTCTTCTGTACACAAATACCCAAGTATATAGGTACTATGTATCAATTTAAAATATTTTTCTGTCCGCCATTGCATTGTAAGAAACTGAACAGGTAACGCCAAGGTAATTACGTGTACAAATGTGTACAACGAATTCACGACGAGCAAACGGATCGCGACAACTGCTATCAAATCCAGTCATTACACGTTACTGATATACCGTTGAGCAATACGATAATACGAACTGGGTCGTCTCGAGGAGTTAATGGATCAACGACGTTCACAGGCTGCATAAATGAAACTGACGAGACACGTTGATGACGACAGGATATTGCCAATCGTACCGGGTTCCCTGAAGTTAGCAGCATTATCAGACTTCTGTTACACCTGTAACGTTATAGACTCCTCTACCAGAGTTTCTGCTATAGCTTTCAAGTGTATTTCTAGTGTACCGTGCATTAGCGTTGCCCCGTCATTCGCGATGCACCGTAATGACGTTGAGGAAGAGGTTCTTGAAAGTCGAATGTGGGAAGGTGAGAAGGTTTCTCGCTTCTGATAGACATGCCGGTGAATGGAGGTGCAAGTATTAGTAGGATCGTAAATTGTAACGTTAGGACTTTGTGTAGTTGAGAATCCTGGTACTGAGAATGGATAGCGTATAGTAGTTACGCTACAACGTTAATATTTGTTGGATCTTCTAACGATGACATTAGATCCTTTTATAGCACAGACTTCTTACGACTACGCGTGTTTCTGCGAATTTGCATTTTTACGGACACGACCAGAGAGATCGAACCTTAGCAGAAACGTGTCTTATCTACGGAATATTATAGAGATTACTATGCTGCGTGTTTGTACGCGTTTATGCGAAATTTGTAGATGCAAAAGCGCGTCGGATGCGTCTAACGACTACGTTGATAAAGAAAGGTACACAGTTGGAAATAGCAATGAAGCTGTAAATAGTATTAAGATTCTGTTAAAAATTAAAGTTGACAGTGGTGGAGACAGTAATAGAATTTGCAGAGTTTACTACATACGGATATAGCAGTGGCTCTGTCTAGCTTCTCTTTTGATAATGCGTGTGGCAGATGAGAAAATTTTTTCTAACTGGCAAGTGCGTTCGCGAAGATTCGTGGGGATATCAATGGAATTAATATTAGTACTATTATCATTATTAACAGCAGCGTTTTATCGAGTTAAGAATTGTAATATCAAAATTTTGCTGTTGATGGTATTAGAAGTCTTTGTGGCTTACAATTAGATTCTCATAATTTTGTAACGATATTAAAATTTGTTGCAACCGACGCTGGTACAAGTAAGATTCCATGGATTTAATACAGTTACTAAAGTTTCCCGATTTTGCTAAGATTACGAATTATATTATATAATACTCTCTACCGATATGGTTAGAGGTCTTAAGATTTACCGATAATGATATCAGGATCTACCGAAGGATATATTCTTATATGCTATTACGATTATCTAAGATTATTTGCAGTCACGAGCACGTTATTGGATTCACTGATAAAACGTTAAGAAGGCACGATTCAGAACGATCTATGAGAATATACTAAGAAACTAACTGTCGGTGAATAAGATAAAATCACAAAATATGTGGTATATAGATCAAAGAATTCATTAGTAAATTTACTTGATAAATCTTGACTAATATAAAAATATATGTTTTAGCGAACAAAACAAAAATCTGGCCTTCGTATCTCTGCCGTATATCCACTCACAAAAAGCGAAACAATCGCATCAAACGATATCTTGCAAGAAACCATTCGACTCTTATCTAATATATTTTTCGGTATCATTAACGAGATATTCGCATTTCGAAAATATTTGCGAAGAATTGATTCTTCTGCATCACCTTACGTAATTATCCCAAATAACGAATTTGTTCAATGAAATCTTTTTATTACAAAATAAACGATCAACTACTTGGAAATCTAATTAATCGGTTTATGAAATCAGCTTATTATCCCTCGTCTAGCGGAAGCTCGTCTTTATCAGCAGCGTTAGGTGTTCTATTTTCTGCATCTATGTGGCAATAAAAAATAAGTTTGATAAAATAATAAAATGTAAATATTCGAAGATTATCTATTCTAAGCATTGGATAATGATATCGTAATTACTAGACGAGGAAATGAATTCCTTCCAACTGGATTCGCATATATTAAAACTTCAAATTTTTTATACTTATTCGTAATAATAATTTTTTTCTTTCTTATATTAATTTTTTCGTTACTAATAAAATGAACTTCTAATTATTTAAATTGAATATTTTAATATATTTATATAAGGATTTATTATAAATCAATATTTAAGTCGAAATAAAAAGTAATTTTTTACTTCTTATATAAATCGAAGCCAAAAAGAGGCGTTTTATCGTTGATAAAATTATTGAATTAATATTCCAATTTATTTTAAATTTATATAGTTTTTATAAAACATTATAACTGGTGTTACCAAAGATTTTGTAACGTTAACAGGGTTTCCTGTTGACTTATAAAAAATTTCCCAAAAGAGATCACAACTATGGTCCAAGTTTTCGTCTGTTCTTACCATCGATTCTGCTTCTAATGTCCAACGATTTATGATGATCCAGATTAGTAGAATCGATGGAGGAACTAGTGGTGGAGAGAGAAGCGCCAACCCTATCGGCGGACGATCCGGAATTAGGTGTATGGGGGTTGGCACCGGGCGTCGCGGGGCTTGGAGGAGGACTCGACGCCAACAAACTATAATTGTGCTCGGACTTGATCGGTCGTGGACCTCCGAGGGCGGCATCCGTCATCAAACGATCCCTTAACACAACTCCCAGCGAAGATTTATCTCGCACGTTTAACGCGTTGCCCCATTCTTCCTCTTTGGCTCCCATGAGAACATCCTGGCCGAGTCCCTGCAAGCAAAACATCGCTGTGTCACAAGTTCCAATTTACGCGAATTCGTATCTCTATGAATATAATTAAAAAAAAAAACGAAGGCTAAGCAGAAATTCGTGCTACCTGTTAAACAATCGTAACACAACTACGTTTTCAACGTGTTATCATAGTTTCGCGTGTTACGTGTACTGTGCACATTTTCGTACCTAATGAACCGAACAATGATCGACTTAGGTAATAATACGAATGACTTAGGTAACATTGTCGGAAAGAAGTGCGCAGGTATTACATAATATCTTCGCAAGACAAAACGCGTAAAATTGACGCGCTAGTCAACGAGTCGAGTTAATTTCCGAAATATTTTTCAACGCTGTGCGACTGTGATCTTTGAAATTTAGAAAATCTTAATCTTAAAAATCTTAAAGAAAATTATTAGGTGCAATTGATGGCTCAGGCTTCTCGAGCGACTGTAACGATCAATACTGGAAACGGATGGTTCGCTTTTAAGAGGGTAATTAGTAAAAATCTTCTTCAATTATATTTCGATATACGCAAACTTCGATTCGTTGCGGCGCGAAGGCCAAATACATAAAATTCACGTAAAATTAACGCGTTAACGCGTTGTTGACCGACTATCTTACGCAAAAACTAGCAACTGAACTTTGTGCATAAATACACGAGTTCGCTGGTGACCTGTCAACGAGTCGAGACATAATCCGGTTAACAGGTTAGAGTCTCGACCCGTCTTGGAAGTTTCCGATCGCTGGGAAGGTTGCTCGTCTCTCTTGTACGCTCGCCGGTTGCCAGGCACATACGCGGCCAAGCCAAACCAACGGAGGACTCGCGGTGCGAATCAATGGACGGGGGGAGCAACGTTCGAGGCTGTCAATGGCTGCCAGTTGTCTCGTTGCCGAAGGTGTCAAGGACCCCGCATCTAAAATTGTACGTGCTCGTATCCCGAAGCGGTCACGCTTGCCTCGACCAAAGAGAAGGGCGCTAGTCGGGCCGGTCAAGTTGAAGGCCGAAGCTGCCAGCCACGGGTACAGTCTCTCTTCTTCGCCCTTCTTCCCACCAGGCCAACGATCTTACAAGTGGCCCTTCCCTTGGGGCCCTTCGCGCTCCAGCAATGCGGAACTCGACAACAGTCAAGGTCAATGCGCAAGGTTCCGCACTTTTTCGCTCTTTTACCGGAGAACCGTCGAAAAAGCTAAGCTAAGCGGTGCTACGCCGTGAGGAATTTCAAAATATTTGGTTGTTCGCAGGGCAAAGTGTTTACTTTGACTTCATTTTTTGACATTTTTCAGCGTGTCGAAGCGCTCGATTCGAGCTTGTCTCAAAAAATTCGCTTTAGCGCTAAATATCGAAATAATAATACGCGTGATATTTTGTTTTATGTCGCGTTAGCGAGGTATCTAACGATACATCCTGGTCTATTAGCTTTCTCCGTCTCTCCGCAAGTCGCACGTAATACAAATAAAAGATTCGGTTCAATTTTTGACATCTTGCCAACAAACCGCAGAGGCTTTGCAAAAACGTCACTGTACGACTTTCCGAGAGATGGAGAAATCAATAGATGTTGTACATGACGTAAAACATGAAATATTGCTCATCCATTGCTTGTTAACAAAGCAAAGAACAACCTCGGCGAAACCCCAATAATTTCGCCAACTTTCTACGCTCTTCGTTTCATGGAATTAATCGATTGGACAAATAAGCGGCACAGTGCAAGGAACTGTTTCCACCGAAAGCTAAGCTAAGCCGATCGAAACACGACTATCGAAACAAATATTTTGAAACTTTGTGCATAGCGCTGCATAGCTTAGCTCCACCTTCCGGTCACTGCCCGGCTTCTCTTTCTTTTATTTTGTTTCCCTTGCAGATTCTACGTTACGCGTAATGGTTTGCGATCGAGTCGAGGTGACGATAAGCTTTAGGTTTTATGGGAAAGGACTTTAGACGCAAGATTGTCGGGTTCATGGGATCGATCGTTGAACCTTTAGACCCAAATGTTGAGTTTTTTCGGTCGAGCGTTCTTGTTTGTTCCAAGGAGATCTAAAGATTTTTGCCGACTCTTTATCTTCCAATCAACCTGTGTTTTGGGCTATCTTTTATTTTTGTTGAAATATCCTGTACCTTACTTAAGTTTCCGGCAATTGTTATCGTTGCGGAAAAGGGTCAGATTTCTTTATCAAATTTCCTGAAATTCCTACACTCTCACGATACTGTTTATTTCCTCCGATCACGATAAAAGTTTCTAACGATAGCTATTACCTTTCCTCATGAATATTAAGTTGAAACAATAAGAAAGTCGAAGCGAAGATTCTTACAGGTACTTTCTACGATACTTCTCTTCGTCAGAAAACAAAAAAGAAAATAACTTCAACCTTCTAACTCCAGCTTCTTTTACAAAGACATTCAGTGCTAATAACAATTGTAGACCGTGTTATGCATTTGAAAGATCGCACGCTCAACCCGAAAACAATCGTTGAAAAGGAAGGACAGTTTGGCGTGAAATTGCACAACTTGGGTGTCTATACCACGGGTGAACTTCTATTATATTTTACTGATCGGTTGCGAAAGTCTCGACACGTTTTGAGGTGGATACCGTTACACGTGATTGCGTTACATAGTTGCAAGGGGAAAGATATTCTCAGCCTCCGTTCGAAAGTTGATACAATGTGCTCTTGCTAAAAGTGAACGTTCATACAGGATGGTTCAGAGACAAATTAAATGGAATTATTCGGAGAAAAGAATTAGCTGTATAATAACCTGTAAAAGTCTTTGGCCGGATAGATCGTATTCGTGCACGATCTTCGTCGCGTTCAGTGGACAGTCTTTCAAGACTTGCTAGAATCGGCAAGCTTGTCAGGACGATGGATCTTGGATTTTTAACTTTTGCAATTGTTAAAAACATGTACGTGCGCGCGGGTATGTTCTTTGATAAATAATAAAATAAACATCGTTTCGAATATAAACGAATAGACGAAAGCCAAGTAAAAGTTACAAGTTTGCTAAAGGAAAGGATCTGAAAGGCATTTCAATAGGTTTGATAGTTCTGGTATTAAAAAGAAGACGATTCATCCAACGAACGTTCAAACAATCGTGGCACGGACGCAATTCTATTCAAAGTTCTTCCGTATCGTCATTTATTTGAGTCGCGTCGCGGCTTTTGCTCTTTCTCTTCGCTCGTTATGGGTCGTTTCTCTAACGGACGGGAGAACAAAGCCGGTGATTTTCCAGAAGCAAGACAATTATTCTGCCCTAGACAATTAGCAACCAACAATCTGGGACCGTGGCTCTAGCTCCGCGACACTTTTTCAACGTGTTCTTCCAGCCGTTCCAACCACAAAGAATTCACTATATTTTCTTCACCTATGCTTCCACTTTACTTCGTTCGAAACATGAGACATGGAAAACCATAAACGAAACAGTGGCAATAGAACAAAGACGCGAACTACTAAATTTTCTTCGTCTTTCGAAGTAGCTCGTTATAGCAACGTCTTTCCGACATGCTCTTTTAAACCATATCGATTGGAAGGAAGACCCTGCTATTTTTTTCGATCAAGAAATAGCGAAGGAAGAAGAAACAGGGAAAGAAACGAACGAAACTTTGTCTTACAAACTATCTTCTCCCAGCTTCACAACACTTTTCCAACGTTCTTTACCAATCGTTCCATCCACGAAAAAGTTCTATTTCGTTGGATTTTACTTAATTGAGAGAGAAAAGAAAATGAAAAAGAGAAAAGAAACTAGGAGACAGAGAGGAAATGAAATACGAGCGAAGAGAAATACGAAGTAGAAAATTTTCTTGGTTTTTCAAACTAGCTGTTTCCAGTTTCTAAAGGAGAAATGTTGAAGCAACCGGTCGCGTTGCCAACTGAGAACTGACACGTTCAACGACTGGATACGCGAGATCTGTTGCGCTTCAGCAATGCGGAACTCGAGCCCAAGGTCGCGACACCACTCTTCCTTTTTCATCTCCAACCATCGTCTCTTTTCAACTTGGTCTCTCTCCTCTGGTACGTGCTCCTTCTACCCCCGTCTGCTTTTCCGTTATGCTTCAGTCGCAGCATCGCCGTTTATCCAGCTCCTTACACGGTTTCACTTCCGCCGGAAGTCGCTAACGGATCATTTTACCGCGGAACTTGGAGATAAGGGTGCTTCCGCAGATTTTTCTTCCATTTTTAACGTCGTTCGTCCCGACTCTGTCGAGTCTCTTCGGAGGAAATCGAATTCCGGTTTCAAGTGCATCTCGACGGATAAGATTAATTTCTTGCTAAAAGACGTTTTGAGTCTGTTGAACCGTTTTACGTTGAAACGAAGCGTGAACTGCAGGACGATGTAAGGGTTGATGATAAGGTTGAGGAATGTACCGTGGCTTTTAAGTTTATATCGAATTTAGTTTGCAATTATTATTTGAAGTACAAATTTTCTGGAATATTTATAATATTCGACATTTATAACCCTGTAAAGTATAAAAAATATGCTTTCAGACTATAAATTACGAAGAAGAATTTAATCGAAATAAGCTGACTCGTCACGTTTCGACGATTTTCGTTAACTCAAAGTACTATTGTTCATGAACGCTTAAATCGTCTGAAAATATCTTTCTTAACGTTTCTGGCGTGCCTTTATTAATAAAATTATAAATTACAGTTAGTTGCATGTACGTACTAACTATCTTTCAAATTGAACAGAAGCTTGATTTTACCATTGACATCGACGTCTTGTTATATCGCAGACCGTTCGAACTAACCCATTATCAAGCAAATGTGCCAATTAAACATCACCTGTTCTTTTTCAAAGTCTGTTCGGTAATCCCCAATTACAGTTACTCGTTAACCAGTCGGCCAACACTTAAGAACCAATTTTATTTGTAACTTTCCATCGAAACGCATCCTTCGTTTCCATTGAAAATCAAACTATAATATATGCAATCGTTCTAAATCAATCTTAAATACATCTGATGGTTTAAGTTTCTATTTCTACCAAAAAATTATTCGCATTTATTAGTAAACTTTTTTCATTTCTATTGAACAACTATCAATTTTTGTTGGCTCTCTGTCACTCGCATAACGAAGCAATGACGTAACGAGGTAATTTTTATAACTTTTTGTCATCGATTTCTCGGATAATTTATCTTCAGCGTCACTTTGTAACCATAAACAACGTCGAGTTAGCCTCGAGAAAGTAATTGTTACGTCTATCACGGTAGTTTCGACGTCGATATTAATTCGCTATGGAGCCGCACGGGAAGTGCAAGAGCCGACGGTGTCGCAGCTCAGCAATTTTCTCCGACAGTTATTTCGCTGGCTCAGCCCGTTCGTGTCAGTGCCTTCGCGAAACCGTAGAAATCTATGGTTGCTAACTGCTAATTTCCGCTTCGACGTTGCGACAAATCATTTTTCTTCGGTCGCGGTAAAGCGATTCCTTTACCAGCCCCTCGAACGGACGAGCGACAGTCACGTTTTCGCCCAGCCAACTGTTGTTCCGATGCTCCAACAAGCACAGTAATAGTAAAATCGTGAGATTTTATTTGAAAAATGGGGAGACTGCAAGTTTGATGGAAATTAATTACGACAATCGCGAACAACACGATATTAATCCTCGATCAGATATCAATAAGTATAATAATATGTCTGATCACTGCTGATACTCTATTTTATTCAATTTGTCTATTATTTCTATAGAATGCATGAAATATATCGAACAAATCTCTTTTCGATCGCGATACTTTTATTCGATTCCTAAACGATCGATTGCCAAATTTAAGAAAAATACGTAAACGCAGTTAACGGTTATAGAAATATGAAAGGATAGTAAAATTATAGCTTTGGAAAGTAGCCTAACGTGTATGAATATGTTACAAAAAATCAAATTACGAACAGGTTTCTAAATTTGCTTACTGGATGTGGACCAATGTAGTTTATACATAATTAATTAGGAAAAATTCAACATACGTATATTATACCCACTATATACTATCAACATAGTATACAAATCTGTACAAGCGTAATATTTTTGTAAAATATGTAAAGCGAAGTATCCATCGTAATATTTAGGAAGAGTCTCTGTTTCACTCCCTCGGTTATGTTTAAAATTATAAAATCGCATAAATAATGGCTGACTGTTAATGAACAATCGACATTGTCTATCATTCGCAGCGATAAGAGCCAAGGATACGTCAGTCATTGGAAAATTGACACGAGCTCGTCACATTTCGCGAATTCCTACGTACGTTTTTCGCAGCTAACCATCATCGTTTTCCTTCTAATGGAAGTATCGATCCGCCAAGGTGTCATACGTTATACTATAGGTGACCATGGAGGGCCTAGTTCACGTAAAAAGTCGATATACCTTCGGGTCACGTTCACGGTTGCTCGAAAACCACTGCTATCTACGTTCTACGTCCGAGTTCCAAGTAATCGATACTTCCATTGCAACTTGTACATTAATTATTGTACTGATACGAATCCAGTACGACACTGAGAAATAAAGAATAATTGTGGAAACTGTGGCGTCGCAATCAATTACGATCTTTAATGATAATTTTTTAATTCTTATGGCTTTTTCTGGCGTTTAAACGGTACGAATGTCGAGAAGAATTTTTAAGTCGTGTAATAATATCGCTTGGCAAATTTTTAATCGTTCGTACCTAAAAGTGAATGTACACCATCAGCTTGGAACAATTAAACTTGAAATATTTTTATTCGCGATTGAAAAACCATATATATGTTTATATTACTGCCTCGATTTTTTATAATATTTTTTATAATAACATATACCGCAAGATGTGTTAATTGGATTAAATGTTTGTTTCCAAATTACGAAATTTAATCCTCGACTAGTAATATCCTAGAATCACAAGTGACACACGCGACAGTTCGAGCTTCAGGGTAATTTAGATTACTTAACTTTAATCTGTATTCTGTACTTTACGCCATATCACCAATGATAATCTTTATCGTGTAAAATACAGAATACAAATTAATATAACCTAATACAAGCTGCTGTGTGTCACCTATGACCTCACGATACTGCTCAAGGTTGAGGATTGAAAAGATCAGATTAAACGTACTACATTATTAGGATATCTTTTATTTCCTCTGGTTCGTTCGCTGTACTATAATTAACTATTTCACGACGGAGCAGATTTTTAATCGAACGAACCATACAGATGAAACAGTTTTTAAATCGAAAGTTATTCGCAGCTCTCAATGTCTAAATTCCAAATAGAGAAACGAGATCACGTCGTTGAGAGGCTTGTTGTCTTTGTTTTCAATTAGAGAATTATCGAGTTATGATTACAGAAAAATAGTTAGAGATATGATTATAGAATTATCGAAATACAATTATTGAAATATTATTTGTAAGATACGGTTACAGCACGAAACCATAACCTTGAATATCTACCATAAAATTGTCGGTAAATAAATGAAATTGTTATCTTTGTTAAGCACGTTCTGTACGTGAGCGAACCTCTCAATTGAATTCCCTCTTGCGAGGACGATATTAATAAATTATCAAATCTAAAAATTAATAATTATCTATTTGCTTCGTGCGCTTAAATAGATCGTTTAATTGAATATACACCGATTATTTAATAGTCGGGCAAGAAATAAATACGTAAAGTTCCTTTATACTAAACACAGCCGTAAGAAGCATTACGTTGTCAGTAGAGAAGTTATCAATTGATTTGTATAATCACCGGGGAAATACAGAAAAACGAAAGAAATATTACACGATATCATTCTACGAAACGTTTATCGTACGTTTAATTATGTATGTAACACAATCGTAATATTGAATATTTCAAAGATCGATGCAATAAATATTAATACGTCTAAATGTTATGATCGTTTAAATTCACATTTTTAAATTTAAATATTTATTACAAGACAACCAATTAATCCAGAAGATCAAACGTGCGATATAATTCGTTTTTTATATCTATTGACAAGAAAGAATAGCATAATATAAACATGATTTTGTTCTGTATTAGTACTCTATTTTTTTTCTGGTCCCCTGAAATGAAAACCGGTTTAAAGTTCAAAACGGGCATAAAATAAAAATCCAAAAAGTGCTGGAAAACATTTAAAAGTTGGGACTGTAAAAAAGAAGTACAACGAAAACCGGTATTTCCCGTTCAGAAACAGGAAAACAATCGCGAATTTGCAAGGAACGAGGCAACAAGGCGTGCAGTTATGCCAAGTATCCGACAGATTGACCTTTCTGTTCGCCAACTCGCTGGCAAACTCTAGATGTATAGAAACGATCGTAAAAATCGTGGTCAACGAGCGAACATAATTTACAAACTTTCGGGAAAGATCACGCAGTTGCTAACAATGATTTTCATCGAAATCAATTAAATAAATTCAGGTTACTAGCAAAATAAATTTCATGGAAAATTGCAAGGAAACTTTATTATTAAAATACTCGTTGTCGATAATTTAAAAATTCGGATCAACGAATTTATAGTTAAATAAATTTGGACCACTGCCGAATTAAATTTTCAAGAAAAGAAGGTTCGAAGGATGCGCTGCGAAGAAGCTTGTGGTAAAAATTAAAGTCAACGAATTTGAAATTAAACGAATGTTAAATTTCATAGGAACCAAACACACGAGTACAAATTGAATTCGATCGCCGCCTTGACCGTGTTACAGAAAGCCTAAATTACCTCGCAGAAACTCAGCTCTATTATGAAATCTAACCAAAGGACAACGAGTCGAATATTTAATTTTAATTACCCAGATGTGGCTATGAAATAAAGCCAAAATAAAAAAAAAGCTATGTTAAATTCATTCCTATAAGATTGTACAGAACTAAAAATTAAACGTTTCTTCCGTCTGACCTACATTTTGGCTTATCTGGTTTTAAGAATCCGGTTTGACAAACGAATATAAAGTCGCCGGTTGTAAATCTACCGACGTGATTATATATTCACGTGCAATAAAACGTTTCGATTAAGCCGTTACGATCTTGATTGTTAGTTCTCGATAATGTTCACGTTCGTTCGTCACACAGAAACGACTGGTTCCCTTCTGAAGAACACCTCGCGTGCGCGACCAAATATTCAGAGTTACGTAAAAAATCTTAAACCGACATTAAAGACTCGTTCGTGATGAGCAGGTTTCCTTTAGGGTTTAGAGATTGTGTATTTACTTAGTCTCCGAACACACGGAATTCCAGGTTCTTGGATGCTTTGGATTAGGAACTTTTATCGCATTATATTTAGAACGTTGAGAACTTAACGAATGTCGGAGTTTCAAGGGAGAGAAATTAAAAAGGGAAATTAAAGTTGGTAAATTATTGAAAGTTAAGTTCCTGGAGAAGACTGGACATTCTCAATTTGTGCGAGAAAAATTAATTTTTCAAACTTTTCAATTTTCGAATTGAAAATTAACTTTGTAATTAACCGAGTAATAACCTTTTCAAATCTACAAATTTAGGTCTAGTAACATCTTTCAAATTTCAAAATTGATGTACAAATCTAAAAGCTTTAACGATTAACGATCTTTCCGACAAACTTGTCGAAAATTCGCAAATCTCAGTTTGCCCCCCAAAATTCACTCCAAACTCGCGCCTTCCTGATTCCACCGACACGCCCGTCTTCGACGTCTTAAATTCTAATCGCTTGAAATCTCTCGAATTCCAAAGGGTCGAGGAACTTTAGAGCAGAAAGAGAGCCAACGATTTACCAAGTAAGTAAATCTCTTGCTCCTACGTAAACATCTTGTAAAAGTTTCCACTCGTCCCGCAAACGTAAGTAGTATCTTTGGTTAGTCGAGAATCTACGGCGACCTATAGGATTCTAGTTGGCAGAAGTCACTTTTACCAGCGTGTACCAGCCTCGATGAAGTCACGAAAAAAGGTGAACGTCCTCGAGTCCCATCGAAACCGTCCCGTCACTTAGCTCACTTCCCCTTCTCTCCCTTTCTACGTTCGTGCAACTATCACGAGCAAACTACGGCGAAGACGAAGACGACTGGATCGTTGAAGATGATGAAGACAACGATGACGACAGATCTTCTTTCCCGTGGTATGCACCACCATGTGGCTCGTTTCAAAACCCGATGCCCTCCAGTCGACAGGTACTTGACTGTGTATACCTGTTCGGATAGACAAGTAGACGATACCAGCAAAGTCGAGAAACTCTAGAAACCTTGAAATACAGCCGAGCAAAGAAGGAATATGGGTATCTGGATACCGCGTGCCGGTTTCAATACCGGAAGCACGCTTCACTCTATGAATCTAACGCTTGGTTTACGCTAGTTGATGATAGTTTCGAGCGATCAAGAGTGGCTCGAATTTCGCGCGTTATGTTCTTCGGGTCTTTTCTGGTGGAATTTTATTTTTCTATTATCGACGAATTTTGTGTAACTCGAGGAACGTACGAAAGCTCGCGAGTTTAAAGATCACGGCGAGACTAAAGGAGCATCGATCGCTGATATTTTAACGAGCTTGTGATCGTAGAATTTTTTAATGGAAGATTAGTTGAAAGGAGACCGAGGTTAAGAGGAAAATTGTGTGGCGTTAAACAGGGGAAAAATGCTTTTGAAAATAAATTTCAAGGATAGTTGGATCACATTTTACGTGAGTCACTGTATACTTCCTGATTGACTCATTGGATTGATCATATCGTTTCACTTTCGGATTACTTAGAATCTAAAACGCGAAAGTATACTATAATGCGTTAATTGAAAGACAGAAATGGTAGAAAAGTCGACGATTGCTGGATAAAACGCGGTAGAATCAATTATCCTGCGTGAACTACGTCTAAGCGACGAAAACAGTTTGTTCAAAAACAAAAATTATTATTATGATACCGTCTCTGATACATCAACAAGTATAACATTTATGAGATTGATTGGATAAAGATGAAGCTCGGATTAGCTAACGTTATACGATAATATAATTTAATATTGTTAAATATTCATTAAATTATTACTGTTACGGCAACGAATATAATACATAATACATAATCAGAATACTTACACAAGTTGCAAGATATTTAGTACAAGTATATATTTTGTAAAAATCAGTCAAGCATCATTTTCAACGCGTATTTTATGCTTAAAATGACTACGCATACCGTCAAACTAATTTCCTATTAAATACGCGTTTGCGATAAATATCGTGTAATCTCCATATACATCTTCAGATTGGATCCCAATTTGAAAAATATAGTAATAAAATACGCGTCCCGCTATGATGCTTGTGAAATGTCAAAATGTTTTATATAACACGTACGATGTAGACATAAAAAAAATTCTATGGCGAGTATTTAGACACTTTCGTGAGCCAACGTAATATATAAATTTCGAAACGGGTTACCCAAAGAGCACACGAATCGACCATCCAATTCCTGACGTAGGAAAGATCCACAGGTTCAGTTCGTGACGAAGCAACTGGTCACGCATTCTAATATCCTCGTAACATCCTCGAGAGGTTCTCGAATGACGTAATCTCTCCCCCTGTGGGACCCTATGAGCTTCCATGGGGCCACGAGCCGCAGGTAGCATCCGAAAAATGCCAATGAAAGCGGCTCACCTCGGTGAGGCACTTGCACGATGGAATTCGGAGTCGACTTCTCACGTAACTTGGGGGAAAAGTACGCCTTGATTTCCCCTCGCCAAACTCACTCGAACACGCGGTCGATCGAGGGCATAGGATTCAACAGGTAGCCGACGCCTCTGGCCACGGGGATTACGCGATTTACACGCGGCTCGGCACCCCAGGAAAACGCGCGCCGTATTCCACGAAGACGCTCCTGAGAAGATCAACTTCTCGGCGGTGTGATTTTACATTCGAACGGAAGTCGCTCATGGGCGAATGAAGGAAAAAAATTAAAATGATAATTTAGAGTCTGTAGCTGCTAGACTTGCTTTATTATTATTACTATTTATTTTATTTAAAGTCGCGTCGAGTAGCATAAGACCATTGTTCATGGAAGTCAAATTTCTTCCGATTCATGGAATGTTCATGGAATTTCTTACGATTGCGTGGCTGATAACATCAAGAGTATGGCACAGCAAGCTTCGCGTTTGACAGGAAAATTATTTTTAAATTCGTGCTTACTTTTCGGTTAAGCGTGTCCTGATCTTATCCTGGTTATCACGGTTTGTTCTCGCAAAGTCTTTATTCTGATATTCTTGGTATCTTCCTTTTGTCTTTTTATTTTCTCAAAGAGGCTGTGATTTTGATAGTACGGGAATTATTAGCAAGATACAGTAAACTTTACCAGAGCAGATTTTTCAAAGGATCGCTAGGATAAGAAAATAAGAGAAAGGACCTTCTTCGCTACACAAAATCCGTGGGGTCCCTCTTTTAGGAGTTGTATTATTTTGGGGGCTTGTTTAAAATAGACGAGTTTAACGGATGTTTAAAGATCTACGTAAATTTGGGGCGATTCTCTTTTTAGTATTTGCGTTATTTGCTTCTATCGTTCTCTTCGAGAGGTGAGAATATTTTGTTCGATTAACGCAAAGAAGGAAAAGTTTTCATTGCTGTGAATGTTTTGTTGGCATCTGTTTTTCCGTATTTTCGGTATTTTGACGGCGTTTCCGTATTTTTATTATTTTGAGTGTAGATAAAATTACATTGGAAAGGAGAAAACGAAGCCTGGGTGAAAGGAAAAGGGGCGTTCTTTTTATCTTAACTTTATAGACCCTATTTTTAGAATTTTATTGCGCAAATGTATCCGACACAATAAAAAAATGTCGCACGTTGCAGGAAATGTAGAAAAGTACGACACGGTTTTATAAATATACGCCTCTTTGAATGCATTGTTACGATCTACGACTTCCGTCTTCGTGGGCGTTGTTGTCCAGACATCTGTGCCTATGTATACACGGCTTTTTAATTACACCAGCTGATGACAGCAGCGATATTCATGTAATAATTATTCGATCAACTACGCTGATAAGAACAAATTTTATCCATTCTCAGAACCAATGGAAAGACGTACAATGCTATTCCCTCTTTCTATTTAAACGAATACGTTAAACGGTACTAACTGGACATTTCAAGAAATTACCGATGCTGTTCGACTCGTCTGGCGAGGTTAATTAAATTTGCATACGTACGAGTATCGTTTGTTCATCGCGATGCTAAAATTATATGGAAGAAAACGCGGTATGATTCACGAATAAAATAAATGCTAGTAATATTATCATATTACAAAAATCTAGGAAAAAATGCTGTACGAATTTTTTCCGAATTAATTACGCGCGATCGAAGTGATTGAAAATGAAAAAGTGAATTGCAGATGCGTGTTTACATTTAATTTAACATTTTAATAAAGACGTTCTACAAATAAAAGTTCGATAAACAACGTCCATTGCACGTAAAGTTTAATAAACAATATATCGAATGATATAGTTTTGAAAATTTGTAAAGAAACAAGGAATTTCCAATATATATATATATATATACATAGGTTGGTCGTGATTCACAGACGAGAAGTGAAAAGGAACGTGCGCAATGTGGAATCGCAGGAATGTATTGTGCACGCTATTTTCTGCATAAGGAATATCGCTTTCAACGATAAAACGCCTCGAAGCGTTTCTAAATCGTCCTAGAAAAATTGTTTGGCATTTTCATGCGCGCATCGACACACTTTAGCAAACGATATATCATTTCGATAACAGTCACGCAATTATAGACATCGAGTGATAAAAATCGTCTATATGGAAGCAAAAATACAGAAGGAAAATTAACAACATCCGAAAGACATTGAATCTGATCGCAAAATGTTACGAGAATTCTAAATTTGTACGCGAAATTAACCGAGCGAATTTATTTTGCGTTTTCTCTTGAATCAACTAGATACAATTGGTCCATCTAGCACCAGAATTTTACCCACTACAACTCCAAATTTGTACTAAAATCTTAACGAAGAGAATCTAGTCTTTCTTCTTTGGGATTTCTTATATCGTGAACAATTTTTCGAAATTTTCACTAGCAAATAATACGGAGAGACTCGAAAACAGGGCAAAGAATGCCAAACAATTCAAAGACGTTATCAATGACAAAAATAAATGACATTCTACGAGCATTCGGTCGGTGTGTAGAGTTGATAATGCTAAAATAAAACGGATCGTAACTTCGGAACGAATCCAGCGAAATTATTTATGTTTTAAGCGTGCGACGAGCGATAAGCGACAGTTACACGCTGTAAAAATTATCTGAAAACGCATTCGTGCCTTTCGTTGCTTAGATAACGCAGGACGGATTTAAGAAACTATCGCGAGCAACAGTTCACGATTTATCGCGAGACCTCCATTCGAAACCTCTAATATCGAAAATTGCGAATAATTTTACATGGAGAGGCATCTCGCCAGTTTCGCCAGGAAATTTCAATGCTTCGTTAACTTACTTTTATTCGTTTATATTTAAGTATTGTAATTAAGTACCATTTATATTCATTTTTATTATAATATTAATCTTTCACCCATGTTTGCTTATTTCTATTATCGATCATTATAAACTTAACTCTTGTACCATATTTCTAACGCAGACATAGATATATGTGCATATTTAAACATTCTATTTGTAGAATAACGCAAGTTTTGCAAATCACTCTCTTAAACAGCGTCATAACGAGTTAATATTTTGTTATTCGCTAAACCAGGAAATCCACGTTTAATTATGTGTTGGGATCTGGCAAATCTTCGTTAAACTGCACTCTTATTAATTACCATTATCACGCTCGCTGCTAATTTATGATTGTTATTTATTACGGTGGAAAATAAACTGGATGTTATGGGTGGTTACAATATGTTAAATACAATTACGCGTATATAAGATAAAGATTATATTGTAATCTTTCGTAATAAATTTTATTATCTTTTACGTTCGTAGACACTTTCTAAAAATACGAAATATCAGCCTAATATTAAATGTTTCTTCGATAGGAAAATTCGAGATGGTGGGAAATGTTTATGTATCATTTATGAATCGTCGTTGAGCCTTCGAATGAATTAACTTTAACAAAAAAAAAAAAAAAAAAAAAAAAAAAAAAAAAGTATGAGAATCACGTGTATTACAAGAATAATTTCCGTGTTGTATTTTTGCAATACAGTGTACGTTTACTACATTTTAATTATTAATTAATTGATACAAACTTAAAATATGTAATACAGAGTTTCGATCATTTCTATCAAGAAAAAATAAAATACGCAAAACATTGTTGTCTTTTTTTTTTAAATATCGTGCTGACACATGTGCAGATCTTTTTCCAATCAAAAAGCAATGATCTCGAAACGACATAAAAATCGAAAGAGCATCGATCATGCCGACGATTACCCTCTCGAAGTAATCTACTTTTCACTAAACGCTGAAAAACAAGAAAAAAAAATGAAACAGGTTAAACGGTTTTTTTCTAACCGGTGTTTCGTATCTGCCTTTTTAACTGTGGAGGCGCATGTTTATCGGTCGCGTGACGAAAAAGAAAGAAGAGAAACGAACAGTTTGCATGTATACGAGGCGCGATAAAACGAACGCAAAAATTACGCACTCGCATGTACATGCGCTGATAAGGTTTTTATCGCAGGTGGTCTTTCCGTTGAGTCCACTGCTCGACTTTTCCATTTTCCTCTCCGTTAACGCTTGCCTCGAAATTCCGCTTGAAAGGTATCAATAGCTCGTAACTACGATTTCAGTGGTCTTATCAGCCAACTGGTTTGCGAATTATTCATATAAACCAGTAATCTAAGTACAAAACCGTAATAGTGATTTCAGTTTGATGTTCGCGACGATGAATTATTTATGGAAACTTTAGAATCGAGCACTAGTCGAAAGAATGTGACACGAACTAAATATAATATATATAGTAGTAATAGACGATAAATAACGATAAATAAAGCGATAAATGAGAAAGAAATAGTGTACATTAGGGGGGCAATATTATATACAGGATAGTGTGCAATTTATCGTGCAAATAGAGTTAGTTTTAAGAATAAAAAATAAGGAAATAGAGATAACAAAATCGTGTTGGAAGCTTCGTTTCGGAGAAAATTGGCAGCAGGTTATTCCACGCGTAAATATAAATTGCAAACGAAGAATCGAATTTTAGCGAGCGGAAGTAATCTCTGCTTAGGTTCTATTTTATTGATAAAAATTTGACTCTACCTAAAAAGAGCACAACAATGCCAAAATTACGTCGAAAGATCTTATTCGAATTCTAGAAAAAGACGTTAACGTTGATGAAACTAGACATAAAATATCAGAAAAATAGCCGTCGATCAACGCGGTATAGTAATTTGCAGTGTCTCTGATAAGTACGTACGTATTTATGCAATTATCCTCAAGCTTTTATCATTTCGTCCTGCTTTTTCCCTTACTACGGCACACAAGTATACACGTACGTATACCTGTATATCGATGCGCGATAACGATAATGTATCAACTATATCGTGGATTAGAGTAGCGGTATCGTAAAAGTGTGGCGCGGTTCGTTTCGACTTAGACGAGAATAAAAATATCAATCGTGGGATTTCTGGGATATCGTAATCACGCTTGGATTCGACACATGATGCAATTCATATTTTTTCTTCGTTATATATATTCGTTCGTATTACTGGGAAAATATTGTTTATGCAAAACACGAGTCGAAAACACGAGTTTATCGCTGATGACAAAACATTCTGTCAGTTTTATGACGATCTTTTCACGAGAACGATGCAAATCTATAGACAGAAGTTAGATAACTCAATTTCAGAAATGCCGATTTATTGATCTTTTGGCTTACGAATATTCCTCGAAATCCTATCGAACTTCTATCAGTCAACGATATAATTTCAATCGTCACGTTTATTATGAACTGATAAAATATTTATTAAGTCGATAATAGGCAATATTTACATCAGAAAATATCCATAATTTAGCAAATATAGTACAAAGTGCATAAAATACCTAGTAAAAGTAAGTAGCAAATATAATGGTACTTTAACTCGATGGACCTAAAAGGTTGATGAAAAAGTTATAAACGTTGTAAATTTATAAAGCTAAAAATATTATAAAATATAAAATTCTTAAAATGCTATAAAATTTCTATGAAAAATTCGCTTTGTCTGCGCTGTCAATTGCACGAAACGATCGATACTACAACGACTCTACAAAATATCCGACATTTATATTAAGAAATCAAATAAAGCGGTATTCACTGGCTCGAAAATATTCCACGAGCCACGGAACGTATTTAGAAATCCTACCGTCTCTTTGCACTTCTCTCTATGTGGAAATTAATGGAATCCAGCTTGTCATTTATCACGGTAATTTCACGTCAAGGTGAAAAGCGAGAAAGTAAGGTTATCATTCATTCTCCAAGGTCGTTTTACTCCGTAAACGTTTAGGCTCTTTCTCGGAATAATTTTTATCTTAAAAACATTCTAATTTACCTTATGCTCATTGCGATAAAAAGCTTATTTAGTATTAAAGAGATAAATTTTCGGTATGTGCAACTGTGCGAAAATTGAAGAATATTTTGTAACATTTTTAAAGGCAATGGAACGTGCAACAACCCCTTTGACTCGTTCGATGAGAGCTGGTCTAAGTACGGCAATCGTAGATTGCTTTATCTGTTTCCTCCGATAACGCTCGAACAATGGCTGATAAAAAAAGGAGTAACAGAGGAAAATACCGTGGTTATTAAGAGAGGAAGCGCCTCTATTGAATTAGATCGCCCATGTATTTTAAAATCGTGGAGAGACGCGATAAAGGGAAGCGTTGTCACGCTTTCATGTGAAAATAAATTGAATTAAAATAGGAGGAAAAATGGAAGAAAATCGAAGAACAAACCGATTTCATATTTTCAGATTTCCAATTTAAAGGTTACTGAATATTCTACTTTCTAAATTGTTCAGATATTATCGATCTGATGAGTTTTCCACGAGATATTTCCCTCGAACATTAACGAATCCTTAATACGTGAAAGCTAAAATTTGAACGAACACATTGTCGTATCATCGAATTCCTAAGCTTCGTGTCTTTCGAATCATCATCTCACAATTTCAAAAAATATCTAACAGAAATTCCAATTTCTTCAAATTCTTATCTATGGAGACTCGAAAGACTGAAACTTTTCGAATCGGGACACGTTGCCTGACGAATAGCACGTACACTTTTCACTCGTGATAAATTCATTTACCTCGATGATATTAATGAACGATTGTTACAAAAAGTCCATGAAACTTCCATTGAAACGTTCGGTATGAAAATTAGTATGTAAATACATCGATCGATTAATCAAACAAATCATTCGATCACCGATGGTAGATCGAATTTTTTTTAAATAGTTTATTTTTTTTTTTTTTTTAATAGTTTATTTAGCCAATATTTGATTTTTTTGTACATTTTTGAGATTCACAATAAACAATGAATTGAGTATTGTGTGTTTAGGCAAATGATGGTAGATCGAATGTGAACGACCGAATGACTTTACCACTCACAGTGTCGAGTTAAAAAATGTCTTTTATAATTTATAATATCGAATAACGTCGTAACCGCAATTATTTACAAAAAACGAAAGAGTGGCAAACGTCGAGCGCAAGCAACAGTTATCTAAATAGACAGACACAGCTATCGTAACGTCCTTGCAAAAACGTTTACGGTTAACTATCGCCTATGTAATACCAGACGCCATTTTGCAAAAAAAAAAAGAATATTTTTAGCTCGACGGAATATAGTAATACTCTTTTTACAGCAGAAAAACGAAGAAGACATTAGTATGGCAGAAACGTACAATTCTATCTGAATTTTCAAGTGCTCGATCTTTGAAGTTCTTTAAATTTTCAATTTCTCAAATACTCTCACTTTCCATTTTCCAAGCCCCAGAGTTATCACAGTTTCGAATCTTCGAATCTACGAACTTGCAAGTTCCCAAGCTTTCCAAGCTTCGTAACACGAAAATTCCCACTTTTAGAACTTTTCGGCGCTAATACTCCGAAACACGTCAAACCTAAAGCACGTGCTATTACCGATTCCAAACACAAAATTACCATTTTCTCCGCTTCGAGAAACCAATTTTCATTCTATCTAATATTTCCCCTTTAAAACACCAATTCGCATAAACTTCCGACTGGATATTTGTCGCTAAAAAGTTCGACAAGAATGCGAAAACGAATAAACGCGATCCACGAAACGAAAGGGAGCATTATCTTTTTCTGTTTGCAAAGGAGGAATCGCGAAGATACCGGACTTTCGAGAAAAAGTCGATCCACGACATCTAGATCGTAGAAGGCAACGAACATTAGAGGCCACGGTACGGTGAACTCCTCGTGAACAACCTTCATCCTTTCCAATTTGTTCCTACGGGTTGTACTGATGCGTGACAGCGATCAAGGAAGCGAGACCTGCGTAAAAAACGCGCGTACGGTCGACGGGAATGCTGAATGAACACGCTACTTCTCAACGAAACGAGCCGGGACCGTTTTCCATTCCAGCCTCGGTTTCATAAATTCAAGGAAACTCCGAGTTATGGTAGTATAGTAAGTGGCTAAGGTATTTTGTTAACGATTAGACCGCGGATTTTCATCCATACGTAGGAAATTTTAAAGCGTAAAAGTGCACAAAATGTACGTAATGTGTAAAAATGTGAATACAAAATATCCAGAGTATAGTACTTGGTATAATATCAGTGGATGAAGCAAATTTCTACGTACATAGTATACAGTTCAATTTGTTTAGTTATTACAGGTTTATGGAAATACGGATTTGCATAAAAATTCGCAGTCTAGTAACGATGATTGAGCGGTGTTGTAATATTCTGAACATCCAAGATATTTTAGTACGTAGTAGATAATTTAAAGATTAAAGTAAGCACATGATAATATTGTTAACGAGATTTGAGTATTTTCTATAGCTAAGTGAATTATTATTAAAGGAATATTATTTAATACATGCATGGAAAATGATTTTGTGCGTGCGAAACTAAGAACAATAATGATTTTGGATCAGCAAATTCCAAGTTATGATGATATCGTAAATGGTTGGAATATCTTGATAATAACATGATTAAAGTATATTATTACGTATATATTAAACGTTTTGAGTTGAATCAATTATTCGAGAATTGTGAATTCTATCCTATTTCATTAACGAGGAGCATGATTTTAGATAAGGGAATCCTAAATTAGCGATACATATCGTTAATGGTAAAAATTGATGGTTACATCGTAAGCGGTTAGAAATATTTTTCGTTGTAGGTGAATTATTAAGGAAGCGTGAGTGATCATTTGTTTGATATAATTTTAATAAAATAGCACATGGAAAGTTAAGAAAACGAGTAAAGTAAAATTGCTAATTTAATACTTGCGATTTATCTCTCAATAATTTTATCTGAATTCAACTAGTAAATTCCGAAATATTGAATGTCACAGTGAAGACCGATTAACAAAGTCACAGCTGCTTCATAAAGTATACTAAAGATCAAGGCTACGTGTAAAAACGTACATTTCCTTCTTCTCTTTTTATTTTCTTCTTTTTTTTTTTTTTTGTGCCAATGGACACATGTAGATAACGACGTAACGGAATTAATGGCAAAACATGGATTATGCACGGCCTGAATAAATAAACGATAACAAGTGGAGGATGTGCAACTTTATCGCTGGAACGATATCAGGAAATGCATTTTTTAATGATTCACGCTTCCCCTTCGACTTATATGCACTTCTTAAGAATTATATAATTTGTCAATAAAATAGTTTGATTTGTAAACGTACACTTATAGAATTCCAGCTCGGATTTATACAAGCGTTTGTCAGTGAAATAAATTAATTTGTGAATGTTTATCTACAGAATTCGACTTTAGATTCATAAAAAAGATTTGTATATTATAATTCCTAAAATTCTGTATACTAGGTGTATGAATACGACGCTATCGTAGAATCAATCGTTATTAATTTATTTCCTGAAATCGATCACCGTTATATTAATATTTTATTACGTACGATATTACATAAACGCGGAGACACATCGTACCAAGAAAATTCTTATGATTCGTGACATCATTTAAATCGTTAAAGCAAAGTCTGAAAACCCAATAAAATTAAAGGATCGCCAAATGATCCAACAGATATCCATCTTTGAAATGTTACAACTTCGTGAAAAAAAGAAATTAGCAATTTAATGATCCTTCGATTTTACGGACGAGTGTATTGAAGAATCTAATCGAATATTACTACCTGATATTAATTAATAAACATTATACGTGTCAGTGATACGATCTTGTTTTCTTTGTTCTTATCATTTTACGAGAGAATGATATCGGAATTCGATAGTGCATTTATTGATAGTGTTACAAAACAATTTAAAACATGATAAATCGTATGGTATCGTCACGAAACATAGACGTTAGAAAGAGAGTGTTTTCGTGGTATCGCGAGTCTAGCTTCCTTTTCAGCTACGTGTTTCCGCTCGTGAACTCGGTACACGGTTACTTCCGGCTTTTGCACCAAAAACCAGCCAACCACGACACTCCCAGTGGTGGTTGCCAGTAACACGACGTCATGCTTTGCCTTATCGCGAAGCCTAATTAGATTAGATATTTAATCAATGGTCATTGAATAGAGAAGACACTGTTCTCAAAGTCTGGTAAAAGTATGAAATCGAAATTGCTTCGATTTACGTGAATAAAATAAAAAATCTATGAAAACAAATAGCTAATAAAAATGATTTGGCAAAACGCTTTGTCAAGGTATTAAATAATCAGTGTCTATATTCGATCAAAATTATTTCGATTTTACACAGAGTGCTCGATAGAGCGATCGATATTTTGTGCAACTTTTATGATATTTATATTATTTAGAGTTTCTTATAGGCAAATATCTTCAAGTTTCGAAATAACTCGATTTTATAAATAAATAGAAGAAAAGAGAAAAGAAAATTTTGTGTCGTTTAATGTTATTTTATATTTTGCTTTACGATTCGATGAAATATTTAATCCTCGCAATACTATTTACTATTTTAGTCGCATAGCATTTACCACAGATACTGAATATTTAATATCTTGTCAAAGAGTTTTACTAGACGATTTTTATTAACAATCAATGTTTTCATAGATCCGTAGTTTTATTAACATAATAATAACGCGATAGCAGATATTTATGAAAATGGAAACAAAAACATTTTACTTCGTTACATACCGCGTATCATTGACCGTTAACGAATCTAAACTATTATGTTCTACAGAATATATTCTTTGCAATATTTATAGAATTGCACCGTTAATCATCACAATGAGCATTCTATCAGAATGTGAGAAATACCTACTTCTACGCATTTCCTTCTTTAAAGCTTATCGTCCAACGATCGTTTCTCAAAAGCTACGCAAAGAAAAATTGGAACACGTTGATTTCATGAATAGATGCAAGCATTTTAAATTGGAATTATTATTTGCGTTTCTGATATATTTTTGCCCAAACCGCCGTGATTATCCCCACTATAGTTTTAATAAAAAAATATCAATTTACAGATAGACGGTACATATTTCACACGAGTTGTGAAAACAAAATAATCCTATTACCATTCCAAAACATACATTTCCATAATGTACCCATTAAACACAAGCAATTTCAGTAATTATTTTTAATTCTTTTTATACTACGTATATATTTACATCATAGCAAACGTACATTTCATAGAGGTCAAAAAATTAATTAACCAGTCGATCGCCAATTGTACCAATAAGCTTCGATATTTAGTGAAACTATCTCTGTCGCTATTTATATGATTAAAGCAATCGTCCATACCGCATACTAATTTTTTAATAAGCCTATGTCTGCGACAATCGCCTCGTAGCTCTTACATACATTCCCATAATCATTTATAACAGTCGTTAACGCTAATAAAATTTAAACAATTTCTATATAACTCACGCCATTCTAAACAAACCATAAATTGGTAAAAATGTTCCATATAAAATGTTCAATTATCTTTCACAGTCAGCGCGTATATTTTATAAACTGCTCGGAGCAAGAAATTTTCCTCGCAGTAAATTCGAGAATCTTGCGAATAAAGAAGATAGTTAGACCAACTAGCGCTTCGTGATTGCTCGAACGAGGTCTCAACTTTGCTTTTTAAAAATTTCTTTCGAGCTAGACGAGACCTAGTTCAGTCCCAATGGTGCTTTAAATTTTATATCAGGGTGGAAGCGAACATCAGAAGTGTACCACGTTGAACTGGAGCACGACTTTCGAGGCGATTTTGTTGCCGCCATTGCTTCAGGCCGTACGATGCGAGTCCTTGGCGACTCGTACCCTAGTTTTACCGCAATTTAGTACATGTGATACGTCCCACATCGTTTTAAATCGTCACGGACCAACCGCTTGCACAACGATCGCGTTAAAAATAGCGATGTCAGAAAACGACACTGTAATTGGGAGAAATCAAAGAAACAATCTTTGATCCCGTGCAGACATAACAAATCGTTGGCACGTTAGGAGGAAGATCCCGACCAACGAGACTGATTTATTCCAGAAAAAATTCTTCGAATCCTCACGCTTGTCAGGAGTTCCAAGGAGAATTCCACTAGTCGTATAGTTAACTATTATTTTTTTCTAAAAGGACCATTTGTGCCAGATACAAAGACTGACGATGTGGCGATAAATTAGTCACGGTTCTCAACTTGGAATAATGATTTTCCTTTCACGCCTTTCGTGGAATACTATGCGGCTCTTTGGATATATTATATTAAGAAAGAATACGTGCCACTATTATGTCTTAAAGACGATGATGTAGAAAAGAAAGTAGCAGCTGCTTGCTTCGGTCGTCGTTCAAAACATTAGAATTTATAAGTAACTTTTTGCAATATTCAAGCGAAATGAATTCCACAAACAGAATGATTCTACGGAATTCAAATAGGACGAAGATAGTAAGTACTACAAGATTGCGTTTGAAATTCAAATGCATTAGGTGAAAGAAAAACATAATTATAATATGCACTACTAACTTATATTCCTCGTACATTGAACGTCTTAACGGCATACATTTTTATATAATATTAAGAATAAAATATAGTAACAGCGAACAATAATATTTAATAATATCGATTGTCAACGATATTTAAAGATAAATTCGTGAGATCAACTTTTCCTGACATTTTTCCCACACGCAGTGTCAGAATCTCACCTTGAATGTCGCACTGTATAAAAAGGACAAACGCAGACACAAAAAGTGATTGCAAGAAATAAACACGCATATGGTCAAGGCGGAAAGCTTCGTATCGGCTCGGTTGCCAAGCAAACCTTCTTCCTAACAAATCTCTGTCCGTAATAGAAATTGAAAGGCAATCTGTGCCTCCACGATGGCTCGTCATATTTGGGGGAGGGGGTCAATCCCCTTTTACTCAATTACGTCATCTCTCAGACGGTACTGTAGAGGCGTATACTACGCTTTCCAGCGAACCGAATCGTTAAACTTAACGGTGACCACCGCGGGAAAAACCTGCGTCTGTTGTTCCGCGAACAGACGAGACGAAAAAACTGAGAATGATCTGTTGGCGAAATTTAATTCATAGACAATCCCAATGTAACTCGTACTTTATATACCAAACTTATCTCAAAATACAATAAATTCAGAAAAATTTTAGCTGCAATAGCCGGAGATGGCTTTGCATCGAGTAACTCCAATAAATGTTTTTGATCCAAATTGATCGTTATGATAAGTCCACGCATTAATTTCCGGACCAGTTGTTATACAAATAACAGGGAAAAGATTCCTGACCTATATTAAATCAATTTACGATCGCTCGCTATGCCTTGCATTAACACGTAGAAGACAAAATTTAGACAAAATAAGGTACTTCCGATGGCGGGAATTTAAATACATAAGATAAAGTTTCTGTATCAGATTCTCTCGATTTAATTTTGCTTTCAAGTTTTTATCTCCGGTAATAATTACAAACAGAGTGCCTTTCCTATGTTTGTAATGCTTCAAGCTGCAAAAAGACCTAAAAATCATATATTATCGTATTTATATATAAATTCTGTAAACCGTATATTATAGAAAAAAAAAAGAATTAGAATATGACTTTTCATAATAAAATTCGCTAAATATACACCTGATACTGTATATCTTCTTCGGTAGTAGTAATTAAACATTTTTTACTGCTTTTAATAACTACTACATGCCTCTAAACTTCCGTTAGAACGATTCAAAACCCGTTCTTCCAACCAACTATGTACATATTATTTTATGAGAATCTATGTAAAAACAGACACTCGTTAACCCAGCGATCCAGAATTCGCAGACACGACCGGTTATTTTTACAGACATTTTTTACGACACTTCCATCGTTTCACCTAATCGCGATTTTTCTTTATTGCGTAACGAAGGACATAAGGTAAATCTTTGTCTCTTCCGTCAAAGAAAACACGTAGACGGTGCACAATTACGTACAGTGCACCACACTATCTTCCACGGTATCTTCGTAATCGCTCGTAATTAAACTAAATTAAGGTCTTAGTATTAAAAAATCTTTTATTCGTTAAAAATGGAAAGAAACATAATCCGAGATAATAATGTGACACACTTTGGCTATTGTTTATCTTTCAATAAAGAAAAAAATATAATGAATTTGTTTTTCTTCGAGCCTGTATAATATGAAAAATATTAACTCTGGTACAAAATATTGCTTATAGTAACTCGTGCAAGTATTTGAACACTTACTATAAAAATAGTCACGTATGTCACGTATATACTCGACTATCGAGTGTAAGCGTGTTACATAAAACATTTTAAAATTTCATTAGCGCTGCGTGAGACACGACTATCGCGATTATATTCGTAAAATTTCAATTCGATCTAAAAATATATTGTACGCAGAAGCTGGAAAATGTTTACTGCAAATGTACATATTTGATGAAAAATTAGTATACAGCTGGAATAGCCGATTTTAAATATACGATAAGTGTTAAACACGGTCCCACTGAGAATAGAGACTTACCGATACAATGGACCATTGATTGTTTCAATATTTTTATGATCTCTGAAAAATGTACACTTGCATTAGCATTGACCACGAAAAGTGTTTGCACTTTGCCTTCTTCCGAATGAAATATCTTTTGCTCGCGTTCCACGTACATTTCATTTTTATAGAATTAAATTTTTGTAGTCGTACGAAGATACTTTTAAACAATACGAAATTTAATATACTTGAAGCTAATTGATCGATATATACACTGTACATACACGCAATAACGAATAGCAATAATATTCAAATACTTCTCGCAACTACCGTATAAGATTATGATAAAGTATAGCTTGGTCTTTGATGGGTTAACAAATTAAAAATCATTTACTCGTTATAAAAATGTGCGGGAAGAAGGGTGAGACGTAATTCGACGACGCGATAAAAATTCACGCATAACCATGTCGTTAATAAAGATTCCATGCTCGAAGGAGCACGATCGTTAAGGAAGGTTGGTAGTAAGGAGGCACCAGGTCAAGTGGAAAGGAAATTATGTGATGAATATTCGATAAGAAGGTAAATTTCATCGGATCCTGTCAAAGAGTAATTAGCAAACGATAATATAATTGGTCGATGAGGGAAGAAGAGGCGTCGAGAAGGCGGTCAGTGACTAATATAGCTGTAAACACGATGCAAATGACGCAACGATGCGAATCGGGATGGATTGTATTGGACAAATAAACGTTCGTGTAAATATTAACTCGACGATTATCGCACGTTGCCTGATTTAATTCTCTCGATTTTGAAATATTTTCTGAATGGATTTGGAAATTAGCAAAGGTGACAATTATGAATGAGGCTTTAAATTTATGACGTAAATAAATTTCTGTCAATTTGTGTTGCAAATTGCTGTTATCCATCTAATATCCAATTCTTCGTTTTCGATTAACATTTTACTCTTATAGCGCTTGTTCGTGATAAATACGAATCGATAGCGTGGTAAACTTGTAGCATAAATTTCAGCGTCTTTCGAACATTCTACTGTCGCGAACTCTTTTTCTAAGTAGATCAACGTTCGATGTTCGATGTTCGATGTTCGATCTACCTGGAATTGAAACTCCTTTGCTGAAATCTATACGTAAGTGATAATTTTATAAAAAATATCGATAGTTTATATAATTACAAATTTTTAAAATAACGATAAGAATGTTTAACGACGTAATCGAAATGTAATTCTTCCGCTTTCCCTCAGCACTGAAAAATGCAAATGTGGGAGCGCAAGGTGCGACAAGCTGTTGATACAGGTGAATAAACTGACACTAATATGTGCAGCCTTTTACACTCTAACGTTAAACATTTCTCGTTGAACGATATTATAAAATGAATACTCGATGTAGATTTAAAAATATTTTTATCATTATGTGTACAAAGAGTATGCAGAGTAACCGAACCGTAACGAAACAGCTCTTCTTTTCCTCCGTGGAAACTCGAGTTTCGTAAAATAATTACGACGAGATATTCCATTACAATTATGTAAGTTCCACTATTGAAGGTAAAAATAGCCGGCATAAATTAATTAAGAAGTTAAACAGTTGCCGAGTTGAAACATAATATTAAAACGTTTATTGAATGGGTATTAAACGATTTACAGTGCTTTAAATGTCAGGTTTAATTAAAAAGCGTCTAATATCGGAAAATAATTTAAAAGTTCGAAGAGCCGCGAATTCAAAAAGTTGAGAATTTTAATAATTCGAAATTCACAGAATTAAAAATTTCGCGATTTCACAAAATTTGATCGAAGGCATCAAAAATTTCAAGTTCCGATATTTCAGAATTTGAATATTCATAAATTCCAATATTCCAATGTTCTTATATTTCAAAATTTTAAAATTTAAATTAAAATTTAAATTAAATTTGAAAATTCAGATACTACAGAATTCCAAGTTTTGATAAGTAAATTAAAGAATTAAGAAATTCGCAATCCTTACCTAATACAAAATAACTGGACGTTCAAATAACCATCGCAAAGAGTCAATATCATCCACTTTAATTTTCTCAATTGAAATTAACCAACACACTTTGCCACGAATAACCTAACCCAACGACTTCCTCTTCTAAAACGTCCATTACGCCCAACGAATCAATACCAAAGATACTTGCGACCGCCTCCAGAAAACGTAAGAAGTGAAATACCTCGATTCAATCTCTATTGTTCATCTACAGGAACCGCGGCAAACTAATTATACGTTAACAAGCTTTGGTAATGCAATCTGTCAGCAGAAGCAGGAAGCAGAAGTACGAAACACGCGTCTTACCTATTTTTCTTCAACGCTCGTTTCCTCTCGTTCGTTTACCTATCGAAAACTTTCTCGTATCGCGAGGATTCAACGCGTGAGAGAAATAGACTATGTCCATCCTCGTGCGAGTACAGGTAACGTTCCTGGCACACATATTTTACGAGAAGTACGACAATTTTTGGTACAACAATGTCGGAAAATTAAAGGGAAACTTCGATGTATCATAAAGCGAACTTAGTAGGAGAACGATTTCTAAGCCTGATCGTGATATACGATTTATTGACGAAAAAATATCAACCACGAGGGCTGCCCTGTTATCAAACGAAAGAAAATCAGGATATTTTTGCATATGGCAGTGAAGACGAAAATTGGTTAACTTTAAAGTTTATACGAATTTTCTTTCATCTTCGATACAGTGTATTCGAACCTCTATTACACAAATATATTAAAAGTTAAATATGTCATTGTATCTATTATTTTGTTGGTATTCATCAAATAATATTTTTATAATTTGTATACAATTTATAATTTGTATACAAATTATACACAGCTACCTAACCACCTTATTCAGCGAAAATCTGTACCGTATTATACGCAGAGTAAATTATACGACAATAAAATATTATTTGACGAATACCAACAAAATAATAGATATACAAATTATGAATAACAATCAGAAGCAATAGAGAGAAAATGAGGCAAAATAAACGACGATGTACTTACCGGTTCTGAGAGATAGGACTCCCACAGTTCCCTGAGATCGCTGCTTCCCACGTCGTAGAATTCCATGATCCTAAGCTTGCTCGATCGTTCCTAGTGTCGTGCCGTTGCCAGTCAATGAATTGCCGTATAGTCTGCCCATGGAGGATAAAGAATATCAGAAGAATACGGACACGATCTCTCCTCGAGGATACATTGTCTTCCAAGGATACCGGCAGACCAACACTTTCTGAAGGCAAAACGTTCGAGAAGGTTGAACGATCGGTGTACAGTAGTATTCAAAAGTATTTAGGTACTTTATCTTGCTTTTGATCAGATATCGTTTAATTAGGTAGCTTAATTGAACTACTATCTTTAATTGGAGAAAATGAATTTCTTATATGGAACGTTTCAGCGGTCGTAACACAATTATCGAGGAAACGATTTCACGTGAAAAAATAAGCAAAAAACGTAGAATAGGAATTGTTTATTTTATTGAATAGAACTTTTTATTTGTATTAGGCATTCTTTTTTAATAAGAATTTTCTCGGAAACGATTATCCTATATCTATCTTTTTACGTATACCTTCCTCTTATACAAAGTCGCCGCCTTGCCAATTGTTTACACGATTACCGAAGCGTTCTATATAAATTGGTTATCCTGCGCAGAGTTCAGATAATCCAAGTCCTGCTGTAGAATATTGCGATGCGAAGCAGCAGCAAAGTGAACATTTCGGAATTGTCACTTCTCGTACGGTCTGTTCTATCACATGAGAAACTCCTTATCTTCGGGTTGTTTGACTTTTGATTTCTAAACTGTGACTCAGATTCTTCTAGACTAATGGAAAAACTATGATACACGATTACCTTAAGCTGATGAGATAAATGTATAGATAATAAATACATAGGCGATTCGTATATGCATTACTAAATATTTTATAACTTTAAAATACTATTACGATATAGTAAACCACTAAATCTTTCCGAAACTAATTCGATAATACATTCTAAATAATTTTTCTAATATTGCTGCAACCGATAGGAATGTAGAGTTACATTGAAAATGGGACTGCATTTCTCGTTTGAAAAATTAGTTTACAGTTTTGCATTATTAGATTTCCCATAAATGCACAAGCGTTCGCAGTCTATTTATAAGCGTGTTTCTGTGATTGACGTTATCTTGTCTTCCGCATAGTCGATTTAGAACGATCGAACTATATTCGATCCCAATTAAATATGGCAAGCACCATTAGTAATTTCGAACGGTCGTTAATTTTATTCCTACGTTCTCCTCTTTTTTCCTTTACCTTTATATAGGTCAATGACGACGCGAAGAATTTCTACGCTAGCAAACAGTTTCGAAGTAATTATAGTAACTGAGAAAAATATTTGAACACTTGGCACAGAAAACTTGCACTCGAAATTTTATATTTCATTGAATTTCGTTTCGTAACAAAGTGTCAAAATGTTTCGTATAATACATAATATATCCGTACAATGTTTCTACAAATGTTCGAATATTTTCGTCAGCAGTCGCATATATTATAAATTCGAATAGAAATAATTATATTTTTATAGCGACGTAGGAGAAAAATCAGAGAAATTGAACGAATTATTGTTCTCACTTGTGTCTCTATGACACGGAGAAGTGCAAATCGGTTGAACGTGAATCGTAACGTTTGCGAACACGATTTGGTATTTAATATATTCTATTATTCTATCAGTGCAACACGATGCAACGACTATACCAGAGCTTGTACACTGTAACGAGATCAATGGACCTGTCTGTATGAGTTAAGTACATATGTATATATGTATAGCGTTCTCGCGGAGGGAAGGAGAATCGAACGCGTTGCGAAATGAACTGCGACGCGTTCGCTTGGAAAACAATGGAGAATTTCTTCAAAGACAGAAGAGTATCTTTGCTTTACTTTTAAAAGAGACTCGCGCAAGCTTCATTTATATACTTATCTCGAAATTTTTATTTCCATCTTGATTTCGATTTTTACATACGAAATGGATGATTGCACGAATAAAACTTAGACGATTCACATAATCCTATCTTATATAAATATTATTAACATCAACAAATCCGTGTTATCTGCACAAGGAAAGAATTTTATGCCGGTGGACGCACAAGTTAAAAAACGACATACAATTGGGGAAATATAGATTTTAAATTTAAAACATGACAAATCCGTTCTTGTTATATAGCATAGAAAAACCATAAGTTTAGGTATAGTCCTTTTAGCCTTCGTAATACTAATTGTCGGTTATCGCATTACAAATTCGTAATTGCAGTCGTTAACAGGGTTAAGTATCGAGTTAAGTATATCGTTCTCGCAAATAAAAGAAGCATGAGAACGAAAGGAATTACAGCCATGGTTGTAAAAGAAAGAAGGAAGGAAATTTCCATAGAGTTCCCATTGTAATTTATCTGACTTATATTCTACACGGAATACTGCTACTCAAAATCCTGTTGAACGATAATTTTCAATTTTAGTCGACGCTGATCAGTTTTTTTTCGTATAAAAGTTTCGTAATATAGCGATGCAAATACGATAAAAGCTAAATACTAGGATTTTAAAGGATCGTACAAATTAAAAGTATCATCCTGCGTATTCTCAATTAACTATTTCATTGAAATTTTATTGATGTCATCTATATAATATATATCCATTCTGAATATGAAAATGTAAAAAATAAATTATCTGTAATTTAACAAAACTAAGGACACAACAGAGGAAAGAAGAAGCCATGAAAACAATCACACTCAAAATTACGCTATCGACGACAATCCAGATTTCACGAAGAGGAAGAGTTTCCAGGAAATGAAACAAAATTTCCAAACGGTAAACGTCCAAAGAGCGTTCGTTGTGGCATAGCGCGCTATGTTTACACAATTCCGACAATTATCAGCAGCTGCGGGTACATTAGCGAGGTCTGTTGTTCTTCCTGAGCACACGTTACTAAATGTGCGTTAAAAAAACGATCGTATAACAAACTTTTAAACGGCATGTATGTTGGACTCTTCTTCGATCGTTCAACTGATCCGCCTTACTTTATCTCTGTCGCGCCAATAAATTTAAAACCAATCATCAGACTCGTGTTAATCGTGTCCGACCTTTTACTCAACTGGGAAGAGTTCCACATGATCACCGATATCAAACAGAACTGGTATATTTCAAGGAAACACAGTTGAACATAAAAACAAGTTCGCGAAACTTTAATGTGAAAATGAATCGTGTGATGGCTCGTAACTAGAACAGTCCAAATTTCGGTTTTTTCATATAGTGGATTATTAAATCCACCTTAGTAATAAACATAGTGAAATCGTTAATACTCAATCATAACTGTTTATATAGAAAGAAAGTTGCGGTATAAGAATTCGTACGTTATAGTTAATTTACGTTACGAATATTATTGGCTATGAAAACGTTTTTTGGTTATCACTAAGTATTGTCGGTAACGAACATTTTTTTCTTACTTCCGATCATCGTAACTTTTCATTCGCATTGTCGATAATTAGTATCTCTCTAAAAGGAAAGGAACCAAAGAGTCGAACTTTAGCAGTTACCGCGATATAATGATTATTTTATTTAAAATACTAAACATGTATTATTTTATTGCTGTAGAAAAAAGGTAAACATGGACAGAAATGGTTTTTGCTATGTACCTTTTAATTATTTTAACGAAAATAATTTATTTAGCAGGTACTTTACGTGTTATGTACATATGTACGTATCTTTGATCGATAGCAGGATCGAGATAACGAGCGGTAACATTTTTTCCGGAACATGAGCGTGGAGTATGATAGATACACCTTTGATTATCGTTTGAACGAAATACGATGTCGTTAAATTTTTTATTCGCGTTTTTATAACTACGAGGCAAACATAAAATCCTCATTTCTTTAGAGATTGAAACGATTCGAAACATTTAGTAAAGATTATACATTTTTGAATGTTATTGATTTTCTTCTAACAGAAAATTCATACAATTTTTCTACTCCAATTTACACGATAGTTAATTGAAACGATAACAAAGTTTCGAGAATTAAACGTAGCCGCTCGAACTTGTACATTTGGTAATTTTCATAACTTTCTAAGTAATCTTTATGTTCATTAATAACTAGTAATTTTTTCTGACAAAAGCTGATAATTCTACAAACGTTCAGAACACTACCCATTACTATTTTTATTGAAAAACTCTTAGAAACTTAATTTTATTTAGTCTTTTACAAATAACTGAAAAGCGAAAGCAATAAATAGTATTCAATTTGTAATAAATATCAACAGGTGTTCTAATACCATTGATACGTTAGTATATGCAAGTAGACGATTAAAAAATTACATAGTATGTATACATATGCAGAAAATTGACAAATGAAGATATATATGTATCTAGAGGGTTAAAAAGTATATGTATATAATACATACGTAACTATCAATTCATACGATGTTATAGGAGGTTTATTAACGTTTAATAGCTATCCGTCTGCTACTCTCGTCTGATGGAAAGGTCATGCTCGAAGTAGAATTTGTATCATGATGAAATTGTCACGTTTCGTTTTACGATATTGCAAAACAGATTGGCATGTACGTGAGAGATTCGACTGCCTCTTTGTATACAAATATTTGAGCAACATACGAGATAACGTTTTGAAAGAAGCATCGGCAACTGTTTTATCAACGTTAACGCAATGCCGGCTGTGTGAACCGCCCTTCAACGCGATATGATGCTTTTAAACCGAATCAAACGCGTCCCTCCTACCCGCATTCAGCTTCCACATAACGCACCCGGTATTATCATTAACGTTTAGTTTCACATTCCCATTAAACACCACCATGTCGCACTCTCTATCCTCTCGTGAACTCTATTTCCATTATAACCATCCTTAACATGAGAAAATATTTCAAAGACATTAACACATTGCCGACCGTGCGAATTGGCAATAACACTTTTAAACTCAAGCACACATAAAACACACAACGCCCAAACAATAAAATAACGATCGTTTTATAACTCGTATAACTTTCACAATATGCATGAAAATAAAAATGTTTTAAAATTTAATATTCAATCGAAGTATGGTGACGTTTAAAACAGAAATTTTATAATTTGACAACGTGAAACTGGTAAACATATCAATTATATTTTTTTTATCACTGAAGAGATTCGAATAAGGTTATGTTTGTTTTTGAAAATAATTAACTAACAAAAGATAAATTGAACAAGACATACATACTTCCGTAATTCTTCCGTAATTTCAATGAAAACTGACTATCAGTATCATATTTTATTCTGAACTATATTGTTACAAATGTTAAAAATATATCTAAACATATATTATATCGGCACAAAACGAACGCGATGTATGTATCACTAAGTAAAATAAACAAATCTCTTCAATTGGTCTTACAACAATATATTCTAAAATCAATAAATTGTCTGTATGTTAACATACATAAACTCTGTTCAGGTAGTGCTATAAATAGAACGCAATTGGAAAAATAAATACGAAACTACTAAATGAAGATAGAGTTACAGCTGGATTGGCGCGACAAGTGGTTGTTCAGAGTGATACACAAACAAATTCGACGAAAATAGTACAATCGTCCCTAGTTATGAGCAATTTCTACACAAATCGTCAAGAGGATTACCCCTTCGCCTACTAATACACCCACTCGATGCAATCGAAATGCACCAGATGGAACGAAGTACCGGCTCAATGTGACCGACTTGCACGCGCGTGCACGTGCACTCGATTACAAGTATATTTGTATCTCGATAAACAATCCATTTGCAGAAGATATATAACATACGAGCTAATACTAACCGAAGAAAAGCTGGAGAACCGCGAATTCCCGTTGGTACAAGGAAAAATCACCCCGATGGAACGAGTAAAATTACACAAATATCTTGAGCCTAACAGAAAGGCCACAGCACTGATCGAACGAAACCCGCACTGTACCATACGATGCACTCTGTTCGCAACCAAGGCGCCAATGAACATGCAGGAAATCGGGACAGCGGGATCGATAGCCAACACCCGTACACCTATGAACGTATCGGGCCACCAATAGGTTACACGAAAGCAAGCTCTTCGGCGTAAGCTCGCCGCCAAACACGGATGACCTGACCTTCGATCGGTAAAGTCGACTTCCGTATAAACCAAAGACGGAACGATACACGCGCGTTCACGTTCTCCGCGTAAATGCGCGATCGGTCGCACGTGCTGCCCGGCCGAACCTTCGCTAGTTCTGTTGGTTAACCAATCAACGCGGACCACCTGTTAACAGCGTACTGAACTCTCGTAGCACGTCGTGCGGAGAACGACGCGCGCGCAACCGTTCCTTTTCCCGCTCCGTCATGGCGGCCAGTAGTTTGAAATCGGGTTCCACCGGCTTACGTGCGTCGCGATAATGTTTGATAATTGTGTTTTGCGTGTGCAGTGTGATTTGTGTTAGGTTCGAAACGATTCATTCCGCAGTGGAAAATTGTGTAGAGTGTTGAGTGTTTGGGAAGCGACTAATGGACAAAAATTTTTGGAAAGGGGTGGATTGATGGAATGGCGGATAAGATCTTCTTAGACAATAGAGGACCATATTTTTATAGAATTACGACAGAACAGGGATAGTTCGAGCTTATTCCAGTAACTGTAAGTATATTGTTATATCCTTAAGATTAACGAGGCTCGAGTATTGTGATATGTAATGTAACATTGCGAAAAGTTAAGACACGGGTAATGAAGTATCTGACCATATTAATCTGATAAACAATGGTTAATTTTCCGGTTAGTGTTTATTATCGGGAACCTGTTTAGTGGTGTATTAATAAAATTCTATTTAAAATGTAGTTAGTGATTGCAATTCATGTTGTAAAAATACTCATATCCACGCTGGTATCGACTTCAACATGGATCCCAATGTAATGTTCACGCACATGGCGGGAACATTTAAAAATTCAAAAGTTGCAGTACACCAAAATTTACTAAGTGCAACAGACAAAATTTAAGTTTCCGTTCAATGTCTAAATACTCAAATTGAAACTATGAATTTAAGAAAATATTTTTATAAAAACAAAATGAATTTATATATATAATAATAAATTCATGTGTATTTAATTTAGGTTAATGAAAATAATATTATTTTTCGGAGGATATACTTATATTTATTAACAAATTCTTTACACATTTGGGATGTAGAATTCGAATTGTATACATATTTCATAATATAAACAATAATATATATGTTTTTCACAGCTTAATATTTAATATGTAACATGCAAACATAAAACAAAATAAGATATAAAAATATACATTTTATTAGATTTATAATATTCTGTGTAAAGATAAAACATAAGTTTAATAAAAATAAGATATCAACAATTACATTTCACTGGTTAGGAAAATTCCAATAACTTTCTCAATTATTTTGAAATAAAATCTATATTAATATAGCTTAGATAGTAATCTAGATGCAAAAATTATTACCCGTACGATTCTTTTTTTATTTCCATACACGTACAAGAATTTTTAATATTCACTACAGCATAGTCTGAAGTAACGAAAAAACAATTCTGAGTGATTGATTAATATTATTACATTGCTTAATAATAGAATAACATCTTCGTAATATTGTGATAAGTGTATGCAATATCACTATGGATATTAAAATTTCTTTATAAACAGAACTTACAGGAATTATTGAATTTAGATAAATGCCTTTGTTATCCGACATGTTAAGTTATTATACAATGAGTGTCTACAAAAATAATTCTCTTCACTACGAGGTAGATTCTGACAAGCATGTTCTTTATTCGAATATTAATTGTACATCATGCTACTATTGTGCCCACGCCAGTAAAAAAATTATACTCTTAACGATCATAATTTATCTTGTTCTAACCTCCATATTTATACTTTTTATCAGGTACAATACAAGGCTGAACAAAATATGATTATGTAATCTTTTTTCTTTTTTCTTTTTTTTTTTTTTTTTTTTTTTTGGCAAAAGAGATACTGTTTTAGATTTTACCCCACTTCTGCCTCTTTATCTTCTTTTTTTTTCTTTTTTCTTTTTTGTTTGTTCATTTCAATTATATGAACTTAGATTTCGTTATAAGCATTATAAAACATTGTAAATAGGATGTCTATGAACAAAAACAGAACAAACACAAACATATTGTGCAACAAACATTTACGTAAGATGTTAATATATACACCTTTCCTTCGAGTAACGTTATATATGTATATATACATAAGAATTCAACAACAATCTGCTTCAAACGATTGATAAGAAAAAAATAAGAGATGAATCAAATATAACAATATAATTTGAAATCATTCATCGCATTAATAGTCGTAGTGATATAGATTTATATATAAATGAAAATGATGCATCGCTTTTTTCTCTTATATGACAAAATATATATATATATATATATGTTTAAAGGCAAAAATGATGATAGAAATGAAAAATCTTATGCGATACCTGCCGCATAACGATCATTCGAAACAAGTAGAAGAAACGCTTTTTAGAATTCTTTTTTCAAAGCGGACCTCAATAACGCACTGCGCATCGATGTTACAAGTTTTTCAAGTTCCTCAACCTTCATCTTCAATATCCTATTGTCCCGTTCCAATTCGACCGCTTTCTTCGCCATCTCAGTTTCTTTCGCTTTTTTATTCATACGTGACTTTCGCGAAGCTTCGTTGTTCTTCTCCCTGGACTCTCTATAATGCAAGACAGATGTTCGATCGTCCGAGTCTGACTCTATGTAACGTTTTCGCTCTATTCTCTCCCGTCGCGCTCGAATATAAGGTTTCTCTATTTTGTTGCTAACTGATATCCTCGTACGTTCCGCTCTCCTCGTTGATACTAAAGGTGCGTCCGAAGAAGATGAAGTTATCGTTGACGATGGTGTTCGATTTCTTGTGCACTCTGGGACGTCAGTCTCGTTCTTCTCCGTTTTCACTTTCACGCTAGTTTGTAGAATCGTTGCGGATAATTTAGAGGGTGACCATGATTTCGATGCTACTGAAGAATCTGTTGAAACGCTACCTTCCGGAGAATGCATTTCATCCTACAAAGCCGTATACGATATTTTATTGAACATTGTTTTACTTAGTCAGTGTTACTTTTTTATTTATATGATGTTAACTTTTTTGGATTTGAATTACACGTATCAACTTACATCGCAAAGGTACGACAATAAATCGAACGTATCCGATCCAGTGGTTTCCACTGTTCGTAATACATCCCATGTTTCACGTTGATTCTTGGTGGAATCGAATGAAGTCGGGCAAGCATCATTCAAATCAATTTCCTCTATGTAATATCTGGATTGGAATGGTGCACTAACATCTGTATTATTCTGTTTGCTTGTATTTACATTAGTTGATCCTTTTGATATTTTTAACCACAAGTTGGATGTGTTTGATTCTGTTGGACTATCTTTCCTCTCGTATTTGCTAATTACATTTGATGTAGATTGCAGGCTGTGACAACTGTCGTTCAAATGTTCGGTTGTCTCCGCGGTACTCATTTTCACGGACCACTTTTCTTCATCTGTTACACTCATCAAATCTGTCAATACCCCCTCTTCTGAAGACAAAACACTGTTACCCTCGTATTTCATACCTATAAATTGCAATATTAGAATGAAAGATAACATATATTTCTTTCTTAATGCAGATATTCATGTAATAGATAGATACTGACCTGATAGTTTAAAAGTAGGTGATTCACCTGCATGAAAATCGCATTGACCCTGGAATGGATCCATGTAACCGCTTAAATCCTGAAAGTTTTCCTCCCATATGGAGGATGCTTCTTTCTTGGGCTCTATTATTACATTCGTTTTTGGCTGTGGGAACACCCATGGCTCGTTCAACAATTCTGTCTCCATGGTCGGTGTTAGCAAAGGAACTGTATCCATTTGTGAAGGCTCTTCCTCTGGTGGCCACGATCTCACGCCACGAGAAGCAAATGACAGGCACGGCTGACGATTGCATGGCTTTGTTACCTAGAATATAATTTCTTTAAAATTTTATTACCACCACTTGGTTCTTCAATGGGATCTTGTTAACACCTAAGAGGACACATACGTTAAACACGCCTCCTTTCTCAAATGAAATGTTGCTGGCTGTTGGGTGTTCGTAAACAGGAGGGATTTTGGATACCTATGAAAAAGATCAATATTTCCACATTTACGATACATTAGGACTTCCCATACGATGGAATTATGACTCTATCAGATAGAGAAATGATACTTTGAATACCTTTCTAATATTAAAACAATTTCCAAATGACTTTGCTTTTTATGCTACAAAATATACGTCATCTAAATCATATAAAACAGGCAGTACATTCTGATACCAAATTTATGAATACGTAGATAAAAAATATCAACAATTTCATCTATAAAACGTCATTACAAACCAATAAGAATCTAATTTATCAAGATAACAGAGTTAATATTTTGCTGAAAAGATAATATTTCCTATGTGTTAAGGGGATCATACGAAATGTATTAAACACAACATTGGATCTTAATTCACTGTGCAATCAGCAGACAGAATTTATTGAAAACACAGTTAGACATTTAAACCAAGATCTTTAAACCAGGTATACCATATTCGGGCAGGTCTGTTGGCAAAAAAATCAAAGAAGTTTAGTAGTTTAATATAATGTACAAAAACAAAACATATGAAAATATAAAATACACACTATATATATATACATAACTACAACTAAACGTTTCTTTCCTTGTGCAATATAATTCAGTGACTAAGAATATTAAAAGTATACATATTTTTAAAGTCAATGGAGGCATAGAGAATACTCTTGCTATCATTATTTACATGCCACACGCACACAAACGTTTATGTACATGTAAAACATGCATGTACGATCTGATTTTTGATTTTTCAATGATTACATACTTATCAAACCACGGAGTAAACGTTTAGTGTACTGTTATTCGCGCAATATCGGCGCAAAAAGTGCGATTCGATAATCGTACGTTTTCAAACGCGTTCCGACATCAAGCCAATCGCGTTTCATTTGTAGGCAACAGCCAATTTTTATCGTCGAGTCGCTATATTCTTTGATACTTGATACGTTGCTTATCGAATAGAAAAGAGGTGGAAAAATATTGATAGGCATGAACATTGATAATTATCAATTATTTTATATAATTCTATGAAACTGCAAGAATTATAATCGATAATTTGTAATATATTATATAATATATACATACAATGTTATAAGATAGCCTTAAACTTCGAATAAATGTTTACTATTGACCAAGTATTTCTTTATTGAAAAAATATGTTCAATTAAAAATTATAAAGTAACTAACATAACGACAGATAAAATATACAATATCGTATCTAAGAAAAGCCGAAATTTTCCAGTCCTTACGAGGAATACTAAATAACATTTGTTATTTTTGATATGAACTATATCATGTATTACTATAGATTTTCAATACTTGAATTGTGTATCAAGATACATATATGTAGAATCAGAAAATAAAAATACCAAGATTATCGATTGCCATAAAAAAGCCGTCGATAAGAATCGATATGCCATCGTTGTTTTCCTACCTCTAGGACACGCAGAGGGAAAGGAAATTTCCATTCTACGTTGCTAATACTAATCTCGTTACGTAACAGACAGTCTCAACGCATGTGACTAAATTTTCGCAAACCGGCTCACGTTACGGCATTATTCGTTTGTACTACGTTGCGGCGTGAAAAGCGAATTTGCGCAGAAAATGATCGAAATCAATCGCGTGATACACACGAGATATACAATGACTCGGGACCTTTCTGGAATACTATATTTTGCACAACAGCTAGGACGTATATAGGCGAGCGCTACGTCGTCCGATCGATTCGCACTGTTTGCTACATAGTTGCGGCGTAATTTCGTGTACTGCCAGTTCAATAAATGACAAAATTAGCTCGATCTATGGTTATATAATGCAGATAGAGACGGCGACCAGATCTAACGTATAGGCAGAACACGATAAGTTGAAATATATCACTCACCCTCCTTGAAACAATAGGTGTTGTACCTTCCACTTGGAACGCGAGAACTAGTTTATGTACCGACAATTCTAATTTCTTTGTGGAATACGTGTTAATTCGAGAATTCAAACGATTTTGTACGAAACTCGAGCACTAATCCTTCGCACTGACACACCTCTCCGAATCTTCTTCGCGGAATGCGAGCTGGAACGTCGGTAGTGCGGGATTAAACACGTCACGGTACCAACGCGCCTCGGATCCGGTGTCTGGTTGAACTTCAGATGCTAGAATACGTCACTTTCGACCAATCTGAGCGTAGATGAGCACACTAGCGACCAATCGTTGCAAAGAAACGCTGCAGTGGGAAGAAGTCTGACACGTAGATTCGATATGGGACCAGGGAAGTTCCAGTCGATAATCGTATTTTTCCACTTTTCGACACTCGTAACTTAAATCGCCCTACGACTAAAATTCTCCCATATTCTATAGTCATGTTAGGCAGATTCGAGATTTATTTTTGAACGGGAAGTTTGTTTGAAGTGGAAAGTAACGTTACTGCGTATAAAGACGGGCAGAAAGTTACCGCTTATGTAAATATTTGTGTCGCTCTTCTAGTGACATATAGTGTGAGGTCTGTTGCATGATGTAAAAATATAGGTTCGTTCGAGCACATTGAAACAATGGTACGTTACGTGATAACGTACTAGGTCAGTTACATAAAAATGTAATGTATTTGTTTTTTGCGGTATGCGATTAATCTATTTTGGAATACGCCGCATTAATAATTCAGCAACTTTATCGTTGGAGTGAATCAGTTCCGCGAAGAACGTAACGTGTTACTAGATGGAGTTGATGGTACGCGTTACGTATCCACGTGATACGATTACGAAAATGGATAATATTTGGAACTACGCAACATTTTCATTCGCGACCATGATCACTTTGTTTATTAATAATTTATTTTTTTATATTACATTAATTTAAAAATAAATACACTAAAAATTCATTTAACATTATATCATAGATCGTATAATTAATATGAGATAAACGATGCGATATAATAATATTATTTATGTATAATTAATCACATTTAATTAATGAATCAACTATTTTAAAACTAAATGTACATAATATTCTGGACATTTTAAATACATTAGGAGTTACGTAATGATTACTCACAATGTTAGCAAAGTTATGATGCAATTTCTTACGAACTGTCACTATAACGATATACCTATAACAAAGATTTATGCCGAAAATTTTGCACTTTGGAACGCCTGCGTTCAACTTATATCGAAACGATTGGAATCGAAACAACCAACAACTATTCTATCGATCAAACAGTCAATTCATCGTTGCTCCTCCATCCAACGTACCAACCAAAACTACAATGGACAAACAAGAAAAATAATATTCTCAAAAAAATAAAGAAAAATGTAGTTGAATACAAGACATCGTAATTAATCTATTAACTCGACGATCATACAACTGGAACAAAGCAAACATAACTCATGATGCATAAATTAGATTCCACGGATTTTACAGACCACGTAAAGGTAACACGATAATTGTCGTAATTATGAAACAACAATAAGTGGCTTAAAATACTTTCAGTTGCTATTGGAACTGATGACAGGCAATTCTAAGCAAGGTACATGAATCACGAACCTGTTTAAGTCGTATACACGTATTATCATCTTGCTATAATTTTGCCAATCATATTTTGCTACGTTTTGCCCGTCGATAGAATCGGTAAACCACGAAAACAAGGACTATATTATCAGCTCCGATGAATCAGATATCGAGAACGAAGATAACGACAAGACAAATGAAAATGAACTGAATTTTGGAAATGGACGTGATTACGACACGATTTTTCGCTTAAGCAAATCCTACGAAGATCACGCGAGGAACACGCGAAAACACTTAAAGCCGGACACGCGTAAAGATGCCTGGAACGATTTTGTGTTCGAGGACAAAATGTACAGAGTAATCCCTTTAAGATTGGACGAAAAAATATTCAAATCAAAATACACAACTTCTACCAATAAGAGTCGATTCAAACAAAATGATAAATAATAAAAAAAAAAAAAAACAGAAAAAGCAATATCTTATCGTAATATTTATTTATATGGTAAATTTTATTAATCGACAAACTGTAGATATTCGTGTGATTATAGCAGATTTAAGAATGGAAAAATGTACAGTATGCAATAACGTAATATCCAAATTAAGATATTATTCATTGTAACATTTGATAAGCGAAATAAGTTTCTTTTTTAGTTTTTATTTTTAGTTTCTTTTTTATTTTATTTAGCCCTCGTCGTTTCAATTATGTTCACAAAAATTACATAACGAAATTACATAAAGATTCGTGGTTTATTAATAAAGAAACAATCGTTTGTCGAGGTTTTTATGATAAAAGTGAACAATGGCTTGGATTAATTGAAATCCAACTTTGATAGATATAAATCCACCTAAATGGCAGGATAAATAATACAGAAGAGAAAACAGTATTCTAGCGGAATATATATTTAAACTATAAAATCCAGTTTCAATTCATAAAAATTAATCCAAACGAAAGGATAAGTAGTAAAAAGGAAACGATATTTCTCCGTACTATATTTTATTAAAATCTTCAGCTCTAAAGAGGCCATCTTCGATCGACGAAAATCGATCTTCGGACGAAAGAATAAATATAATAAAACTACAGTATCTTGTAATATATTTTATTAATAAAAAAAAACAACCGTTTGTTAAAGTTTTTACAATACAAGTGAAAAACAGGTTGGTAGGCATGGTTCAATGTACATTCGCGATCAGTTCTTGGGATCGTTCGTTCCATCTTTTCCATTATTTCTTTTTTTTTTTTTTTTTTTTTTGATTTCTTTCCCCGGTTAATCTGCACGAGTCGCCTACATGCAACTTTTTTATATTACAGCGAGAGTGATACACATATTATCTATAGTAACAAAATATAAATTCGCTTAATGTATAAGGGGGACAGTGAACTTGAAAGGGAAGAGAAAGAGAGGGGGGGGGAGTTGTATTAACATACATGCACACACTTGCTCCTCTCGTTCGCATCTCGTTATAAATCGTAGGAGACAGACAGAGAGAGAAAGACGTGGAAAGTTAATCGATAGAAAATAAAAAAGAGAATAGTCCTTAACTAGGCTAGGTGGTATTATAAATTACATAAAATTACAACCTCACGCTTAATAGTCTTTTCTTTTTCGTTACGAACGTTTCGTTCTCTCGATTTCGTTGATCGATGTGTTAACGGGTGCCGAAACAACGATCCTACTTAAAAAAAAAAAAAGACGACGGATCGTCGTTCCAGGACTCGATCTCGTCTCTGGATAAATCGATCAACGCAACGTCACTTTGTATCATTGTACACGTTCGACGCGAATACACGCGTTCGAGAGGTTCACGCGGCTTCGATATCGACCTTTTTTTCCACGCCGGAAACCACGAATCTCGTCGAACGCGCCACCCCGGTACGATCCTCGTCTGGGAATAATAAATAAATTGGTCTCGACGATGGGACATCCTTTATAAAATCTGCGTAACTAGGATGTACTTTTCTTTCTTCTTTGTATTCTACGATGGTAGAACGCGGGTCACTCGTCGTGGTCACTGGCCCTCGCTTTCGCTGTCGCTTTTGTCTGGAAAAATATTTGCGCACCTCGTTAGAACTATTTTTTCTCATTAGTTTCCGGGAAATTTCAAAGTTTTGGCTCTGAGGAAGAATAGAACGGATAAGAATCGAGCGGATCATATTGCCCGACTTTGTTTCGCTTTTTTCATTATCTTGGAGCAAACTATTTCCTAAATATCTTCGTGTCGTGATATTCTTTCGTAATAAAACAATGATCTGCAACCTTTCTCTTTAACATTTCTATGAGAAGGAATTTTTAAGAGGATAAAGAAAACGCACAAAAAATAGATTTTTTATATGTAATATTCTAGACTAAATATTTAAGTAACTTAACGTTTAATATTCTATAGAGTATTCTATAAAAATAATTACAACTAATAGTAAGAATAACTGCGGTGACCATTCAGAAAACATCCTGCCACTCTCGTGGGATCATGACACACAGGTTGAGAATCCTGATGGATTGGGACAACGAATGAAAATGGCGGAAGACGCGCGGAATGTTTTTCTGTAGCGTCATTTCTATTTTAATACAGTACGGCAGATGACGCGAAGGCGAACCCAACGACCTATTGCAATTTGACCTTTAGATATAGAAAAGTTACGGTCGTAGGTACCACCGCATTATCTGCACAATTATATACATAAGTATAAATACAGGGTGTTTCAGCTGAAACAGGCTACTTTCATACCTCCGTTGTTTCTAATGATACGAGAAATGTTTATAGCACGGTATTTAGATGCTTTCGATGGGAGAATATCCTATGGAAGGAATATTTGTCGAATTCTTTGTAAGGACACTAGTAGTTATCTTTTTCGTAAGAAAGTATACATATATGCTCCTCAAAAAAGTTCGAGGATTGATCTTTATTATAATTACTTACTTATTTTTATTTCTTTTAACGATTGTCTTAAAGTCAATTTTTATTCCGGTATCGTACGAACAAAAATTGAAATTTATATTAAGCGTCTTTTATATTTGTGCTCGCTTGATCGATTCAGTAAAACCATTCGTAATAGCGAATCTACAATCATTTTGAGCAGTGTATTTCGTATCCGTCGTTAAAAAATCACTTAAAATGATAACCTTCGGGTTATCTTGATACTTATAGGTACTACAATCTAATAAATTATAGTTACCCTTAATGTGATAACCAGACTGCGAAGTTATCTATGCAAACCGATACTTTTATAGACACTGATAAGGAAGCGGCACTCTTAAATTCTAAATCTTCTAACACGTATTTTATTTTTGATATTTTACACGTATATCTTTACGTTTGTACTTATTCTTGGTTACTTTGATGCGTATTTACACACGAAATAAATGCATAAATATCCACAGTCCAGTCACATGCTTCACGAGTATCTTTACAAACTCTTTTATCATCGAAAAAGAAAGAAGGAGACACCGAAGGCTTATTTGGAAATGGTATGCCAACCTTTCTTGCCAGGATACGCATGACGTTTCAGTCTATCGTAAAGGTCGTCTTTCGTGCCGTAAATACTGGCGTTGGAGCGTGCAAGACTGTTCATTTTGCCATTGTGCAGACTCTCTGGAAAGAAGACGCAGAGAGAAGTCGTGAAAGTTGTGAAACTTAATGTGTACTTCTCGCGGTGTCCCATTTTTATTCTCACCTTTCATGTAGGTCTCGTTGTAAAAGTTAGGCATTTCCCAGCCGTCCTCCTCATCGTCGTAGTAGTGAGCGTAGGTACTATGGTGGGACGGCGCGATGGATTCCGCGTACGGCGTGGGCGCACCGTAATAAAAGTTCACTTGCGAACCATTTTGGTCTGTCGCTGGTGTTAGCATCTTTTTAGGTTCCTTCTTTCTGGTAGCTCTGTAGAGAGAATTTATTTTATTTTTCACTCGATATTTCTAGAAGATTATTCTGCTCGCAGAAAATTCCCCGTTCCATTCACCAATTTATGGTATTATTATACGATATGCGTTATTCTTACACAGCAATGATGTATATTATTATTATATGTTGTTATTATACAGATTACTATGATATAGTATGATATAGTCGTGTAGTAATATGCAAATATTACGGTTCAGATTATTTTTACCAAAGGCAATTTATATTCTTTTTATCGTTATGTTATTATAATGAGATTCATATCTCTTCTTTTTTTTACAAATATCCAACAGCAGATCTTCAAATCGCTAATTTACGTACATTTTGCGATCTTTAAATTTAGTAATCGATTTCATATCATCAAAAATGATTACGTAGAAAAATTCATAGATTTCTCACCTAATTGGCGAAGAAATGAACTAAAGAAAGAGTTGATAATTTTGTGGCCCACTAACCTGACACAGATCATCCATACAAGAAGAACGACGAAGATGATTAAGATTACTCCACCAGCAATGCCACCTGTGATATAGAAGAACTCGGACTTTTCCGTACACCGTTTTCCGGTGAAACTTCCGCTGCATCTGCAGGATGGTTGACCTCGCGAATTTTTAAGACACACTCCTTCGTTATCGCAGTAGCCCATACAGACATCGGTGCACTCGGTTCCGGTTCCATTATATCCTGGCTTGCACTCGCACTTGAAGTCGCTCGTTTCCGGTATCAGCAAGCAATACGCGTTCGCGTCGCAGTGCATTTCCGCGTCGCTTGTCTCGCATGGGTTAGTGCAATCAGCTTTGCTGGTCTAATTAAAAAAAAAGAAGGAAGCAACACATTTTAATTAAAAATACTCTGTCGATCAGTTATCGGGGCATGGTATTTCTATCGATCGTATTTCAGTCTGTACTCTACTTATTAACAATTCTGAAACGCTTGGAAACTTAAGGCTTGAACATTCTGAAATCTTCGAAAATTCGAAATTAAGAATCTCGAATCCTCAAAAGTCGAGAAGTTAACGATTCTGAAATTCTCAGAAACTCGAGTTTCTAAAACTTGTTGAAATTCTTAAAGAATAAAAATTATATTAGAATGTACGGTGCTAAGAAAAGTTTAAACGAACCGAGTTCTACCGTAAATGTTAAAAGTCACACACAGAAAACGAGACTTACCGCAGCTGTTCCTTTGGTACTGGTATTAGGAGGACAAGGTATGCAGAAGGTCTGCTGCGGCTCCGACTGATACATTCCCTTCTTGCACTCCATACATTCGTTCAGCGTTCCGTTCAAATAGGTTCCAGGTTCGCATACAGGCAGAGAACATTCCTCTATCGCCGCAGAACCCATATTCGGTGTCGTTCTGCCAACAGGACACGCTTGACAGGCAGCTTGAACTCCCTGAGTTCTGTAACTTCCTCTTGGGCAGGGTTCGCATTTTCCTTCCACAGCCAATTGCTGTCCAGAGCCACACTCGTCTCTGCATTCTTCTCGAGACACAGCTTCCGCCGTTCTAGTGGTTTTTCCCAGGCCGCACAACAAACACGAGAAACTACCCTCGTTAGGTTGATAGAAACCATGGCCACAACTTCGACAGAGACCGGCCAGGTCGTCGTAGTATTTTCCCGCGGGACATTGTTCCTTGCAATCGGCTGCGCTTCGAGCACCTGGTCCCACCGTCACGCTAGGACGTCCTGCTATCACCGGACAGGAACTGCATTTCAGTTGACCTGATTCGCTCTGGTAGCTACCCACTGGACAGGACAGACACTGTTTCGTTTCTTCGTCGTAATACGTTCCCACGGCGCATGACACTGTAATTAGGATAAATATGGGGTTAAATACGAGGTTTATGGTTTTTCGGACAATCAAGCAAGACATCCGAGGACATAGGAACTTGATGAAAGTGAGATATACGTGGAATTTGGGATATCGGAGGGGAATTTAGATGGCTGTTTGAATATTCTGCGTGGGAATAAATAGACGAAAGTTACAAAACATTTAAAATGCAGAAATTGGGCATCTCGTGTAATTCGCGTGAACGTGAGGTTGGGTTTGAAGCTCAGAACTTTTGGGCGGATTTAAGCGGGTGTTTGAATATTCTAATCGGTTATAGGTACATTTGGAACATATCTAAATACGTACGTGTTTTAACCGATGACATAGGAAATTACAATTAGTCTAATTCGAGTAGAAATGGGTTATGCGGAATGCGTTTAAATGGATATTTGAATATTCCAATTAGGAAGGTAGGTGTTTACGTAAGTATTTAGATATTCTAGTCGAGAACACAACGATTCAAATGAGGCGAGTGGGAAGATATTCTGATTAGGAAGGAGGAATGTGAAAACGTGTACAATATCCATTTTATTTTTCAAGGCTCAGTCTAATCTTTTTAACTGCAAGGAATTAAATAACACAACAATTTGCAACAACCGTTTCAAAATCTTTTAAACATACTTACCACAATCAGGTGCCATAACGACTTGTCCAACAGGACAATCATAATCAGACTCCAACATCAAAGAAGCTGGATCTGGCACGGTATTGGGCAAAATATCGTGAACGTCGAACTGATCTTCCTCCAGGATTAATCTCTCCAATAGAGTTTGAACAGTCGCTCTCTCGTTCGAGTTTGCGTTCAAAATCGGGTCGCTATAAAATATGAAATTCAATTGATAAATTGGAAATCGATGAGTGGTCTATTTTAGCGGCAGGCAAAAGGAGAGTATGCGCAAGTATGTACAGCCGTTATCTGAAGGCGGAGGTAATCAGGCAGCCTTTCCATTGGTTCCTGGCCAGTAGTGTCACCTATTATCGACACCAATTAATTTATATACCTACGTAATGTTTAATGTCCAACGCATCCTGGAATTCTAATGTATTACATGCCTGAGGCAGAATGTCGTTGGGAGGTTTAATCTTCTGTTAATATCGCGAACCGAAGCTATTTGGTATTTAAAACAATCAATAGTTCTTAACATATTACATATCAGGATTTCTATGGATTTATAAATTCTAACCAAAATTCTTCGCTAAATTCCAAACAACGTTTATACGTAAAAATTGAAAAATTAAAATCGTCAGATGATATAAAATAATTTTCACAAACATATTTCTGAAAGTTTCGTTAAGAAGTTAAGAAGTTCGTTAAGAACGATGAGAAATAAAATATAGTCCGTTAAAACTATTCATTGTTTAATCTAACAGCTTGGTCAAGTCCAGTGTTACGCGGTTCGAGTTACATTGTTATTCTACTATCGACTCGTTGGTTCTTGGTAAAGTGTCCCATTCAACTAGTCCGTCGTGTGTGAACAGTTAGTAACAACGTGCATACCAGCGTTTACTTCGTAATTGTCGGTTAGAGTCGACTTAACAGTTGTCAGAATCTCGTTCGTACCATAACTATTCCATAAATGAATAATCACATGGTCGACAGAAACAAATGAAAATAATATAAACGATATTAAAACGACAACTTATTAAAATCGACCATCGCTCGATTCTCCTCTTATAAATACACATTTGACAAGAACGGTTCCTCGTCACGTTAGAAGAGCCGACCTATTTAATTAGTCTAATTAGTTCGAGTTTAGTAACATTATGATGTAGATTACGATTATTGTTTCTCCATGTACGATTCATGCATCCGTGATTTCGCTCGGAATGATAAAATGCTTCATGTAACGTGGATCTTAATATATTTAAAAATGGTGAGATGAATGTCGGATAATACCGAGACCCGAATGACGAGAACACATGTACAATGATACGTTTTGCACGTGGCTTAAATCGAGTTGCTGTGTCCTTACTTTATCGCCGGGAACGAGATCTCCACCTCGTAGGTATCGCTTCCTTGCCGAGCTTGTCTCGTTCTACGATGCAACACAAGTAACAAATGCTAAGTACCAATCATTCTCGCACATCCTATCTGATGTTATTTTTCCATGATTTTTCGAAGCTGTATCGCGATGTTTAGTAGATCATAAATTTCATTGCTATGACTAAAGTGAACGTGATATCCGTTTTAAATAGAAATTTCAGTTCTATTTCTTTCTATTCCATAACTTTTCATTCTATTTGTTTGAACAGCGCGGAGATGTTTGACGTGGAGATACTGTTGGTTGATAGGATAAAATACTTACGGTTCGGCTGGCACTACTGCCGAGATTATGTAAGTTCCACCATCCTCTTCGCTCGTTTCTCTGGTGGTGCGTATGCGATGGTCGCATTGAACATCGATGTGCAAATCTTTGCATTCGCGAGTTCCTATGAAAGAATTTTTTAGTACAGTACAAAGTATGATATAACGAGGCTGTGGATCAAACCTCGTGGATTAAACCTGTGGATTAAAGTTCTAAGAGCCGGATCGATTGTTATTTTAAGCTTTCTTCGAAACGTACAATGAGAGCTACAAATTTTCCTTTATGTCGAATGAAAAATAGTTCTACAAATAATTCGTACGTTATACAAGATATTGCTTACCTTCGTACGAATATGAGCAGAAATTCCAATCTCTATTCAAAGAATTCACAGCATCTCGAACTTTCTTCTTGAGCACTCCTTGACCAGCTTCGTTACATAGCACTGATGTTGGGAAGTTCATTTTGATTCTGAATACACGCTGCGCTGGTGTGGCACCTGAGCAACAGATATAACAGTATGATACATAATAAGAACAACGAATGAAAAAAAAAAATAGGAGAAACGATTTAACGTTAAACTTACTTGTACAAGCTGGATAGATGAGAGGAAGGGATGGATCGTTGGTTGGTCTCCAGAATCCTTCAGCTCCGCAGGTGTAGAATCTCGGTACTTCTTGAGAGAACCTCAATCCAGGGTTGCAGAATATCTCGCAGACCTTGAACTGGCCACCAGAGCCCCAGTCTTTGCATTGCTGCGTGCCTCCAATTGGATCTGGTAATTCTGGGCAGAAGTCGGCTGAAAGATGAAACAAATTATCCCTGAAATGTCTCTGTTTCATAAAAGTCGCGTAATACTGGAAAACATAATTCGAATTGTACATAGAGTTCACCTACATAGCACATAGACCTTGAAATTGCAGCTGGCAGAGTTTCCAGCCTGGTCATAAGCCACGTAACTAATATCGTACGTTCCCCACATTAATGTTTGTCCTGACCTATGCCCATTCTTCTCCTGGATCCTCACTATACCAACGTTATCGACGAATTTCGGTTCATCCCAGCTAACTATAGCTGATCCGTTCTTGGCGATCACCCAAAGGTCGCCTGGACAGTACTCCATTTTCGGTGGAATTTTGTCGGATTCCAATTGTTGACACTTGGTACCGCCGTATCCAGGTGGGCATACTCTTTGTCCACAGTGTGAAGGCACGACTCTCTCTACTCCTCCGACTGTGTCATCGTAGCCTGCCCAAGTTAAGACTAAACCTTGGTAGAGAACAGGTTCTGTACGACAGTCACGAACTTGTTTCTGGATCTCGTTCGTGATATGTAAGGCTCGACTCCAGATTTGTACCTTGGTCAGATGTCCTTGGAAGCCTGACTCCGTGTAGCCTTTCGTATTTTCGCTCTGTGGCTTACCTAGCACTGCCCAGGCACTGAAAGATGGAGTTTTTATAAGTTCATGTGTGGTTAAGCGAAGCATAGTTGGATGAGACAAGTTAACTAAGTATGTATTGTGGATAACTAGGACAAGGTACTCACTAAGCAGGAAGAGATCTTCCACTTCCGTAACCTTCCGTCTTGCTGGCAATTAGACCCTCTGTTATTAAGATCAATTCTCCACCGTTTTCACCGTTCCAAACTACAGCAACGTGATGCCACTGGCCATCGTTAATCGTTGCATACTCTCTGAATGGCAGATAAACATCTTGCAGATCGTGGAATAACGACACTTGGATTCCATTGCTGTGTGCCTGGATCATAAGTCTTCTATTCGTAGGAACGTGTGGAGAGCTGAAACAGAAACGAAGAAAATAATATATTTCTATGATTGTTGTTGTAATAATAATATAACAACGCGTTAACGATAAATTGTTATTACTATTGGGAAACTTTCATTTAAATCGATATCTAAGAAAAAAGCGTCGATATGAGCGTCTACCTGACTGAGTAGAGAGTGAAGAATATTCCAGCTTCGTCTTTTTGAGTATATTGCACCCACATGGCCACTGTTAGGCTCTTTCTTCCTCCAGTAAAGAATGGAATTACTTGGGCCGCGCTACTGCGCGCTGGATCGCTGAAGTACAAATCGTAATCCACTTGGATAGCTGAAAGGATATTACCAATTATTACACGTATATTTTAATTATTACAAAATTACTATGTATACTTACACTTTCTGCAATCGTCACCAGTCAAGTTGAAAGGACATTGGCAGAAGAATTTGCCAGTAAGATCGATGCACGTCGCTGATGGTGGACATGAATTCTCTTTGCAGTCGATTATATCATCCTCGCACGTTTTGCCTGAATAATATTTATACGATAACACTTTGTCTATGGTATTTAAATTTCAATCTGAATTATTGTCTTGTAATTTATCGAATAAAATACCTGTGTACCCTGCTGGACAAATGCAAGTGAATCCAGAACCTTCGTCAATACACGTAGCTCCGTTCTTACACGCGCCAGCCTGACAAGCATCATATTCGTATTGACAACCGATTCCAGTGTAGTCATCGGGACAAGTGCAGTTGAGACCAGACCCAAAGTCTTGGCAACGTCCATTGTGCATGCAAGGATTGCCAATACAACGCTCGGGTGCTGTTTCACATTGTTTTCCATCCGTTCCTGACGGACATCTGTTACAGAATATTTTAAATCGTTATAAACAATCTCAACAATAGCATGGAAATACTACAAATGTTTACACTTCTACACAGTACATGAACTAACAAATCACACCATTCTACCATTCTACTTACACACAAAAGTAATCTATGAACAAATCCACGCAAGCCGCATCATTCTGACAAGGATGATTTTGGCACATTCCAACGTCCACCTCGCAATGAACTCCAGTCCAACCTTCAGGGCACATACATTTAAACCCACCGACCTCGTCTCTGCACGTGGCGCCATTTAGACAAGGATCAGATGCACAGTCATCGATATTGATCTCACACGCTGATCCGGTATAACCCTCACGACAGTGACAGACAAAAGTATTATCCAAATCAACGCAACGATCTGTTCCAACAGGGCTGCATGGGTCACTGAGACATTCATCCAATTCAGCTTCACACTGAAGTCCAACGAAACCCGGTCTACATTTACAAACGAATCCTTCTAACTGATCCACGCAGGTCCCTCCGTTTTGACAAGGATCAGAGGCACAGTCATCGATAGTATGTTGACACTGTTTGCCTGTGTAACCTGGTTCACAGGTGCAAGTGTATCCATCAACCTGATCGATACATTGGCCATTGTTCTTGCAAGGTTTACTAGAACATTCGTTGATATTCGTTTCACAAGCTGCACCTGTCCATCCTGGATGACAGATGCACTCGTGACTGAATAGATTATCTACGCATATTCCATTTAGGCAAGGATTTCCCGAGCATAAATCTATTTTCTCGTGACACCGTTTGCCGGTAAATCCTGCAGGACAGTCACAGCTGAAGTCGGCTACTAAATCTGTGCAGTTGGCGTCTAGTAAGCATGGTTTTTCAGCACAGTCGTCTGTGTTGATTTCACAGCTCTGACCCTCCCAGCCTGGTAGACAGTCGCATTTGTATCGACCTTGTTGCAGCGCCACGCAGGTGGCACCGTTGTTGCAAGGATTTCCACTGGCTGTGCATGGATTTATCTACAAATAGATATTATTAGGCGTTAATTGCTATTTTGAGAAGCAAGGGAAACTGTGAATTTTTCGTTAACGATAGAAAATTTGTCCCCTGATAATAAATAAGGAAACCGTATGAAAAAACAGATATTGAAATGTTAACCTCGGAAATAGGAGAAGAATCTTAAACTTGGCATATCCTTGATTGTTCCAACAATTACCAACTCTAAGATATAAATGGTTCAATACTCACAGTGATATCACAGTCGACTCCAGTGTACCCAGAGCGACAAAGGCACGTGTAGTTATTAAATCCAGGTTCGTCTTTGCACATAGCTCTCTCAGGACACGTATCGTTCGAACAATCTGACTTCTCTTCCTGGCAATTAACTCCAGAATAACCATTAGCACACTGACACCTATAACCCTGTGGCAAATCTATGCACGTAGCTCCATTGTAACAAGGCTGAGAGGCACACTCGTCGATATCGATTTCACAGCGTCTTCCAGAGAATCCGGCAGGACAGAGACATTGGATACCGTGTCCCATGGGAACACATAAGCCTCCATGTTGACACACACTGTCGGTGCACTGCACCGGTTTGCATTCTTCTCGTCCAACTGCTCCTGCACCATCGGTGTACATATTTGTCGGACATTCAACGCACGTGGTAGCTCCGTGTTGAGGTTGGAAGAAGTCCTTAGGGCACTGAGCACAGGGAGCCAGTCCTGTGTCGGAGTACATGCCAGGAGAACATTTGGCTCTGCATCGATCTCGACCTGGAGCAGCTGGCTGGTAGGTGAAGGTTCCCGCTGGACAAGTCTGGCAGTCTTTGTAGCCACCAACTGGCGGCTCTCCTGTATAGCTGTTTCTGGGACACTCCAGACATGGTACCAGACCTGTGGGAGAATAGGTACCGTATCCACAAACGGGGATACAGTCGTCTATGCTCTTGGAACCCTCTTCTCGAGTGTATGTACCGAATGGACAGCGTAAGCAGGATCCTTGGCGGTCGCTATTTTGGTAGAAGCCTTTCGGACAGGATGTGCATTGCTTTTGCTTTTCTCCAGCGTATGTCCCGGCTGGACAGTGCACTGAAAGTGAGAATAGGGAGAGTTAGAAGCTAGATTTTTTAATTTCTTGTATAGGCTAGAAAGGAAACAGTATTAAAGTCTATTCCATCTATAACAGTTTAATAGCAAAGTAGTAAGACGAGAAGTGATTCTATGTAAATGTTTTCGAGAACATCTTTTTAAAAGATTATCCTCGATAGGATAAAGTACAATTTTAATTTAGAAATCTGTGTTCTTTTAAAAACTGAAGCACATTATTGTACATGCTCATAAAAGTTTGGAAATTGATATCGAGATATACTTACGACACCGTGGGACATCGTTGGTATCCATGTTCAGAACTTCGCCAATGCTACACGTGAAGCCACGAGTGATGGATGACTTTAGGGCTCTAAGAGGAGGACACTGATTTCCAATGGCAGAAACGTTTAATAACGGTTCTATAACTGCGCTGGTGGAAGGAACTGATAGATCGAAGATCAAGTTCAGCGTGGAACCACAGAGATCGTACAATTGAGGCTGACGTATAGCTGGTACGATGACGAGAATGAAGTCCATCTAAAACACACGTCCATATTAGTGATTTTTTTATTGAAGACTTATCAAAAGCTTCTATACAACAAACAATGTATTGAATCTTGCTCCATAATAATCACCTTCAAAACATTTTCTTCGAGAAGAAACGGTACTGATCTCACAAATGACACGTTCATATTAACATTCACAGCAGAGCAACGTTGCGTCAAGATATTATTCAGATTCATATAATATTGAGACATAAGATCCTGATACTGTGGCAGGCAGGATCTCGAAACAGCGCCATTGGCTCTGTAAGTGACTGCTGCGACCACGTGATAGTTCGCCTGTTGTGTATCTACAAAATACAGTACACATGTGTGTAAAAAATGATTCAAAGAATGTAACAGAATTAAGATAAAAAATTGAAGAAACTTACTTTCCGAGACACAGTCAGGAACGACGGAAGAAGGAGACCAGTGTTTGGCGACGTCACACGTGAACGTCTTCACAGGTGCACCATCAGTGAAACGGAAGCCATTCTTGCAAGTGGCGATACACTGAAGTCCCTTATCACCAGGAACACACTTTAGTCCTCCATTAGCCGGTGGTTTCAATTCCCAATCGACGCAAGGCGTTGCTTGAACAGACACTTGGAAGTGACAGGATGCCCTATTTCCACTAGAGTCTGTCGCGTAAACAGTCACATTCTCGAAGCCTCCAATTGGTATCACTGCTCTTTCTGGGACAAATGTAATCTTCACTGGTCCAGAAACATCTGTAGCATTGATTCTTCTGCGAGTTTCGTTGAAATTGACAGAGTAACTTTCTTGCTTGTCTATTAATTCTATGACGTAACTTTGGGGACAGCTCAGTTTTGGTGGTGTCACATCTGTGGATAACCAAGAAATGATTATATAAAGATATAGAACTTTCTCGAAAAATTTCCAAATTTGTTAGCAAGAGAATCACTGATGATTGCTATAAATCTCACATTTTGAATGCCATCATATATAAGGGAACTCTTAAAATTTATTAATTATAAAAGCTTGAAGGCATGCACCTTTCTCATTTGGTACCAGAAACGTAAGAAATCTTGTATGACCATAAGGAAATAATTCTCAAATGATTTTAATAATAATTCTGATGTTGAAACAGGAAATAGGCTACAAAAATGAAGACGGAATATATGCTTACCAGGTACAGTGATGTTGATCTCACAAATAGCCACATTTCCATCGTAATCAAAGGCCACATATTTCACCACAGTATCCTGGAACACTCTCAGTGGTGTCCTAAAACTATGAGGTTTTACTTCTAATCGCGCAATACTTCCACTGTTATCAATAGCCGTGGGTTCAGTGAAATTCACAGGCAATAGTCCTCCATCCGTTCCCTTTTGTACCACAATCGGTTGCTGAGGACAATTCTGGAACACTGGTGGTTCATTGTCCACGCAAGGAGAGAAACCATAGTCGTATCCCAACAATGGTTCTGTCACTGGTTCCTCGCAACCCATTAATTCAAACTTCAGACAAGCGTTATCCATATAACTAACAATTCCAAGAATGACAAATCGAGCTTGGACATATTTGGGCAAAGTGATCATCGCCAATTCTCCGTAATTCCCAGGATCTCTCATAGTCAGATTAAAGTTAGGGAAGTAGACGACGTAATTCTCAATCTCAGCCTGTTTATAGAAGAACCTAATCTCCGTTGGCCTGCCAACGATGTCATTCGTCACCACACCTTTTACCAAAATTGCTTTTACTCTATAAACCTGACCCAAATCAACGCTGACGTAGGTGAAGGCCTCTTGTTTGCCACACCAGCCGGTCACCGAATTCAAACGGACGTTCTTAGCCTCGTAATTAGGTCTTTCCGAGGTTGCATTGATGGCCGAGTCTGGGATTCGTCCAGAGGCTAGACCAAGAGGCTTCACGACTTTGCATTCTGGCTCTCGAACGCAGACAATTGGTCGAGGATTAATGAGAATATATCCTGGTCTACTGCAACCGAATTGAACTTCCGATCCTTGCTCGTAGCTCCTGGCTACTTGGAAGCCATCGCTAGGTCGTCCAGGGTCTTCACAAACGGGACCTTCGCATCGGAGGTTCCCAAAGTCCCAGATTCCATTTGCTTGACACCTGACTACATTGTCATGACGATTTGTTTGGCCAGCCAGTTTGAAGGTGTCTTGACAACCGAAGAAGAAGGAAGATTGGTATTTGGTGTCCAAATATTGACCGTATTCAGCGCCAGGTGTTGGAAGAGGCTTTCCACAGTCGGCTCTTGGGCAGGCTGGTTGATAACCTGATAGCCAGTAATCTGGTAGACCTGGTTTCGGATCGTACACGCATTGGCGGAAGCTTGAGGTAGCTGTATTGCGCAAATAACGACCGTTGCTGCCACATTTTAGGGTGACGTTTTGTTTGAATGGTACCAGAACGCTGGCTTCGTCGCTGCGGATCACCGAAAGGCCTTCGTTCTTGTCGTCTGGTAGCGACACGCACTTGGCATCTGTGGAAATATTTTGTTAGAAATAATAGTTTTGGTTAATCTGTTCATATGATTCTCAATGATTTCGGTATCTCATTCAGTGATCGTACGAGTAAATGTGTGCATCATTTACTCTATATATTATACTATCTTTAGTATTGAAAAATGTAAAAGATATTATTTGAACTACTATAGAATATAGAAAACATTAAATAACATAGTAAAACAGTATTTTCGACGATCCCACTTACATTGACATTCGGGAGTGGTTCCATTCCAAGCTCCACTGGACGTGCAAATAACAGCCGATGAACCAGACAACACATATCCGAAGTTACATTGGAATCTCACAAGATCACCAAAGTGATGTTTTTGCTATAAACAAAATACAAAATGTAACAATATATAAATATAATAATGGATTATAGCGGCACACGAGTCAGAGGACGATGCGAATCGAGAGCGGCTCATGTTGATGTTTTGCCTTGGAACATTGATACCGTCTTAATGTACCAAACGTATCGACAAACAAACTCCGGGCAAAACAATGTCGCCGCTACGTGCAACCGTCCTCCACAAAATACAATAATAAAATAAAATATTTCTTGTAAAAAATAATATAGATGTAATAAATAAAATTTCATTCTAAGCGAATGTCAAAGACATTATACTATAATTATTCGAAAAGTATACATTAAATTCGAACCTTGGTCGACAGTAATTTTCCATTCTCAGGAGCCGATATGGCCGGACACATAACTGGTACGCAAGTCTTATTCTTCTGAACCAAATCTCCATCTCTCTCACCAGTTTCGTGCTTCTCTATGTAAAAACCAGCAGTTCCATTGCCTTTGTACAATTCGTATCCCGTATTACACATACAAGCATAGCTTCCAGGATTGTTTATACATTTCTGGTGACAACCACCGTTATTAATGGCACATTCGTTGATATCTGTACACTCTAAACGAGTGCATCCCATGATTTCCAGTTTCATACAGGGTGCTCCAACGTAATCTTGAATCCTAAATTTGATATAACGTGCCTCGATGGGAACTGGCAAGTTTAGAACAGATAAAGTAGGTTCTAATATCCTGAACTCTACCGGTGTTCCATCAGGATTCGTGTAGTCTTTAAAGGTATCTGTTAGATCGTCGGTGTATTGAATTCGTACTGCTGATGTGTAGGCTATGTTTCCATCTACCCTGGAGACTATTTGCGTACGGAAACCGCGGATGATCGTTGGAGCTTTCATATCGATCATCACCCAGTTTGCGCCTGGTTCGATGTTGTTGCCGCACCAGCCATCGCCATTGTTCAGTCGGACGCCCTGAAATTTCCAAGATCCTTTTATATTTGACAAAGAGGGTAGCAGTAATTGACTTTAGCGCATCGCCTGTTGAGATTCATTATAAATACTGAACAAATATAAATAAATATATCGCAAATAGTATATATGTTATTGAATTACATTCTAATTTTTCCCACATTTGTTAATTCCTTCTTCTTAATAAATTTACTGCAAATATTGTACATGTCGTACACGCATATATACTTCCGTGAGTCATAATGCGAGTATGAGAATTATACTCACAGTTCTGGTGTAACCATTCTCAGAGCTTGAAACGGTGATAGACTCATCCGGGATACCACCGTTGATCAATCCAAGATCACCTATAGGTCTGCATTCCATAGTTGGAGCGAATCCAGGTTTGCATTTGCAAGTAAATGCACCAGGATTGTTGATGCACTCTGTGGAGGCTAGGTCGCATTGGCTCGATGCACACTCGTTTATATCTGTGGAAAGTAAACTTTATTGCACAGTTTTCTTATTTAATAAGAAGACTGATGAAGATATTAACCATTAAGGTTTAGGCTTAAAAGATGCTGCTATGAAATATCCATTAGTTATAAAATGTAAGTATTTACAATCCTTACCTTCGCAAGTGGGTACATTATCGAACAGCTGATTGGGTCCACACTGTATGATATTCGACCCGGACAGTTTATAGCCTCTGTTGCATTGCACTCTAGCTTCGTCTCCGTAAAAGTAGTCCTTGGTCATGTCGACTACGAAACCGTTCTTGATCGTGGGTAGCAACGGACACTTTGCACCTACACGAGAAAGTATGGTCAAATAACAAAGAGATATTTTGCAATTTGTTACAAAGAATCGAATACCCACGAGAACACGTTGGTACTTCGTCGGACCAGGTTCCATTGCTCATGCAGAGAATCACAGGATGTCCGCTTCTAACGTATCCTGGCTCACACTCGAATCGTACAATTGTTCCGTAACTTCGTCCACCTCCATTTAGGATAGTTATGTTCGAGTGCGGCGCTTCCGGAAGCGGAGAACACTGAGAGGCTATAGAGGGAATTAATTAATATTTGATATTTCTTCTTTTATATATACCTAATTTTTAGACTGTTCCAAGTTAATAGTTTTAATTCTCCTGTTGCTTCACGGTATTCTTCTGTTTTTAACACTCAATTTCCAGATTTTTCAAAGTTAATAATGTTCGAAACTTAAATCTCTTGATATCATAAATCTCTTTATGATATCAAGTTGCAATCTTATTAGACAAAAGTAGCTTGTATTTACGAAAAATTTAAAGAAATGTGATTTATCGGATATAATACGTTACAAGTTCTTTAGAAGATGGATCGCAGTTTTAGACTAGACTACAATTACTTCCCTGATACAAACTCTTAGAATTATTTACCCAAACAAGATGGCTTCTTCTCCCATCTTCCATCAGCCATACACGAAATTTTCTCGGTAGGTCTACCAGATGGGAATGCGAAACCAGCGTAACATTGATAAGTAGCCAAACCTCGATAGGTAACATTAGAGGATCCAATGGAGAAACCATTGTCAATTTGCGGTACCGGTCCACAGTAAACTTCTTGACACTTGGGAATGTAGGTAACAGACCAGTTCCCTCCAGGAAGACACTCTGTGGTAATCTTCGCTTTGCCAGTGGCAAATTCTTGGCCCAGGGGACAGGAGAACGTCACTGTTGTACCGAAAGCTGTGTCCCTGCTTGACGCTAACGCTCCTTCGCCGGACTGAAGCTGAGGACAATCTAAAAAAATTCGAGGATTTAATGTATCAAATAGTATCGTAACTTCTATCGATTTTATACCAGTATGTTTTAGTCTTTTTTGTGCTGTGACTCTACTAGCCTAATAATAAATAGTAAAAAGTTTTCGTGGCGAGACGATCAATAGAACTAATTACAACTAAAAACAGCCATCGTAATTATCTAGAAAATATCGTACAACCTTCTTGAGGATCAATTTGGAATTTAGACTTTACATTTGAACGTTACCTGCTGAGAACTCTGCTTGCCAGCCAGGACTGCTATGAAGAGCATCAGAGGTGAATCTAACCAACATTTCTCCGCTCTCAGCTGTCAAAGTGATCTTTGGTCTCGTGTTCGACGTGAACCCACTTCCAGGATGCAAACGGAGGCCATTAGTATTTGGACCATCGTATATCTATCGAAAAAGTTAATCGGTTAATTATCAAAAGGTCTATTCCTTTCGAATCCCTCAAATAAGAACGACAATAATTATTTTCTTGAAGAAAGATAATTCTTAGTTACCTGGACAAAGTCAGTCTTATGAACGTTGAAGCTGATAAACTTCAGGGACAGCGGTCCTCCTTGAGGATTCTTCACCCTGTACAAGCACTCCTGGTTGTTAGGATAATCATTCAACCCGAAAGATGGCGACTGAACCGTTCCATTCCTAGCAATTATCGTAGCTTTACAGCCTTGAGTGTATCGAATGCTGAAGCCTCTTCTTGAGTCACCAAGACTAGTCTTGAGGTAGAGGTACAAGTTACTTCCAGTTGACATGATCACCGTAGGATTGTCTTCCGATTTGCCCGTTAGTCTGGCTATCGGTCTGCTCATCGGTGAGTCACCGTCTCTAATTAGAATGTAGTCCCGATTCATCTCGAGATCCAGATCTTCGATCTAGGAAATAGAATTAATTACTGTTAATAAAAGATCGAGATGCAAAATCGAAATTTATCTTCTCGCTAGAAACTTCATTCTTTCTTTTTATTACGTACTTCGAGCGACATTATACGACCAGGTTGAGCTTGCAGGATGTACAGACATTCCAATCCTCCAGGATAATTCTGAGGATATCCTGGAGAGGTGAGGACCTGTCCTTGAGGAGTTGCTCGAAGAATTCCACCGCAAGTTTGCGGTTCGGTTTTCCACGAAGCTCGGAAACCTTTCCTTTCCACCGACGAATCTGTGCTAAATTTGATGATCATGAAGTTCGAGGCGGATACGAATAGTTTGTTGGTGAGTTCTTGCTTGCCGGAGAGGGTCGCCAGGTTCACGGATTTTTCTTCTGTCCTACCACCGACCAGGATCTGTACTATGTCGAAGCTCTTCTCCGTTTCGAATTCTTGGAACTGAACAAAGAAGAAAAGAAGATAATTCGTTGACGTTAATAGAGTTCTCTTACCATTCTTTGATAAAGAGTACAACCTGTATTTTTATTTGATATTCTTTACTGGCTATCGAGAGCATCGAAATAAAAGAAGAATATCAACATGAGAGTTAAAACGGGAGTCTTGTACCTGTAACAGGATATTATGGCCTTGAGGGCCTTCCAAGGTCCACTTGCAGTTGCTGAGGGGTGCATATTTGTGCGGATAATTAGGACTCTCGACCACGTCGCCACTGCTGGCCATATAAAACTGGCAATTAGCCGGACAATCTATTTCGTCCGAAAAATCACCGCAATCATCCTGTTTGTCACACTTAAACGCTGCGTTCACACACTTTCCGTTAGAACAGTGGAAAGAGCCTACGAAAATTCACGAATAATATCAACTACAAAGATGGATAATATCTTGCGGTGATTAGCAGGCTGCGAATGTTTGCGCGTTTTATAAAATATTTAAATACACAAAAACGTACAGAAATATACATCAAATTCGAAACGATACGATAACATAAACATAAGAAGTATAATAATTCGAAAATTTAAGGAATATCCAATGCAGGTGATAAAATATAAAATAAATATTTTTACGATTTCTACTTTAATTTCCGTTTTCCCAATTTATATTCAATTACGTGTATTTCACTTATATAATTTTAAAACTATCGTTTGCCAAGTTAGAAATTATGAATTGGTCGTTTTCATCGCTGCGGTAGGTCTAGTATTAAAAGTTCGAGTAAATTCCTCAGTTTCTCTAAGATGTTAATTTATTATATTATAAACATTCGCAGTCAGGCGATTAGGGTTGTGTGAGGTCGTGGAGAAGTGATTACCTGCTGGGCAGGCGTTGGCACGGCACATGAAAGGAAGCAACGATTCGCACGTGGTCAGCTCCCACGTTTGTCGGTCATCCGTCAACGCGACGTCCACGCATTCACCTGATTGCGGATTCGGCTGCTTCGACGCCCAGAAACCTGAATACCAAAGCTGTTCAGGCTCACTGTCCTTCTCGTTCGATGAAATTTCGGGGAAACGCGTGACGCTCGATGAAATGGTCAGGAATTTGAGAAAATTGGTCTAACTTTTGCCACTCTTCCTAATTGGACTTGTGATAGTGTTATTATTTCAAGGAATTTGTTAAAGAATTTTCTATGAAAACGAAGCAAACGACTTTGAAGATCGCGTCTTTTTCTATAATTCGTTGGCAAATTTACAAGGCTGTATTACATTTCAAAATAATTTTTCATTACCAAAGTTTGGAATCGACCTTTAATATTATCTCAACTTGCGCGTGTATATTCGCCTAATTCGTATCTCACTTGAAAATTATTGTTCTCTAAGTCGTAGTTTCTTGGTATACTTGAAATAGAGAATTTCACGATTCTTTTGGCAGTCTACCTTCCAATGTCAAATACAATTATGTGACGCGGTAATTTTCGATATCCGTGGAACATCGAAAAGAAAAATCGTGGACTTTATGGAACGTAGAAATGGAAAACCGAATTTACTGGTAAGGAGCGACAGAATTCGCGTTAGATGAAGATGGTCGGAGGGACGACTAAAGAAAAGAAAATGTTATGCAAATATATAATGCACCAGACGAGTAAATTGCAGCTTGCAGCTGAGCAGACGTAAAAGCGACGGTATCTGGGCATTGTTGTGGGAAAAGTGTGTCTTCGTGTCGTATACACGATGCAGTTCCGCGTTTCCGTGACCCCGATGAAAACCGGCCTTGCACGTGTGTTCGATCATTAGAAGGACGCTAATTCCAGAGCAAACTATCGTTGCCTTGATTCGTCATATTTTCCCAGTGTGCTCTTCGATTAAGACGTACGTAAATTCACAAATTTATATATCAAATTTCACAATTTTTATTTTTGCTATAATTAGTATTCCAAATATATATATTTAAAAATATATGCACAATATACCACTTGTACCAAAAATAAGACCGCTGTAAAATTTTCTACGCGTATTTACAAAGATAGAGATTAAAATAATAATATTAAAAAATGTATATAGTATTCTGAATATATATAAGTATTAAATAGCTCACATGTATTAGAATCTACCGTTTAATTGTATTTATTAAAAAATTCTAACAAAGTTTCCTTAATTCAACGATCTATATCGTAAGGCACACGTGATACGAATTGAGTAACAGATTTATAACGAGACAATTAGAAAACATAGTGGCAATGCGAAGCGCGTAATGTGTGTCAAATACGAATAGGTGTGCTGATACTTATGGCTGCCATTGGATAATGAAAAAGATTTTTTGGGTTCGTCTATGATCCTACGTCATAACGACCTCGTGTTCGAATAACGATGGCGCCAAGGAAGATTTAAGAGTCAAGAGGTGAAGATGCGTGGAAAGTCGAGCGAAGCGTGATTTTACAAACCGGCGTATTGGGAGACGAGCATTCCAGCGGCCGACTCGAGCGTGTTGGTTCGTAAATCGTCGAGGGAGGCCAGGCCAAGCCAGTAACGATCCAAATGCCGGCCGATCATGCTCGCGGACATGTTGTTCTCGCTGTACGACTCCACCACCATCAGTTCGCTGCCGTACCTGTAATCGCATCAATTCGTTCATCTCTTGCTTCGTTCTAGCGTGTAATGACGCGGTTACACAGGCATTCACCGAGTTTCCTCGCGATGCTCCGTTTTATTTTCTTTCCTCTGTTCTCATTCCTCGTTTCGCAACGGCGACGCGTACGAGTACATAAATGGACACGCATCGAGTCGTTCGATAGAAGATTTCGATTGGAATCGATGATTTTCTGTCACGATCGAATCGCTTTTGTCGAATGTTCGGATCGCAGCAAGTTTGGTACAGTGTCTGACGCGTTCAGTACCGAGGATTTTCATGCATCTATCATTTACGTAAATTTATATCCAAAGTATAGAAAATATGGAAAATTTTGGGCCGGTCTAAAGAAATCTCTACGTCAATTCTCGATAACTGTACACGGGTCGGAGTTTTGTTATCTACGACGCTGTAGGTGTAGGATGGATCAAATAATAATTGGTAATACAATAATTCGCAGATTTGTCTACCTTCGCGGATTACCAACGAATTTTCATCGATGCACATGAACCGTTTCTTAGCGGACAAATTTTTGTCTGCATAAAACACGTAGAAATCGTTATCTTGAATTATTAAAACCAGCAGCACCGAGAGAAACACGATGAAAAGGCTATTGACAATTGATCCACTTACCTCCTGCATAATTCCGCTGCCTTTTCCCAAGAGTGCCTGATGTTGAAGAATTTGTAACAATGTATACCTTTCAGTTCCCATCCTGTGCAAGAAAAATATCAAGTTATATTTCTCTTTACACGGTCGTGCCACATGGCATACAATAACAGAACAAAATTTGTCCTACTCCAAAATTTAGTAGAATAGTGGACGAGTTCAACCTTTTTCCCCCTGTTTTCTCTATTTATCATACTCAGAGATATTGCACCATTCATAGTCAGCATCTAACGACCGCAAATCTACATCGCGTTTATTAAATCTATCCCATATTACAAAGCTGTATATCGCGTGAAAAATATTACGTCAAATATTAAACAATCGACAATATTCCTATCGTGGCTTCTACGATAAGCGTTCTAATATTTTCGCGAACCATTGTACCATTGTCTGATCGATTTACGAGCGAAAAGGTGAAACTTTCGGTACAGGTTCGACGCAGGAAACGCGGTTAACCGGTGACCTGTACAGACAGGGACGGACATAACGACCTCGATCGTTTTTAATGCGATTCAGCGGTGTGTGAGCACCGAGAGTCAAAGGTAGGTCGCTGGGTAAGCGGGTAACACGTTATAGAAGAGATTCGCCGAGTCGGCTGAAACGTTTCTCGTGCGCTCGTGTTGTTCACCTTTCGATTCTCGAGTATCGGATTTTTTACGAATTTGACTATTTCCGATTTTCGACAAATCCAACGAATGTTTGACTTAGTAACGCGTCGATCGTTCCGTGTATCTGACATAGTATCACTCTATTGCTACTTTATAGAAACGAGTAGATTCTATAATCAAATACTATAATTAAATATAATGAAATTTTACAACGAAGTATAATTACACGTACAAATATCGTAGTTGATCGAGAGATTTGAAGATATTGATTGGGATTGTCGTAGGTATTTGACGATAGTTTCTCCGTCGAAGCGATTTCTCAATGGTTTCTCGATGCCAGCTTGCGTTAAACTCACAGAGAAATACTCGATGCCGGCCTTCCTTTCTTTTAAAAGGTCAAACGGCCATGTTTATACCGAGCATGCGGTTCTCCTCGCGACTATTAGCATTTCTTGATTGAAACAACGCATGCAAGATATTTTCCCGGGTACGAACGTTCGCAAATCGTCGTGGAATGTATTAAACGAAAGATCCGTGTACGTGGTTGTTAACACCGTCTCCAAAAATATTGCAATCGGTTTGTCCCTTTTTTAATCGCTGCTTTCTCTTCTCCTCCTGTTTTACGTTCTCATTAAGCAATATTGTAAAAAGTATCGATCCATTAGGTCCAAAGTTATATATATTCGACAAGGCTACGAATTTTAATAAAAAACCAGTATCATAACTAATGATCCGACAAACAACATTTCCGAAGCGTTTGAGAAGATGACGAAAACATACATTTAATCCCAAAAGCAAGTACGAGGAATTTTGACCATATTGAATCTTAAAATTAATCCTCTAGAGGAAGACAAAATTTTATGGAACCGTATTTTCGTTCCTGCTTCTCGTTTGTTAATATTAATATCGATATTCGGCTTAGTGGAATAAATTTTACATTTATACTGTCATATGGATTTTGCTAAATAATTTAACAATTTTAATTCTGAGAGGAAAAGAAGGTCCGTATCTTCGTCACGACGATGATTTTAGCCCTTCGATAAATTTTTCTGGCATCGCGATTCAAAGATCACGAGACGAATTATTCAGGCCCTCGATGATCGAGCATGGTTCCAAGGCCTTGGAGCAGGGTCAGCGAGCTAAAATAAAGTTATTTTCGAAGCTCGAGGAATTCTTGCATCCGAAAGCGGTAGATTCGTGCTCGCCGGCACAGGTCCGGCTCGATCGAACATGAAACGTCTCGAGCTCACGCGACAGAACACGGTTAACGATCAAGTAGCTTCATACTTGTACGTGCAACCTACTTAATTGCGCTGCCAGTAACGAGGAAAAGTGGAGCAACGTTGCGAATGGCCGAACTCTTATCCTCATTGTCCCTCGCGTGATTTATTCGCCGTACGCGTCTCGCTTTCGTATTCCTGCTCAAATTTTTTTTTAAAAGAATAACCAAGTTGTGCAACGTGCAGTTCGATCGTCGAAAGATTAAGGTTTCAGGAGTAAGAAAGGAGAAAGCACGAGTACGAGAAGAGCTTCGGAGTGTCGAGGCTCGGCTATTTCGAATTTTGATTTATTTAATTCTCTACTGAAATCATCGAAGAAAGAAATACTTTGGTTTTTATTCGAAATGATACTGGAAGTGCATCGTGGCGAGGAAAGAACGTATCTGATGGAAACCATTAGCAATAGTAGAGTTTTCCAAAAAGCAGTATGAAATTGCTATGAGAGCGAGGGGAGGAAATAAGCTCGTAACTAGTTAAAAAGGAGAAGATGAGAAATATATCTTTTTAGAAGGAAAGGGATGAATAAGAATGAAGTAAGAATTGATAGAAAAATTCTAATCGTTGTAATATTCCGTTCAATGATTGTCGTAATCGTTCACGCGTGTGCGTTCAGAATTAAAAAAGTAATACGTAAGGACATACTCTGATATTTCAATATATCCCTGTGTTGTCTTTACATGTTTCGCCTTTCTGCTTCGATCGTTTCGTCAACATCAACTGTATCGTGATTATTGAGACAATAATTACACAAATTGCACAAGTATTTGTTTTCACAATTTGTTACTTAATAACGCAATATTTACCGACAAATTTGAGATGACGCGCTACTTCGATGTTCAAAATTCTCAACATATTCGAACGTTTCCGACTCAATTTTACAAAACCTAATAAAATAATGGAACGATGCTAACGTTATAATTAACGTATAAGAATATTTTATAATATTAATAAAAATAATATCAATTTATAAGTTTTCTATTTTTACGAAGAAACATCTGCCTTCGCTTTAAAAAGAAGTGAAGTTCTAACAGATTCGTGGCCACACAATAGGGACCCTATGCTTTAAAAAATTTTGGAGCACGACCTGGTCTACGAGTTTAGTAGTCTACCTGGCCAGGTATAGGACCACCAGGTGCGACCTTTTCAAGGCTACCGATAGTCTGGCCTTCAGCCAAGAATTACTTGCTTCGGAATGGTATCGAGAAGTATTTTTTTAAAGTTACTCACCGTTCGGACAGGTGAAGACATTTGTGGTAGGAACCTGTAACAAAGAAACATAGCAACGCGTTAAAAACGTTTTATGGCGTAGTAACTCAAAGCGCTCGACCACTTTAGCTTCCTTTCGTCGCGATAAAGCGACAGGAATTTAAAGTGAAATAAATTCTCAGCTTCTTATAGAAATCGTAAGCGTATTTTCTTGCACTTAGGCTTTCAATATAAAAGCGTATATGAATTTTTGAACCTGCATACGTGCATGAAGGTAAAAGGATTCATCTAGGTCGTTCCTTGATTTTTTAAGCATTCGATTTATTACTAGACCAATTTGATATTGAAATTAAGATATCTTCGGTGAATTCAGTCGATCGTTTAATCTCCGAGTGGCTTGATTTTTCTTCAAATTATCTTTGCTTTTATGGACAGAGTAATTGAGAAAGTATATAATGAATTCCATAGATGTTTAGTGAGAAATTTGGAGAAAAGTGAAATGCAGCTAAAATACATCAATCGGTAATTTTTCATTATTCCTACAAGTTTCTTCATAGTGCCAAACAAATAAATTAGCGAATAAATAAATAAGTAAGTAATTAAACATCCTATCAGTATATACATAGATATCTAAAATAGTTTATCTTCTTGTTATTTCTGTAACTTATCGAACATAAAGGCAACATAGAACTAAAATTGCAACCGTAACAGTATTTAAAACCAGGAAATCTCCACAGAATCGTCTCTTATTCACCCAATTCCCATCGATATCGATTCCATCCATCTAACGTCACACGTAACAGTATCGACGCATCCGTATCTACGGATTTCTCTAACAGAAAAAAGCAATATTTCACACATACCGAATCTAGTAACTCGCTACAATTCCACTTCACGAATGACGAAACCCGAGGACGCTCGCGCCTGAGAACGTGGGATAAAAGTTTTGAATCGAAGCCGGAAGAGCGCGGGAAATACGAGTTACGACGTCGATTGCATAAAAGGACGAGGATGTCGCGACTATTCTACACGAAGAGGAAAGTTCTTCTTATTTGTTGGATTTCTCGAACAGAGATATTTCCATGTTTACCATATATATTGTAACTTAACAATTTAAGAGTAAAGAAAGGAGAAAAGCAGAGAAGAAAGGGGTGGAAAATAAGGAAGGGTAGAAAATGACAGACGAGCCATCGATTTCACTTAATCCTTCATCTGCTTATATGGTCGTTTTCCACTAGCAATTTTAAGTAATTTCTCATTTTTCCCATGCCTTTGTTTAAATTTTGTTTTGCTTAGAAGGATTAAGGCAACGTTTTGCGTTAAAAACTACTGGATGACATTTCAGAAATCTGAGAGAGCGTATAAGATCTTCTTGGAAGTTTTTAAAACACAGAAACCTAACACACAAAAAAAAAGAAATTGCGTTGACTCAGACGGCCTAGCATGCGAACGACGTCAGTAAGAATAAGGTAGCAGATGGAGGGTTTAGGGTCTCGACTTAAAACCTAATCTATTTTTGCTTCTGCTCGATCTAGAACTCGAGCAGAAATTTCTAATTACTAGACGTTCTAAATTTTAATCAATTAGATAAACTGTACGAACATAAATAAGATACGTCTAACAATTTCTGTAAACTTTAATTAACCCTAGGAAATTGCAATTAATCCGGCAGACGCGAAATCTTTTGATAACTGTTCTTAAATAGACACATCTTAAAGCTTGTCGACAAATGGAATAAATCACGAACGCCCCTAGAATTCTTGAGAAATCGAGCCGAGGTAATACATTAGACCCCTGTATATCTATCCACAGTAAAAGAAGATAAGGGAAATCTTACAGAGAAAAATTTCTCTTTCTTCTTATGTTCCGCCGTTCCTCTTTTCTTTTTTTTTTTTTTATTATGTGTCTAAGGCCACGTGCACGTTCTAAGATTATCAGTGACCACCAGTGAGAAGGCTTAATGGAACAGAACGTATTTAAGCTAAGTAGTACCGAGCAATATCCTTCGGAGAATCAAGCGGTTCCTGTATTTTTCCTATGCGAGTCTTCCGTTATTTAAAAGTTGTACGAGTACGCATCGAATTGCGCGGATTCGCAGCAGCGAACGGAGATAGAATAGCATTGTTATTCCACTGGAGAAAGTGAAGGAGGCCAATCTAGCGGAGGATCTGTTGGTTTTGCGCTCATCTTCGCCAGAAAGCGGCACCGTGGTTCGTACGTAGAATACGACCGTGAGTTCTCGCGAGTTTTCTTCGCGTACCAGAATATCAGTGACATAACGGTGTGCTGCATTCCTCCAAGGTGCGACGTGAGGCACTCGTGAGAGGAGAAACGGAGGCCGATGGAATTCCACGCGGCCAGCCAACGATCACTGGTATTCGATGCGTCAACGGATCTTTCCATTTTTTCTTCCTCTCGTTTGTAGGATTTTGACGAAACGTTGGATTTATTTTGTCGAATTTTATTTCTCTCTCTTTGATTTTGATCTTCATTTCGATTATCTCACGTATAAAACTTTCTTCGACGAATAACGATCGAATTTTGCATTACAACGAGACGATCAAAGATAATAATACAGCGATGCTAGTAAGTAGATATGTAGACACTTTGATCGATCTGTGTCGTGTTAAAAAATAGGAACTAACGAGCTAATAATCGCAGGCAATAAACCTGCTACTTAATACTTGCTACTTCCCTTTAGAATGGACAGATTGTACATACGCTATGAGATATAAATCGATTATTTAGAATATTATCGTTGGTATGTCAAAGTTAAAAGCGTTTAGTAGTTTTCGATATCAATTCGGAAGAATCTTCTCGATCTTATCTGCACCTTCGTAATTAAACGAGATGAAGATACTGAATTTCTCGTATCTGACACTTAGAGATATCGATCTCTTTTTATTTGTATCGGTTTTTCAAAAACAGCTGCGATAAAAAATAAATCTCGTAACTGTTCGAAAGAAAAGGACGTTTCGTTAACGCGGAGTACGAGATCAGTTCGATAGAATAGAAAAATTAGCGCGAAAATCAAAGTTGTCTCACGCAGTTGGAAATGCACGAAACGCTTTCCTGACGCGTTGACGCTTCCTATACTCAAAATGTTGCAACTGCGCACAGTTGGTAACATTGTTTGCGCTTCGGATAGGGCACACGCGTGTACACGCGGCCTGAAATTCACTTTCACCTCGCACACACACTCCACATTCAGGTCCCGAGCAAACGGCCAGCCAACGATGGCAACTCCTGTGGGGCTCGACATGCCAATTACTTCATAATCCTCGGCTCGATTTCTCAAGAATTCTACGCCAGTTGTTGTATAGTGAAACGAGGATCCTTGATGCCCTGCTGGCACACCAAGATGCTACGTTCAAACCGACAAATCTCCATTTGATCCTCGCGTGACGCCCTCGCGTTTGCGTGTGAATGAACGGTTCGAAGATTATACCTTAGACGTATCACTTTCCGAGTAATTTTTATATTACAAACTGAGAATATCGGAGGATATTGTTTTTGCGATAACACCATAATTTAGCTTTTAATTTATTACTTAATTTAATTATTAATTATTTGATCGTTTTCTTCGAGAAACGAAAGGTCTTTCTTTTTTTTTAATACGCAAAACTACAACTGTAAGGTGCAAGAATCTATCGACCAAAATGGTTCTTACTTTGATCAAAGATGATCGATTTCAAACGCGATACGTTTAATTCAAATCTTTCATCTCGAACGCGTCGTATATTTTATTTGACGGCAAACTTGCAAAGCTTAAACGATTTACCAAACGATGTTTCCGATAATTTTGAAGATACTTTTAGAATCTGATATTCGCGATCGAAGCTACGATATATCCGATAAATGAAATTTCCCTCTCGTTAAATGTATAAGCGTATCGTAGTAAGGTAAATCGACAAGGATGAGATCGGCGATGAATCGAATCGTTAAAAATCACGTTGTGACTTCTCGACCCGATTTCGATCGCTCCATTATATTCACTTCGCACGACGGAATACGTTTTTACGCGGGTAAGTGTGAAACAATGTAGACCGCGATGTCATCGAAAAGCCATAGCGGAATAATAATCGAGCGCTCACCTGAGACTCCGTTAGCTGAAGATGGCACAAGAGGACGGCGACCCACACGGCCGCCAATTCTCTTATCAGCATATTCCTGTAACAGAGAAGAAAAGAGTCTCGTTTGAATAAACTGTTCATTAGCATCGACCGTTCATTAACATCGGGGAAAGAGAAGACGAGGGAGATGCGTTTGAGCAGTAACACGACTCGAGGACTATATGCAGGCCTTGACACTTTCGAAATACAGTATTTGTATTTAAACGAGGTTGATCTCTTCGTGACACAAAAACTTTATTATAATTAGAAACTATTATGTAAATTTCTCCGTCTAAAAAACATATGGTAGAGTCTCGAGAGAATAATTAGAGAAAGTGAAACTAGTTTAATTAAATGCTCGCAAAAAGGCAAGTTAACCTGGCAACAGAAACGTTCGGTCTCGACTAAAAGTTAATGAAATAATTTTGTCTGCCATGGATGTCTGTGATAATTCGAATTATCGATACTTAATTTTAGAACGCATCATTTTACTCAATCTTCTGCATTTTACAAAGAGTGTTATAATTCTATAGAACGGCGAATAAAATGGAATGCCTTGGAACGAATTATCCTGGCTTAGAAATATCGTTTGAGAGTCAAAGATCAGATAGAAGGATCAAACGAAGTTGGTCAGCGCTAAATATTTAAATACAGAGTTCAGCGAGGCTCGTCGTTCGCCTACGAAATACGCGGCATATAAAGTCGCTCTATGTATAGGATGTACGCCGGTTCCCATAAAATTCCTTACGGTTTCTGCGGCTGAATTGTGGCACAGCAGTAGCATACCCTGCCGCGTAATCGAGAAACGTGATAAATCTCCGCAGACATCGGGTTATTATTTAATGACGTTTCATTATGCCAGTCATCCTTGATTCGAACAGGGTTAACGTCGTATAGTCTAACGATAAGTGCGAGTCGGTTCTAGAGAACGATGACTACACCAGATTCCTGGTGAACCAAATAAACGAACACGATCTTTCGATAAAATAAGAATACTAAAGTAACGAAGAGCAAGCAGGGTAAAGAATTCAAAGTAACCGCATCGAAGGTTTTACCACCGACCCAAAATTCGCCATGAACGTACCGAAATAATTCTGCGCAGCAATAACTCTGTCAGATTCCCGCCGAATGCAAACGAACGAACGAACGAAGCGCAGCAGGAGGCCAACGACTTGGATTTCTCCGTTGAATCCGACACGTGAACGGGTGCGTTCGTCGCGAAGGAAGACACACGCTCGTCGGTGAATCCCCTTGGGAACCGTTATACCGCCACCGATAATCGACAGAGTCGCGGAGAGGCGAAGGTGGCAGGCGTTTGACTCGGCTCGCTCAAGTCCGGCCAGATTTCCCGCAAGCGTAATCGTAATCTCGTGGCGTGGCCAGCCTAGACGATGCAGACTTCCTGTCGATTGCAGGTAACGGGTCTTCCGGCCCGGTCGAGCGATCACAGCGTTCGTTCAGCGCGTACACAATCACTGAAATATTCGTACGCTTCCAATGGCTGAACGCGATTGACAGTTTTCTACGTTAGAAATTTCAAAATTGTTATCGATGCTGATGTATGTTGGAATAATTAAGCTTGGCTAATATATTATATTCATTGTTATTATATTTATATATGTGTGTATATATAAAACGAGCAACGTTAAAACGCCGAGTCGATCGAAGAATTCTAACAGAGTAAATATATTTGACGCGCGAGAATCGACGATTAGAGGAACGACCTAATTATGTGTTCGAAGAGTGGGAATCGAGGTAGCAGCTGGTTCCTTTCGCAATGGGTACCGTTACCGTTATCGAGTGCTCTCTGCCATCGCATTGTCCGCTTCTCTTTGATTAATTCCTTTGAGACGGACGTTGATGTTCTCGGCAGTCGTATTTTTTCACTGGATCGACGCGAAGCGTTTGTTTCTTGGGTTTAGGATCGGATATAAGGTTTCGTTGTCTCATACAGCGGCTACGAAAGATATTTCCACCCCGTTGTATTCATTTTATATTAATCACTACGAAATGAAATTTTGTTCCGATCAAATATACAAGATTTGCCGAATAAAGAAATTTCTTCGTCGCACGTAGAAAGTTAGCAAATAAAGAAATTGCCATGTCCGAAAGAAACGAAGAACACTCTTCTTAAATTATTATACTCGTGTATACACTACACATACCCAACTAGAAACTCTCAAAAATTCGTGAAAGCACGTTAATTTACCTTTGTCTCTGTCTTTTCTATTTGCCTACGGTATCAATGCTCTCATCTTCCCATTCAAAATTCTCATCCTCTAAATTGATGATAAAACGCTTCCCAAGAAGAGAAGGATTCTTTGTCGGTTTCCAAGTATGTAGCATAGCGAATATTGGGAAGAAAAGAAGAAAGTAGACTGTAAACTCACTCTTACTTGAGGCCAAACCGAAAAAAGGAAACTAGGAAATAGTCGTCGAGGAGCTAATTAGTAACTCGCAGAAAAACATTTTGTCTTCTTATTCGAAGCGAGTAGTTAACACGTACGACTGACATAGTAAACTAAAATTAATGCGAACCATCAAAACCAACTAAATACATCCCTTAGACGTCGTTGTAAATCAAATCGTAGATCGTACATCGCGGATTTGTTTCTTATAATTTTATGATCCATCGAATAGGATAATAACCGGATAATATGCAATTTACGAAAGCGCTAATATCCGAACTTTATAAATACTGACATTGGCACTTATCGCGCCAAGTCACGGATGTACGATCTAATTGAGTTTTACTAGAATTTAATATCGCCAATTAAGGCTCTTATCAAACATTTTATCGGCGAAAGTTTTGAGAACGGCTTGTTACACAAGTTGCTCGTTCTCGGGGTAGCTCGGAGAGCAACAGGAGCGCCAATTGCACGTGCACCGCGCACGCACGCACGGTTCGCGCGACGAGTTGCGGCTAATTGCAGACCCACGGCTGACGTAACTGCCCGCGAGCTCGTGGGAAGCGAGTCGCACACCTACGAGCTCGTGAAAACCCACCGGGTGGTTCGCGAAAGTTTATTATTTTGCCGGCAGCAGTTCGTCGCCGCGCTGTAGATGCGCTTTTATGCAACGCCCCATTGTTCGTCACGATGATTGCGCCGAAGAAACGCCTAATAGGACGACCATAGTTGTCTGCGACGGTATTTGTTAATCCTGCAGGTTTCTAGAGTTTTGTGCTCTTCAGGTTGCGGGCCATTATGGCTTCTTTGGGAACCATCGGAGGATAGTACCGGCTAAGAGGATACGAGTTCGGACGTAATGTTTACTCCTCGATACTATTACGTAGCTTACACGACTTGATAGAAAAAACTACGCAAAAAGTTTTGCCAGAGGAACACAAATCGCGAAACAGAAGGTTGTTTTGAAAGAAAGTCGAAGCTCGGTGTGTCGATGCTGATTGTGGCAGATACAGCGACCCGAAAAGTTGATCGCGCGTACTCGGATTTTAAACGAAGTTATCCCTACAACGAGACAAGCTAACAAGGATAGAAAGACTGGAATTATTGATCGTATCGTTTATCGCACCTTTCGCGTCAAGCTGAGCTAAAAATGAGAAATCTAAACGGCCCCGAAAACGAAGGGAACCTGATACGCGGCAGACTAAATCACCGTCACTTTTCCAACAGCACCTGTTGATTTATACCGGTAACGCGGTAATAGGAGAGAGGCGACTTGGCATGCGAGCAATTTTTCGAGTCACTCTGTATGTCCATATATATATAATATCGCAGGAAAGGGAAGGAGCACCGACGATCAATCTGCAGGAACTCTGCCCTTGATAAGGATGTTACCTAGCAGTAAGGCTGCTAGAGGTTGTTCGTAGAAAGTCTCGCGAAAACAAGTTGATTCGGTGCATAAATCGACAGGTTGAACTGGAAGGGGTAAAGCACAGGTAAAGTGTACGATGATGCAACAGAAGTTTGAATGGTAAATGATGCAAGAGCGAGAAGAATGAGTATGAGAAGAACCTGAAAACGCCGAAACTTAACCATCGCTAATTATGAGCACGAAAGGACTTTAATGTGCGTATGATAAGGAGAAAATATCTTGGTTTAATTCTTCGTTAAAATCATCGCAAAATCTCTTTCGCTTATTTTATCGATTCAAAACGATATTAAAAAGATCATCGTGATAACTAAAGAATATACGCGACGACAACCATCCCACGTCAATAGAAACGATAATAAGAACATTCTTTCGAAGATTTTTACGCAAGCGTGACATTTGAATGCGTTTGATTCATTAAAAAAACGTAAACGTACAGAGACATTTAGTGTGATTAGCATTGTTCGTGGAAAATTTAGAGATATCTCTTGGATACACTTGCTAAGAAATTGTAGTTTTTAGAGTAGAAAAAGAGAATACTATAGACGCGTGTTGCAAGCTGCCTTCACGCAGCAATTAGAGTATATCAAATTAGGAAGGCGTTCCTCTTCGCGTTGTTGCTACGGGGTATTTGCGTTTCTTTCAGCACGAAGCCCTCGATTTACAATGCAGCTCGTTCAATCTTTATCAACTTGCACGAAAGTTATTGAAACCATAAATCAAATGGCAAAAGGTAGTTTGGTCTCTGAGTTTATGACAAATTTCTTGACTAAATTCTAAATCTGGTAAAAAATCCTGAATCTGAAACAAAAGAAGGTATAGGCTAAGGCAAAAGCCTAGAGGACGAAGAAAAATAGTTTACAGAAACGATAGAAAAAGAAGAAGTAAAGAAGAAACTAGGAAGACTAATAAAAGACCAAAAAATAAACAGACAATTACGAAACTCGATCAGAACCAGGAAACTGAAAAAATGTAAAAGAACAAAGTAAATCATTGCACCTAATCGTTCGTAAAAGAGGGAGTTTCGATATATTTCCTTTAGTCCCGGCTGAATCCAAACTACAGCAAACAAAACCACGCGAAACAAGACGCATGAAACAAACTTCTACGATAAATATCCGATACGTCAGAGATAAAATTACGCGAACAACGATTCCAAAAATTTCAATTATGACATCGTCTTGTAGTTACATGTATATACTTTCGAGGTATTTGTGGTGGAATTCCTGTATGATTTCGATATAATTAAATATAAAAATTATGAAGCCACCCGGACTGCAAAAAGAGAAGGTAGTATAAATATAATTAGATAAAATAAAGTTTAAAATCGTTAAACTGCGTGAATTAGTTACTTTTGCGCTAAACAATTTTATCGCATTGGTAGCAGCCATCTGTTCCGCGGTATATATTACAATTTAATCGTTACTCTCGTCAAGTATAATTTCATTTTATAACGTTACAGCGTTTCTCTTTTCTTGCATTATAAATTTCCTATTTTTCCCTTCATTTTAAAAATGTCAGAAATTTTATTTTATCGTTCAACCGCGCCACAACTGTGGGCCAAATATCTCGCGACACGACATTGTTCGTGCGTCTATCTTGCTGTAATTACAACTCTCGCCCTAATAAACATACACGCGGTATATCTCGTCCGTGATATCGTACGAACAACATTGCGTCGCGAGATATCTCGTCTCTGATAACGGAGCGAAGAATATTCCAACAATGAAACACTTTGGCTTGGGGCTCGTTAAAACGGATTAGAACAACTTAAAGAAGCGCCCAGGGCAAAACAGACAAATGGAGGGAAATCGCGATATACGGCTGTAGGTCAATACTAGAAAGTATTCGAATTTCCTGGTTTACCAGCACGAAACGGCGCGTGTAAAAAGCGAGCAACCGCTGCAACCAGACACGATTCCACCAGCCTTTGGCGTGAAACCACGCACGATTTCGTGCAAGTCGTTATTTCCTTGGATCGCATAATACGATTTATAAGTCGACCCAACACCATGTAAGATACTAATAAAGTAACACGAATGATACTTTATCGAAGACTAGAACAGGTGTCAGAAGGATGAGCGTCATTTCGGTGATAATTTGGTCGATAAAATCGATAAGGACGAGGTACGATTGCTCGTTTTAGGAATTGCAAAAATAATTCATTCTTGAATTGTGGTAAGAAATTTTCGAAAATAAAGTTGTCTGGGAATTTAAGGCATTGTGCGTATAATTTTGAAGTAACCTTTATAGTTATGGTAAATGTAAATTTATAATTAAAGATAAGTGCATTTTGCTGTTGTCAAAACTAAGGAAACGTGAAATTTGAAGAAAATGATGAAAACCAGCGAAACAAATTGGCATATATTTGGATAATTTAGTGAAATATGCGGCACTACAAATCGGACAAGAAGTAACTGAAAAGTCAATACTCGAATAAGTATACACCTGAGATTCTTTTCACACTTTACAAGTTCTTGCAGGATCCGCATTTGCACGGTCCTTTTTACACGATTTATCCACTTTTACACGGATTTTAACACGTGTTAAACCAACTATAGGTACTTTTAAAAGTAAGTAAAAATTAATAATAACGAGAAAATGAGCGTCAGCGTGTAAAATGAGTCTGGGAACTGTAACTGGAAAGTCGATCCTCAAGATCACAAAGATTTTATTCGCCGATTATTACCAAAGTATCTCGAGCAAACTAATTCCTTTGCATAGTTATCCAGCTCGTCGATCTAAGTACCGTTCTAGAAAATCTTTCGCTTATTCGCCCGAGATTGCCGTTCATTAGAGTAAAACGTCGAGACGATAGTTCTCGATGCGTTTACCGATCGAAAGGCACTCGTATCTACATCCTGCGGGGAACTTATCTCTCCACGTTTGCCGACACCATGCCAAATAACGGTTTCGACGTAACCAGGAAGTGGCGGTAAAACGGTAATTACGATGATACTGGAAACATACTTTCTAACTGGACCCCCGGCGATATAGTTTTAACAGCTGTTACATCGGCATAAATTAGCCGGGCTTGAAGTTTGCATTTGCAGCTGTGCATCGTATTTAATCGGTTTAGAAAATCAAAGTATCGTGTACTCGTTTTTGTCCAATTTTTATTCGATTGTTCGCGCAGTTGCGCGTGATTTTACAACGCGATCTCGATCTTATTTCGATACGTATCTTATATTTCGAGTGGTAATTTTATGCCGAATAGAACAGACTATTATTAGCGATACAGACGGGTTTGTCGTAAATGTAAGGTTTCCTTTAAATTGGCTATGAAAAAAATCGTGAATATATGGCAATTGTTTAAACAAGGAAATCGGTTATCGTTGTCGAAAGTAACTTTGTTGCATAATTTCCTTTCTATAGAGCTATTTCTTTATAGGATATCCATTATTAAAATAACCATTATCTCTACAATTTCTTATACTCTTAATCTATTACAACGATTTACCCGGAATCTATCTTGATGAAAATCATAATAAATCTTGAATTATGTTCAATTTCTTCCTTATTATTCCTAAATAAAATATCAAAAATCTTCTGAAAAAGATATTAAATAGCGGGTCTCTAACGTGTGAACGAAATACCTTCCATCTAAAATTATCCGCGTCCGTAAAATCGATGAAAAGGACTTTTAAGTCGAAAACGTTCAATGGAAGAAGATTTCCAAGTAAGTTAAAAATCTTCCTATGTTTCCAACCTTATCCGTTAAAGTATTTAAAACGCATAGTTGACATAAAAATGTCGTCGAACTCTACGAACACGGCTGTCACGAGACGCAGTACCGGTTGGTATTGTTCAGCGACCACTTCCGCCGCCTTAGATGGACTTTCGCCGCGACTTCCGCCCCTCAACGAAATTGGTAATCGATACCAGAAGGTTTCACGATTCGAAGCACGAAGACGCTGACCTTCGCAGCAGCTTTTACGTAACCTCTTACGGATAATGGTAGATATTCCTGCGAACTCCTAATTGAATTATTTATAGAACGACGTTTGATGTTGTCAATCTGCATTCAGCTCTAGGTACAAGACTCGTTTCGATTCCTTTACCTCTTCGCGATTCTTCTTCTTTCAACGATTATCCTGCTTTACTTTCAAACGACGATATTATTTGTTTTATACCTCCGATTGACAGACTGTTTAAATAATGTTTGCATCTGAGGAAGAATATCGTTCTCCTTGTCCTTTCGTTTAATCGTTCTTCTTGGAGCATCGGTTAATAATCCATTAGCGATCGAAAGGCAAATTTTTAATCAAACATTCTATTTATTCTTTCTTCTAACAATTTCTAATGTCACAACGAGCATCTATCTTTCCCAGTAGACAATTTTTCTTATTTTCCCTAATATGTTACTGCTACCTTTCGCAATTCTACAAATTTTTACGCACAAAGTAGAAAACAGAATGTATTAGAGATACATAACATAAAATGAAACGATTCACCGTAATTCACTTGCATTCATAGTAGTCTTTTATTTTCCTTCGTTTCCTTTAATAATTTTCTCTCCGATAATTATAGAAATTTTCCACATATAAAGAAGAAAATACGTCTTAATAAACATACAATGGAACATTTCACTGCGACTATATCTGTTCCACTACACAAACAATTTTAAATATTCTGCCATTATTCGAACTTTTTCTTTTCTTCTTGCCTCTTTTATCCACCTTTCCTCGCAACAAATTGCACTCCTATCGTTATATAACTAATTTCTTTTCTCCGGACCAGTAATCGCGCGGTTCTTGCTTTGCGTCGCTCCAACGACGTTAACGTATTAACGTTAAACGCATTCGATGCGTTTAAGCGCCGTAGAAACTCCAAGCTGTTAGGAAGTGAATTTAGTGTCCCGTTCGTACAACGGTGAATGGGTTTTAATTTCATTCTCCCATGGGTGAACGAGCAACCGACAAAAGGAAGACATTCGTTCACTTTCGTTGCGGATATTGGCGAACTTGATCAACGTCCGCTTGCGTCTCGATATCGTAGCTTACCGCGGATTACATCGAACAACGTCTACGATAATATCCAATAACGTTATTTCTACGTACAATTATCATTGTGACGTGATCTCGAAACTTTCACTGTGCACAAGTTCTTTACTTTTTAATGGAAAAAATTAATTTGTTGCTGTTTTCTTTGTGCGGGGATTCTATTTACGTTTATTTTGGTTGGTGAAAATTCTCGTTCAAGTACTAGACTTCATAAAAGATATAACTTAGAAAAAACGAAGCTGGCATCCCGCTGGGGGTAGCCGCCCACATGCTATATTTATTTTTTATTTATATTTTTTTTCTTCACCAACAAGATATAACACTTTACCAAATGTCCACAAGGACAAATTGTAAAATAACCAAAATAAAATAAAAAAAAAAAAAAAAGAAAGTACTAGACTGATTCACTGTGCACATCATATAGGTACGTTATACGAGTATTTCGAACTGCCTCTTATGAGCAGAAAATATACCAGACGCGTTAAACTTTTAGTTTTACGTTAATCCTAATATTCTATAAACATTAAACATCGTTATATCGATCCATCGTTTATCATGGACTAGTTATAGAATTACTAATACAAAACATACTATGTACGTCTATTTACGTTAATCCCAGTATCTACAATTATCGGCACGTTAATCCAGATATTCCACAGACTAATTAATATTTTACGAAACAAACCGAGCGATCTGGAAACGACCTACTAGTTCATCTATAAATCTCTAAAAACCTACATCAATCTTCTCAGATGTCTCATTCCACGACAAAATTATCTCGATTATGTTAAACTCCTCTACGTTGATCTAAATTATTATTAAGAACGTATTAGTAATATTAAATTCCGTGAAAAAGAAATTTAGAGATCGCAAAACGTTTCACTAATCTATCCGCGAACTATAAAAAAATCACCTCGGCAACTTACATAAACGTACTAAAATTATATCCTACGATAAAAGTGGAAAGATTCCAGAACAACTGATCTTTAAATTACAAATCTGCGAGAAAGTCGTAGAAAAATGACTTGATCGGTCTAAATTAATATTGAAAACGTATCGATATTAAGTGCTACAATAAATAACCTACTAATCCCATACGCTATGAATTCCCAAAGACCTACATAAATATTCCAGCACGTTTCATCCTATAGAAGAGCGCAGTGCGTAGACTGTTATAATTAAAACGCGTAATTGTGAGAGAGCACTCTTGTTTCAGAGAGCGCATTGCCTCGTAATATGCAAATGGAAACTGCAATCAGTCGGCCATTTGTACAGTTCATTGTGAGTCGTTGGCGGTTCTTTCGATGAATGGGCCGACACGTGACCTAATTACCTTACGCGTTATTACCATGTGCACCATAAACGAAGCACGCGTGTCCTTTCGTGGATCACCAGCAAGATCCTTCTCGCGTCAGAGGATGTGATCTAATTTCCGGTCATCATCGATGCGCTCGTGATCGCGTTGTCCGACTTGTTACGTCCCACGGCTAACGGGAATACGCTCGACTGGCATGATTAATAAAAACGCGTTCGCGCGCGCCAGCGTTTAATAATACATCGCGAGGCTAACGTTCGCGCAATTACAATACCATCGTCTTTTATCAACGGCTAGCGGAAACTAGACCCGATGTAGGACTATGTTCGCAATTGTTCGATTTCACAATGAGTTTCAGCGTTCTTTAGACTCACAGCTGGTTAGAACGTTTTTAAACGCAGCGGTTCACCAAAGTATTTGGTCTCTTACCGTTCGATGACCCGTTTTATTTGGAAAAAGCGTCTCGAACGAAATTTAATTTGCCCCGGGATGGACATCTCGCGACGGCGACAGTTCCTATATACTCGATGGTTTCGAGATTTCAAGGATTTTCTTTGTTCTTTTTACATTTATACACCAATCGATGTATTTCTTAATTCTGTAGAAAATAACGCGATTCGTATACTATTTACCATAGGAAATGCACGAACCGAGATTATATTCGTTCTTGCAAATAACGAACAATAATAACAATGATATAATATATTCTCGAACAATAGACGAACGCCTCAAAAAGGAACAAGTTATACATTCGTAAATAAGCTTTTCACTAATAATTGAAAATTCAGCAAACGACGACACCGTGACAATCTGACGGGTGAACAGGAAGTGAGAAGTCAAAACCGAGCATCGATTGCGAATTCAAGGAGCAACGTCGTCGTATTCATCGGTTGGTTGGTCGAAATTGCTTTTAACAAGAAGGTTTCGCGTGAGCGGCGAGGGCAACGCGAAATTAAACGCACGCACGTAAAAACAGCCGGCTTCGTTGTGTGCAACGCGTGTATAGCGAAGATAGGGTTAAGAAGAGGGCCCCCTCGTAACAAAGCCGGCTCTTCAACTTCCTTTTGCCGTGTTATTCCCACAAGAAAACCTGAAACGTACACCTACGAAAAGCTGAATCCTTGCGGTGCGTTCAACGTCTGACACGTGCAAATTTCCTTCGTCTTCTCATCGTCCATCGATTTTTTTTTAAACCAAACGTTGTATCATAATTCGTGGCATACATCGTGCGAATCTCGATTAACAAAATGGTATAGAACGATTCATTTGGAAATCGAAAACTATGGTATCTTTTGCAATGGAAAATCTTTCTTTTCTTGCGATTTATTTCAAGATAGCGTCGTTCAAATCTTCTCTATCCGAAGCTTTGTTTCACGAAATCCTTACAACGGACCAACGATTTATCGTATCTCTTTCTTAATTCAACTATTTCTTTTTCCTGAAATTGATTTCATAAAACCTTCGTTTCGATATCAAAAATAATTTTGATACTATTATTTACGTGTCTTTTCCATGACTCGACGATTATTCTTTTAAATTTCATTTAATAGGACTCTTAGCTCTGCAAAAATTCTCAAATGCGATTTCGATCTTTTCCATGACTCGAATTATTTCTGAATAATTGCACGTCGAGGAATAATTTCAGATCGTAGCCTCTGCAAAAATTGTTTCCAAAACTCAAGAATTCTCTTTCCTAGAATCGTCGCCGTAGAACTTCAGCTTCCCAAAAAGCTGTTAAACCTGAAAGTCTCTACGTAGGATTCCTCGACTGAACTCGTCACACCAATTCCCAATGCAAAGTAACTACCGACGATGAGGAGAGAGAAGCGAGAGGCCAGAATCGAGCGAGCAAAGACGCAACGTTCTTCGAGCCCCTTTCGTCATCCAGAGGCAAGAATTATTGAGCAAGCGCATTCCTAGTTCCTCCAGCCTTCTAACTTAAAACCTATCCAGCAACAGGTGAATTTCCCACTCGGTTATATCGAAACCAGGTTATCGACGCGCGTTTAATTCAATCCTCTCGAAGAATTGCATGGTTAAATAGAGAATTACGATTCGACGGTGGTCACGTTGATTCTCGCTGAATTCCACAGCGTAATTATCGACTCTAGCAACGTTCTCTACCGGTTACTCGATTTTGCTTTTCCTACGTACATACGCGCGTCGACTGGCTCTACCGTTAACGTCGTTAATATTCAACTCATTAGTACGATGAGCTCGGTGAGCGTGATTATTGTCGAGTTGGTAACGAACGAGGAGCGACGAATCATCGCGAAGGACACCATTAGATATTTGTATATATGTATTATACGCAACAGAGATAGCTGTTACGATTAAAGTGTATTTCTATGCATTTATGGGAAAGCTGAAAGTGAAAAAGTGTGCCTAATAATAAGAAGAATAAAGGTACACGTATAATGTACATAATAAGCAGGAATATTGAAAATACCTTAAGTATAATGCTCTGTATAATGTGTAACAGAGTAAACCATTTTTCCCAGGGTCCATTTTTTTAATTATATTCACATAGATGTATATTTGCGATTTAATCGCGATTATATTATTGACAGAATTCGAAACCAATTTGGAAACGTATATAGAAATATTTATCATAAACATACGGTCGCATTAGATTTTCAATTGCAACATGTCTTATACGACACGTACGATATATACCGTAGAAAGGTAATTGCACGTCGTTCTATTTATTACGAAATTTACATGCTAATTAGTCAAACTCGAGTATTATACGTTAAATTTGATACTTTCGTATAACTATGAAAATGAAAGAATGTAGAAGTTGACACAAAAAAGAAAAAAAAAAACGGTCAATGTAAATACCTGCTGTGGCCATTATACGCGAAAGCATTTTACGGCATAAATGTTCCTGATCGACTGTATATCATGGAAAATACCTTGCAGCGATATTTTATACACGAACCATCAAGGTTAGTGGTTATTATGATTCGAGAATAGATAACGTCACGTTGCTGGTTGCAGCAACGAGCACGTTCGTCGTAACAGGGAAATTTGCTTACTGCTCGTTTAAAATGTCGAGAAGACACGTATAAATGTATAATAAATGTATAAGAGGAACGCCTTAGTGAATGCCAAGCGTATTGTATGGGGTGTGTCGGTGTTGTGCCGCGATGCGGTCTGACCACATTGCAATATTATCTTGCAATGATATTTCGTAACTCTGGCTTTTGAGTTTCCGTTTCTAACGTGGTTCGAGCGAAACTTTTCTCTCTGAATACCTGTTTTCCTTGATAATTACGTGAAACCATTCGTAACCAAGGCATAAGGCAATTTAATTCGTTTCAGCCAAACACATGTTCCATGCTTTTATGATTAAATATCGCGTTCGGTCGAATTTGCCGCGTTTCCGTAGAATTTACCAGGTTCAGATTTTTCTTCGTCGTTAATTCTAAAGCTTGTCGTTACACCATGAGTTTGAATTTTATTTTGTTATATCTCAATGCGATTCGATTATTTTCAATTTCCATCGCGGTTCCCAATGAAAATTTTACAACAACGAAGCAAAGTGCATGAAAAGTTCATCTAACAGAACAGGCGATCAATTTCGCCGATTTCTTGCCAATCGACCGACATACTTGAAATATCCGGGATACAGCTTTCTTGTCGGTTCATGGAGCGGACACGGCTCGCGAATTTACGACACTGTGCTCACTGTGTGGTGCAGTTAGTCCTGATAGATAGCCTGAATAGCGCTTCGGTAGCGCGCAGGGCGTGGTCATAGTTGCTTGGTTCCATGGAACAGCTATATCCACGTTCTACCGTCTTGGAAAATGTTTAACGATCGGCAAAATTGTTGCAACGAGAAAGCAACGTTGATATCGCGTGGTGAGAAGTACTTCGATTTTTGGCTTTCTTCTTTTCTCTCGCCACTAAATACCTACATACCAGCGGGGCTTAACTTTTTAGTTATGAAATATTTGAAAGTATCGTTTAATAAATACATACGTACGAAGTTGTTCGTGAAAGTATTTAAATATTCGTGGAAACTTTTTGCGAATATATTAATATATTATCCGTGTGTCTTATGTAAAATGTATTTTAAATTCCATTTAAACGACTATCACGATCTCATCGATCAGATCTGAAACGAATTCGAGAAGCTGCAAGATATTTGTTAGAAGCATACCTACACTCTGTTAAGATTATCAAAGTATTTGATTAATCGTTTGATTAGACGTCGTATACTAAACCACGGTATTTGTACGCGACCATCTCTAACTTTGCATGGTAAGTGAGCAAGTAATTTAGCGACTAATTCTATGTGACATAATATTTTACGAATACAATGAACGTTAAGATGTAACGCGGGAATTTTTTGTATTTTAAATTCTATGGCGAATGGTCCACTTTCGACTAAAATTCATCTATTTGAAGTCATTATGCAATATACAGGTACTTTGAAGAGGAATTTATCTGAATAGCGATTTAAATTCATTAATTATTACAACGAAGATGAAAATGCATGATACGCTGTCTGGAAGAAATCTTGATGTCTTGTAACCCCGAGATCTTCGATATCATTCGCTTGTAAAAACGTCATTGTTAAAATACTACAGCTTCTGTACTTTGTACACGTAACTTTTATAAAGAATTTTTTAAAATTGAAACTCTGTTCTCGTGACCTTTTCGGAACCCAGATTATCTCGGTTAACACGTTGACCCTCGCGAGAATTCCAATGTACGTGGTTCTCTATTTTGCCACGAAAGCCGCGATAGATCGAAGTATACTACAGCATAAGATTTAATTTCACCAAAATATTATATTATATTTCCATACTTTTGTTTTTAACGATGTTATCTAGGTCGTTCACATTGTCGATAAATTTTTAGTCCACGAAATTTATCTTCTTCTTATTATATTTATTTTCGTTATAATAAATGTAGCGATTCGAATCACTGACGATCCAAATCGTGGCAGTCAACGCGTTAAAGGATCGAGAAACGCATAATCGAGCGAGAAGCTGCTATCGAGTACGATGAAACGTTGTCCCGGAACGCGGTTCGAAATTTGTTACGCGATTGGAATGTCTTAGGACGATGGTACCTGTCAGAAGATAACGGTACCTTAACCAAGTTACGCCTCGGTTCGCGTAAATTTGTTGTTTAAGTCACGATCCGTGCGTTACAGACTGAATTTTGTCGCGTTCTAGTTAGATTCGATTATATCTTCTTCCACCGTGCATCCTGGTAACTATCGTGGGAAGATGAAGTCGCTACTGGAATTTAACGCAGGACGGTCAAGTACTTACGTTTGTTTTATTTTATTTTACTCGAATTTAACTTAATTTAACTTCGACTTACTTTATTTTATTTTATTCTAAGTGGAACCCTGATTATTATTACTGGTTTCAGCACAGTTTATTATCATTATTGTTATTATCTATTTTATTTAAATTCACATCTACTACCACGATCAAGGGTACGTTGATCTCGATTAAAGTTAGCAAATAGCGACTGAGATTGAAACGCTCCGTATAATTTTACGATTATTGCGTGGAATGTGTAAATAAATTTTAATCGTAGAAAAATTGCTAAGATAGAGACACAGTAATGTACTCTTCGATGTAATTATTTTGTCTAGTTGCATCTTGCACCGTGCTTAGGTTAAATAAATTCCTTCGGTGAACAGGTCCAGATCTCTAGTATATTTCTAAGCTAATCCAAGTAGGTTTATTAGAATTATATTATCAAAATCCTGTTACGTATATGTCGTCACAAAGATAATTGCAAAATAATTTATATACCTGTAGTATTAAATTAAACCTGAGTAGTAGATCGAAACTAATTTTTCTCATAAATACGACGCGCCTTTTTTTGAATTCTATATCGTAAATGAAACTCGATGTTACAAAGAAAGGATTTAATGTACTCGATCTATATCGCTAATAGAAAAGAACATCTTTCGTCTTATTTATAAGAAGCCACATGAAATTCCGCTTTATTATACATCTTTCTTAAAACCGACGCATTTAAAGAATAATTTAAAGAATAGTCAGATCAATTATTACCTATTATTATACCTTAATTTCTCCTATACGAATCCTGCGGATTCAAAAATTTAAACGTTAATCTCCGAACAAACAGTTTCGTTCTCCTACTTCTATATTTCTCTTCCTCCGTCCGATAATAAAATCAGACGCTTCAATAGCCGCATTATTCCGTACCTAATTACGAGAAAAACAAATCCCAATTATCTATAATTACCGCAAGCGATTCCGTCGATGCTCAAACTAATAAATAATGCCACGTTCAAGCAACGAATACCTAAATAAATATGAAAATGAAAGATTCAATAACCTGGCCATTATTGGTGCAGCTATTACGAAAACGCAAACTCCAACCATTATTAGCCGAACCGATGAAAGAATTTGCTGAAAGAACAATCGAGTGGATGATTCTCTTTTTGCCTGCAATTCAATGCAAAATTATCGAGTTCCAGTCTACATGTTTTCTAACCAAGAGGAAGTCTTAAAGAAATTTCGTTGGGCGAAACAGGTCGATGTCAAACGGTCGAACGAAACCGTAACAAATAGGCTGTTGCAGAAGTTCCAAGACTCGCCTCTAACCGTCTACCCACGCATTCGTCGAGCACAACTCGCCTACCTGGCCTAACCCAAAAGCCACATAATTCGAACTTTTTTCCTACCACGTTCGTATAATGATCGGTCATGTGGCCAGGACTAATCTAAGGAAAGCAGAACCAGTCGTACCTGGTCATTGAATTCCAAAGTAATCTATAGCTGGTGTATAGGCGTTTTCACTTGTCCGCCGCTATTAGGTAGATATCTCCGATGGAAAAACGAACGGACAGCGATATCGAGGTTAAATGTGTAGTATAAGGTGTACAGGATGTTTCACGTAGGCTGGTATGGATGCAATATCGTGCGAAGGATATGGTAGTTGGAATAATTACTAAATGGGAGCTTCGAAGTTTTTAAACCGAGTAGAAAGATTAATTAATTTTAATTTTTTTATAATTTTTAATTACCTTTGCGTAGGTACCTTCGATTCGTTCCTTATTAAGTTAGACTTCAGTTGGAAAAAGAAGAACGAATGACGATATTAAGAGCGTTCCAGATAATTAAACGATCGATGATAGATTTTTTTTATTCTGTTGTTATATGTATATTCTTAAGAAATACAATACCTGGGAATTACGATAAATATAGTCTCAATTTCAAGAAGCTGTTTCCTATACTTTGTATCCCCTTTCCTCTGTCGAATCATTCCAAATAAAACATCCTGTACGTGCTGTGCAACATTTAGGTCAAGGTAGTAGTATTTGTCGAAACATTCTTAAATAATTTGCCGAAAGAAATCATAACCATCTAGGGATTTATTTGCGTTATTGCAAAATCGGTAAGATAAATAGGCTAACAATTTTGCACGATATTTTATTATGATATAATCGTTGATTTTTATCGACTCGATCGTGCTGTTGTTTCATTACTTCGTCCTTTGACAACATCCAACGATTTCATCTTTATCACGTACTTACTATTTTCATCAAACGTGTTTATAACGAACGTATAAGCGTACAGAAAATATAATAATTTGATAACAAAGATTCTACATTTTGTGCTGATTTTATTGTAAAAATTAAATGTCCTATGTTATCGTTCTACGAATATTTGAGAGTTATTTAAAATGAATTTTCAATTAAAACTAGAATAACCTAGTATGTATCTCCGTTACGATTAAAATTATATGATACGAGAATAAAATGGATATACGTAATCATATTTTAATCTGAATAAAAGTCAACGTTAATTATAACTAGGTACGATATCTACGTGTTTTCACGTAGTAATTGTTAAATTATTATTTAACCAGTATTCGTCGGTTCCTAAATCTAGTTAAATAAATGTAAACATACGAAAATGGATAAAATGAATCTCAAGTTGAAATAATTTAAACGACAATGGCTAATAGCGCAGCTGTAACTTTCTATCGCGCAGGCGAATAGACCAACAAGCAAAGAAACGAGCGTAAATTACGAAGAAGGAAACGGTGTATTGATTCAAATAAGCTTTCCGTTTGAGGAGCTAGAGATTTTTTTCCGTTTTTATTAACAAAATTGTAGGCGATTTTCTTAATTCCCGTGGTCGGTCGCGGTATTAGACGGTCGATTCGCGTGGTCAAGGAACGTAGAACGCTACGGGGCACTCTCGGATTTCGTCGTTCGAGGAACGAGCTTTCTCTTCCATCAATTCAACTCCGCCATTCTTGCGCGACTTCTAGCTCGCGAATTTTACGGCACGCGTTTTATGTTCTAGCGACGAACCGGTAGTTCCTGTTCAGGACGAAAATGGTGGCTACATTGTTCTCTTATAAGGAAGAAATCCGCCAGGAAGGCTATTTTTTATAATTAGGAGAGATTTAAACATCTGGCTCGATAGGAACTTCGACCGATAGCAAAGCGAAAGACTAGTTTAATGGGAAGGTTTAGATTGCTCGATTGAGAATATAACGTAACTTTACGAATACTCTTTTCCTATTTATACGGAATTATATTTTTTAATGGGTCTTCGACGAACTAATTACAGACAGAACGAAGATTCTGATAGGAATTGAAAATCAGTCAACAGATTTTAAGTATTTCTACCACTGTCCTAATTTTTGCATTCGTATCCTTAAGTCTTCCCTGGCGCTTACTTTTATTCACTTTGATGCTGTAAACAAGTTGCACCAATCAGATTCAAAATTTCTGCATCGTAAAATTTCACAGCGAAGATCAAAAAATTGACGAAACCAACGCACGATCGTCTATTCATCATTTTGCAACAGCTTTTGCAACTATCTCTCACATGCTTCTTCGGTACGTTTTGGTCCATCATTTTCCACGCGTACAACATAATCCGATCGATCGTTTCTTTGATAATCTGTATCGATTATCGTGTCCTGTACGAGGCCACGAATTACCTCGATACCTACGTACAAAAATACGCTATCGTTAGGTGTAAGTTTAAGGATCGCAGTGCAATGTAAAATTTTATTCGTAGCATTTTATGCTACGAATATTTTTCCAATGGTTTGAAATGAAAATTTCTGAATAAAAAGATGGCCAGACTTTACGATTTGCGGCGCAACCGAGGCGAAAATGAAAAACGTAGCATTAAGGGAGATTTAATCTGCGAGCCCGAGGCTTCCGTTTCCACATTTTACATAGCTGGAGTCGATGTATGCGACAGCTCACTGAGCAGAACGAAAATCGCGCGAGTTCTGCGCTGAAACGAAGTCTAAGAGAAGAAATAGGAAGTAACATGCCGTTTCGAATGCTCAGACGCTCGGAATAGAACAAAATGAAACGCCAGAAAATGCGTATCTTGCATTTCCTATCCTTCTTTCCATTCTCTATCAACTCGCAGTCGCAATTATCCTCGTTTTGTCTTCCTCGATACATTGTGACCGAACTGCAGATGTTTATGCAAATTCGTATTTCAGATGCGGAAAAATTGCCATAGTCTTTCGAGTAATTTAGTAATGGGTTGCCGCGTATTTTGTATATCGTTTATTTATTTAAGAAGAAATGCAACGGAACGTTGTATATTCTTCTCATCCATTGCGTTACGTTTATCGTATTCGTCTCGCAAAATTTAATTTAATGTTATTTACAGAACCCTGAAACAAGTTTATCGCGTAATTGCAACTAATTGACTCGATGCTAATTAATTGCAGCTAATTAAACGACTATCGACAGATTATGAATTCGTACTCACTTTCATAGACACGATGCAAGAGATCAAACGTAAATAGAGATACGTTTCAGTCTCTAAACGTTGCAACGAACACATTACCCTGCGAAATTCTGTAGATTTTTATTATAATAATTTCTGCACCGATGTAACGTTTCAAAATTAAACCTCGAAGAAGACATCAAAGAAAGCAGTGCACTTAATCTTCCGATTTAACTAACGTTAGAAACATCCTTCTTCCTGCGTTCTTCTGCCAACGTCCATCAAAACGAACCATATTGCGGTATATCGAGCTCAGGCTCGTTAGAAACTGTTTCTAATTAACGTCTTTCTAACTCGACCAAGCCTAACCGTATTACTCGCAACATCCTCATCAACAAGCTAAGAAACGTCGTTATATCTCTGAAGCTAACTCTACTAAAAATTTATCAAGATCGGCAACAACTCTCAAACATTATGTATGGAAGGATAAATTGAAAGGAATGTCTCACGATGAAAGTCTCAAGGTTTCATTCTTCGAGCTACAGTCTCAAGGCTTCCTCGAAATCAAAAATTCATCGAAAGTGTCAACAACTGAAACTCGTACTCCGAAAGAATAAATTCAAAGAAAAGTCGTACGAAGACGATTCTAAGTCTGCGATGTTACAACCATTTTTTATTGAATTCACTTCAAATTGTCAGTAATTTTCAAACATTATATCTCTATAAAATAAGTTCAAAGCAGTCTCGAGAGAAAAGGTTGCATGCTTCGAATCACAGTCTTTAGGGTTTCTTAAACTTATCAAAAATCTTACTTACTACAGATTTTCCAAAAATTCGCAAAAGGTGTCAACAACTTTGAGACTCGCGCGTCAAAGAATAAACCCAAAGCAAAGTCCGGCGACGAAAGTTTCGAGATTCCATGCTTCCAACCACAGCCTTAAAACATTCTTAAATTTCGCGTAAAATTTACCGAAAATATTCCAAAAATTCGCCAAAAGAGTCAACAGCTTTGAAAGCCACGCACCGAGAGATGGACTCGATGTAAAGTCTCGCGACGACTTGGGACGAGAGTCTCGAGGTTTCCTCAAATTTCCTGCAGTTCCCTCGTAAACTTACTTTGTTTGTTGCTCTCCTACGTTCCACGCCGCGATCCCTGTCCTGGGTACATGTACACGGCACAGAAGGTCTCCGCGCGAGTCGACGACAATTCACTGCACAAAACCGAGCCTCGAGTCCACGCTTGAAGCAACGAACGGAAAACACAGTCGAACCGTCGCAAAATCCTCTTTAAAATTCTCGACGGCCACAGTTTCGACGCGAATGGCAGAACGTCGATGAAAAAATCGATCTGGAATCGGTCCTCGTGAAAAAGTCTCGGATAAAAAAATGACAAAGGGAAGAGGAACGAAGAGCAGTTGGATTCAGGGTCACGGAGCTCTTTCCCTCCGGCCCACCGATTCGAAACTGAGGAACCCGGTTCTCTCTCTCTCCAGGTGAACGGCGCGAGTCACCTGAGTAAGAGGCTTCTCTCCTCGGGAAGACACGCCGATAGGTTGAACGAGGCGAGGGAGAGAGAGAAAAGGAAGCAGACGCGAACGTAGGCGAGCTGGAAAGGCGGAGGAGAAGCAGACTCGGCTTGACTCGTGGCGTCAACGGAGAAGGCCGAGCGAGACTCAGCTCCTTGTTTGTTTATCGACGATGGAATTGCACAGGGTTGAGTCTCCGATCTGTTTCCATGCGTTTCGAGTATACGGCAAACGATCGGTTTACGTAAAAACAATTGCACAGCGCGGTTGCACTTTGCACCGGTGCATCTATGAAAAAGTTGTACGGTATAACGATAGAGCGTGTTAAGCGGCGCAACATTTTCTTCCATCGTTTTTTTTTTTTTAACTTTGCTGGCAACAGAATTATAATACCAGTTGCTAGAAGCAGCCTGTATGGTGGATCTTTTGCTCGAAGAAAAACGATCTAGGAAAAATAGTTCGAAAGTATCGGAGAAGATCTACGTCGAGGATAGTTTGAAATTGCCAACGAGGTTACTATCTGATCGGTTCCCGGGCGTTTCGAGTTCCGAGCGTACAAGGAATCGGTTTGTGCGACAAGAAATTCTGTCGTTCCAATTAGAAAAGAAATCAAAGAAGAAGAAACTGCACCTCGCAAACCGCAGCAACAACATCTGTGGAGACGGTCGTGTAAAAGTTTCAACGAGTGGCTAATAGATGCGACCAGTATGGAAGATAGTAAAAAACTGTTTTCCTGACAGTTTTTTCATTGGTCTTCCATATTTATTATTCCCACTCCTACACTCAGATGCATTTCCTTATTCACGTTGTATCTTGTTCGTTGACGCGTTTTCTTCGTAACATTCTCTCTCCTCGTTTCCATAAAGTTGCTATATAACGTGATAAGACACAGATATGAGACATCTGACGAGACACGAACTTTGTCTCTCATTAACAAAACGCTATTCGCTTATTCAGTAGATGCACGAGCTCGCTCTTTCACGAAATATGACTTACCACGGTGCAGACCAGACATCAAGCTTCCAAACTCCATCGATGATCAACGACTTATCCTATATTCGATCGCGTCGAAAAATCACTTGGTTCCTTCGTTGGAGATATCGACGCTCGCGTAAGAAAGGTGGTTCGGTGACTGCGACGCGTGGTCGCGTTATTGACGTTCTCCGTCCACGTTTCTACATATACAGCTACTTTATAATTCGCGTCTCCCATTCGCATCCCAACGTCAACTATCCGTACCTTATAATTCGTAACATTTATTCCGTCTATGTTAAGTAGGTGATACGACATTACCGATCACCGCACCAACTTACGTATCACCGAATCGACTGTGTCGCTACTTGGCGCTCCAATTTGGAGTTTCATTGTACTTGCTCCGCTGTTTATGTTTCCCTCGTACCACGCTGATATTCGATACAGTCGGCGATCGTGACAGAGTGAAAACTGCGGACACATCATTTCCGTGATACGGTTTCGTGGTAGAATCGCGATCGTCGTTGCACGTAGTCACGAACGACGTCATAAATAGCCGGAGGCGAGCGGCTCGTGTACAACTTTAACCCGACCGATTAATTTCTGGCCTAACAGGATACCTAGCCGGTCACTTGAAATACCGAGATCGCGATATATACACGTAGCATCCGCCAGGACTAATTGCATAACGGGCAGCCGATTTTTTAGCGCTCGATAAACGATGTATAGGAATACGTAAGTACACTCCTCTGCACAAATTGCTACGCGTTTCGCGGTCTTCGAGAAGTTTTATCACGCCTTTACAAAGAGAGAGTATTTTTGTAAAAAGAAGTCTTCGCCGAATCTTGTACCAGGATAATCTGTTAAATATCCCAGTGTCGTTTGGAGAAAACCGAATTGTCTTATTCGTTTTAGTAACAAATTCCCCATTTTTTGTCCTGTGCTTCGTTTAGCGTTTCGTCGAGGCAGATTCATCTTTAGCAGGTTTCCTTTATGATCACTGACCACTGAGCGAGCAACGAGTAACGCCAAATTTGGAAGAAAATATAGCAAGAAGTATAAGGATTAAAAAATACCTGTACAAGCTTCTACGAATTAATTTGCATTACGATATTACACGTAAAAAATCATTCTCTCCGTGAAATGGAAGTAAATATGTCGCTTGATATTACCGGTATGAGAGAAAATAGCATATTTGCACGAGCGATTAGCGAAATATCATTAAGATCGCGATAACTCAATTTTCAGAATTGATTTCGTGGCTACAACGCGAGAGTTCATTCCACCGGTAAACCCATTAAGTGTCCAACGATTTGACTGTGGTTGTACACGTGGATTTGAACTAAGAATTCAACGTAGGTATTTAACCCTTTCTCTGGTAAGGTCGCGCGTTGACCCAGTTAGGTTGTTACCGTTGTATTTTAGGCGGACGAATGTGCGAAACGGTATGGAAGGATTATGGCGTGGATCGACCGACTTAATTGAGATCGAGGTAAACTGGTTGAATCAGGAAAAGGGATTGGTTATGAGGAGGGTTATTTGCGGAATTGTTACTGGATCGTTATTTTTGGAGAAGTTGGTAATCGAGGTTTCTTCCTAAATCGAGGAAGCAGAAATATCTTAATCCGGATTCTTTTACAAAATATTCTGAAAAATAAATATCGGAATTAGATTAAATGTACAATTTCGAATAAGATTTTTATATTTAACTGGTTCGATATCGGAAGATGAAACTATCAAATAACGTCACGAACTGGTCTAGCAAATATAACGCAATTGTATTCGAGGAGTATCGTTTACTACTCTGTTGTATAATAATGCTCAAATGACTTCGTGTAGATTTATTTTAAGCTCGAAGTGATATTCGCAATAAAATTATCGTCGAACGTTGAATTAATTCCACTTTAAATTTTCATGTAGCAAAAAGCGCGTATTGATCGATTAATTTGTTTTTTTCTTACAAGTAAAAAGTCGCGAATCGCGAATATTTATGCTAATAAGAAAAGAATAAGTTTTGAAAGATAACAACGCAAAATCTCGCGCAAATTCGAAATTTCGATCAAGCTTTTCCAAAAGCAAGAAATTAACGAAAGAATTTTCTAAATAAACCAGTCTATTCTATCAAACTCTACTAAATAAAAATTCCAGCTGTGACAATAACGAATAAAATTCCACACTACCAAATTCCAATAAAAATTCTGCGTTGAAATTATATAAAAAATACACTTTACATTTTTAACCTGTGCCAATTACAAGAATGCAGATATCTTTATAAACGAACAATATAAAAAGATCTGATTTCATTCTGCACGTCCGAAACGATCTCTCACAGCCACGTGAACCAATTGCAACGAGTGTAACACTTTTTTCCCAAGCATTGTGTTACGTAAGAGAAATGTATTATGGCGCGCTCGCGTGGTCAGTCGTCCGCGACCAGAGCGCGATCATTTTCAAGTTTCAATTAACTCCACCGTGCAAGTCGATTACTAGACGCGGATACTGGGTTCGGAAAGTCGAACACGTCGGACAATTTCGCGACAGAACGGCGAACGCGATAGAGGAGCTCCGTTACTGTTTTATCGGGTCTGTTGCACTCCGGAGGCGTTCAACCCGGCAGCTCGTTGCACGCACGCGAATCACCGTGTCCTGCCGTTTATAAATAAAACGGAACCATCGTTCTTAGGCTGCCTAGCAAGCCAGAAAAATCCGGCGAAGCAAATTGGCCGACCGATGTCACGGTTCTTCGCCTTTCGCGGATCCCAGTTTTCATCTGGGATCACGAGATTATTGGAGAACAGAGAAACGTTATGGGGATTAAGCCATGATACGCGATGGTATGGGACAAAGTTGTAGGACGCTCTACGTACGAGTATTTGAATATTTCGTATATTTTCAAGAGAAAATGTGTACTCTGTATGGGTAATTATAGGTACCACGTTACGTGTACAGGTACTTTGACTCTGATCTTCAAACCCAAGTTCCCTAGATAGATTTATCCTGATTTTTCACAATTACGGACCAACGAAAGTTTAGATGCAACTGGTACAAATTGTTCCAAGGTCCGTAGTAAAAGACGACTAAAAAATTTGTTAATAATAACTTCGTGAAGAAGGTAATGATACGATCGATAGGAGCCGAGACAAGACACATACGCAACGGTAGTACGGCAAGATTTTCATTTCCCCAGAAGCCTGTGCTCGTTGTACGCTAAAAACCTGGCTGGTCTCGCACCGGTGCTCTCGTTCGACCACCAAAGGCTCTCGAACGTGCGTCGATTACGCACTTTCCCAACTTTCTTCGAACGACATGAACAGCGCAGCTGCGAATCCAAACTGGTCAACGAGCAAAAGAAACATAAGGAGCCTTGTAAATCATTCTTTTCTTCTCTAACCGACGCATTCCGATATACTCGCTACGAATCGTTCGAACAGCGACTCTAAACGATTTCCTGGCTATTCACGACCTACGATTACGTATATTCAAGGAGAATTCATCGTAACGATTCATGAACGGAACCTTGATCGTCGGCTAGGACTTCCAGTCGAATGTTCATCGCGTCATCTCGCGGTAGATTTAAATAAAAACCCGTGACTCATGTGTTCTGCCATTCTTCGAGGCTCGGGCGTCATCTCGAAGACATCCGGCACCAAGTGGACAAGGAGATAGGCAGTTCCTCGAGATTATCGAAATACAGAGCGTCGCGGTATAATCGGCAATGAGGTAATTCCACGCGAAAAAGATTAATCGCGTTAGTTTATCCATTTTGACGAAGAAATATTTTCTGTTTACTCGTAGTTTTTTGTTTTTTATCTTTTTTTCCTCAAGCTTAGATTAATTGGATCGAAGCCAGCAGTTTTGACAGAAAAATATTTTCTATTTACTCGTTTTCTTAGTTTCTTTTCTTCCAAAGTTTAGATTGGTTTCAGTCGCTTCGACGAAAGATCGTTTTCTGCTCTTTTGTTTTCTTTTGTTACTTGAAAATTTGCGAGATTTTTGATGTTTCTTCGCATTTTCCTTATTGCGTTTTAACGTGGTACGATAAAAGAGATAAAAATGATATGGTAGAAAAATTGTTCGATGTGTTTTATTTACTTTTCTATTTACTCCGACGATTTGCTTGTTTTTCTTTGATTTCTTCCTCGATTTATTCCAGCACATTTTTATTCTGACTCGTTATTTACATTTTCCAATCGTCTTTTTACAAGATTATCGTAGTAAGTAGTTGACTGTCTAATTGCATTGCATTCTTCTCTCCTTTACGCTACGTTTTCTATCGATTCGTTGACTTTCTCCAATTGTGTTTTCAATAGCCATAGAAGACGTGGAAAGTGGAATTTGCGTATCGTATTGTACAGAAGCAGCTTTGAAAAGCGAAAGAAAAAATGCAAATTTTACATTAGAAAAATAGAACCGAAACGCCAAAGATCGTATCGACCAGGCACATATAAAAAATAACAAATTTCCCTGTCACACTGTTCGAGATTCTATTCATGACAACGTGAAATAGGCATTGAACGCGATTAGAATGCTCGATAGCCGATAGAATAGAATTTTTCAAAGTAAAAACTGCCCGAGAAATTGCAGCTGCAGAATGCTTATGGTAATTGGAAAAAGCTGTTTACCTCCTCGGCGATTTCTGTCCGGACGAATCTCGTTACACTTTCTAAATCATCGAGCCTTGTTTCGCCACGAGACACGAAGCAACTCCAATGAATTACGAATTTCGACAGACATTATCCAATAATTCGCTTCTTCGAAAGCGTTACCCACGATTTATCGTTCTCAATCGATTTCCTGTGAATAAACGTCGCTAATTCGATTTTCCGTCCACAGAGTGGAAAGTCGGTAGAAAATAAATTTACCTCCGACATCGCTACATTGCGATGTATCAAAATGCTCAAATATCTTCGTTTAAATAAATGGCAAATATAATGCCAGACTTGAAAAGGTCACGTGATTTGAGTCAACTATGTTCTTTTTCCATTTCTTCAGAAAATTACGATCTACTCGTTCGTCGAAATTAACACGCTTCTTAATCCCGTTTCTGCCATCGTTTTCGTAAATAGCAGTTAATTATTAATATATAATTTTATTATATATTATTATATAATAATTCAGAGATTGAAAAAATCCCATGTCTTATTTATAAAAATAAAATCGATATCGCAAAGTATTTTCTACGTCTAATATACCTAGAGGCTGTGCACTTATAAAATTTCAATTTCGACGTACGTCACAGTTTTGAAGAAATATATCGAGTCCGTCTCTAATCGTCTCGAGCGCAGAAAAACGTGATAATAGTTCGTTTCTTTCGTCGGTGTCCGACACCGATCGAAGACTAACCTTTTTAGCCCCGATGATGGTCGATCAAAAGACGACTGCCTGGTAAGATCACTTAACGCGCATTCAGACGAGGAAAAAGTTTTTACGCCTTCTTGACGAACATCGTCTGTCTCGTCTATTCGCAGCGCAAGCTTTTCTTCTTGGTAATTGTCTTTCATTACGAAGCATTAATAATTCATCGCCGCGCCTGCCGATATATGTATGTATTAGGCGCGGCCAGAAGTCTCAACTAGTCGCAATCGGTCATTTTTCGGGACATTGACCTGTCCAAGGCGCTTCTTCGATCGTTATACGATCTCAAATCAAACTCTGATTAATGCTCCGCTTTCGTAGGATCTTGAAATCGGGCCTCCACTTTGCTCTCGTGTCGAAACACGAAAAAGATTTCAAATATTTTCAAAAAGGTGTTCGAACGAAATTGAAACGAGAAATTATATTTATATGATAATGATTCGGTCACACTTTGTTCGAATTAACGTCATATAACTCGTAAAAATATAGAATCCAAGTGAAAGTTGAGAAACACGAATTCGATAATGGAAATTGGTAGAAAAAATTACATATAAGTGATATAAGTGAAACGAATATTATAATCGTAATTTATTCGCTGATTTAATATTTTAGAATTCCTTAGGATATTTCGCTTAATTAATCAGGAGGAATATAAAGCCGACGAAACGAGAGCCAAATTTCCAATTCGCGATGAAATTCGTGCATCGAACGACCAGCGAAGTATCACGATTTTCCTTTTCATAGAATGCCGATTATGTTTAGACTCGTTTTCAGATTAGCATTTAAATAGCCTGCTTTAAAATTCCGATTTCTTTTTACGACAAATCATCTTTCGAGGAGATTGTTCGCATTAATCATTGGTGCAGCGATGTCGAAAGACCGATACGTCCTCGAGATTACGTTGGAAATATCGTGGCTTACGATATTAAAGTTTCTGTTTAAATATCACGAGTAAGTAGTTCGCAGAAAACACCGTTTTGCGGGAATGCCAGGACGGCCCTCGTGGCCACGATCGCGTCTGTTTGGTCCACTTCCTTCGTGTTGCTGAGTCGCGACCGAGATGATATTGAGACGTGATTCCATTTACCGATTTGTCCAGGTTCACCACCGTTATTAAATTCCTTCACTCGTTTCTGACTTTTCGGGATGACCGCGTGCCATCTGGAAGCAACGAAATCGCCTTGAAATTGCCTTTTGATGGCTTCTTTAAATTTAAATAGAGGATCGTCGAGTCACCGGCACGTGAATGCGTGGCGCTAGGCTGTGAGTGAGGCTAGGGTGTGAGTGAAAATTAATCGTCCGCATAATTGAATATTGCTTACGGAGGGAAATATTATACGCGGAAACGTTTAATATAGAAATAGCAATTTGCAAGTATCGAAGGTAGAAATTTAAGATGAAAAGTATTAAGAACAGGAATACGAAGTAAGGAATATCGAAAATAAAAATAAAAGATAACGTAAGAAGTTTCTATGTATAAATACGTATGTATTTGTAATCTTCTCCGAGTTTCCTTCAAACGTTTTATTAATTCCGCGTAACATTTTCTTGCATCCCTCCCCCATTAATTTTTCTTCTACAATACAAGTCTCGCCAAAGTGTAATTATCAATGAACTCGAGCGAATCAATGAGCCCATTGTGGATCTCGTCGGAATTTCTTCTAATGATCAGGAATTAGCACCTTTTCCATCTGTTCGGTACAGCAAAAATGGTTAATCGATCAAAATTAGAGAGATCGTACCCAAAAAGAAACCATTTAAGTATAATCATCAGCGATCTCGTACAGCAAACGATCTGGAGCAGCGGAGAACGTTAGCTGAAAGAATACGGCCGATGAGCCTTCTTCTAATCTTCGGAGAACGCGACTCTTTCTACGCATAATAATCGTGAATCTACCTAACTCTGGAAAATTATAGTAAAAACGACGTTCGAGAGTAGACATTAGCGAATTCATGGTATAGATTAACGAGCGCAGAAGAAATTGATCACCAAATGCATTCCTTTAATAAATTTTCTCTCGATTAACTCATATTAGTAGAATCTGCACGATCGTTTATCAGAAATTATCTGGGTTTGAGAGATTTTTATAGAGAAAATTACTCATGAAGGTAAATGTTTAATTCATCAAGCTACTGATAATTATCCTTCCTTAATAAATTGTTCCGTGAACGCTAGAAGATGCGTCTTCTGTATATATGTTAATTGCAACTCTGCCTGGTTATCCAGCTAACTATAAGTCCAAGATATCATTATAATTAGATTATGGGTGTTTATGCAAATTCAGGTTCTTACGACGAACGTAATTAGAGAATGGTACTCGGGATAGAGATTTGTTTCGTCTCTTATAAATATCGTAACGAGTCATTTACTTTGAATATTTTAAATACTTTCACATGCATTCTATACGTAATATGTATATTTTTTATATATTTAAACTTTCCATAGATACACGAAGATTCGCGGTCTAATTACAAAAATGTATGTACGCTTAAAATTAAAAAAAGAAACTGAAAAACGTTGGTTATTAAAGTTACTCTATCTCCTAGGTTCTACTTTTTTATATGGATATATTGCTATATGGATATTGCGATAACGAAATGAAAATTCGCACTACTTTCGGATATTTGTCTTTCGTAATTATAGAAGTTGGAGGGAGCGTCTGATTAACGAATAAAATACGAATAACGTAGCTTCTAATTCCCCCAATAACCAAATAGAGCAATTTCGACTCTATCAGCGAACAAACTCGGCAAGAGTTTAACGTCTTAAACGTCTTTCAACGCCATCAAACTCACTCAAACCAGATCGAACAGACATTAAAAAAAATCTCGCTGACTAATTTCCATGGTTTCGCTGAAATAGACGAAATATTCCGCGGCTGATTTCTGTTATAGTTGGGCGTTCCATGGTGGAACGAGGCGCACATGCGCCAGCATGTATGAGAGAATAAAGAGGTCGTCGTAAATGCCCTGACGTTAATTTGCCAGGAGTTTTGTAGGACACGGACTGAAGGCGAGACGAGGGAAGAGACAGCTGTTGAAGCCTTGCTCTCTCATACGAGTTCGTGGCATGCGATCAGCCAACGCGCGTTACACTGCGACACGTATACGTGCAATACACCTGTACACGCCAGCCGGACAACGCGTTTCGAACGGTTTCTCGCACCGGGTCGACGTCCTGCCAAAACTGCCTAATCGTGTCGCTTGACCATGAAGTGACGTGTCGCCACGAATTCGTGAGTGACTCTATCGAGAGAACAGGATAGCTTTGTGCCTCGGGCTGTCCAGATTTTTTGAAGGTTTCGTAGATCATCGAGCAATTAGATTGGATTAGGTTGAATTTGGGTACAATTTTTTGGGCAGATGAAGGATTTGGATCGGTAAAAGGGATAAACGGGTACGTTTGAAAATGTTCGAATAGAAGGAGGCCGTTCTGTTCTTCGATCAAAGTTCTGTTAGAAAAACGAGCCAAGTCGAATGTGAGTAGAATTTTCGGAAGGCTGAGAATTTTATCTGGCAGAAGGATGGTTGCGGTGGATTTGAGAACGATCGAAGGAAAAGCAGTTCTTCGTTTCGATCGAAATTTTATCGGGAAATTAGAATTCTATTAGTATCGTATTGGATGGATCTTTTGCTTCCTTGCAATTTCTATTAATTGCTGACACAGGCCTAAGACCAGACTTACCAAACGAAGAAAACTAACGATCAACGAATCGCACATCCGCCACGCAGGAACGAAGGAGGCATACAAAATGACGTCAGCCCGTTGACCGATTTCAAAAGACGCGGATAATCGCTGTAATTTGAAAGCTAACTCGCGTAGACTAGCTTGGAATGCGTGGTTTTTACTTTTCGCGAAAAGTGTGCCTTCGATCGGTTACGAATCGATTGCAACTGGAACGGAATGGTGGTAACCTTATGGCGGAAGGGAAATTCCGATTTAAGCGTGCAGCGTGAGCCGTCGTGCGTACGTAATGAAGTTTCAGCTTTTAATAACAGTGCATGGTAAGCGGTCATGCATTGCGTGTAAAGTTATCGGATTTCTAGCATTTGCTTTGTGCAAACGACCAGACGATTATCATATTTTCTCCTAATTCGACTGGAGAGCCGCCTTTGCTGTTTCTAATGGGACTGATGTCTTCTTTACACGCTGACCTTCTTTTTTTAACGTCGTTTCTATACGAAAAAGTATTATATGCATAGATAACGTTTCAAGGATGGATGTATAAATTTAATAAAATGCTTTGCTGCGATTCTTGGATTTACACCACCAACGTAATAGCGCGTGGAATATTTTTTCATTATCAATCTAACGGAATATGCAGACTTTTCGCTATTCTTCACGATCAAGGTAATATTTCTCGAGGAACGAAGCTAATCTTTAATTTTTCAAAAATTTTTAACGCGTGAAATTATCCTCGATATGCGCTATTATAGACTATAGCGTACGATTATATTCGTTTAAACCGTTGTACTATGACAACAACTGTGACTATTACTTTCCCAACACCCGTTAGATTCGTTACTGTTTTATACATACATCATCATAGTTGTACGATTTGCCTGTCTTATTAACGGGAGAATTCATTTATCAAAGTTCAAGAAACTTTCGCGATAAAACCTACACAGTCACATAATTAATTAAGATATAATTATGTAGACTTCGTTAACAAATCGTTCCGTGATCATTGAAAAATATAATTTCTGCGAGTACTAATTGCACCTTCGCTTGCTTATCTACCTAAATCTAAGAGATCATTATAACAGTATAGCAGACAAAAGCCGTTCAAGCTAAAAGTTCATAAAACTATCAATTATCAAAGTTGCTTTATCAAAGTTCCTTCGAATCGTAAAGCCTACGTGCAACGAACGTATCGCTTAATTGTTGTAATTATTCAGAAGAAAACATCAATTATAATTTTATCGACAGATAAACCGCACAACAGTTCTTTAAACTCCGCCAAGCATCGTCAAACTCAACAAAATCCACAAACTGGTACTAACGTGTTATGTTAATAGCTTTTAGATTTCCTTGTAACATACGTTAATATGATAATAACCATCCATTTATTTCATTCGCATAGAAAAATTTAGTTACTTTGTGCGACCGATATTACTCCGAAAAATATCGTGAAAAGAAAAGAAGTCGGAAATATTTGGATTCGTAGGCAATGCCAAGCCAATGCAAAAATTTAATTTCGTTCGATCGAAATCCGAAATAGAGGAGAATCGATGTTGCTTTTAAAGAACGCTACGAAAAAGAAGAATTCAAAAGTATCTAGGTTATGTATTTATATGCATACGAAAGTGAAGAATTCCAGGTTCGATCGTGTGGTCGCGTCGGTTCGCCATCATTTGTATTACGGTATAAGATCGAAGGCGCGCGTGCGCACCGATAGTAGGTGACAATGACGATACCAAAAAGGTAGAGCATAAGTATGCAGAAGAGAGACAAACAGGGCCGATGGAGGCCGTATTCCGAGCGGCAGGAAGCTGCCAAGTGTAACGGTATCGGTGCCTGACTGCTCGCAGCCGAGCATCGCTGCCTTCACGCGTCTTCAACGATTTCACGTGCTCGATGAATATAGGTAAGCCAGCTTTTCACGTGGACGGTATTTTTCATCGATCGCAGACACCGTTTTCCATCGCCTCGTCGTTGCAACATTATGTGCACCTATCAAATCGAAACAAATAAATATATATTTGAAATTTGTTCGCAGAAATTATTTATACGCGTTATTTTCTAGCGAGGCAACTTTTTATAAGGTTTTTATTAATAATTTATACGAAATTTAATTAATACGTTCAATTAATACGAAAATGCAAGTACTTTTTGTAATCACTGTATATCATCGGTTAAAGTCCACAACGATTTTCCCAATTTTATCTACCTTCGTTCACGAAAGCTTTTGTATATCGTGTAAGAACTTTTATGCAAAATATCTTTTTTAATAACAGAATCGAAGAATATTAAGCAGAGATTTATTTCACGCGCTAAACGTTACAAGTAGCGGCGTACTTTGGATATTTTACATACATATAGTTGGTGCGTACGAATCCAATTTTCGCCGAGATGTTAGGGAAGCTTATGACGCAGAGAAATTATTTCGCCATATCCACGATATCTACGCTTCGTTCTTGTTACCGTTTTCATAAGAATCCTTGAACATTGCAGAAACCATCGGCATGTTTCTCAGTTTCCCATGATAAAAGTAACAATAGAGGAATGAAAAGGTAAAGAAATTACTTTGCCATTGCATACTTCCCAACTTAGGAATCGATTTCTGTAAATTGCAAGAGTCATCGGTGCGTTCTTCAGTTTTCCATTGCAACGAAAGACACGCAAGCTTAATCGTGGATTCCAAGTGAAAGCAGGTACCTGTTGATAAAAATGCGCGTATAGGGTACGATTAATCATCCGTGGATGTTGCCGCATCTTGTAACGCTGATCACCTTCGCCGAATGCAAACATACCGAATTATGCGAACATCTTTATCCGAGAAAGTCTACTCGAAGCATAATTTATAGCTTGTAGGTGTCTTTGAGCAAATTTATGGAAATCTGCAAATTATTTGCAATCCTGTAACGAGGTAGAATCGACATTCTGTTTTATTCGATTCTCAATTCTTCTCAGTATAATATACGCTGTAATAAAGCCAATAGAGTTTGCATCTCTATATTATTTCTAAAATAAAAGTAACAATGTAGTCGAAATAGATAATCCATCCTTTCGGATTATTATTTTTTATCTTTGCTTCAAACAAAAGCTCCAGTCAATTTCTTACGAGAAACGAAGCCAAATATCAGAATATTTATAAAGTCTGAATTGATCTATTCACAATTATGCAGTTGAGATTAGTTCAACGAGTTTGCAAATCACTTGCGCGATCTAAATTAATCTCAAGTCTAATTTAGAATCTTCTTAACTTCTACTCCGTCTTTGAATCGTAAAGATCAGAAACTGGTATGAATTTCCATCGCCTCGCTTTTCCAATCTTCGTAAACGAGCAACGATCCAGCAACTAACGTCCGAGTTAAATTATTCGAAAAGGAAACTTTCCTTCGGCCAGGCTCGTTGCTCAACAGCTTCCTTGCCTCGCTAATTCCTTGCAAGCGGTTTTTGCGACGAACACACGCGATTTCATTTTCTACGAGGATCCAGTGCTTCGTGCGAACGACGGTTATTAAAATGCAACAATTTCCTCGTTCCCCGGTACAATTAACCGTATTCCGCGTATCAACTTGCGCCACTGGTATTACTATAATTTCTCTGGGATCCTTCTTTCGAGATCCTTCGAAATTGCTCATCCTTCGTAGCCAGAATTTTTTTCCTAATTTTTTCATACGGCTATGCCATTTCCACCTCTTCGATACACGCTTTACGAGTAAGTACATTAATCGTAGACAATTCCAGCGTTAGGAAAGAAATAGACAGACGATGAAGAATAAGCAACAACTGTCGCGGCGATAAAACCAAACGCGTTTCGATCGATCATCGATTATTTATCTTCGAGTTAATAGACTCCCTTAGAAACTCTTGGAAAAAAAGACATTGGAACGCGTTCCTGTTGCATCGTGGCTATCCGACATTCTTTCTGTCAGATCTCGAAGCGAAGAGACGCGCGCCGGTTAAACACGGTTGCAGAAGGAAACGAAGCACCTTAGGCGGTGAAGCGAGCAGAGTCAACGGTACTTCTTGGAACTAAATTACACGTACTCATAGTACGCGCCGCGTTGATTACATAATCGGTATGAACGCCATCGGAAGAAAAGCTAAGCGGTGATCGTCGTTCTCTGACCACAAATATGGCTGACTCACGGTACGAACAATCGACGATCTACTTACTATTAGTCGGCCAATAAAATCGTTCCGGCGACTGAATTGGAAAATCTTCCAATTTTTATTCGTTCGATATTCGTTGGTACACTGCGAATATTTATAGGTTTACGAAAATTTTAAAGACACAGGAATGCAAAGAGAAACATATAACGCGTAAGAATACAAAAAGTATTAAAAATATTATATTTGTTATAATATTTAGCGAGTGGAGAAGTTTGACGTTAAACGTAACCCACATTGGTTCGAAGAAATATGAAAAATTAATTCCCTCGTAGACAGAAAATAGCGGTGTTTCTAATAATATCTCGTACTTTATTATTGCGTCTGAATACTAATAATATAAGTCAACGTAAATCATCGATCATTTACTCTGTACACATAGACAAACATCCGGAGCACTTGGTAGCGGATTCAGAAACACGACCATAGACTTCATATAGCTCGACTATTTTTCGTCTCGTTCTTTTTCTTTTTATTCTTCGTTCTCCTTTCGTTCGCGCTTCTATTTTTCCCCTTCTTTTTACCTTTCTTGCGCGCAATCGACGCTCAGGAAGCATGTAATGCAATTCCGAGATCACTGTACTCTCTGTTATTCCTCGAGCTGCAAGCTCGAACGATGGCTGAAACGCATCGGTTGAAACGTGCATACCTACGATTTTAAACGATGTCGGGGCGAACAGCTTCCTTTCAATATATTTCTACGTTGTGGGAGTTTGTTATCAAGCATGCGATGCCTGATGTTCATACGGGTATATGAGATGTACGATTAGGCGCGTGTGGCGGAGAGGAGAACACCGATGGAGGGTGGTTTTTAAGCATCCAGCTTAAAGCGTCTACTTTAAGGCGTCTTTTCTCGGATCGTTTCTCCGAACTTTTATACTTTTAATTTCTACTTTTCTCTCGCACTAGTATCTTCCAGTTTTCTCGTCGTTGATATTATTTTTATTTATTTGGCTATGTTTACGAGTTGCCATTATTTTTTAACGTTGTAGTTCTCTTCCCAATTCGTGCAACAATGTTTAAAATCCACGGACACGACGAATCGAGTTTCAAGCTTTAATATACCGTCGTTCGATTTTTCAACAAACAGTAAAAAGTCACTACTTGTAGATTCTATTAAAAGACAGGTATCGCTTTTAACCGTTACTTTCTTATTACTTCATACATCTTACTGACATCCGTATACCGTTGTTGTAAATCGACTAAAGCGTATTTGATACTCGTAACGTGATTCACGCGACACTTATATATGGTAGTACAATATGTGTATGTAATTATAGCGATATTCTAGGTCAATAACGTTGTGTATATATAGCTACAATTACATTTATCCACATCATCAAAGACGGTTAATTGTTACCCTCTTTATGCGTTCCGACTTCTTCACCTTTTACGTACATGGGTCGGTAGTTGTAAAAGAGTTAAACAACTATGGTTACGGTGTCATAGTGACGATGTAACGTCAGATCGCAGGAATCACGGTATGGATCACGTTCCTGACAACCGTACGAATTAGTCAGCCGTAGAATGTGAATGGACAAGCGTTTTCCGTCGCGAAGGCACTTCGCCAGGGCGCAGTCGTTTGCCTTCAACGGCTGCGACCCCATTTGTGGCATTCCTTACTCCCCTTCGCACGCCCCACCCCCACCATGCTATAGCCAACCTTATTCAATACTTTTGTCTTCACGCAGCGCTGCCTTCTTTCTTTTTTTTAATTCTGCCTTCTTCTTTCATCTCGACAGAAGACGCTTGCGTAATTGCGACCAGGCTTCGAGTTCTCTACGATCGTTGGATGAAGAATCGGTGGATCATGGGACACATAGGATGCTGGTAAGAATTTTTTTACCATAGAAAATTTGTTGGTGAATTTTCATAGCCAAAGAGATACCCTGTTATAAAAAAAATTTTATTTTAAAGTCGAACGATAAACGATTGTGCGTTATTCATATCGGACGTTGCCATAAATTGGATGATTGATAACTTAGAATCCAAGAAATTAACATAAACTGAGAAACAGGGAAATCTAACGAACATTCGTCTCTAATTTTCCATATCTTTTCAAGTATTGTTCGCAAATAACTTTTGGAATTCTCACAAATAAATGATACAGAGTTCTATCTTGTCTATGCTCTCCGTTATTCGACGTCTTCGCTTTTATACGCTTTAGTGCTCTAACTATAACGTAATATTTAAAAGACTCGTTTACATTTACTTTTATTTAAAGTAGCAAAATTTTATAACATTTTCTTCTCGTTTCTATTTTACAATAAATACAATGACGCTCTTAAATAAATTACGAAATAAATACAAAGTTTTACAACATTACATAAATTATTTTGATATGTGAAGATAACGTTTGATTTGTGAAAAGTATCAGGTAGTATGTTAAGGTTTGGCAAACTTTAGGAACAGGTGACAAACGTGCGGTAACAGGTTTCGTTGGATTTTTCCAAAGTTATCAGTGGCTTGTCGTGCCTTAAAAACATCCACGATATCTTGTTCATCTTCACTGCGTAAAACTCGTCTCTTTTGGGAACCATAATCTCGTCTGTGACCACAGTATCGTTGTTGACGATTCCTGAAGAATATCCCATGAATTTGCACAAACTTGTTAAGTCTTCTTCGTCCATGGTAGGACTTGGCAAACATTCTGCGTACCACACGCCGTAACTTCGGCGAATCACTTCTCCGGAGCTATCGTTAAAATTGAAAATTGAAAATTTTCTATAAGTGTAGGATCTAATGTCGGATCCTTCATTAATGAAATAATCGTGTAATTCGTAAATCGAATGCAAAGACGAATTGAATATACGAGAATTAAAGAGAAAGATATTTTGGAAGGAAAAATCAACCATGGAAATGGGTGAATTTTCAAAGACTAGACAATCAAAGATATTAAATAAGAATTATAAATACCTGTCGTTTGAACGTAGTTTTAACATTCTACACGTTGCTTCGTCTTCGCCGTTAGGACAATCTTTCACCCCGTCGCAAATAAAATCTTGCGTTATGCAGGTGTCGTTTCCCTTTGTTCTGTCGACAAAGAAAACCATGATCAATTCTCTACAATTGCGTTTGTTTGTAAGAAAAACAGCTTCCATGTATGGATTTCTTGGTAATAATATAGGGCTACATTTATAAAATACGAGCAAAGACACCGACGTTATTATTACGTCTCTGTTTCGTTAGTTGTCACCTAATAATTGAAATTTTATAAAAACGTCGAGTTGCAAAGAAGTTCTTACGTTTTGCATTTGAAGCTGAGATCTTTGCAAGAACACATTTCCGGTGATTCGTCAGTTTTATCCAGACAGTGTCGTACGCCGTCGCACAATCGCTCTGGCGATGTTAATTTCAGGTATTCTGCGCAGGTACATATCGCAGGTTCATCGGATCCATCGTAGCAATCGATATTTCCATCGCAAAACGCACTTTTGTCGACGCATTTGCCATTTCTACAGCGAAGCTGTGTCTTCATGCAGTCTTAACATTTAAAATATATACGTCTTTTCATTTCATTCATTTTTTCACACGTTGTTTTTTGTTAATATTTCAATTTTAGTTCGATACTTTCTCTGGTTTTTGAAATCCAAGTAAAATTTCTAGTATTACGAATTTATTTACGAGTCGTAATGCAAATTTAAAAGCAAACTTGTTTATTCTACGCAAACATATAGATTTAATAAATATAAATAAATCAAAGTATCGAACAATCGATGTATATAATAGTTTAATTATTGTACGTTTAAGAGACTCACAAATTTAAAATTCCTAGAAATATAAATCTAGATAAATATATATTCAAATTGTCGTAGCACTTACTGCAGCTGTTCACGCTATTTTCACAATTTTTTTGAAATTCTTTGCAATATCTCGTGTCCTCGTCTTCTTCTTCACGACAATCCGGAATACCATCGCAAACCTGGTTTTGCGGAATACACTGTCCAATGTTGCATCGAAAACCGTTACAAATTGGTTCCATCGACTGCCTTGGACCATCTAATTAAATTTACATAGAATTTAATATATTTAATATAAAATTTAGTACGATGCAATGTAATTTTAATACGAATTTAGTATGGACAATTTGTATAATTTTACAGGTTTACAGAGTAGAATTTTAGATTGCTAGTTTTAGTGGTATTAGAGTAAAATACACATTTACCGATTACTTCCATCAGGTAGGGATTTACGTATTCGATACTCGTCATATTTTGCGCATTTTTGAAATTACAAATTCCTCTGTTATCTTGGAAAACGGAGGCAGGATACCATCCCTTTCTGCCACGACAGAATATTACGCCGCTCCATCTCGATGTCTCGCTTTCCTGAACAACGACGAATGATACTTGTACAATCGTTTTTTAATACCAATAAGAAGTTATAAAATCAACAAGGATTTATTTAAAATAGGATTTACCGAACATTCGGAACTCGAAATATTCACGAAGCATCGTTGACAACTTAAGCAATTCTCAAAAATAATTTTCAAGAAAACAGACTTCATCTCGTAGGCTTCGTTCGTTCCAACAGCCACGCAAGTGTCCGTCGCTCCTGGCAAATAAATCCTGCAGATATCCGAGAAATGTTTATAAACGATTCGACAAATTTTGGCAAATTTAATTCGTTGTATTTACGTTTTGTTGACGAACAACGGTTGCACGTGACGACTGAAGTGGGCTCGATTTTTCAAGTGCAATAAAGTCGACACCGAGTTATTCACATAATGCGCCTCATCGATGGTCGATACCTGTTGATGAGGACCGTTTATCCAACGGAATAATCGACCATAACCGAGTACGGCTGTTACATAATTTGTATTCAAGCTGGAAATAATTTGCAAATGTCGTTTGTTAAAAACCAGCAAGTTGATGTTACAGTCACAAATTTAAAGTAATATCAAATAAATAAAGCATATTTTTTAATATCTCGGAGACAAACATTTGGACATCTGTCAAAAACCTTGGAAAGAAAAATTTCCGTGATTCTATATTATGATTCAAACGTGAAAACTCAATGACTCGATTCGACCAGATAGATTGTACTTTCAGACTTCAAATTTTTCAAACTTTCCAAACTTTTCGTCGCGTAGCAAAGAATTTATCACTTTATCGAGTAAAATTTTGCGATGGAATTATGCAAGCTTTACGTGGAATTCCTTGATGCAAAAAGGATTAGACGATTAAATGTTTTAATTATCGAAATATTGCCTGGCGCTCTTCAGACATTTCGCAGCGAATACCAACCGACTCAAATCCATAAAATTCACAATTGTACGAAATTCGCGTGAAATTTCTTAAAACCTTCGATTCTTCAAACCAAATAGGACCCGCTCGAAATTCTTTGAAGCTTCAAACTTGTCGAGTTTTTAACCATTTGAATAGTCGAAATAGCTTCGATTACCTGACGTTCTCGAGACATTTCGCGGCGGACAGCAACCAGTTTGAGTCCAAGAGCAGCGCCATGCAACGGTAGCGTCCGTCGACAAAGATGGCAGCCAGCCAGGGCCACAGGTAGTCACGGTTTCCGGTTCTATCGTCGATCGTCAAGTGAGTGTACATACTGCCGCTTGGTATCGCTGCACAGTGAATGTAAAGTCCCAAACATGTTTCGTCCTCTTCGTTCACAGAGGCCGCTGATGAGTTCTCCTGGTACGTGGAGTCCCCTTTCCGCCAGTCTATCTTTTCCAGTTCCAAATTTTTCACGAAGATGGACTTCGACGACCGAAGGTTTCTTTCAACGAAAAATAAATAACCAAATAAGTCTCGGAATCTTTACTCCTCTTTCTTCTTCCTCTTTCTTCCTATCAGAGGAATTTTCATAGTTGAAGAAAGATTATTGGATTTATTATGGAATATTAAGCATCGAACTTTAGCCGTGTCTTTAAGGATGTTTGAATCAGAGGAGAGCGCAAGTGACGGAATTTGAAGTTGTATATTTGAAACCTTATGGAAACCGTTCGGTTCGTAGGAATCTTTGGGACCGTTTAGACCATCAATATTATTGTCGATATTACTGCCGATATTAAGGGTTCTCGACATTGTATCGACAATATATATATTGTCGGTATATTGGCGAGGATCCTGGATATTGACAGTAATATTGACAATAGTACTGACGATAATATTGATTATCTAAACGCTCCTTTGCACGCTATTCTGGCACTACGTTACGTGGGTACCGTGTGCAGTTTCCGAGGATAATCGAAAAATCAAATTACTAAAAATTCGTAGAGTTGAAAATATACTTACGCAAGTCCAAAGTATTCGCACATGTTTTGTCCAATGATCGAGGCAGTAGATTGGTTTTTGTGCATTCTGGGACTATGACAAGTCGGTTGCCATTTTCCCTCGATGTATCTAGTCAGAATTCCTTGTACGTTTAAAAATGGTTTTCCATCACCATCGAGATATACACGTTGACCATCGGTCAACGTGACTGTAAGAAAAGAGATAAATAAAACTTTAAAGCGTAGTGATATATTTTTGTATAAAAATGTATACAACGGTATATACGTATAAAATGTATATCGAATAAATATGTACGAAACGGTTCAAGATATTTTTTCTTTTAAAAGAGTTTTATCTTAAAAATTTGGTAAATTAAAAATGACTCACAGCAGTCGAGGTCATCCTCCTTAAAGATGCAATCGAAGTTTCCATCGCATCTTTTCGCCATCGAAACGCAGGTTTTACTCGTCTTGCACAAAAATTGATTCTCAGCACAAATTTCTATAAAATAAATAAAACATTACTTACACTTAATTGTACAATTATTCCATACTGTACAATTCTTTTCTATTTAACGGTATAATTAAAAAAGTACGATAGTCGAATAACTAGTTACCGCAGTCCTGTTCGTCCGTTAAATCATCACAATCTACGTAACCGTCGCATATAGCAGTCGGTTTTAGATTCTGCAAAAAGTTCTTACAAGTGCAATTCATTTCGTCGCTACTGTCTTCGCAATCCACCACTCTGTCACATCTTTTCTCAATTGGAATGGTTTGAAGCAATCTGTGAATTTTACAAATACGATAATATGTCGGAATTACCGAAATAAATATATTTGTCGACTAACGTGTCTCGTGTTGAATATTTTAATTAAAACAAAAGTACCTTGTACAAGTGAATATCGTAGGAAAAGTTTCCGGTATTGATGGCGAAACAGTTTCAGTGTAAGCAATAGTAGAAGTTGTCGAAGTCGAGTTATAGTCATCCTCAGATTCCGAGGCGTCATCTTCCTGCTGCGTAAACACGGATTCCTCAGTCACATTGTCGATTGTATCGTAAGATGTTGTGGACTCTAAAAATAATTTACATACGAATGCTGTTAGAATTAAAAATTTGTTATTACATTTTTAATACAAGTAGAAAAGCGTTATTGAAATTAAACATTGAATATAATCCTGATTTATTGGAGTTAAAATTATTATGACGAAACAAATTACTATAACAAATCGTGGAAAGCCTACCAGTGATGACGATCTCGCTAGTCATCATAGAATTATCTATACTTGGCGTTGACAGTATAGGCTCGAAATCGCGAGTGATGTTTTCCAACTGCTTGTAAAGAGGAGAATGGCTACAATCAACTTCGTCTTCGCCGTTCAAACAATCGATTATTCGATTGCAACGCGCTTCGATTGGTAAACATTTGCCTAGGCCTCCTTCGCAACTGAATCCTGGACATTTTTCCAGAGGAGTTCGCCGTAGAGGAGGCACACTTCGACCATCTAAATATTAAGCATAAATATAACAGCACAGGAAAATGTAGCATTCGTTGATTTTCTATCTGTTCTACTTGTTCTATTGTTTTTCTTTTCTACTCGTTTTGCATGAATTCGAACGAGAAAATAAAAATGCCAGAGATACGACTCACTGGAAATTTCATGAATCCAACTTAGGAAGTAGCTGACTCTCGCATATGTTCCCGGCTCATTCGGTTGAGCGCAACCTTGTCCGTGACTAATTACGCCTGCCACGTACCACTGCGATGTCGAGTACGGATTTCTACGAATGAATGACACGAATTAACCAAATCATAGACTAAACTCTGAATTACGCTAGCTAGACTCTCTCGAATAATAATTTCCTAACATTATATGGTTGAATACTTCAACGATCGACGCCATGAATTCCACGACAATTTCAGAGACCTTTTTACGAGAAAAATGATAATTTAACGTTAGAAATGTATATACACAGCGAAGGTGTATACATAAGCAATCCACGGAGGAAAAATCAGTAGGACGAATAAATGAAAAAAGGATTGTATTTTTGGAAACCTGGATTTTTGGTGGACCTGGAATTCACGGTCTCGATTATCATGCCAATTAATAGCTACATTATCTTTAGAGAACGCCAATTACCAATTTAAGTGAAATAATCATTTTGTTTATCGTTGGTCTCTTAATATCTTGGTTATCCCTGCCAATAGAAAAAATGATATTTTCCATTAGTTGGATAATCGTATACCTGCATAATAAAGGACCACCACTGTCTCCTTGACAAGCATCACGACCTCCATGAAGATATCCAGCACAAATGGAGGCGTCGTTCTGGTCGTCTTCGTACTTACAATTTGCTAATATCGGAACTTCCACTTCCCTCAGATGATCGGCTGAAAAATCCAAGAATTATATCAACTTGATTAGATTTGTCTTGTTACCGAATTAAATTTATTAAAATTCGTATAGTCGCTAAATCAAATTCGTTACATATTTTTTTGGAAAGCTTGTCATTAACTCTGGTACAGCTTATCATTGAACGAAGTTCGTTAAATTTAGTATAGTTTACTCGTCGGTGAATCGTATACATTCGTGTAATTTAAAGGAAATTTATGAAATTTAGATCGAAAGGAAATGTCTTACGATTTAATCCAAATTCCGTGGTAGTACCCCAACCAATCGCTATACAAGTTGTATTGGGTTCTGGTTTGTTTCTCCACATGGGTCCTAGGAGTTTCGGGCCAGGAAGACAAACCGGTCGCACCCATCGATTGAAACGCAGAGGATCGTCCAACATAATCATACCAATGTCGTTCTGCAGATGTCTAGCGTTATATTGCGAGTACATCACCGTGTACCGTGCTTTTCTGGATTGTGACATCGGCGAGAAAGAATTTTGACGAAGTATTCCCGCCTGGATCTCAAAATATTGGCCTATATAGCTGTTTACAAATTTAATAGTCGCATCGTGAGTGAATAGCTTTCTCGACATTTTTCGAAATATTTATATCGTTTGATCGTACGCCGCATCAATTTTTGGAATGATTCACAAACGGAAGGTACCAAATTTACGAATAAAAAGATACATCGAAATGACAAAGGACACTGCTGGAGAATGCCATACGTTTTGATATAATTTGATCTTAAGTAGGTGAAAATAAAAACAAATTCACCGAGAAAGTCAAATATCGCGACAAAAAGCTGTTTCTCGCGGCCATATTCCAGACGACTATGAATTTATTTTTATAAAATGACATGTTTCTGCATCTCTACGTTAAAATATATAAAAGCAATATGCAGATACATGTACACAAATTACAATTGCTACTTGAGTTACGTGAATTTATTATTAAATGCTGCCATACTTTTAATCATTTTTTTCACCTACTGTCGATGATAATCATAATCATCCAAAAATTGTCAAACACCCGTCGAAAATCTATGTTCAAATCGTATAAATGCCCGTACCCTTCGAGACAGTGAGCAGCTGTAAGCACCCAAAGTTCGTTCAGAATAGTACCGCCACAATAGAAAACGCCATCCTTGTAAATGGCCACCAGAAACGGCCAGGCTTTCGGATGACTCGCGCGACCACCTACGATGCGCAATTGCGAACCAACTATGTCGTCCTGCTTCCTGTCCATCTTCTTATTTTCGTTATCTCCTGGATCTATATCGTCATCGTCCGATGGTAACACATTTTTCTTATTTTCATTATGCCTTACATCCTCGTATTCGATATAAGTATCATCGTCAGGTGGAAATATAATTGCATCGTACATCTGTAAAGGAGCTCGATCCTCTTTTTCCAGTATGTGCGGTCGTAGATAATCCTTGTGGGAAAACACGGTAGTTCCGCACGAGAATCGTGGACAACGTACGAAAATCGCTGTGTCCATGCACGAGGGAATTAATTTCGTTTGGTTGTTCACTCGTGTTAGATAGGGGCCCTGGTACGCGTTACCTGGCACGGAATGCACTTTTATTTCGGGAGCTTTTCTGTAATCAAATTTGAAAAAAATCAAGATTATTGGTAACGCAACATGTTTTAAAACGAGTAACCATCTACCCGGTAAAAATGTCGTTTGAGAATTAAAATGAGTTGCAGTCGAGCCCAGATTCGTTCAGGAATGAATAGTTCAAATGGCCGGAGTTCGTACTAATTAAAACGTCCAGATAAATGAAATTCTACTCCACTTCAGAGCCCTACGAGTTCTAGAGTCCCAGAGTTCTACGAAGTTCTGACGTTCTAAAGTTCTACAGTTCTACGATCAGAGTTCTGGAGTTTTCGAATTTCAGAGTTCCAAACTTCCCCAACCTTTAGTTTTGCGTTTCCAGTTTTACAGCTCTCGAATATTTACTTTTAGATCTTTAGAGTTCTAAAGTTTCTGAATCGTTTGGTTTTGGATTTCTAAAGTTCTAGAGATCCAAAGGCCCAGAGTTCTCCAGTACCGTGGTTCTAGAGTTTTACCGTTCCAAAATGTTGGACCTCTACAATATTATAAATCCAGAGTCTCCAAATTTTCGAGTTCTTAAGTTTTACCGTACTTGATTTGCGAGCCGATTTCAGAGATACAGGCGTCCTTGGCCCATGCGTTGATCGGTGGGCACACGGGGTACCATTGGCCCTTGTAGTTCTTATGGAGATATCCTTCGGTGTAGCCGATCGTGAATAACTAAAGAATATTTGTATATGTTTAACAACGTATTATAAAGCGTACCTAGTGTACGTACGTACAAAACGTAAGATAACGCGTGATTTACATTTTTTCCTTCGATGTACGAGGGAGTGAGAATATTGCAGTCCATTTCGTCTTTTCCACTAGCACATTGCCGTTTTCCATCGCATCGTTGGGAAAGCGGTACACAAGTATCAGTAGTGTATGGTCTTTGCCAATCGTTGCAGCTAAATGAAGTTTTTGCACAACCTGAAAAGTGTAATAACATGTAGCAAAACATAAGAATTTTTACGCTACGAGTTAGTAAAACAGGATCTTCCTTCCACGGATAAAATAGTTCCAATTGGAAAATAAAATCGCAGTACCTGGTGCCATCTCGTGCAAAATATTCACGTTCGTATAGAGACTAAGATGTAAACTGATTTTATGCGAAATTTCAATCTCTCGCGTTTCATATTTACGTATTGACGCTTCTCTTCGCTGCTTATATCGATCACACGCTACAACGAGAGATTTTTGATATTTTACATCGGATAACTGACAAGAACTTCGATGTATATGTTACTCCATCGATGAAACAGAGTTCTGTTGTACACGCATAAGAGGTATAGCATATCAAAATTAACGTTAAAATAATAATATAATTTCAAATGGTAAAATGGTGATAAAACGATAAATAGTCTTCAAATTCTAGAATCCTAAGATTCTAGAACGCCGAGATACGAATATTCTAGAGTAATGGAATTCCTGAGCACCAGAGCACACGAGTTTTAAAGTTAAAAATTAATATTTTGCAGTTCCTGAATTTCAGAACTCTCAAATTCTAAAGATCCCCATTCTCGGGTTCCAAAGTGTCAAATAAAAAATCCAGAGTACTAGAATTTTTGTTGTCTAGCGTTCACAGTTCTGGAGTTCTGGAGTTCTAGAGGTCCAAAGTTTTGGATCTGCGATAAAATTCTGAAATTGTAAAATTCCATAATCCTCGACCTTCAAAGTTCCAAAATACTTAAATACCTAAGTTCTACAGTTCTGGAGAGCGAAAAGTTTCCAGTTCTAAGCTTACAGAGTTACGGGCGTTTAGTTTCCAGAATGTCAGAAGTTTCAGGCTAGCAAATTTTTAACTTTTCGTATTAAAGAGCAAAAATTTATTCTCACCGAAACATCCCAACTCATCTTCCCCATGCGGGCAATCGAAATACCCATCGCAAAGTCGCTCGAGCGATATTCGATCTCTGCAAGAACACGTTCTCTCGTCGCTAGCGTCGTAACAATCCACCACACTGTCGCACCACTGCGATCTCGACACACATCGTCTGCCATCGCCGCATCGAATCGTATTGGAAGGACACTCGTCGGAATAATATCCTAGCACATAAAATATCAAAAACAAGAATCAAACAACAAATCGTTAAAGCCACGCGATAGAACTCTATTTATTGGAATTTCATTATTTACCGCCTCCATTTATCAATTGTATCATATTCAAGAATTGTATTTATTGTATTTAACCTTATTTGTCCATCGTTCCATCTTTCCAATTCATCTTCTCGCAAACGCATAACCCTTTCATTCTCAAATTACTTAAATTGAATTCTAGTTCTAACAAATAGAGTTCTGTTACATCTTTGACACGCGTCATTACCACGTAGAAATTCCTCATCGTCCTTCTTCTCTTTGGCAAAAGTATTCTCCGCTTCTTCCTTGTCGTACGCGGCGGAAGATCTCTGATACTCGGAGACTCCAGGAATAGCCGGAAATTGGAACGTTGGTGCAGGAATATACGTGCAGTAATAAGGTGTTTTGCTGTTAGAATTGGCGGAGGCGCCGGAAGGCGTTTGATGTCCAGAGATAGGTGGAAAATTCAAAATCGCAGGGCCTGATGGATCGACTCTTTGACCGCTAGATGATCCAAAATTACCAGGGCCAGATTGCACGTAACCTTGCGTTTGATCGAGATTCTGGAAACTTTGTCGTTCGGGTTGCATCGGATACAAATACGAAACTCCCGGAGAAGATGCTGGATACATGGTTTGACCTGGACCCGATTGTTTCGTTGGATTATTCGCGCTTGGACTGTAAAAACAGACTCGATGAGGCACCCAGGAGATCGTTGGTGTCAGTACTAGCTGTTGACTCGATTTTATCGTTTCTGCCGTGGGAATCATTCCCGAAGATATTTCTATGGTTCCTTTCGAGACGATTCTTCCAAACTTATCGCGGAAGATCGGTTTGCTGGAATTCTTGGCTGCTGAAATTGAAAACTTTCATCAGACGCTTTTAACTTGAAGATTCTTATGTTATCGCTAGGTTTTCTAATAAATTCTAAATAAATTCAGTGTTATATTTTCAAGAATATCGTTTCGTTACTCGTATTATCTGTCACGAATAAACATACGATAAATAAATCGTATCAACAGCGTGAAAATAATAAACTCCTATTGAACGAGTGATTGGACCGTTAAAAGAAATAGAAAAAAAAAAGAAAAAAATTTGACGCGACATTTTCGTCATTCGAACATAGAATGGAGTGATAAATTATACATCTACCGTTTTCACCTTCCCCTTCCGCTACCTTCTGCTCGTGACCTTGGTTCGGAGGATGCATCGAAGGATGCATCGGGTTGATCGCAATTTTCGTCACGTCGCCATCGCCTAGTTTGGCTGTCGCGTCCGTGGTCCGCTTAGTATCGTCGTTTCCGATCGTTTGGTCGTCGATTCTGACCGCTGCTTCTTCCGCCTTCGGCGTAGTCGACATGTTGGTCGTTGCATTGATCGTATCCACTTCCGTGGACGCGGACGTCGCTTTATATTCCATCGTTCTAGTCGTGGATGAGCTAACGTTAAAATTACCATTTACTAAGAAATATCAGCGAAATTATCAACATTTGGAAAGAAATATGTTTACGAAGATATGGAAAGATAAATTTATTCGTTTATGATGGAAATAGAGATTTTTCGTTTATAGAAATTTTAATTAATGCGTAAAATATTCAAGGTATAGCCCTCTGTATAACATGTAATAGATAAAACAATTTTCAACCTAAATTTCATTTCCTGAAACGTAAAATTCGTAAAAATATTTGTACGGATATTCGTAAAGACATGAATTTGCATAAATATCCGCAGTCCAGTAACTACCATACACAGTCGAACGATACTCACATTCTCTCAGTCGTTTCCAATTCTTCCGTCGTTCGATTCAAATCCCCTTTCCCATTACCTTCGAAACTATCCTTAAAACTCGCCGTAGTCGATTTCTGTACGTTCTCTTCGACCTTGGTCGTTTTCAATGTATCCGCATCCACGAAATCGCTATTTAAATTCTGCTTATCGTCGTCCTGCTTCTCGTCATTTAACAAATTAGTTACGATATCAATGTTGTTCTTAATTTGATTATGATCAGAGTATTCCTGCATCGTTCCTGCGTTGCTCGTACGAGTATTCGGATCAGAATCTTCGATAAACGTAGCCGCGTCGTTCTTGCACTGCAGACACTCGACTAGCTCGACGAATTTCGATTTGATAGGATTCGTCTCCGTAGAAAAGTTCTTGAAAAATGCCTGCAAATGTGGCACACTGCTGTTCACGATGCTCACGATGCTCCACATCGAATCGATCACTTCCTTGCAGTGTTTTATGTTCTGCTTACAGGCACTCGCGTTGAGATCTTCGCGTTTCCGACGAGATTCATCCATCAGTGCTACCGAGTGCATCTGATTTTGTTGATCAAGCTGATCCTTGTACAAATATCGATACAGACTTCGTAGAGCTGGATTCGTCGTTTCCTGTTGCGCAGGGCAGTCGTTTCTTATGACATCTACTTGTTCGTTAGTTTCTTGTATTTTGTGCGCAGTGTAGATGTAGCCTGCTGCGAATTAAAATATCGTCGTATTTATTTATTTATCGTAGGTATAATACAGAAAATTTGTTTGTTCGAATTGGTGATTTTAGAGGTTTACAATTGGCTTGTAATTGGTAATTTCAGTGAATTGCGTTAACATAGGGTACAGAGAGAGAGATTCACGATTTTTCATTGGTCCCGCATCGAATTTTGATTTAAGTGAATATTTTGTTAGGTTCTCGAATGGTAGAATATTAGAAAGCTAACCAGAATGAAAGTGCGAACGCGTGAAGTTTGCATCCGATTATTACCGACGCAAGGATTTCTCTTTCGCAAAATCGATATTCACGTTTCTAAATATGAAACCGCATAATACGTTCGATTACTATAGGTTATCGATGACTCAGGATTTTCTTCTGAAAGATCGATACTGATATTTCTCAACTGTTTGTTATTCGAGAATGATTTTTAATATCGTTAATCGGACAGATGAGAACGATTTCGAGAGTTTTAATTATGTCGAACGAACATTTCGACTCTTTGAAAAGTCATAGCATCGCGAGGCTATTCCTAATAAAAATGCACAGTGTTCTCGACTAGTAGTTCATTGTAAATTACGAATCTTGCGCTTCATAACAAATCGATAAATGATTCACTCTGATACCAAGCCAATCTGGACATACGGAATTCCACTATGGGGAACAGCAGCAATGAGCCATATAAACAAAATAGAAACAATCCAAGCCAAAATCCTTAGAACAATGGTAAACGCCCCGTGGTACGTTAGAAACGAGGACATAAGGAAAGACCTCGGAATACCAACGGTCAAGGAGGAGATTACCAGATTCGCAACAAGATACAGAACAAGAATAGAAACACACCCGAACCAGCTGGCAGTTGAAACGTGCAACACAACAAACATCGCAAGAAGACTAAAAAGGAAACACCCAATAGACCTCATAAAAGATATAACTTAGAAAAAAACGAAGCTGGCACCCCGCTGGGGGTAGCCGCCCACATGCTATATTATTTTTTATTTATATATTTTTTTTTCTTCACCAACAAGATATAACACTTTACCAAATGTCCGCAAGGACAAATTGTAAAATAACCAAAATAAAATTAAAAAAAAAAAAAAAAAAAAAAAAAAAACTCTGATACCAAAGTTTTTCTTTAAATCGCATTCCTTACTCCATACTCTTACACGAAGAAGATCGTTAAAAAGGATTCCTAAAAACGTGTAGTAGGTCTATAAACCATCAACGAAAAATTTATTATGATTACGTTTGTGGTTCTGATATTAAAAGCGTCCCTAGTTGCAGTTACGTAGGCCCTGAATGAATAGAACAAAGATTTACACACCTGAAACAACAGCCACATATATCAGGAATCCAGCAAAAGACAAGATCAATACGAGGATTAGACTTTGCACCAGATACACTAGTCTATGGCGTCTCGTAAATTTCAAATGCGTATATTTGCTCGAGCTTCCACTATGTTCCGCCGCACTTGCTGAAATTGAAACGTAACATACGAGATGTAGCCATGTGACAATCGAGATCTATATCGGATAAACGTCTCATGTACGCGTGTGTATGTATCAGATTGAAAATAAATAGACAAACAAGTCGGTTGGAAAAGTATCGAGGTATTACCGTACCGTTTTTCGAAGTTGCTAAGTTAATGCAACACTGGTCGTCCGTTATTGGTACATTTTCCAGCTTCGTAAGAGAGATCTTGTACTCTGTATTCATGGTGAAGAGACTCGTACAAACCTGAGTGAAAAGAGAGCAAAAGGTCACGTCGAAGAATTTTCTATGCAACTTGCGCGCGGTCGATGCCAACAAATAACACCGATGTTATATAATTTTGGTAATTTTCTTATTTACAAATCGGCGACTCCGTACCACGTTTATCAAGTAGTAGAAAGTAGGTTTAAAATGTTAATATCGTATTAACATATATTTGATTTAATATCTCGTCGATCTAGATCTAGCAATTAGAAACATTCGATTAAAAATATTTCAAAATCTTTCGTTATTCGGAACAATTATTTATTGCAGAGTACGTATTACGTTTATCCATAGCGATATCTTCGATGCAAATGATTATCGCGTTAAAGAAAAGATACAAATTCTTTCATAAAATTATAGAAACATTTTATTCCGACAGAATTGTATCTCTCGATGATATTTCATAATTCGACGTTCACGTTACGAAGCACTATCGATCTTTTCCATCGATCTGAAATATCGAGTTTCCATCGCGAAACGCACGACGTTTTGCGTCGTTCGCGATTCCGGTTTCCGGTACGCTGGTTCTTTGAAAGTATACGAAAGAGACGATACTCACATTCGCAAGGTCTTGGAGCGCTTCTCTTCGCCGTTTCTATTCGATGGATCGCCGTAGGTATTCTTGCCGAAACAACCTCGAAAACGGTTCCGGAAAACTTGCTTCTCGTCGATGATCCGTGCACTCGATGCAACCGATGCACGTGAAATAACTCGATGCTCGATCCGACGAACCAACGACGGTTTGGATCGAACGTGTCAGCAATACGGCTTGGCTAAAAATCGGGCTAACGAGATTTCATCATCGTGATAAAGTGAATGACCCTTTAAATAGGAGTATACGCATCGAACGCTAAATTGCCAATACGATCGTTTTGCCTTCGAATCGATCCTTTACATTTATTTCCTTCTATTCTTTTTTCGACGATGGGATCGGCCGACGGATAGAAAAATGAACGGATGCGTTGACCAACGAATGAAAGAATACACGCAAAAAATTGTAAATTGTAATTGAACGGAATATCGTAATTTACGATCAGATACAAATTGTTCCGATACAATGTCCTGTATCGATAAAGTTACGCAGATTGGTGACGCTGTTTGGTTAGTGGTATGAGAAAGGATAAACACGAATTGGGGGTGAATTTTTCGTAGACGAAAAGGTAAATGGATGTATGGGTTGATACGAAAATCAGTGGATTTATGTGCAAACAGGGAAAGAAGGGATGTACGAATAAATAAACGAAGAAAGAGAATTTAGTATAGATACTACCGTTTCGTTTCTTGTTTATTGTGAAATCTCTAGTTTCACAAATTGAAATAAATGCTTATTAAATGATAATCCTACTTCTGTTCATTATTTTCGCCCTGTCTCGAGCGTAATAAGATCCCAGCTGTCATCAATTTCCATTAATTACTGTGTATACGTAGGCCGTTGGAATGCACGAGACTTGCAATTTTACGACGGAGAATGTTTCAAATTGTCGTTTGTTATGTCTATATATGATTGTTACGCGGAAATAGATTTTTCAAACTACTATTAATATTCCACGAATTTTACGAACGAATAAACGTGTCAAACGCTCTAAGGAAAGATCGTTAACGTATTCGAATGTTCGCGATATTTCTATACTTTCACGTAGTTTCTCGTGTTACAGGTTTTGCAAAATGAAATATTTTTTTGGTAGATCGTTTTCAGACCCAAGTCTTTAATAAGGTAATTTTTTATGGAAACTAAACAAACGCACGGATCGGTGTAGAAACATCTGCCTTAGGCATCTTTCTTCTCGAAGTATAGCTTTCATTTAGAGATTTATTTCGCTCTTTAAATATTACAACGAGAAGGTTGTTCTGGGAATTTTATATCTTCGATAATTCCGTCAGTGTAGCCATTTTTTAATTTGTTTCAAACTTTGTTAATGCAATTACGACAGTGCCAATGAAATTTCACGATGTTTCGCATAACGAACATAACGAACTCTTAAAGGACGTCTACAAGTATTCTGATACTTTCGTGAGCCTTGTGTATGTACAGAGTAAATGTGCGAACAATTTTATACATTTAGCGTATCCCTCTTTATCGTAATACAGTTTAATACTTCCATCACGGAAAGTGCCACGAACATCCTCAACCTGATTCCATTCGGCTAAGACAAAATCATCCAAATTTCACTCAAATAAATCTCCTCTAGCGTCGATCTATCCACGCTACCAGCGACTCCGTCAATGCCAGTAATTCCAAGGTTACCAGCGAATAACTCGCATAGTAGCTGGAGCCAGCCGGATTACGTTGGAATTATTTCAGCCAATGTAATACGAATCATTGCGCAACACGCGATGCTATTCCGTTACTTTCTCCAAGCCAGCACTCAACTAGCTGTACTGTCGATCGATGAAAGTGACAGTCTGTCCTAACACACCAACTATACACGTTTAAATCACTCCTCGAAATCAGTAAAAAAAAAAAAGTAGTATACTAAAAAGTAGTGAAAAGTTATGAAAAATTTCCTACATTTCGTGCTTACGATAGATTCGAGATAAAATGGCATACGGTGATCGAGTTGTTCAGATGTAATCGTGTTATGCTAATGACAGGTGACCTAGAAACTAGAAAATTTCAAGGTTACCGAACTAACAACGCGTTTCTTCGAGATTACGGAGCAATTTTCTTCGAAATTGCCTGAGAATTTTTGTGAAATGATCCGAAATGAATATCGTTGAAAAAATCAACATTTTTTTTTGGAGTGAAAGACAGAATGACACGACGATAATACGAATTCTGAGAAGCGACATCGTTCAAAGATGATAAAAACTCGTAGCGATCGGTGAAGAAAGTGACCGAGTTATGAGAACCGGTCTTTTTATTTAATCTAAACTCGAGAGGATGAAGGGAAATAATTGAATCATATATGATTCTGTAGCGAAAGTGCTGATGATCTCGGTAAGCTTGTAATATGTATATTTAAAAATGTTTTACAACTTTTAAATAGAGAAGATGGTAGAAAGCATACGAATTTTCGGTGTTTCGATAATTTTATTCAGGAACTTAATTACCCAGGCTTCCGGTTCTGAAACATTGAATTTAGAAGTTTTACTTTATAAGTTTTACCGAAACTGGTTTTCTCGGTTGATCCTTTTTCGATCGAAGAATGCAAAAGCAAATAATCGATTCTTAGACTGTAGTAGAAGTGTTAGCGACCTCGGTAAACTTCCTGTTTGGAAACAGTTTAGAATTCTTAAGTAGCGTGTGCTATCGGGCTTGCTAATCTACGGCCGATCTTGCTGATTTAAACCAGAGAAGACAGAAAATCAATGAATTTTGATTGTTTTTGTAACAAAAGTGCTAGCAATCCTGATAAACTTCCGGTCTACGAACCTTAAAACATTTTTTAACAGACTTCTATCATTGAAATTGATTACTTTTACTCGATCTCTTTAACTCAAACGTAGAAACATGACGGGAGAAGATGAAAAACACGAATAATTCCTAAATACTTTCGTGACAGAACTGCCTTAACAGATATTTCTCTATGGATGCTGATTATTTTCAATAGATGTTTCTTCGAGCGTCTGAAAGAAACTGATTCGTTCTAATTTTTAGAACCTCGTATTCGTTTGAAAATAATCTTGGAATAATAAAATTATATTTTACTATCTTACTTCAAGAACTTCAAGTTTTTATCACGCTCCTTTAGAAAAATTAAACGCTGAATAGTCACGTAGCGTGCATAGTACGGTTTATCCTCTTTGAGCTAGCAAAGTATACACAAGAATATAAAATGATAGTTAAACAAAATGGCACATTGCGATGTATCGAAGTCAAGGAGAACCAGAAACAGCCGAGCACGCCCCTTTTTCATTTTAGGTTTTCATTCACCTCGGTTCGTCCACGTTCTACTGACTTATGACATTAAAACTTCGCATAATTACTTCATCGTTCTATTAAAAACGAAGTACTAGGCGCAAACGAAGATAAACAGCTGTTACAAAACCTTTTGTTTCCAACTACCCCTAGCGGAACTGTTAGATTCTGGACACGTCGATCTCAAACACCGCGCTTCGAGATCGTATTAAAGAACGACGTGTGTATTAAAAAATGACGTTAAAGAGAGACGTAGGTATTGCGAAGAAAAAGAAATAAATTCTTCGTCTTACTGCCACCTTCGATGTAATCTCTGTAAATCTCCCTTTTTCCGACGACACGTGGTAAAACACGATTGTCAGCATGCCTGCTTTGTATCAAAGCTTTTCTCAATTTTTTCTCTTTACTGGAAGTTTCTTCTTTTTTTTAAAGTTGCGCGCATCCAGTCATTTTTTTTTTTTTTTTTTTTTTAATTTTCTCATTATTCATAAATATAAACGAAGCGATTACAGTAGAATTCCACTTATTCGAACTTGTAGGGGACAAACAATTTATACGACTGCAGTTCGCGTAACAGCAGCTTACTAAAATTTCATTGGGATCAACGGACTCGCGTAAAATCAAGTTGCATCGAAATCAGCGGAGAGACAACTTCACCTGAAATTTTTCTCTGCATTCCGTACGAAGACACCGGTTACCCAATCTTTCATCTCGCGCAATTTGGCACATCTCAATTCGCTGTTAGCTTGCTTTCACGCTTCATCAAACCCATCCAATGGTCCAACATTTCCATCAGCCTCTCTAACACGCTTCCATATACCTCCACCTAAAACCATATCCACCCTGCATCGTACAACGTCTCCCCTCGAAACCTCAAGACACGGTCGCATAGCCAAGCAGCCTCGAAACGACCCTCGAAACCCCTGGAAACGTTCGCCACGCGCTTTTACGCCGGCCAGATAAGCAGAACACTGTAAAACGAGTGTACGAATCCCCCAACACGGTCGAAATACACGAAGCAAAGAGAGAAACGGAGCGCGAAACGTCGTGCCGGCCGAGACGACAGGAGCGAGACGGTGAGCCATGAGAATAGCCGTGGAGAATCGTTTCCGTTTCCCCTCCACGAACAACGTCGACCACGCTGCCTCTCAGAGTATATTTCAGAGAGAGCGTTTAAGAGTGTTCGCGCCAATTGTTCGCGGCGAGACTGGCCGTGCAGACCAGCTGTTACAGCCGCGTCTCAGCTCCGTCTCTGTTGATCCATCGATCGCCTACGCATCGATCCCTCGTTCGATCAACGTGGTCATGAGCTGGAGCGTTTGAGCGCGTGAGTAATACCTTTGTGTAGCTGTTAGTTTAGTTCTCTTTGTTTAGTGAATTGTGACGGTGAGTACCGATCGAAGTTGGTTTCTTTCTCGAGCGAGTAGTATACGTACGAAGCTACGAAATCAGTATTACACGATGTTGGATAATGGAATTTTTGAGACGTGCATTGCGAATAATGGATTTCGCTTGATCGGATCCGGTGCAGGTGTACTTGGATGGTTTGTTGTTTATGACAGTGACAGGAAACGCAAAGTATTACACATAAAGTTACGTAATGAGTATTATACGTATGGGTGATACATTTTTTGTGGCGACGATCGTGATTCGATGGTTTATTATTTATAGGAGTGAGAAAAGTTTGAAAGCGTGTATCATCTCTGCACGCTTTTCTTTGTCACGCGTATTCCGATGAATGGATATCGTTAGAATTTGGCGTTTATCATGGAGCGAGTAGATGCTGTCTTTGTGCAGCAATTTTCTCTGCTACATGGATCGTGACGAATGAACAGCGTCCGCGTTTGCTTCGTTTTTGGTAAAAGCGAATTATGTTACTATCTTGCTGAAATACCCCATTTCTCTAAGAAACAAGGATATTGATTTGAATTTTATCTCGAATGAAATGGAACACCTATGTAATTAAAAATTTGCATATGTACCATATAGTATACGTCTATATATAGTATACTATGAATTTATAAATCTATTTATAACTCATCGGTAAAATCTGTCAGTGTACCAGCATGTTACAAGTTAGAGATTATAATACCAAATGGAACGAATAACACGTGTATTTACCTCTAAAGTCGAATGAATTAACAAGAGTATTATTATCTTGTTTTTCTCAATTCGTAAGTAAATTTTTAATCTCGATCCTAATTAATAAATTATGCTCACCGATAACGATGTTTTCATTTTGCAATCGACCTGGCGAATACGAATATCTTTATTTCCGAGTACATCGTCGATCGTATTATGAAATATCTTTGTTGTCCTTTGTCAAACATATGCATTAACGTAATGCATGCGGTAGATCGTCGTTTGTCAAACAGGCAGCGTTACATCTGCACTCTCGTTTTTATTTACAATTCTTCGAACAGCACGTGACACGAATACTCGCTCGTTTCGCTGTCTTCTTTCAATATTTTTTCTCGTTTAACTTGTACTATTCTGTAACTGGCCCTAATTCGTTGCATAATAATATATCAAATATTTACTAAATCTCTCAGTTTTATATTTAATAAATAAAACTTCGACACTAGAATACTCCAAACTAAAACTAAGACTGAAATATTTTTAGTTTTCAGCTTTCTATAATTAGAAATTAATTAGATTAATTCGGTGGTAATTAGATTCAAGCGATCCATATTTCCGCAAAAATGTTTTACTCTGGTATTTTAAATTCAGTCCGCGAGAGACATAGATATGTCTCGACAACAGATCGTGCTGTAATTGTTTGCAGTCAAATAATTTCTATAAGAACGGTAGAATTTTGTCGTCTTATCGACAACAGAAATTGGGCAAACGCAAAAGACAAACTATTAATCTTCCACTCATCGATTAATCCAACATTCTCAACTCCTTATCGGTGAGATCACGACAGATGTTTCGATTAGAATAGAGCATAGATTAAATCTGTACTATTAGTTTCCCCTATCATCGATTGGTCATCGACATCGGATAAATAAGTTCGTTTCTAATCTTTTCTTATTACGCTATTGTTTTCTGTTTTCATCGCAATGAGTAGCGCGACCATTGTCAACAAACGAAGAAAATACGTCGTACATATGTATGTATGGTGCAAAAGTCTTGAGCCACTTACGATGGTGATTTGATAACGATAATTAGTCATAAAATATTAATTATTTCGCCATCGATCAATATTTCTAATACATCTCGTGCTAAATATACACCTTATCCATATAATCGTTCGACCACCGATTATACAAAATTCTTGTCTTTAGATTCAAAAACACCTTTGAAGAACTGTTACGACTGGAAAAATAATTGATATCGAACAAAAGCAAACCATTGAACGTTCCTAAGAAATAACGATATATTTCATGTAACGTCTAGCATCTTTAAAAACATAACATCTCCGACTGGTAAGTGAACTAAACTTCTGCACATATTTAGAGATTATTAGAGAGTGTTTCGCTAACATTCGAGTAACCCCGTGTTTGCACGATGTCATAGCATTTCGATAAGGCGACCAGAAGCATCGTATGCTTATCGATTTTACGCAAAGTGTATACACTTATTCGTTTTACACGATCCATGCGTCAGACGTTTGAAACGATCGTTCAGTGTTATCGTTTTACAGCGAGACGATAACGCTGTCGAGTATCATGCAGGAATAACGACGTCGCTAATCGGTTCTGTCAACTATCGAGAGATTGAAATTGATTTTAATGGATCGACACAGGTCGATAAACGATCGACGACTGAAACACAGACGCGGACTTTGCTTCTGAACAAAAATAACTTTTGTCTGTCGCCATTGATAATTAGAAATTGAGGATTCTATGGAGATCGATCGATACGCAAGGAGACTTTTTATCGAAAATTCGAGTATATAGAACGAATCTTGAATCTGGAACACGAAAGAAGGGCGCATGGTTGCTCAAAATTTCATCCGAATATGATCGAACTTTCTCCGACGTTTAACCGAATGTATTATAATTTGTCCAATAACAAATTGAATTCCAGTTGAATTATGTATGAAGTGACTTTTATGTACGGAGTATATTTTGAATCAAAAGAGATCCACTCCTACGGAGAAATTAAAAAATCGCCGAACGAAAAATATCATATGGCAAAATATTACGATTCCAACGTGGAATACGTATTTCGATGAAAAATTATTACTTTCATAATTTCGACGAACAATGTTACTTGAAAAAATATCAAGTTCGCAAACTTAAATTGCCAATGTATAAATCGCTGTCAGACTTTTAACAACTGTAATTTTCCAAGAAATGTCCATATCACCGAACGATCTTGTATTTACGATGTTTGCGATGTTTACATCACATCGACTCGACGAGCATTCTTCGTTCTGGAACAGGTGGCCAACGGCGGAATAGAGAATTGAGAATAGACATAATACCCGCTTCGAAAGGTCGATCGTAGGAAAGTGAAAGCGAACGTTCGCCATGCAATCGGTGAATATCGTCGAAATTCTGCAGCATCCACCTACCAGCGTTGCGTTCGATCTCGTCTCAGTGTTTATTCACGCGTCACGAGAAAAGGAGCGAATTTCTTGGTGGGAATCCACCAGCTGACGAGTATAATCGAACCGATTTCGATGGAAGTCAGATAAGAAGCTTCCGTTCTGGTTAGTCGATCATCAGAGAAATTGGGGTGAACGAGGAAAGTTTGATCGTTCTGTGCTACGATTCGTGCGATGTTAGTAGAAATTGTTACACGGTTTTCACTTTTTCTAGATTCAATTTTAAATTTCTTCGTCGCATGTTTTTCAAAGTTTCTGATACTTTTAGGTTATTGATATTTGTGGAAAGCGACGACTTTCGAATATCGCTCTGAGAATTTTTCGAGTCAAATTCGACTTCGAAACGGTAATAACTTTGAACGTTTCGATAAAATCTCTTCCGAGCTTTAAGTGCTTCTCGATTATCGATCGTTATCATCGGAAAGTGGTGGATATTAAATATCGTTCCGAGAGTTTGAATGTTTTCCGATTCTAAGCGTTTGCTATGAAGAAATTATACGTCGTTGGCGATACTTTTGTAAATTACTGCGTGAAACTATGTGTTATATTTAAGAGGAGAAGAAAGAATAGAGACGATTGCGTTGCCAAGGTATGATATACTTGTGAGTTTCGATTTAGAATTTCGAACTGACATCGTATATGGAAAATGCAACGAACGTTCGGTAATTGGGAAATTGAACAAAAGAATCGATTATAAAAATTATAGAACGACTGATGTAGATAAAAAGTGCATCGAAAGAGTAATAATTTACAATTTCGTTACACTTTAGAGTAGAGAAAAATTTCATTCATTTCACGATTTTTCGCAAGATGTACTCTCACTCGTATACTAATTATGAAACCAATTAGAAGCCTTGCGTCCTCATTCATGGAATAATACCATCGTTTAAATTTGTTTTCGAGCAACGATTCGTCATCACGATGCTATTAACGTTATCTCTTTAAATTTATAGAAAGTCTCGCAAGACTCTGTACGTTTTCATTATTGTTCATTTTCCAGTAGCAATCATCGAGGTAAGGAACCATAAAACCTTTGAGAAATTCTTGAAATCCATCGGTCTTCGATCATAAATATTCGAAATTATCAAAATAGACCGAACCGTAACAATCTAAAGATACTAAAAAAGACTCATTCACTTTTTATCATATATCTATTATATCGACTATCATATCGACCTTCGATCAACGCAGCAAAAGTAATAAAATGTTCAAAAATCAACTCGGAGTTTACCAAGCATAATCTAAAATTATTAAAACCTCGCGAAAAGATCATCTACTCTTTACCATATTTCCGCAATCATTATCAGCAAACTAAAGGTCCGCAGAGTTTCAAGAAATATCTAAAATCTATCTTTTTCTCGTATAAACGCAACTAGTTTCTCGTACAGGCAACGCAAATTAAAATATACAGGGTGTTTCATTTTTATCCCATTAAACGGTGTCTTCTATGATCGAAAACGAGGGAAAAATGCTTTATTGGATCGTGAATTCTTTATTACGAATCATCCTATTTACAAGAACGTACGATGCTTCGAACAACGTTCTTAATAATCGCGACCGACAATCTAAATAATTCGTTACAACTTCGTGATAAAGCATCGCGATGCTATCTACGTTCATGTAACGTCTTTTCCTCGCTTCCGATCGCAGCATACGCTGACATCGTTTGACGGAATAAAAATGAGACGTCCTGTACATCTTTAAAATCGTCGAAAACACAGTCCGAAGAAGTGATCCGTAATTTTTGCACAAACGCAGAGGCGCACAAAGTAGCGCAGTGGGTCGTTCACGTGCTGAACGGAGGTAAATCACCTCGCAGTCTTCTCACGATCGATCATCTCGACTAAACGAGATTCGAATCGATCGTCTCACGACAACGAAACGTTAGATGCGCGCAGAGAAAGGCCTTAATGGCCAGATAGTTGCTTCATACGTATCGTATGGAATATAAAGCGTACAGTGCAGCGGTTCGAGTCTAATTAATTTGTTTTTGATGAGTCGTCGCGGCCGGAGTATGCGGCCTGAAAAGCCGACGAATTAAGTCGAAACGAGAGGATGAATCATAAAACGTAGGAAGCGAACGAGGTTTCTGGATAATCGTGCTTGCCCCCGATTAGCCTTAATCGCGTGACTGATAATAGGACTCGCGTCGAAAATTCCCACTGGCAAGTGTACGCTATCTGTTATCCGCTATCTCGTCGTTTCGCTCTTTCCCCTTGTAGACGCTCGATGCAAGCACGGACGCGATCAGTTGCATGGAAAATTATTCCCGAGGTGCTACGGATCTTCGTTATCTTCTTTGTTCATTTCGCGGTCGAGTGTGTTTCTCTTCGATAGCAGAAGGAGGAAAATCGAATGGGCGATACTTTGCAGATATTTTTGTGAGTCTTTTGTAATCAGCGAAAGAGTTGATTTTAAGTTGATTTTCCTGTCAGCAGAGAACTGTTTCGTTTTGGATGAATTTGCTTTTGGATCTTGCATGGAGAGTATTCTGTATTTATCTATTATACGTTTCGACTTATTTTTATCATCTTACGTTCGCTCGTGCAGACTATTTTCTGTTTCTTGAAAATCTAGATGACTCTTTTTGTTATTAGAGTAAATATTATGCAACATTTAAGAATAGAATCTTAGAAGTGTCTTTAACGTTAGTTAAGTCGGAGCGGTTACCTTTTTTATTATTCGCTTACCTTATTTCTTATTGCCAAAGCACAGATGATCTCCTTTTATCGTAAGAAACGTAAATAATCTTCTTCTTATTATTTTTCCATTATTACGTCTGCTACAGTTCTTTTCGTTATTTCTTTAGATTTCTCTTATCTCTTTATCGTCAATTATAATCGATCTTTATCTTTGTTAAGGGCACGCGTGATACTTCTTCGTTATTAGGGACAGAATACACAGATACCACTGTATCATTGTCAGGTAATGAATACAAGTAATACTTGTTTTCTAAAAGGTTCAGCTCTCTGGCAAAAATTAAATTTCATCGGCTAGGCCTTTCTTCGTCTCTAACCACGAATAATTTTGAACATTTTCATCCTATCGACTTGCAGAACGTGGCTTGACCAAAGAACGATATTTACGGAAGAAAGGTAAAGGTCACTGAATCGTTATAATGAACGATCTTACATTCCATTATAATTATAGAATTATCATTTTTCTTAGGACAGTTATTAAAAAAAAAAAAGTCAAGCAGCAGCAATATGAGTAAAACACGAGTAACAGTGTTATCGAACCGTGTTAAGTATACACAATAGAACTACTGTTTTACGAACACTTTAAATACTAACATTCTATCTTTCAAACTCTCGTTTCTCCATTATGTGCTCCTAATGAACCGGGTCACGAATAAAGTATCCATATATCAACTAACAGAACTTCCCTGCCATCCTTGTCATCCGGTATAAAACTTTGTAGCGATTTCTATTGAATCTACTTACTGCCACGATAAAAGTTATAAAAGTCTTGTAACATAAAATCTATTTACTGGGGAAGAATAGTGAAGATTTTGCTCGTTGAATAGTGGGATTTTTGAATGTGCTTTTCAGCATCGATTTAAGATGGTGTATAATAAAATAGAATTCTTATTACGCTATTTTTTAAACCTTTTGCGGAATGATGTCTATTCAAAGGTTTAATAACAATGAATTTCATTTGTTACTGCCATTCTATGAATCTTATTATTCTAGAGCGAAAATTGTATTTTGCTATTTTTAAAAGCCTCTTGCGTATTAATATTTAACGGTTTGTCGCTGTCACATTTTAAATCTTCGAAAAAGCTTTTATTATTTTATCCGAAGAAGCTTCTGTAGTAATATTTAAAAGTATAAAGGTAATAAATTTATATTGTTATCTTTATACTTCGAATCCTCGAAAAGAATCAAATACAGAAGAATAATCAAACAGACAGCTTGTCTATATAATCAAGAGGTATGAATATTTTCTGTGAGATCGGAATAATTAGAAAGGTTATAGACATTGCAGCAATTATAATTCGTAACGCTTTTACTATCAGAAAGATAAAATCACTGCATCTTATTCCATCAAGATTGGACTGCGTCCAAAGATCGAGCGTTTTCTGTCATCTGGAATTACTCACAAGCTTCCACTTACTAAAATAGAAAAATCAACTCACCATATCATGCTGAAACGTCGAAAGAACATATTTCTGTGATGCTGGAACTGAAAAAAACGACGACAAAGTTTTCTATAATTTTGAAACTAATTAATATACTGCGAACGTTTATTCATTTATTGGGAATGTCAGATAAAAGTAAATTTAAAGGCAAAGTGCACAGAATGCGCATAATGCTATAAAACGTACAAAACTGTTAAGTTATATTCAATAAGTGAAATAAATCTCCTATAAGTTTCATTTCCATAGCTATCTTCGAAGAAATACGAATTTGCACAAATATCCGCTATTTATCGATTACGATTGATTATAAAATTCCTGTTCATCGAAATGGTTAACGTGACTCGACGTGTCACGCTAAAAGTATCAAAGAATTCGCCAAAAAATGTTTTTACACGAATCTTTGTATTAATGCTACCGATCGAAATTCTGCTAAAAAAGTTGATCAATTTTACCATAGAAAATTATTAACGATAGAAGCACCGACGATAGAAGATTATCGATTTGATGAGAGGAAATTGTCGACTGATTCGTGATATGTATACTTTAATACGAGCGTTGTGTCGGCTGCCTCGCGCGATAACGATTATCGAGACAAAGGATCATTTGTTTTTATATAATATGTATGTCGGAGATGAAAGCACATCGGGGCCTTTCTTTTGAAATGTTTGGGAAGGTCCCCGATACTTTAGTCCAGGCCTTTTATTACAGCTGTACTTAAATAATAAAAACTGAGAAACAGTTTTTTATGACTTAGTCCGAGTACGGGTACCCGAGATTTATGACAGTAGGCTTGAACTCGAAATGACATAACGGTAGCTGAACGTAGCCACGGTCACGGGAGGAACGTGTAGCTAACAGAGATATGGAGTAATTAAATAGCTCTCCTTAAAAACAAAGATCGACCCGAGGGGTACAGAGAGGCACGAAGATGAGTATATAAGGGCAGTTCCACTTGGATTAAGATACTACTTACTTGAGTTCTACTTACACCGTGGACGAGTACGTTGAATCACACCTGAATCGTCGATCAGTAAGTTGAGTTTGATTTAGACCGTGGAAGAAGTCGCATTCGTCATCCCGTTGACCGTGGATTCGTTATCGAGTATAAGATCATTGTCATTCGCATTCCGAGTATCTAATTACCACGGTTACTTGTCAAATTCTGTCATAATCATAATTGTGCTCGTAAATATCCTCGTTCTTGCATAACAACAATGTCTGATCCAAAGAAAGATTCGTTGCACGCCCCTAACTCTGATGATAATCCGACATGTAATTTCATGGAAGCGTCCATCGTTCGCTATACCCTCTTGTCTCTACGAATAGTAATTTTTCCACTATTTTTTCGTGTAATAATGTTTTATTTCGTATTTCATATGTAATTTTACGTAACATAAAATAATCAGATCATAAGGAGCTTGATTGAAAAATATTGCTAGAAAAATATCGTATTATATTCATAATATACATTGCGTTATATTTATCTATTAAAATAAATTTATAGGTCGAAAGAGATTATTCAATTTTCATATTCATTATTTATTCTGATTATTATCGAAGAGATTATTAAAATTTCAATTAAATTTGCGTCAACAAAGCGTCTGTGCGCTTTGCAATCGATACATCCATTGTCCAAGATATTACTAATTTTAAATACCGTAAATTAAAAATGTTGTTGCGATAGAACTTCCAATTTATGTACAACTTTATCTTCTATCTTATATTAACGAGTACGCATGTTTCAAAAACCTTTGATAAAACATATAGCAATATATTATTTTGTAAGAAGATAGGAATAATTCTAATACTTTTAATTTCTTTACGTTAGGGCAACGCGTTTCTCGTCCGTTAATATCTTTTTAACAATTTTATCCATTCGCGTGTTCTATTTTAAACTAATTGCACTTGAACTCTTATCTGAAGTTATAAGATAAATGTTTCGGACTGCAAGCAAGAGGATATCTCTGACGCTTGAGAAATGAAGACTCTGGAGGGATTAGTGTGACTAAATGGTAGCGATCACTGTGTGTGTAAATGTGTTTAAGAGGGTGTCTTTCCAAGGGCGATGAACAAGAAAAGGGTGAAACCAAATGGTTTCGTATTTAAAGAGTATGCATTTAAAGAAACTACGTTATTCGTTTGCTAAACCGCAGTCTACTTCAAATACCTATAAACTACTTTATTTTATTATATTAAATTTATTATATTAAATTTATCACATTGATTCTTTTATTGTTTAAAAACGAGTTAGTTTGCCTTTTGTTAAACTATTAATATGGGAGAATTTTCTTTAAATATTAGTTCAATCGCTTTTATCCGACGATTTAATCTGACGAAACCTTCTTTTCACACGAACATGAGTTTTGTCAAAATTTCCTGGAAACGTGACAAGTTTACCATTCGGTATTTCAACTTTCACGATCCTCTTCCTCTCGGAGAAGAACCTAGGCGTGGTTCTTGAGACAGCTAATAGGCATTCTTGCTTCGACACATTCCAGGTAGTCATGATATCTGTCGAAAGTCCTCTTATAACCTTCAACTTCTTCTCTAGAAATGGAAACCTTTCGAAGCAGCAAGAAATTTCTTCCAACGAAGAGAGTTCCTTGGGACGTATAAATATTCCATCTCACTCCTTGAAATTTAAACGAGTAAAGAAATGTCCTTAATGTTATCAAAGTGAAAATTGTTTTCAGTATTTTTTACATTATTTCTTAACATTTTTACAGTACAATTTCTTCGTATAAATTTATATATAATTTTTATTTTATGCATTTTATGTACCATTAAAATATAACTACATGTACTAACATACGTGGAATTTTCTGCACGAGTTTTATTCGCGTAAAATGTTTTCTTACGAATTCGCGCGTAAAAAACAATTAGGCAATCGAATAATAACGTACACGTTGAAATATCTCAAAAATCTTGTTTACGCGCCTTGCGCATCTTATTACAACGATCGCCGATCACGAGTTAATGTTATTTCAACATTCCAGTCTGCGTACACGATACAAATACATCATCCGTTTAAATCGAAGTTCACCTACTTTCTTTCGCGCATTTTCTTTCAAATCGTCGATATCGTTATTCAGATACGACAATCTCTGCTGTGCGATAATATTTTACGTCGAAAGAAGATGCGTTCAACGAGTTAAGTACGACTTGGAAGCGAGGAAATGGAAAAAGAATTCTGTTTTTGTAGTATGCTCGCTTATCGCTGAATGGACGATAATGAACATTAAGTCATGTTGAAACAATGATTGAAAACAGTGGTTTGTTTGATTTCAGCGCGATCAGACTGGCGGCACAGAAAAACTGAATGGAGGCACCGGCAGTTGGACGCTTTAAAATCCTTGCGTTGTTGACGATATGGCTGGTCCAGCTTGCGGTGCCCGGCGCCGTCGCGTCTTACAGCATCGGGGTGGGCAGAGCGGATGCTACCGGACCCGCTGCTGAAATTGTTTTTGTAAGTATCGTACGAAAGTATCATGTTCGAACAAGTATTTACCATAGAAATTATAATATGTTGAAATTACAAGATGTTCGTTACTAGAGAGCGAATTTATATCTTTGTGCGCATCATTAAAGAAATAGAACATAGATAAACATCCTGTTTATCCCCCAACTATTATGAATAGTATTTTACTTTGGGTATTTCGTATATTCTTCCATGTTATACGCGTTATATCTTTGCACATCCAATTCAATTTTATAGAACGAAAAATAATTCCGATTCGACGGAACGAATTATGCAACGGAGTTGAGCAACAAACAACCGACAGAAGCGACGCAAAGTCGTGTTCCTTGTATTCTTACAGTGGTTCACGGGAATTGTTTGTTTTCTAGATGGGCTACGCGAAGATCGATCAGAAAGGATCAGGAATACATCTTCGAACATTCTCCCGCGCATTCATCATCGACGATGGCGAGGAGAGGTTCGTCTTCGTTAGCGTGGATAGCGCTATGATAGGAAACGGCGTTCGTCAAACGGTAATCCCACTTGCATCCTTTCATCTTCGCTCTTTGATATAAATAGAAAAATAAATAAAAATTTTGAATTTTTCGAACACAAAGTTCGCAGATCAAATCTAATTAATTGTATTTATCCGCATCTTTCATCCTTTTATCGATGATAATTAAAGATGTTGAGATAGACAAGCACTATAGTACGATTGAAAATGTTTTCCATCGAGATATTGTTCGATAGTAATTTAAAGATAAATTCAATTTAAAATAATTAAAAAATGATTTCTAAGGAGACATTAACGAATGTTTGTTTAAATCGAAATTATTTATTACAAAGAGTTACAATATTCTTGGAATCTTTCTTCGTATATTTATCTTATTATGTTATTTCTCTGTCTTTCATTTTTGTGTAACATGCATTTGTGTATGTATATGCAAAGTATCCTGGTAATCGTAGCATAATTAACAAGGGGAGATTCTACGTGGAAAAATAAGTGAGAAACGTAGGATAAAATTTCTTTATGCGACGCTTCGTTTTCGATTCATTTCAAAGTGTTCTACTCGGAAATAAAGTTTCAATAATTTTTACTTATTGGGTTTATACAGGTTGTAAAAATTTGTGTTCCTGATAAAATATGTTGGTTGTTACAGGTGTTGCAGAATCTTGAAAAAGAGTTTGGCAGCCTATACACAGAGAAAAATGTGATGATCAGTGCAACTCACTCGCACTCCACACCCGGTGGATTCATGTTGCACATGTTGTTCGATATTACGACATTCGGTTTCGTTCAAGAGACCTTCGATGCTATGGTCAAGGGAATCACGAAGGTAATTTCTTCGAATTAAAAATACCTACACGATTAAATCTTTATCATCATCGTATAACGTTGATAAATTTTATATATTGTAGAAACGCGTCAATTTTTCATTCTCCTTATACTCAACTATGAACCTTCGAACGATCAAATTCAATTTACAATCTTGAGGAATGAAATGAGAAAATTAAAAAACTAATGTTATAATACATGTTATAATAGATTTGTATTTCTTATATTAATAAATGCTTTATCGTATGATCATCTAATCGATAAATATCGTATAAATTTTACAGAGTATTCAACGTGCTCACTATGCCATAGTTCCAGGCAGAATATTCATCACCCATGGAGAAGTTCATGGTGTGAACATTAATAGAAGTCCATCCGCTTATCTAAACAACCCAAAAGCAGAGAGAGACAAGTAAATGTCCATATTTTAACGATTAAATCATTTTTTTCCTTTCCCATGCTTTTCTTTGATTTCATTAACAATTAAATTCATTTTGTAACGTAATAGGTACAAGTACGATGTGGACAAGATTATGACACAAATACAATTTGTCGGAGCTGACAACAAGCGATTGGGTGTAATTAATTGGTTCGCGATTCATCCAACTAGTATGAATAATACTAATCGTCTATTGTCCAGTGATAATGTTGGCTACGCCTCGATTCTTTTCGAGAAAATTATGAATAACGATTCGTTGCCTGGCAAGGTAAGGATTTTAAGTATGCCTTGTTAATTATTAATTTAGAAATAATTTGATGACACGTTAATTCGGTATGGAATATTATTAAGCTACTTAGGAAAATTAAGAATTTTACTGCTTAGTTTTTAGATAAATTTCTAAGGATACCTCGAGGCATATTTAGCAATGGTTTCTCAGTTAGTTTAATTTCTCAGATATATAAGAAGTCATTAGTAAGGCGATTATTATTAACTTTTTCTCAATCCAAGTTGCATTTGGTATTTTTTGATCAATAGATCCATACCCGATAATCTTGTTTCAAGAGTTACAAATAATATATTTTCTCAATTCGTATCCTCTTATATTTTCATAATAAATTGTGTTAAGAAGCAACAACGTTCCTTCGTCATTTTTATCCAATTAAATTGTAAGACGAAGAAAGATATGGTTTATACCTTAAAGCCCACAAGAAAACATAATCTCGAGGGTTATAAAGGGATTATCCTCATTATACATTGCTTTATATTCGTACATACACACGTTGCATAATTCTATTAATCATTCAATTTATATCTACAACGTTTAAATAATTTAGAGTTTATTTAAAACGTATTTCAAATTGGCGATAAATATATTTTAAATCAATATTACGGATATATCTTGTTCAAAATTTCCTAATATATTGTAGAATATCAATCTATAATATTTGCGTAATAGAGAGAAAGAGAAAGAGAATATGCAACAACAGAACTAGAAATACATACAAATATGATGGATTTAGAGAACTTGTAAGTTCAAAGCACAGCTAGATTGTAAATAAGCACAATCACCCGTAGCGAATTTCACAGATTATCTGTATGAAAGACACGCGGTTTATCTCAGAATGTTAGATTGTTCGTATAGTTTCCATACTATAAGCCATAAGAAAATTCTGTTATAAAATTTGAGAAAATTCGTAAAATGTACGGTTCTTAAATTTATTAATATCTGTTAAATTTACAATTACAACGATTATAAAAATTACTCTTACAATTGGAAAATACGACGAGTCTATTTTTCTTGAATCGCTGATTTTTATGTTGATCGGCGGTTGCAAAGAACTATTTCAGCATAGCATATAGGTAGTTGAATTAAGAGCCTATTATAAATTTAAATTTATGAAACATTGTAAACACGATAAGGATACGACTCATCTTATACCAATTAATACTTTTGAAATATCCAAAAGAATGACAAAATACGCATTCAATTCCAAATAATTTTCAATAAGATTTATAAAATTGAATTTTAGGATCAGTTCCATATAAAAGACATAAGACTCTTCAATTATACTTGCGAGTAATATTTCACAATTTCTATTAATTACAGCTCATACAGTTAATTACTGTTTGTAATCAGCCGCGATCAGAATACAAAATTGTATCAGTCTCTAAAATTATTCTGTCCAAATTTCCATTCCCTCTTTCTTTTTCTTTATGATTTCACGAATCCAAGTAATTGTGCTAATACGAAACAAGAATACAATTGTGGATTTTGCGGGAAGTTGTAACAGAAATTCCTTGAAATCAGGGCCAATTCGTAGCAGCCTTCGCCTCCAGTAATCTTGGCGATGTTTCACCGAACACACGTGGCCCGAAATGTGAATTTTCTGGCGGTAACTGCTCCGAGCAATACACTTGCCCCAGAAAAAAGGAGATGTGTTTTGCTTCTGGGCCAGGAAAGGACATGTTCGAGAGCACCAGTATCATTGCCAACAAGATCTTCAAAGAATCATGGGTAAGTCATTCTTATTATACGCTTTTCTTATCCTATATAGGTGTAATTTTTTTTATGTGATGACATTTCACCTTCCAATATTAAAAATTTTACTACGAAGTTCTGGGAATTTTCCTCATTTAAACTGTAAGCCCTTTTGATGTTAGGAATTTTATTATTTGAAAAAGAAATTTAGATAGAAATTTATTGTAGAAATATCGTTATAATATTCTGGATACTTTTTCTATTTCAATTCTATTTTTTTCTTTTTTTTTTTACAAGATAAGATACGAACTTATCTACGTCGTTGCATGTATGTCGGTATACAAGTATCGAAGCATTACTGGATATCATACGGTACATTTGATGTAAAATTAAACATCGCTGAAAACAGAAATAATTCGAAACTTATCTTTGCCACGTTGTTATCATTCTACCACATACTGGCAGTCTAATTGTTTCGAAATTACAAACTGAGTCTATAATGAAAAATTATAGTTCGGAGGCTGAATATTTGTTAGATATTCAGATTTCTAATATACTTGATCGTTAACCGTACATATTAAATTCGAGAATCATAAGCGTATCGTTAAAAGGTAAATACAATGGTACAAAATACGTGAACCTTTCGTAAGTACAAGAATTCTTGAATAAATTTCGCGCCACTTTTAACTCTCGCTGTAACATAAACGTAAGTAATATAAAACGATTCTACGAAGGTGCAAAATAAATGACCAACGATAATAGAAAAAATGAGCGCAATGAGCATCGAGATTACTAATTACACCGTCGGTATGCCTCCAATTTTGTACACTTCCGTTTGAGAAAATTCGTAATTAGAATACTCGGCTGTTCGTTGATGAATAATAAAATCAACAGCGTAAAAGAACGCGTAAATATTCGAACATAGATACGTATATAATCTACAGGGGCATATACATATGCAGTAGAAGAGATCATGAGCATAGAAACGCAAGATAACTATCGAATAAACGAAGAAAATAGCGCTGCACTCGGGAGAGCGCTTAATGCGGAATATCGCGAGAACGAGATTAATTAAAGATGAAATAAAGTGTCGGTGTAATAAAACACTTCTGACGTTGATGGTCTAGACGGTGTCTGAACTGCTTTTCCTCGATTACGTTTGTGCTCGTTCTTTCTCTTCTCCTTCTTTTTTTTTTTTTTTAATTTGATTAGTCAGGGGATATTAATTTCAAAGAAGCCTTTCTTAAGCGACGAACAGGAAAGATGTTCTTTGTCGAACAGATTCGCAGTGATTAAATCATTATTCTGTAAATAACATTCGCTGTGATTCGTATCTTCTACTTTCTTCTTGATATTGGAACTAGCAGTCTGTAATGTATATATATGTATATATCGTGCATAAGTTAACTTAAATAATAATGATTTAAATTATATGACAGAAGTAAGATAAGTACATTGCCGTCTATAAATACAAGAATACCTACTGGTTATATTTATTCGGAAATTGTTCTAGGAAATTTTGTCCTCGAGCATTGAAATATTGCGATCTTCCAGATTTTTTACTCGGGTAGCGAAGTGACAGATGCAATTTTTTCTTTAGAAAACAATGATATGGTGTACACCATCAAAGAAGCTTGATCTGCACTTTTTCACAAAAAAATACGCAGCAAATAAATAAAACCATTTGCAGCATAGACGAAATAATTGGAAAACAGAAAATTTAGAGGAAATAAATGAAAATATTCGAAAGAATCTAAGTAATTGACGACGTCTTCGCCGATTGAAAATTTCGTCAATTAAATTTCCAATCACCTTCACATTTAACATAATATTTATTACGAAATATTCATAAATTTCTTCCCGGTTCTCCGCTCTTTCTTCTTAAATAAAATTATAAAAAGTTCCTATTAAAATTCTACATTTCTCCCGGTACCTTCGATCAAACGTCTCAAATTTCTAAGAACTACTAAAGAAAGTATAACAAAGTACGATAATTCTTTTTTTAGAGCGTTCAGCCAAATGATTATCAACATGACCACTGCTCGATTCCCTTCTAGCGTCCCTGGTGTCTGTTATCCGATCACGAAGAATTTATTTTTCATCGAATTTCTTGGCAAAATCATCGGATAAAACAGAATGGAAAGTTGTTTCGCTACTGTTCAAGTACACGAGCAAATCGTTTTTCGCCCCGAGGCACTTTCTACCGATTAACGAACAGTAAACACTCGTTTACATATCCTCCCGATAATTCGGAGGGTCGTCAGCTGGAAACTCGTTTCTTCGAATGGAAATTTCTCCTGGGAACATGTTTTTGTTATGAGCATTTCTTCTCCTTTTTTAAGTTTCGCGAGGAAGATCAAATTCCTTCGGAGACACTCATATACCTTGAACGATGAATAATTTACCATTTCTTGGCTCGTCTTTTTGGCACGCTTTCCATCTCCAAGCACCTCTAGTGATTAAAATATAATTACGCCGCGGATATTTATTCATTTATGAGAAACCTGTTTTCAGCATTTCTGCACCATTAAATTTCCCATAAATACGTATCTGAATATTTCATGTTTTCGCACGTTATGTTTGCACTGCGATATTTTTTACACCTTCAAAATATCCAAAATATAATTCTCGTTATAATATCTAGTGGATGAAATATCCCTTTCTTTAGTTGTGTTTACCACTAAATACCAGTTTCTATAAATATCCACGATTTCATTATAGAAATTAGAATTAATTTAGGATTAATCGGAAAAGTCAACGTTCGAAAATGTGGATGACTCGAATCGCTTAACCATATTTGTCATATTTCCTTGTAGCTACGATCGTTCAAGTACCTGTTTTCAAAGTATACTGTGATTATTGTGAAAGTAACTAGCAGTCGTATCTTTAATTTTATAATTTTAATAATTTACCTGCAATACATTTACTCAGTTCATAAGAAATTTCTTCCAAGGTCTGAATTTGAAACAAATTCAAAGGAAATCTTCTCGGGGAATAATGAAAGACTTTTGAGGCAAAAAGTCCGAAATTATAGAGAATAATGAATTATCAACAATAACACAGCATTGATCGATTATTAATTTATTTTCATATTATAATATACGTATTTATATAACACACTCGGTGTTGAAAAATACTGCTCCACCTTTGGAATTACACATCTCTTCTTTTTCATAAAAAATGTCTTTATTTCAAACAATAATATTTATCTCGATACACTTCGCCGCCTTTTCTCTATTTCTTCGATCGCTGCATCGAAATACACGCAAAAGAACAATTACGTCAGTTAACGTTGAAACGACGCAACATGTGCATCGGTAGCAATGAAAATGTCAGAAATCTGCGTATTGTCTATACTATAGATCCTATAGGATGCTGAAATAGTCCTTGTTTTTTAATATCTCAACCATAGTCTATCACAAATTTAACTCGATACTATAAAACGAGGGGTTAATCGTCGGCACGTCTCACTTAAATAAATTCTTTCTAACCCTGTTTCTGCTTTTTTTTTTTTTGTTTCTTCCTCTATCACTCGAATATATTCATACGATTAATAATGATGCTTTTCGTATTCCTCGTAACTATTGTAGTACGCCGGCGCAACGTATTTTGCTACGGGAATTGGTTTAGGGTGAATCGCTGGTCCGACTTTCTTAACCACCGCGTTGAAACCATTGTGATCGTCGGCAGTGTATTCGACGATTCTGACGCTACCGTCAGGCTCGTTGACGCTATAAGATCCGTGAACCACGTCACCATCGCGAACTTCGTGCTGAGTCTTCACATCCCCTGTGTGAGGATCGTGAACGCCATAGTTGAAGGTGTATTTTGGATGAGCCTATAATAGAAAAGAAGGAATTTCTACTTATATTTTGTTAATAAATAATTTATTCATAAGGAAGAGTTTCTGTCTATAATTTGCCAATGAATTTCTATTTTTATTTCTATTTGTATTTGTATATCTATTTCTATTTCTATTTATAAGTTGTTGACGATTTTCCGCTTCATTTAGTCAAGTTTTCTATTTATAAATTGCTGCCGGACAGTGGTACCGATACCAGGACCAGGTAAAATAAATTCTTCGAGATTGTGCCAATAGATCTCTATTTATAATTTGTTGATAAACGTCTATTTATAATTTCTTGGTGAATTTCTGTTTATCGTTCTACTATTTATAAATTTCTGTCGCACAGCGATATTAGTAGCGAATCCAGTAACACGAATCAATTCTTTGAAAAATTATTTCCAAAACCGCTTCTCGTTTTACGATGTTCCTCGATAATTAATCGTCAAGAAAGATTTCATACAAATTGCCATTAAATTTTTATCAAACCTAGCAACGAAGGATTAATTCCTTAAAGAACGACTTCTAAGCCAATTTTTCATTACCCCAAAATTCTCGAATTATCGTTAATCGTCGATCTTTAATAATAATTCCTTTCCAATGATGCGAACTTGGCACTACGTTCTTTCGGACATTCTCGAACAAATTATATTTTTCTACCATCAACAAAATTTCTTTTTGGACAAAGTAAGGAGAGATCGTATTTGGAATGCGTAATTTCTCGTTTTAATTTTACGCCAAACATCTTCTTGAAACATTACAAATTCTTTTTCTTTTCTGAAACGAGGACGATATTGAAATATAAAGACGAAATTACGTAATTTCAACATTTAAATTTCTCCAAAGTAGCTGCCATGTATTTTGAATGGAACGAAATTTCATAAGCGATTTTCCACGCGACGGACGTTCAAACGATCTCTAACGAGCGATCGTTACGAGAAAGCGTCGCGGAAACGTTCGCGACAATGAGATACGTCGCGGAAGAAGTTCTTATGCCAAGCACTGCTTTTCACAGGCTGGAATTTCAATTAACATAGAGGCGAGGCGAACGTCACGCCTTGTGCTCTGAACTATTTGCGATACGATACGCGATTCCAAATACAGATCGCCGATAATTAGTATCTTATCCGATGATCGACGATCGCTAATGGCGTAATTTACTACGACTTGTTTTCTGCATCGTTTGTAATCTGATCTTAATTGCAAGCGAACGATACGAAAGATATTAAGTTAAAATATTGGTTTGCCTGGAAAGTTCCTTCCGATTTTTAAGAAATTTGATCACCGCGAAAAATCATGTTGAAAAATTTTCGCCGAAAAACCTGAGGTTCTGGAAGGTTGGAATATTCAAATTGCGTGAGAGATGGAGAAAGGTTGTGGAACGAAATGACAGCTATATAATTCAGTAAATATATAACGAATCGAAATGTAAATCTAAACGAACTACAAATCTTCGTTTGTTCTTCTGGTTTTCTCTTCTTTTTGTCAAAAGTGCTTCTGTAGATGATTTTTTGTTTTGTTTTAAGAGCAAAATTTTCTACTTTTTCGAGGATATTGTAATTTTTATTCCGTAAAAAATGATTTTCCTTCTTTTAAGAATAAAACTTTTTGTCACCGCAGGCAAATGGAAATTTTTGTTCCGACAGAGATTAAAGATTTTGCCCGTAAAAATTCCGTTCGACGGTGATAGTTATAGAGGTGAAATAGCGAGTATCTCGAGTTTTACAAAGATTGTAGGTAATTTTTCAAGTGATCGAATTATTATCGGATAAGCAACGATGGAATATTTATTTTTAAGTAATTAGTTCGATATAAAGATAAATTGAACGAAAAATAGATACGATTGCTTACGTAGTAATCGTGTTCGTGATCAGCATGATGATCGTATCCGTGAGATCCATGATCGAGGGTCGCTGCAACTTGAACAGGTGAGGCGGAAACCGCGTGAACCGGAACCGCTACTGTTGGTAGAACCGCGTGTCCTTCGTATTGAACAGCGGATCCTGAGTATCCTTCGAGACCCTCGTAATCCGCGTATGAGATTCCATGACCGCCGTCGTAACCGCTTAAAACCACTGCGTGGCTGACTGCGATCGTTGCACATAAAAGGCATAGAATCTGAAACTAAAATTTATATTGACTTCTTAATTGACAATACGACTGTGCCGACGAAATTTTAGTCAAAATTTTACTGAATTTTTCACACCATAGGAAGAGCTATTATAAATTCGTCGAATTTTACAATTCTTTTCAAGCTTATTTTAAATTAAAACGTATAACGAAGCTTCTCTTTCTCTAGAATTATTAAAAATCGAGGAAGAATATCTTTTTGCGCGTCATTATAAATTTTTCTTTTCTTAAATCATCAGATCAACGATGAAATATCTTTGTCTGCTTCGTGACGATATTTTTAAAGAATCATACTCGTTTAGAAACGTAGTAAAACTCATGTTGCTTTAAAATTTGTTTAGAATTAAATAACTTGAAATTTGGAAATAAGGCAAGGAATTTTCCGTTTCTTAAAACATTAGATTCACGAAGTGATAACCACCATGCAATTTAGGTTAGCCAATTTTCACCTTCTTCTCTACCATCTTGCGCAGCATAAAGAACAATGTACAATTACTATCATCGTTTCCATGGAGAAGCTAACTGAGAAAGTAAAAAGCCAACCCATTCGTTTCCAACGCATTTGCATATGAATCTTCACGTGCGACCTAATTTTTCGGATTCGGAAAGCTTTCAATAAACGTAAGAAGCTACCTGGAGCATAGATCGTAATTTCTAAGGGATTATCGAAAGAATTCTCGAGCGTAAGCAGAAAATCTTTCCCTACGCACGATTCCTTGCTATGGAAGAAGTCGACAACCCATCAAATTGGATTTTTCGATCGGATGCTCGATTCCCGAGGCACAAGCTATTACAAAAATTTTTCCACGAGCACGCGGTATATCAGAAGCTCGTAAAACAAACGAGATTATGGCGAACGTTTCATCGGGCTAATATAGACGATGTGAACGCAACTTTAACGATAAGGTAGCGGTATTATGGGAGTGCTGATCTATCTATATCGTTGTAGTTTGCTCGAAAAATTTCGAAGAAAAATTCGCGAATGCCGTATGACGCTAACGCAGAATCACGAGTTCGTGACCTTTCGTATCAAAATCTCGTTCAAAAATTCAAGTAATGGTAAGAAGAAAAAAACTCGGATATCAGCGAAGAAATTCTTGATGAACTACGGAATACTTACAAAGATATCGGTACGTCTTTTTGTCGATTTTTCGTTGTAAAAATGTTAGAAGAAACGATGACTATCGAATTTACACGGAAATGAATTCTCGTTGAATTTGTAGAAACTTAATAATAAATTAAGAGCGAAAAATAAAATAAATATACAGAAAGCATGTTACGTTGCTGTATAACTAAGCAAAAGTCAAGCTACGTAACTTAAAATTTACCTCAAATTAAAAAACTGGTACGTTATGTGAAACTCAAAGTCCCGATAGAAACTTAAATTCAACGTAGGTTGATCAAAAATGAACTTTTATAGTGTCTTCCAATGCTACATAACAATACGCTACATAGTATCGCTAAACAATTATAGAATTTAGAGATAATAAATAAAAGGTACCCTTTAATACGAAACAAGAAAATTTTGCTAACGCTATATATAATCAATTATCTTAAATCAATGATAAAATACAACCTAAAACTTTGTATCTGAAGATGGTTACGGTTCAAAATTAACAAATTAAAGTCAGTCCCTAAATTAGAACATCTTTGCCGTTACCAAAAGTATATATTGACATTTGCCTCGAATAAAAGACGATCCAAACTCGATCGAAAGCAAAGCAAAGCTGACTCACAAATCACACGATCAACGAGATCAACGATATATTTAGCAGCTCGATCTTCCTCGTCATAAACACCAGTTTCCGTTTATAACTCGTCGATCGTTTCGGTTTACCTCGTCTGTTGGCTGAACGACACTCTCGTTAAAAGTCCCTAATCGTTAAACGTTTTTCGGCGGCAACAAAATCAACGCGAGGGGAACTTGGAAAGTCATCGTATGGCTCGAGAAAGTTTCTCGAGTTTCGTCTTTCGCGTCGCTTCACGAGCTCTTCCCTTCCCGAGAAAAGTGTCCTTTTTCACTTTCTCGCGTCGACCTTGCTCCGTAAACTAATACGAATCCACGGAAGTAGCTACACCGCTTCCGTATTTCGCCTACGGATCATAGACCACAAAACGTTATACAGAAACATATCGACGACCCGACAAAAGAAAGAATCGAAGCTGATAGCTCTTGGTACCGCGGCGGATAAATCTTTCTCGAGGTCATCGTCTTTTCAATACGCGATCGAAGAAACGAATTTTTTTTATGGAAACATATAAATAGAATTCCAATATCGAGTAGAGAACTTTTGGAGAATTTTTCATCTTTTTTTCGAAGCGAATGATTGTAAATTTCTAGTATTTTTCTTTTTTCTTTTTTTTTTTACTGAAATGTACTTGGAAAATTCTATATTCTATATTTTCTGGTACGAGGAAATGTACTTTATCAATCTTTTACCGTATAAAAAAGTGTATAAGTATAACTCCTTTTTAGAAAAAAAAGCTTCTCGTTAGATCATTTACCGACAGTTTAATTAAGTTCTAAACACTTCCTTACTACATAGAAACTTTCCAAAAATACCATCGAACAACTTCCATCAATGAAACACTTGTTTTCACAGAAACCTCCGTTTCAGCATAAACGGACCTTCCAAAAACCACCAGAAATAGAGCTTTCACCGGACAAAGTATCACCTGCAATGTACAGCACCTATTAATAACACCTGTAACTTGCTCGAAAAGCAACATATATAACCCACGGCTTACCCTTCCATCTTCGAATTTCTCTCAGAGGTAAAATACACATAAACATCTCTCAACTGGTCGAGGAGAATATCTTTTCCTGGCTGACCATTTGCCAACTATTATTTACCTATCCATCCAACCAATGTGTAGAGCAATAAACTGCCAGCTATAAATATTAGGACACCTGCTCGTTACATTTATCGCAAAACTCTAACAGATTTTACTTTAATTTTAATATCAAATTACTCAACATTAATATACAATTAATTGCCGTCAATACTATTTTACGTTGCAAGGCACGTCGTATGATACGACTCGAGTAACAGATTCGCGAGGAAGTGGATAAAAGATAAAAGCAGTGGAAAGTACTCAATGTGAGTTAACGTATTATGAGCGACGTATATTCCAATTATTCAGAGGGTGCAGAAGCACATAGTACGAAACGCGAAAATTAAAGCAGCAAGCATAAACGAATCTCTGAAAAACACCTCGAGCTAACCTACCACCGATACGAAATAGCACCTATACTATACGATAACTATGTAGTAACGTCTTTAACCAGTCATCTACATCTCCCACCTTACACCTTTCCATCTTCAAACTTCTCTCAGAAGAAAAATATACACAATCGTTCCCTCGCCGTTCGAATCGTACATTATTTCCTGGCCCCTTGTCAATATACAGATATTCCAACTATTCTAACTATCGATGGTGCGTAGAATTACAAAACGCGAGAGTTAAAGTAGCAGATATAAACGAATCTTCGAAAGATACCGCAAACTAACCTACCACGTTGAAATACCATCTGTACCAAACGATATCGACTTCCTTCGAAAATCAATATATCCCTTCCCTTACTATTTCATCTTGAGACTTCCTTCAGAGCAAGAGTACACAAAAGCATCCCTTAATTAACCGAACCAAACGTTAACTCCTGGCTGACCCGATATACAGCGTACATTCCAATTATTCAGAGGGCGAATTAACACGAGAATTAAAGCAGAATCAACGAAAGAGGCTACATAGATGTCCGAAAGAAAAACTTGCACGGTGTCACGCGCGCACACGGTCCCGGCGGTTTCCGGTTCTCCCGTCGTACCTTCGGCATTGTGGTCGATGCTGCGTGTCCCGTGTGTTGCCGGTGTATGCGAAAACAGCGCGATACTCACTGATAGCCGTTATTCCGAAACGATGCCCTTATATCTATCTCCCACCCGCGCCGCGTCTTTCGTTCCGGGCAAAAGCCCTCGTCCTCCTACTGCGTTACCCGTGTGCCACGACGCTCCCACCTCAACCAAACGATCCTCTCCACGTTTTTCCTTGGAGGAGAAGAGAGGGTGGCGAGGCGACGCGTCCACGTGCCGGCGAAAGGATGCCTCGGTCTCTTGCGGACACTTCCGGTCGGCCGCGAGGACTCGCGGCTCGAGTCGCGGTTGTCGATGCATCCAGAGATTCGATTTCGTGACGCGCGGTTGCGATTGTGGTTTCGAATGATTTTGAATTTGCATTTGCTTTATTGCGTAGGGATGTTGACCTCTCCGCGTATTTTCTCCCATCCTCCTATGCACGGATCTTCTTAATTTAGTTACAGTATTTTATAGTGGAAAATGTAGCGAGAGGTTATTGAGTTGTGGAGTCGTCGAATTCGATGTGGATTCTTCGGTTTGCATTAAACTTGGCTTTCTTAATTATCGTGTTTGTTAGTACTTTAGAATTTTCTGAAGGACCAGTCCGAAGAATTTTGAATTTAGATAGCTTATTTCTCAGGAAGGCTAACTTTTTCGAGTACTTTAAGCAGGAACATCATCCGTTATGGATTGTTTGCTTTCGGTTAGGTTCGGCTTGTTGAATTTCTCGTATTTTATACGAACGATAAGTTGTAACGCGATTTTATCTGGAAACGTTCTTCGAGTCTTCTGCAAGAGCCACAAATTGTGATTGGATTCCGTTAAATTGACTCAAATTTATAGTAAATTTGAACTACTTTACGAAGCATGGACAAACGCGACATTCTTCCTCCAAATTAGATTTCGCTCGATGTCTGCATCTCCTAGACATGATGGCCTGTAAAGTGATTTACTTTTGTCTTAGATTTATCGACATTTGATTCTTTACACGCGATTTACACTAGTCTTTTAATAGTCGATTGGACAATCGGACGATCAATTAAACAATGTTATCTTTGTTATCCAACGAAAGAACGGACAAAAGCTTGTATTTCGACTCAGTTACCGATATTTCGACGCAATTCCCAAGTAGGAATTAAGCTTTCGACTATTACGGATGCATTTTCATTGCTACGATTTTCACAATCTATTCCCCTTGAAAAACATGAGACAAAGTTTCAGACGCTTCTGCAACGCGATTCTGCACACTCGCGTTCCACGCGTAAATCCGGTAGGAAGAGAAGAAATTAATTTAGCAAGAAAACCAGCTCGTTGAGAAGGAATAGGCGTGGTCCCTGCGAACGTTACGTTAGGGAATGTCGTAATATATTAGCCGACTCGAAACAAAGCTCGCTCGTGTGCCCACGGGCACGAATAATGGAGCACAGAGCGACAAAGTTGCGCCGAAGTCGCGATGCAATCGCAAAACAATCTAAATAATCCCTCTGTTCGCGCTAACGACCCTTTATCCCGTTCCACTTACTCGGCTACGTGTGAAGTTGCTCTCGCAATCGCCTCGTTTTTTGCTATTTAACAATTTACCAGGACTGATGACTCGGAAATACCTCGAAAATCAACAGGATCTTTCGTAAATTTGCTCGTTCGTTGCGATCTTAATTCGAAAGAAATTGAGCTCAAACGTGAACCTTTTAGTACTCTACTGTTGCATTAGATGGCTATTAATGGCGAGTTTTTCTACTTTCCTGACGCGATTCAGAGGAAACAGTTGCTTTTAATTGTAGATTTGAAGCCAACTTTTTATGCTTCGTTGAGTTTTTGTAATGAGATTTCGTTACGAAATTTTGAAGGAAACGAAAGAAATTTTATATAAGGAGGCTGATTCGTTGGTGTTCTATGATAATTTCCAAAACTGAAGCTTTTGGCAACCTGCTGTTCTGGAAAGACGAGTTAACTCGTCATTCAGGTTCCTAGCCTCTTGGACATAATTATTTCTTTATTTATGAGAGTCTCTTATTTTGAAACGCGTTGCTTCGTTCTTGCAATACACTAGTAACGTCATGTTTGCATTCGCGATCAAATTTGAAAAAGCTAACATTTATGAATCTTCCTATCGGACAAACACTAGGTACGTTTAACTCCGTGTAACCGTTTACTGTAAAGGATACTGTAAAAAGTATTAAATTCATACAAAAGTTACTCTGGGTAACTTAATGAACCTTAAACGATAAAACGCCGTTCATAATTTTTATTATGTAAAACATAAAATACAAGCTAAAACGAAGTACCTGAAGAGTACAATTAAATCATTTGTTCGAAACTGTTGTAGTCCATTTATAATGTAATTGTAGCAATTTGGCGTTAAGATCTTTTTTCTTATTTTTTCTTTCTTTTTAAAGCGACCACAACCTTTAGCGAGTTTGAGACGAAATGACTTTGTCGAGCAAAGTCTTACGCATCGCACTTGAAGTGACGCAATAGTAGAGTATCCACGACAGAGCTCGTTTGTCTACCCGAACGAATGGTACTGCTCCCTTGCACATTAAGCACGCCTGTATAATCACGGAAATGCTTCGTATATGGACGTTATGCAAAGCGACGATTTCGCTCGTTTATTGCCATCAGCAAAGTCGGCCAAGTGCGAACGATACAGAAAAAAAAGATATCATTTCCAGTTATCGATAAAAAGAGAAACTTCTGCCTGATCTTGTTACGAGCGCGCATTCTTCCGGAAAACGTGTTCGCAATCTTGAATTAAATTAATTAAAAAGATTTACAAGCTACGCCACATCGAATTTAATTTCCAAATCTTATATCGATTAAAGTGATATTTAAAAATTCTAACACTGCTCATTGAGTCAAATTTTTGAAACCTTCAATAGGAATTACGCTCGAAAGTAACAAATTGTCGACATAAATTGTTCAATATCAAATGAAACTTGCAAATTTCAAAATTACATATTGTATTAAATCGATAGATTTCAAATTACATGAAATACGTTATTAGATACGTCGAATGAAATTTGTAATTCTAAGATTAAATTAAAAGTTTAGCGATTTAGTTCAAAATACGATTGAATTTAAAAATGAGTCAACCGTAATTGAACTTAATTTTTCAATACTAAATTAAATTAAGTTAAAGAATTTTTCGTCAAAACGTTAGCATAAAAATATATTTCTTCGGTCGAACGTAACGATATAAGTCATTGTCGATGTGATGCAAAAAAATGAGTACCGAGAGACAACGTTGGTATTCAGTGCGTTGATTCGCGAATCGAGATAAAAATTCGCTGGAACGCGGACGAGATTTGGATCAAGTTCTGCATCCTTACCGTGAGTTGACATAAAGATACAGGTCTTTCCACCCTTACGTGATTCACGTACGTGTGTCTCATTTTCAATTCAAATATCAACGAATACAGGATGGCTGCCATAGGTCACGTATGTTTTAAAAAAGGAACTCGAATCTTTACAGATTCTACGTTGTAAAAATTTTGCTGTTTGAAATACGAAGGAACATTACATACGGCAGAATACGTTCGTTTGCGAACAAATTTGGAATTTTAATTTCGAATTTTTATTTCTTAGGAGAAATTTGTATTTTACATTTAAACTCTGTTGTTGACATTTTTCAAAGAAACATTTCATTCTGAATTTCAACTCGCCGGATCAAATTTCGAAAACGATGTTCGTATTTCGATCTCGACGTTTGTTTCAGGTTTGAACTTTCCATTTCGAAATTTAGTGACGAAATTGTCGTTTAATTTCAATTTATTCGATGTAACATCTGGAAACGAAATGTTTCTTGAAAAATTCCAATCTATAAACCCATAAACTGAAACTTTTGCAACAAATCGTAATCTAATTCGTAATACAAATATATTTATCCTAATCATTTCTTGCAAAAGCCAATAAAACGTATGTACATTCGTAACACATTTGCTTCAAAAAATTCCACCTAGGAATAAATAATACTCGCTACACGATTTCCTCAAATTCTAAATTTAAATATAAGAATGTTACATAAACGTCGAGTATTCTCATAAGAATACCCTCGGAAAGAACGAGTCGCAACGACGAAAAGGTTTGAAGCTAAAATAGGCTTAAGTAATATATAGTTGTGATTACCAAATGTTCATGTTACCCCGTTAAACGTTGAGAATACTTCGAACATTTGAGATACGGATCGATCTCTCTTTTTTTTTTCTTGTTTTCACTAAAACGAAACAGTTGGATATAGTTCGAACTCGTAGAAGGACGTTGCGCGTGTGAGGACGTACTTTACGGCCAGTTAAAGCAGATAATACCCATGGTCAGGCGGCGTGAAAGGGTCATTAAAGAGGAGTACCTGTTACTCGAGCCATTCTATGAACGACGGATCTGCAAAGGCATTCTTTTAACACCTTTTGTAATCATAAACTCAGGTTTCTTCACTTGGAACAGTTTCCATTGAACTTCAAAATTCAGAAGAATATTAAACTCTAAAAATGAAAGCTAGAAGATTTCTGTTTCAGTATTTTGGTGCAAAGAAGGTTTCACTTTCAAACTTTGCGTTCGAAAATGTGAAATTAAATGGAAATTTAATTTCTAAATTTTAAATCCTTATTTCCAAGAGGGGCTTTCTGGAACTTTCCAAAAATCTATTATTTCATAATTAAGATCAGGTGTAAAAATTTCTGGATTAAATTCTCTACGTTGTGTAGTTGTATCGATGAAAGAAGTTTCAAAAAGTAATTAAAAAATAATTATAGACAAAAGTTTCGACTCTTCGATTAATGTATTATAACGAGATTCAAGTATTTTTCTCTGTCTTCTATCAATGCAAGTCTACTTTTATCATTTCGAGACATTTACGTATTGTGTACATTCTTCGTGTTTCTTTATTATATTTCTTATATCACAAAAGACGTTTATGCAATTTCACTTTCAAGACTGAAATTCCGTATTTTATTATTAAAATCGCAACAAAGAATTGTTTAAAATTAAACTTCTCTGATTTATTATCGATTAATGTTTCACTTTTAACGTTTTAGTTGTATCTTTAGTAATAATAAAATCGCGAATGAAGAAATTTTAAGAAGCGCTGCTTCAGATTACTCTCATATATATAAAAGAAGTGTGAAACTGTGAACTGGAAACGTTCGAATCATTATGTAATTAAATATATAATTGTTTCACGGCACTTTTCTCCGCGCTGGACCATTTCCAAATTAGAAAATCTCCCATTCAATGTCCTCACCGTGGAGATTTATTTAATATCTGTCACGTAACGTTCAACAAAAATGTGAAAGCGGTTATTTCCGATTGCAAATGAGTCCAGCGACAGTTTCGGAGCTGGAAAAAGGCTCAGGAACTCGTCCTCCCTGTTTGTTACAATTCTAACAGCCGTTAAATCGTGAAAGGTTGGTTCGTGACCGTAATGTTGAAGCAAACACACACACGTCGTTAGTGCCCTGCCACGGTTTTCACGTTTGCCACCGCGTTCACGTTGCGACGCTGTTTAGTATGACGGACAAACTCCAAATGGCAAAAGAACTATTGCGGAAAAAGATCGTCCACTCCCACGATTCCATCGTAACCGCTTTTCGCGGCCAATTTCCGGCTTACAGCGATTTCTGATACGAGATATACCGAGTTCCTTACTTCCTGTACAAGTTTCCCGTTTTTTTAAAAAAGATCACGCGCCAAATAAACGTTTCGTGCGACGCTTTAACACAGAACAAATGTTTTCGGTTTTCTAACTCTTTGAGATTGGTTGTTGCATATATGACATGTTGCATTTTTATAAATTAGTAAGAATTTAAAGCTGTAGTATCGTTAACGTGTTCACCGTCACGCGAATTTTATTATTTTGCCTATGTCACTGCGCTAGATTCCAATACGTCACATCACGACAACCAATTATCGAAAAATATTGCATCGTATCTTCGCACGTCATTTTTCTCAATGTTACACAAAGGATTCACATCGTTGAGAATTGTCCGGTCTGTGAAATTTATCTTATTTTAATCGTTTTAAAAAATTTAATAGTAGAATCGACGTGAGTCGCCGATGACCATCGTGTGGCAATCAACGCCTTAAGGAAAATCGCGTCGGTTCGTCAGGCTCCAATTCTCGTTCCTGAGATTAGTCGCGATATCACGAAATAGTTCGCAACTGGGATACATCGTAACATGGGATAAGATAAATATTCATGCAATGTTCGATGCATATTCAAAGTACCATTATGGGGAGAGCAATGCTACGCCTGGGTCGCTGGTAACCTACCGAAACTTTAATGTAACGTAGCTGTCGGAAACATCCGGGCAAAGTACAACATGAAACGCGAATAACAAGAGAGAATATACAAGAGAGAATCTCTTTGGAAAAATACTATATTTCTTGCTAAGTTTGTTTACCGAAGAAACAACGAAGTTTTACTTTCTTTTCATTTAGAGAAATTTCTCCAATAACGTGTTTGTCTACTATCTTCGAAATATTATCGAGGTAAAGTAAACAGGGGAAAATTACGTAAACGCTTTCATAACGCATACTGACACGACTATTGCAGTCGGTATTTTATGAGTTTCGACGAAATAGAGAGGCTAACAGAATGGTGGACAGTGCATCAGAACAGCAGTACGATACTTTGAAAAGTTTTAAGATTAAGAATATTCTAGTTTGGACAGCTCTCCTAGGACAATTCGTTGTTCCGTATTTAGATTTTGCAGTTTTTAAGGATAAAGGATAGTTTTATGGAACGTTGAGCGAATCGTCTGACACACCCGAAATTAAGAAATTTTAAGGACAGTTGTACCGATTGGAAATTGTATAGATAATAACGTAAAAAGGAAAATCCTACGAGTCGGAAATTCGAAAAGAGTGTGAAAGGATAAGATAATGTCGTGATACGTAGATCCATAAAAATTTGAAAAGAGCCGAGTGAATGAGTTGTCATCGTTTAGTGTAAACCAGAACAACCAGAAGATTTTATGAATTAACCTTAGACAGTGTTGTAGAGAATTACAATTGAATTATAATTACAAAGTAATTCAATTACATCATATTCAATTACGTTGTAGTTCAATTACACTCGTGATTACAGTAATTAGTAATTAAATCAGTTGAAAAGTTTAAATTATGTGAATTACGTTGTTTTAATCGCTTCGTACTTGGCTCACTACGTAATTGAAGTATAACATAATTAAATTGCGTAGTAAATTACGGTGTAATTCGATTAGTACAACCGTGAACCTAAACTACTAACCTGTCGTCTGTGAGTTGACGGCCTCTCGCCTGATATCGTAAATAACAATGTTACCAGCAATCTCCTCTCTGCTTCTCTCAGTAGCTTCTTATTAAGTTCACACCTACGCATAGTATTTCATTTTTCTACTACCCTTATTATTTGAGAAATTATCGTGCTGCGTAGTCTATGCAAGGAAGAATTAATGCTTACGTAATAATAACGTACACTGCTTTTTTTTTTAAGATTAACGAACACTGCTTATTACGCCAAGATATACGAAAAATATAAACAGGAAAAATTTTGAGACAAATCAATAACCACAAATCCCAATCATACCACAGCGTCCAGAAAAATTTATATTTTACCTGTGGAAACGACGCACATGATGGCAAAACACACAGTTTCAGTTTATAATATACAGGATAATATAATATAATATATATTATATTATATTTATAATATAATATAACAGGAAGCGAGATCGAGTTTCATTTTAAAATATCTTCTTAATGTTCCTTAAAAACACATCTCGTAAGGATTTCACACATACGCAAACGAAGTTTCGATTAGAACGAAGTATGTGTTTCGTTTCGTAATCTGAGAGACGGAAGGTTAGTAATCATTCTCCGTTGCTTCCCCCTAATTCTTTGCACTCCTCCAGCACTTCGCACCACCGTCGATTGGTCACCGTTCTGATGCAACTCATTGTTTACGAGCGACATTTCAATACAATCGTGTGAGAACTCGACGAAACGTGGGGAAGAAATGTCTCGACGTATCCTTGGCACACCCCGATGCACCCAGCGTTTACAGAAGTTAGACACTTGCTCGTACGAGACCGCGTTTAACTTACAACGAACCTAATTGCTATTTGACATATAGACACACACAGTGTCTCAGACTTTAATAAATAAACTTCAGAATCTTACCAGATCAGATAGGAAGATTATTCTAAACAGATAATTTGAGGAATTATAGGCAGCTGTGATCTCGCGTTGCTCGCAGCATATTGTTTGTAATTGCAGGTATCTTGGAGTTTTTAAAGAAGCAAGTTACTTCGAAATTGTTCAACCAACAATCGACTGGTTTAAAAAATCGAACATGTCTGTCAAAATATAAAGTTTACTCGATAAGAAAATTTTCTAAATTATACAGGGTCGCACAAACTGCTCCCATAAAACTCGAGCAGGTCGAGGCAAAGGAGTCCATTGAACTTTCGTCGGCACATACGCCCTACCGTATATAAACGAGCATTCTGTTCGCTGGATGAAAGAGGGAAGATCGACGATCTTAGATTAGAAGACATTACGTCGCATCGGATTGCTATTTCGTAACGCGTAATACAGTAAGCAAGTTAAAGAGAAGATACAAAGTATCGTCGTGCGAATTCTTCTTCCTGAAACAGAATTTGTTCATCGGAGAGCAAAGAGCAGGTACGCGCTTGTCATTCCAGAGCAGTAGAGCGATGGAAACGGAACTTGGAATAGTTGACGCGATCACATTTGGATTTCACACCGCGTGTTCCAGAACGAACGAGAGTGAAACTTATTTGGTTGAATAACCGTGTCGTAACTTACGAGGAAGCTCCTATTTTCGATTTCTTTTTCCACGTTTTCCTCCGCTTCTTAATTTTTCCTTACGCTCTCAAAGGTGTGGCACACCGTCCAACAGCTAACCTGTTGTTTTTATGGCTAACATCGAAGTTAGCAAACGTCTGAAATAAATATTATTATATCGCTTTTTACGCTGAACATACGATCTTGGGAGAATGATTTTCTTGCGAGATTAGTGACTGAAATTTTGTTTATTCGTACTAATCATGAATCGTGACAAGGGATAATTTTTTACCCTCCTAAAGGAGTCAGTGTCGAAGAACTAATAATCGTTGTTTTCAGGGAAAACTAATCGCTTGAAAACAACTATCGATGCATGTTAGACGACACTCTTTGTAATACAGACACAATTCTGAAAAAGTGATTCTTCCTGAGTCAATGGCGGTTACAATTTTTTCATCTATGCTAAACTTCACCTATCGCGACGAAAGAATAATACTCTATTGTTAAAACAAAATTGCACATTATTTTCTGCAACAAGGAAATAATGAAAAACAAAAAAAGAAAGGAAAGCGACGTTCACGAGTATTAAACTCGTCTATTTCTTTCATCTTCCCTCAAAATTATAATGCTTGCAAATTGGATGGTGAATCATCCGGAAGTTACGAGAAGCTTACGAGCGACCACAAAATTGCTCGTAAATTCGTACGTTGCAAAATCGGTTTATCGAGTCACGCGTTGCCGGCTCGCGATCTCGTTTCTCAGTTTTGTCGGTTAATTTGCGCAACTATGGCCCCCTTTCGCCACATGTCTACGTAATCTTTTGATTATCGTTTAATCTACGTTGTGTCCATCCTTCGGGTTTTTGAAAGTTTTTGGATCTTAGTCGGTTAAGAACGTAGAAACTTTTTATGAGCACATTATGTATATCATGTGAAACGTTTCGTGATTTCGTTAATGTAACTGTAACGAGGCTCCACTATATCCAACTGTATTTTCTGAATATGTACTGCAAACAGTTTTGCTACATTTTCGTTACGAGAAACACCTGCGAGTAGCCATAAAATCGTCAAAAAATATCGAATAGAGAAACGTTAAATCATATATCTACGTGTATCTAAATTAATTTCAATCGTTCAGTACAAATTCTGTATTTTATAGAAAAAAATCGACTGCACAGCTAAGTATACAATTTTGAATAATAATAATAATAGTAGATTTTACATTCAGAGACACTGACCCTTTGAATAATCAACATACTGAATAAACGAACAAAGATCACGTACAGGACAGTATGAAGCTTTTACGCAAATTTAATTCTTCCTACCTAATTTACCAAAATAGTATTACGTTCATAATATTTCACACTAAGACCTACCGATTAAATAACCGCGAAGAATTATTTTGCACAAATTTATTTCTTTTTCCCGAATTTACTAAGATGCAATATATTATGCTCGCAACATTTTACATTAAAAACTATTAATCCTTTGAATAATCGATACTTCCAATCAAGTAATATAAGTTACGTATGGCGCACAAAGTTTCTAAAAATCGCTAGAAATACGAATACCTAACAGCGTGAAAACAAAAATTTCTAATCCTGAGGAACGATCCTGTGTATCGATCAATGCGTATTCCATCAATTGATAAGAACCTTCCTTATCAGTGGATAAGGTAACGACCAAACGTTAGGAAAACGTCGTCGTGCAAAGCTATTTCGCGGGCGAAGGATTTTCATCCGCGGAAGCAGAATCGTGTCTCTGGAGATTATAGATAAACAGAATAATAAGGTGAGATAGTAGACGATTGCAAAGTCCTGTCTCAACAGACGTGGGAACAGGAACGTGTAAACACGTGGATCTCTATGCCGGCTCTTTGCTCGTTCCATTTTTTCCTCCCTACCTCTCCTTTCGGCTTCGCGTCTCTTCGTCTCTTCGTGTCTTCGTGTCTCGACAACGCCCAATCGGGAATCGAACAAGTTGCGCAACAAGAGCGCTAAGACTGTGTTTCGTTATTATTTACTCGAATTAATTCCAGTTAAGAACATATATGTTCCGGTGATTATGAAATTAGCCTAAGTCAAAAATTAAAAAAAAGAAAGGAGTTTTATCACGTATTTTGCGATGCGTTTATCTACGTTACAATGACCTGAAACCATCTTCGCAAAGTAGTAGAAATTGTACCGTTGGATTGAGTTGGTTGTTGCGGCGTTAAAGAGAATTCAGCTCGTGCGTCAAAAGCGAAACTTTAAATATCTGGAAATATAATTTTTAAATATATGTAAGGATTAGAGCGATCCAAATTGGAACTGGGGATCATTATAACGTGGTACGAGTTCCAAAATTGTGTAAATTTATACCAAATTGAAGTTAAGCAACTAAATAGAAATTTGATATTGAAAAAGAAATTAATCTCTCGTATGGAGCTCGTAAAGACAGTTGTCTATAAAACAATCAATTTCATAAAGAGTGTTATTATGAAAAAATACATGTTAAACCATAAATATTTTTATTAATTTTATAATTATATAGGGTTGTTTCTTAACAATATGAATTTGATAAATTGTTATCTACATATTCCAATATTACTTGTATATTTCTAAAATGTTCACGATAACAGGTTTTAGCTTTGGTTAAGTTTGAATTCGAGTATTCTTTCGCATAAATGTATTCGCGACCACGGCACAGTCTCTTCGCAAACGTGCAAACAGAAAACAACAGGAAGCGTACTAGTTCCATTTCCTATCAACTCCATTATTCTTCTGCGCCATTAATTTGACGGTGAAGGCGTAACAGAGGATTACGAAGGTGTTGAAATCCAAAATTGGAACGACGCGATACGCAAATGATTATAGCGTAGACGTTCGCATCACGAAGATTCAATAGGTAATGTTCAACCGTCACAACCGTCGTAAGACAAATCTTAAAAGTTATGGTATAAAATTTAACGTCTTTAATTAAAATAACGTCGTTCCGAGTAACGATTATAAATGATTAAAATCTCTTTGATTACCAGTGATCATTATCGACGACGAAAATTTTATTTTTGTTACGAATAACAATCATCGATGACGGAAATTTAATTTTTATTTGGTGCAGTCAAAAAAGTATGTTAATCATTCATAATGGTTGTTCGTATTCGGAACAAGTAAATATAAAGAAATACATGCAGGTATATTAGAAATCAGAGAAATAAGTATATACTGTGTGGTTAATATGTTTAAACGTGAACATAGTTGCAAAGATTACAGATCACGCGATACATCACGAAAACAATTTCGAGATCACACACGAGACGTAGATTCGACAAGCGGTGGGAAACTAGCAGTCTAACGAGGTCAGCTCGCATGGTGCTCCTGTGTGATCCTTCCCAGAAACCGCCACACCCTTTACGAATCACGAGATACACGATTCACGCTCCACGCTCGCAAGGACGATGCCGTCGTTCCTTCCTCGAGAGACCGAGGCTTTTTTCCTTTCCACGAACTCGTGAATCACGCTACTGTCTTATCTTCTCACACGTCTATCCATAGCGAAAGGCGTTAAAAGATACCTGTTGCTCTAGTCTAAGTGTGTGGAAATTGAAATAAAAATTTTCCGTTGCCAGAGCCCCGTTGTATACTAATTTCGAGACAGCACAGAAGGGATTGTTCGATTTGGATTTAGAACGGTTGTGAAATCAGAGCTTGGTAATAGTATCTTCGTGGTTGAAACGAACGGAAAATTTTAGTTTTCGGACGTTGGATTTGAGATTTCTTGAAATTTCAGAATCTGAAAGTGCAAAATTTGAAATTTCAGAATCTGAAAGCGCAAAATTTGAAATTTGAGAATCTGAAGTTGCAAACTTTGAAATTTGAGAATCTGAAATTGCAAAATTTAAAATTTGAGAATCTGAAATTGCAAAATTTGAAATTTAATAATCTGAAATTGCAAAATTTGAAATTTAAGAATCTGAAATCGCAAAATTTGAAATTTGAGAATCTGAAATCGCAAAATTTTAAATTTAAGAATCTGAAAGCGCAAAATTTGAAATTTGAGAATCTGAAATCGCAAAATTTGAAATTTAAGAATCTCCATTTGAAAGCTACCAAAGTTTTCGGTGCAGAGAGACAGAAAAGCTTCGTATTTTTTATTTTCTAAATACCTATCGATCACAAAGTTTCGAATTAAAAAGCCTTTAATTTCAAAATCTTCAGTTACAAAGTCATCGGTTTAAAAATCTAAGGTTGCAAAATCTCTAGCACTTAAATTTTATAGAAAGCTTCAACTTCAAAAACTGAAGATTTAAAAACCTCGTATTTCAGATTTCAGATTTTTAATTTCAGATGTGATGTATCGAATTTGAAAAGAATTTAACCTATTCCATATATTTATAATACTTTCACGCTTCTCAGTTTTAGTATTCCTATCTATGTTTCATCCTTCGATAACAAATCGATATTTCCTTGACGCTTTACTCGTTATAATTACAAATTAGAAACGGAACTCTTTCGCCTTCAAGGATTCGTCGTACTCGAATGAAATACTCGCGACGTTTTTCCAAGAAACATAACTGTTCGTATAGCGTAACATCCTTATACGACTCTTATAGTAGAGAACACGGTAAATGGTTCAATGTCGATCGTAAGAAGGCTCGAGTCATTCAAGTATAGTGCAACTGTAACGCGTGTGAACGTAAGGCCTCTTATGCTCCCACTTCATTACGCACCTAGTGTTTCAGTGAATGTGTATCTATGCGTATAAAAAATATCGACTGGAACAATTAATTATTTCTTGATAAGATAAATATTTTCTTTGACTATGAAATATGAATACGATGAGAATTTTCAATATGAAAAATGAAAGTTTTAATTACAAGTGTCTGTTGTTGTTTAATTACGTACCGCTTAATTATTAAGTTATTTGATAATGAGTTTATCCTGAAATGTTACGCTATTGCTTCGTAGAGCGAATGCTGAACTGAAAATCCAATTTTACTTTATACTAATTATATGGATTATCTTACGTTGTAAGAACGGAAAGTACGGTGTAATTTACAAACGAAACAAGTTGGGAGCGATCACCAGCAAAATAGACATCTGTGATACTATCCATACTAATATAAGTATAATACAAAAAGCTTCCTTCGGAAAAATCTGGCAACATTCTTATCGCAATAGTTGATTCCATTTCATCAAGCACGAATTTTCATCCTTTTCGAATAACTTTCTGTCAAATGCACAACAAAGAACAAAGTAACACGATTTAATTCGATAAAGAAGTTTTTTGGGGAAATTTTGCTATAGCGTATATGACTGATATTCTCAATGTTTGGAAACATGCGAGTCTCGCGTCATGGATGTTTTAATCGATTCAAGAACGCCGTATCTTTGATCGAAAGCCGCTAAAGAAATCAAATTATCATACAGCTTCTCTTAAATAAATTCTTAACAGAGTTTTATTTTTCCTTGATAATGCGTAGATTAATGTTTCTTTTAATTATCGGTGACATTATCTACATAATTTTTACATTAGAAGGTAGATCAAGTATAAATTATAGTAAGAAATTACAGTAATTTTAAATTAAAATACATTTTAATATTCAGTATATTTTTTAATACTTGTTTTTGCGACATTTTAGCGAGATATCTTTATATGAATAGTAAACAAGTAATAAAATACGATTTTAAATTAGTTATCTTGAGAGAGAAAAGGCGAAATTCTGTCTCTTAAGAACATATAATGACTCTATTAGTTCATATTCAAGATGAATTTCATTATATCTTTTGCGTCTACCACATAATAAGAAAATTAGAAAACCTTGAAAAATCAATACAGCTAGGAATGTAAACTGTGTAATATAATTATTAAAAACTCATAGATTTAAATCTGCTTTAATATTTTGAATCAGGCATCCTGAAAAGATCGCCTTACGCGCCTTGAAATTGCATTTTCTATTATTTGCCTCGGTTTAGCGCAAGTTTTATACTTTCTTGCAAAACGATCGTTTCGCGACTTCTTTCTACGCGGCTTTCTATACACGGCACGCATCCGACGTTCAAAAATAGTTCCAAATGTATGTACATTCCCACATAGCCCAATACATTCGTTCGACTCGGTTAATAAAATCAATTCGATTGCTGAGTAGTACCAGCAGAAAAATATACCAACTACAAACCGTTCAGATCATTTATCAATTCAATTTCCAAGCCAAAAGTGCCTTAGTAATCAAACGCAGACGGCGAAATCCCAAATTTCTGCTCGAACATCTCTATCGGACGAAATCAAACGGAACTATATAATTCCTTGACATTAATCATCGACCATTTCCTCGCCATTGGCCCTTCAATGGCGCGAATCGGCGTCCATCAGCGAATAAACTTCCTTGGTCCTTTGTGTTCTTGACCGCGTATACACGCGCGCAACATTGCACTAGTCTAGAACGTAGCGTCAGGTTCTACGTTCCCTGATCGAGGGAAAGTGGCGGAAGACAAGGTTGCGTGTGCACAAAGATGAGATCTCAGATTTCGAACAACACGACGCGCATGGAATCAAGAGATATAGCGGAATCTAAAAGGGAGTGAGGATCGAAAGGGAGAGTGGATTTTCAGGGGAGAGGATCATTAGATAGGAGGATGTTGGAGGATAAAGGGACATGATGCCACTATGTTGGATTAGGTAGAGCAACCTGTAGGATCTGACAACAAATTGGGCAATGGCAAGTTTGGTATTTGTAGATGTTGATTATAGGAGATTTTAATTATTGGGGATTTGATTATTCGGAATTTCTAAGTTGTCTCGCTTGCTGTTTTAAAGATTTGAGAAATTTCTCAATTGTCTTGAATTGTGTCTTTGAATTGCTTTTGAAGTTTTCATAATGAGTTCATCGGGTAGAAGAGCGGAAAAGAAACGAAATTAACTTGTCCTGTCGTTAAAATCACAAGCAAAAGACGACGATGTAGAAAATATTAGCATACTGTTGCCGTTCACCGGAGAATTGTAATTCAAATTACGTTATTGACTGTTTTCATCGAACAAACGATGAGACGTAGAAAACAGAGAAGAAAACGTTAGGCTCATAATTAACGTACATTCGCATGCTCTTTAGCCGTGACGCTTCGAGCGAAGGGTCGGTTTCGAGAAACGGGTATTAGCATAATAAAAGCAGAAACGGGAGAACAGTTCGTAGCCAGCGAGGCGGATACGTTTCATGCGTGTTTGGCCTGTACACATTGCGTTGTGTTGCGTTGCTTGTTGCTCGTATCGCGATTCTATAATCATGTTCCGTTGCCTGGTGATTGCAGCGTTTATGGCAGTACGGGGACGCCAAGGAAGTGATCGGACCCCTCCGTGTGGTGCATCGCTACGTGAACATGGTGGAACAGACGGCAGAATACTACAATGAAACCACCAGAAGAACCGAAACTGTGAGTAGTTTTCTCTTACTTCCCTTTATTTTAGAGTTTTATTAAATCTCATTTGTTCTTCCTTCTTTCTTTTTTTTCTTTTCTTTGAGAAAAATGAGAAGGTACTTGAGGATTTCTATGTTTGGACAATAATCTACGAAACCTTTTTGCACACTGTGAGGAGACCGTTTTTCGTTACAATAAAATGCTACGAAATTTCAGTGTAAAATCTCTGCAAAATTAATATGTTCTTTGAATCTCATAATTCTGTGTTAAATTTCTCGAGCTTTCGTCATAAAAGGGAAATTTCTTGGAAGACAAATTTTGTTCGTAGAGGTAGAACACTCTGTATGTGTATGAATATTATCAAGTCTGATAAAGTAGATGTTTCAGCCCTTTAATTATCTTTGCAAAAATATAAGTTTACATAGACGTGCATTCATCCACGATATAATGTTAAATAATTTGTAACACGGTAGAAGGACTTTGAAAAATGATAATTTTCAGCCTTTAAGAACCTTCGTTCAGTCTTCAGGGTCAATTAAGGTCAAAAATCAAGGTCAATCAATACAATTGAAACTCTGAATCGAATTCTTGTTCGTCGTGGTTTCTTTGAAAACAATTATCACGTATTTCCTTTATCTTTGTTTCCCCGAAAATAAACATTGCATATTTTTATTTTAATACGCGTACACATATCGGGAGGAACAGAATCAGAGTTCATAGGCTCGAACGATTTTTTGAACGTTATTTACGAGTTATAGAATGTTACGATAGGTTCGTGGATGTGAACCAGCGATGGGATACAGTTTTGCGGCGGGAACGATCGACGGTCCTGGGTCGTTCTCGTTCGAACAAGGCACAACCACCGCGAATCCCATGTGGAATGCAGTCAGAAACCTCTTAGCAGCTCCTACGACTGACGATGTGAAATGTCACGGTGCAAAGCCAATTCTACTTGCCACTGGACGCGTAAGTTTACATATGTGTCGAAGAATATTATTACAAGATAGTGTTACAGCGTTTAGGAAAAAAATAATCCTTATTCGAATACGAAAATCTTTCTTAAATAAATTTCTAAAGATCGAGAAATTAAAAAAAAGAAAATCGTCGCCGCAATTTGTAAAATACTAAAGAAATTAATTTATCGTTCGTTATGTTCCAATCGGACACTGTTCGCTCCAAAGTTGAATTTTTTAACATTGTACCTTAATACTTTTTGACGTAAAATATTCCGAAAAATTTATATATGTAAAAAAGAATACATAATTCCATTCGAAGAAACAAACACGACGCTCGTGTAGCCTCTAGCATTCGCCTATAAAATTATGTCCCCAATCAAACCATCCAACTTTTATCTGAAACATTATCCATTAAAATTATTTCTTATACGGTAACCAAAGTGGTTGTAGTTACGTGCTTCTCTCTATACATCTATAAATCTTATTTCTTCGTCTTTCGACGATTCTAAAGTTTTTCAAGATCCCCAGGTTCGTCTGTTTAATTTCCAAATGATTTGAACAACCTTCAGATGCATATTCCGTACGACTGGCAACCGAAAATCGTAGCGACGCAGGTCGCGTTAATCGGTAACGTTGTCATCGCTGGCGTGCCAGGAGAATTCACAACAATGTCCGGAAGAAGATTGCGAGAGGCTATCAAAACGGTCATGAACGATGCGTCCGACGACGAAACGTCCGTTATAGTCGCCGGCCTCTGCAATACCTACAGCGATTACATCACTACGCCGGAGGAATATCAAGTAACTCGTAGATCATCCTTATCGTTTCCTTCCTATGATTTTAGAATAATTTTCCATCCCTTATGCCATCGATATTTAATAATTTGTAGATCCTACAATTTCTAATTTAAAATTACGTTCACGCTCGTAACAAATATCCGTTTCATTTATGATAAATAGATTCGAATAAAAAGGAATTATTACATGGAGCGTTAGATTCGAAGCGGTGAATATTGACGTGAAATAGTATAATTTACGAGTAGTCTGCAAAGGATGAAATGTTGCATCAAAATGTTGAACAATATTTAAGCTTACATTAGAATCTTTACCTTTCTATAATTGTTCTTGCTTCGTGATAAATAAAATTAAATAGAAAAATTTGTTAAATATATATCTAAATTAATAGAAAGTCAACTAATATAAGAATTTATTATATAAACTTATCGAAACACTATAATTTAAGATTTGCCAATGATTTCTTTGTTTAATCTTTTAGATCCAAAGATACGAAGGTGCGTCCACGATATTTGGGCCCCATACCCTAACCATTTACTTAAAACAATACCAAGAACTCGTCACGTCCGCCATTCTTGTAAGTATACCGTAAATATCTTCCTCCTCCCCCCCAAAAAATGTTATAAATTTTCTTTAAACAAATTTAGCTTATATGCACGCTTTCTAGTAACGGTAGTTTTAATATGATCTTAGAAAAAGGATGTAGATCCTGGTCCAACGCCTCAGGATCTAAGAAAGAAGAATCTTCTCACGTTCGTCACTCCTGTTCTCTTCGACACTCCAAAATGGGGCAAAAATTTCGGTGACTGTATTAAACAACCGCCGAAACTCGCCAAACCAGGCGATATCGTCAGTGCAGTATTCGTAAGTATATTAAATATTGATACTAATTTTGTTAAAATGACACGAACGAAATACTCCGTCATAAGCTCGGAACGCAAACTTTGAAAGGGAAAATTGAAAGAGAGATTTGGCAACAAATAGGTAGATAAACAGATTTGCAATTGATTCGAATTTCCACATTATTAATTTTCCAGACAACAGCGTCCAAATATGGAAACTCAAAAGACATCACGTGCTGGACTCGTCCCATCTTTTCCAAAACATCTAAAGACACTATCATATTTGTAGCTAACAAATAAGGAGGAACACATTGCGTGTTAATCTGAACAAAAGATTGGGCTTATAGTACATCTGCTTATGAACTGCATAAGAAAAATTGATTGCAAATAACTTAGTAGGGAGTAAAAAAATCTTTGTTAGAATAAGCTTCAAATTGAAAACTTTTACAATTCGGAGTACTCAATTTGTAAAAGATAAAGCTTCGCGAGTTCAAATCTTGAACTCTAAAAATTGGTATTCCTAACTCTTTTAACTTCTACAATCTTCAATGTAGGATGCTGCAAACGATCTAATTTTGTTACTATCATATAACTTGTATTACAATCGTTTGTTGATTTTGTACATTAATATATTTCATATTTGTCAGGTCAGGATCCACATTTTATAGTATTCTAAATTTAAAGATCACTCGTAATAAGTCTAATTTAATTATTTATTCTCAGAATAAATACTGTTTTCATATATTGTGTATATTGTACGTGCTAGGGCGTTGACAAATTCCATAATCTTATTATTCATGGAGAAAAAGGAAGAGATACGTGGCAAGGAATTCTGTGAATATTACGTCTCATAAATCTGGTCTTATTTTCACCAGGTTGCTGGCCACCCACGTAACAACCTGATGACAGAGAGGTCGTATCTGACGATCGAGAGGCTAACCGACGATGAGGTATGGGTGCCAGTTGCCACTGATGCCAGTTGGGAGACTAGGTATGTATATATTTTCATCAATTTTCATTTTAAATACTCAAACTGACAAATACGAAAATTTATAACTAGGCTGCGGATATTTATGCGGATTTTAACCTAATATATTACGTTTTAACCAAACAATCATAAAACATTTTTTACCAAAAACAAGATATTCTCTAATTAAATTAGTTGATTTAATTTATAAGAAATTTAGTGGTCTCCGACGAATGCAGCACGTGATCGCTTCGATTTGGAATAAAATATATAGTATATATACTAACATACAGTTATATTGTATACGGTGTTAAAAAGAGAGTATTCATGTGTCAAAATGAAAAAGAATTCAGGAGGAATATCTTGGAAAATGATGACTCTTTTATCGTTAAGATTCTCTCTGTATGTTAGACAGCAAACGTGCTTTCACTTATTTATAGGCAATAAATTTTAGCAGTTACGTGACATGTAATAATATTGATGATGTGAAATCAATAGTACAATAACTTTCTCGTCCTATACTATGAAAGACTCGATATCCTATATAATACGTAAGATAAGAACAAACGAATCTCGCAGAAGACAAATTGGTCAATTTCCACTTTTTACAAGTTTCTCAATTTAATATTTCATTTTTGAAAAATGAATGACTCGTTTCTATAGAGTTTATTACAGTAGCGATAGCGTAAATAATCGTAAATTTCAAGATTAATTTTAAAAGATAATATTTTCAATCGCAATTTATCTTTATGTTTTTGTCTATGTAGTCAATCGGTATAGTCTCTGAACTACTCAGATTATTAAACGTTAGACTGAGGATTCTTACGCGTTTATAAGAAATTTAACGATGCAAAGATATACAGAGCACACGAAACACAAAAAATTCCATTTAGTTCTATTTTTTTAAATTGTATTCACGAAGATGCGAATTTCCATAAATATCCGCACGATCAATTTGAAGCATTCTTAACCAAAGCAACGTGTTAAAAGTCAGTACCTAGTTCGCTAAACTTCACCCATTGTCATAGTTACCTCAAGCGCAAACCTGGACCACTTTGAAATTTCCCTCTTCGAATCTTATATTAAATCTCTCTCGTGCAATACTAGAAAAAAAGTTAAACTCTCCTTTCGACGAACGAAAGGAATTTTAATACGTCGAGAAAAATCTTTGGCATAAAATTAAAGCAAAGGATTCTCATATTCTTTCCTCCGGTATGAGAGATTTTTTAACTATATAAAAACACGACTATATCATAAATAATTCAAGGAAAGTAACACACTATTTTCAAACATTTCGTATAACAAAAAAAAAACATAGGAGGTCCCCCATAAATCAATGATAGCCGGAAAAATCGGTGCGAGAAATGACAAAGGGGGAGGATAAGAGTATCGATCAGCCACGAGTATCAGGCTCTGACCATCAGACAGGCGAATAATAACGATATTTCTCCCTCCGTTTGCTTGCTGTATCATCCGTACAGGTTCCAGTGGCAGAGGACGTCGATGGTTCTCGGTTCCAGTCAAGTGACCATTACGTGGCAGGTCCCGGAGGACATCAAAGCTGGTGAATATCGTATTAGGCACAACGGATACTACCGTTATATCCTTGGTGGCATCTTCCCTTACTACGGCGTGTCCAACCACATCCAGGTAAATTAAGTACCTGTTGTGAATGTTTGATATCAAGGCTCATTCCCCCTAGTTTCTTCTTTTTTTTTTTTTTTTTCATTTATCCGTTTCTTATAATTGAAATAATAACGCAAGCTGTGCAATTTTTTAGCATATAATTAGTTTACCATGTAATTAATTAGTGGATGCATTTTCTGTGATTTTTAATGTTTCTTTGTGGTTCTTGCAGATTTCTTTTATTTTTGCGGGAGGAGGGATTTTCGTATGTTCACTTTGCTATGATTTTTAATATTCCATTACGTTTTGTCTTTTCTCTACTTTCTGTTGCTTTTTTCTTTCGACTTGTCAATGTTTAATTCAACTAATTTATATTCATATTTGTATCTAAATTGAAGTCACTCTTACATGGAACTTAGGTTTAAACTGTACTTTAAAATCGAGTTACATTCGAAAACAAACGTTTCGTAAATCGCAACGAGAGATAAAAAGATTCTCTCCTCCCTGTATAATAATTTCGACGATAGATAATTTTAATAATTTCATTCAAAATCCTATTTCACATTTGTAAACTTATTACACCCAGTTACGTGACATTTTCCGTGGACCATTTCAGGTTATACCTAGTGGCTTGAGCTGCTGCAAAAGGCTGTACTACGAATAACCACGCCATGATATTTCAGCCCCAAATGAAAATGCTTACGCTTAATTCACCACTGAATGTAGGAATAATTCAACTGTGAAGGCCATACCTATATCGCTATTTTTAGTTTTGTACAGTGCTGTACCATAATAATATACCGACGTGTGATCTCTTTAATATATAGATATATTAATATTGAATAGAACGTAGAATTAGCTTTTAATTAAATTTAATTAACGAATCAACGTGATCGCGAATAAACGGATAATTTATACAAATACCTACGTGTAATTTATTCATTTTTATTATATTCACGGTAGAATTTCGTTTGTCTGAATGAGCAATCTATGTATAATTGAATAAATAATCGAACAGTTCGTATGATAAAAATTCACGTGAAAATGAAACGATTCAATATTGTATCTTTTATAGTGCACTATTTTGTATTGGTTGTATTAAGCAATTCATTTGTGCCAAATACTAGTTACCTAGTGATTTCTGAATCGTAAAAAAACTGTGATCAATTACAGACTGTTAATGAAAATATTATTTCAATAACTGAAGTTCAGATAAATGGAATTCTATTGTATGTAAGAATTCTTACAGATCAAATGGTAAAGAGATGAATGGTGAAAGAACGAATGATGAAATTAATGGTCGTAAAAGGCTGTCGAGAATACAATCTGACAAGATTTCTTCATTAATTTTTATCGATTCGATTCTTCTTTATTAATTTTAGAATATATATACCAGCAGCTGAAAATTTTACATCATGCTCCGATCGAACCTGTATTGAATAGCATACTCTTGACAACTTTCATAATTTCAATTCGAAATTAAGAATCATAAAATTGAAATTAAAATTCAGAATTCATTATTAATAGTAATCGATGTTCTAACATTTTTTAGATTTGAGAATACTGAATTCTACATATATAAACATTTCTGTTAATTTTAACTCATAGCGATATATCTAATTTTTCACCTATAGTGTACGTATACCGTTTTACACCGATGATTTATTCTATAATTTTATATCATTGGGAAATGAAATTGTATATGTATTTGTTTCTTTTTTCATTCACGAAGAAAAATAAAGAACAGGATAGAAATATCAGAGTGTACTTTCACTCGATGAGTACAGAATTTAAAAAGTTTTTGCGGGAGAAGGCAGATTTACAACACGACATTTGAATTGGTAAAGTTTTCCCCGTTTTACGATATCTCCTACACATGAAAATGTTGTTACATATACATTTCCATACTGACGACGAAGGGGAAACGATGCTTTCTGCGTAGAAAGCCTAAACTCATCTTGAAGCTCCCACGAAGAATTGCTTTGTACTCTGAAGTTCAAGGCCACTATATTTCGGTAGAATTACGGTAAAACTCAAGGTTGGTATTACATTCTGTTATTTAACGTTCTGCGTCAATTACACAGTTCGATAATTTATTATCACTGTATTCGGTTCTATAAGTGGTAAATATTTTGACGATATGCTTAATTAAATCATAACAAGTTTCTAACGTAATTCGTTAGTATCAGAAACTTATATTGATGAAAAAACTGACTGAGAATGTCACCGAAGAAGATATTTGAAAGTAGAATATAATATTACCTAGACAAAACTCATTTTTAAGTAGAAAGTACGAAAGTATTTTAAGAAGTATTTAAATGAATCATAATCTACAAAGAATATTCAAAAGTAGAGCAGGAGTGTTACTCGAACAAAGTTACAATTTTGTTAAAAATTATCTTATATGTAGTAAATACTAGATATGAAAGGAATTTAAAATTACAATTATCAAAATTAAGGTTTTTTAAGAAAAGAAGTACGCGAAACGATAGTCAACGAAATTTAAGAGCAGGATAAAAATACTGTTTATGTAATATTATTATTTAGATAGAAATTATTTTATGTTTCATAAACAGTACAAAAAGGACAACAAAATTAAGACTTTCCGGTTGTTAAAACATTATAAAAGAAATACCCCAATATTTCCCAGTTAACTGAACTTTATCTTCGTTTCTTGCAAAAGGCCACAGTTCAGTACACATAACAACCTCGCTGATAATAACTGTGTAAGATTAGGCAAAAATAGCCAACGAGGTGGCATACGAAACGTCAAGTACGCATTTCACATATCTGCAACCTCAAGATCGATACAGAAATATACACGTGAATTGGTAAAGTGTCTCAATGGAAGCCACGTATGGCACGAAAGTAGAGTGCTATACGTATACAAAATTTCATAAAATAAATTTCTCGAAACGAAATTCAATTCGCGAGAACGAAGGGGGAGGAAGCTCTTTCCCAGAGAACGAATTAATTAAATTCATTTGGTTGAATCTTACGTAACATTCCATATTCCAAAGAAAGCAATTTCAGCGAAACGTCGAACTTGATCCTTTCCGTTGCGAAACAGTATCAATATCTTTTACTTCGCATACAAACTAGAATTTCAATCTGTGCTTTTAAATAAATTGATTTGAGATAGCGAGAAATTACTTCGATCGACCTTTCGATAGTTTCGATCGGCTCCTCCTACGAATTATACGAGTGAATTTGTGTATTAAAAGAATGGTATTAGTTTCTTTAACGATCAGTATAATTGAAAAATGCGGTCCAAAAAGCACTGGCGTCTTTATTTATTTATTTTTTAATTAATACTGGTATAATTGTCAATCAAGTTTTACCAATAGAATCATTGTCATGGTGTTTAATGCCTTTGTGATATTTGTAAAATATAAGTACGTATTAGTTGCACAAAATATCTCGTGATTTCTAAATCTATTTTCAGATTTCTTTGGAACGTTGCCGATAAAATCATTATAGGTTCGTAACGGTGCTAATGGAATTTTTAAACCACTCGGAAATGTTTATGGTATCCGAGTGAAAATATTTCGAGATCAAGCGACGATAATTAACGTCTAGAAGAATATAGGATATCACTGTAAAAACGAGAAGCTGTCAAAATAAAAGAAAAATCCGATATACGTAGAGTTCAAAGAACGGGAAATGGCCACACGAGTACAAATGACCAGGGCACAAAAAGATTCTGAACCGAACATCAATGTGGTTCGTTAACGGGTCTCCTCGCGTGAAATGGCCAAACCGAGAAAATAACATGTGGTATAAAAGTGCGTTTAACGAGGAATGCGGTCGGCAATCTGGATTATCGAAGCATGTAAAACTGCGGAACTTGTTTCACGAAAAGATTCAATTAAATATGCGTCCGGAATCAACCGAGTTATTTTTCGACTGAAAAATAATACATACGGTAATTACAGTAAAGTAATAAAATGAAACAGCTTCTTCGCTTCATGTTCCAGAAACGACATTTAAAAGAAGTTTAACTAACATTATACGCTACGTTCCAATACCACAAAACCACTCTAAAATTGTCAATGCTTCCAGACAAGAGCGTTCCTCTCTTATTCGAAATCCAATTTTACTTGCAATTAAATTTGTTTTAATGCTGTCTTGATTAAATATGCTGACAGAGATTATAAATCGATCTATAAATCAACAAAATTTTCTGTCATTTGAAATTCAGTTTTCTCTTTTATATTTACGATTTCATCTGCAAGTCTATTTCACGTAAGATTTAAAATCCATTAGCACACGATCTCATTTAAAATTGAGTATCCATATAAATACGTATAGTCTAATGTTTAACATTTATTATTGTAACCTGAGACGCTAAAATATACAAGGTGCCAATTATCTACTCGAAAACCGTGATAGTTCTAACATTGCGAAAGTGTGTCAATTACGGAGGTCCTAGGACAACACGAGCGAAGAAAATTGAAAAGTTTAGCACCACCACGAAGAACTTTACAAGCTGTTTATTACGTCCACGAACAGCTTGCACCAACCAATCAGTCAGGGCATTTTCACAGTCTCCTTCGAGAAAAAACGTTAATATCAAGAATACATCTGGTGTCTTGTCGAACTTACATGTCCCGCATATCTAAAGAAAGAAAAAAAGAGCTGACAAGTACGCGAAACATCATAGTTGTTTTACCAGACGTTATTTTATAATTCGATAAACGAAAGGCTCGAAGATGTTTGAAGATAATTTAAACTTCTTCCAATAAGACAGCCGTGAAAGCAGTTTCGTATATAACTGAATTTATTTATTATTATCAAAATTTTACAAATTTCAAGTTACAAATTACCGATGTAAGATAGAGTCCTTTACGTAACAGTAACGAGTTTGCTAATAATACAAATAACATTTTACAAGTTAATTTAATTAACGATGAATAGACGGTATATTAACGAATAATTTTACAAACTACACGGTATACATTTCCAAAAAGTTTCTTTGCAAAGGAACGTCAAAATTATCCATAGCGACGCCATCAAAGTACTGTTGGAATACAAAGAAAGGGATAATTACATAAACTAATACTTATTACTGCTATTTATATATTTAGTTACATAAACGTCCAAGCTGATATTTTTCCGTTACAACAAAGATCTCTCTAATCCACAAAGCAACAAATATTTTCAATTTCAAAGCTACTACATCCAAACTGAGAAAAGGAACTGGAGAAAGAGTTTAATTACACGACATAAACTACAGCCAACAACTTCCTCGACGGTAAAAATGCTTGTCTCGTGCCATTTCGCCTTCCATCCCTCTACTACTTGCTAGGACCGTGGCGTGAAATGCCGAGAGCCCAGTAAAACTACGAATTAAACTTCAATTTACTTGAACCGAAGCTCAACGAAGCATAAATCGAGTAACCAAGAGGGACTTAGAAACAGCCACGAAGCCACTAGTATAATTCGTATCGACGAGTTCGCAGACCACTAAACAGCGTCCAAAGAGAAAAGGAAACAGGAGAAGCTAGAGAATACGGAGAGAAATGTCGCCATCAAGGTGTTAAACGACGCGTTTCGAATTCGACACTTGCGAACAGGAGCTACTTGCGTGGGGAATAGCGGAGACTCTTCTTCTTCTATGCTGAAGGAAGGTAAGAAAAAAGGACGTGGAAGATAAAAGAATGCGAACAAGTGAAATAAAAAAGCGAAGAAGGATGGTAGAATGTGGAAAAGGGCTGTTTCCCGCGCGAAATGAAGCGAAGATTTAGCAGGGGCTGGAGAAAAGGATTGGTTGAGGTTGTTGTGGAATCCAAGGTCGCGGGACCAACTGCTTCTAGACGACTGCCACCGCAATGACGAAACCACGCAACGAAATACGAAGGAACGTATACAGTGGCTAGTTTGATGAATTTAGCAAATACAGGCGCAACATTATTACTTTATCGAAGATTAACATTTAATATCGTATTATATTAGAAATATATAAACGTTAATATATTAGTAATATTTGAACACGTTTTCTTGTTCGTATAATATCGTGCACCGATGCACGAATTTACAAATTAGGTTCAACCGGTACCAACGACGCGATGACTCTTTTCCCGAACTGTGTACTTACCTGACCATTGTCACTTAGCCTAGAATTAACATCAGAAGAAAGAATAGAAATAGAAAGAAGGCTATTTATTCATTGCGAATCTAAGTACAAGCAACAGCACTCTGCTGTAGAATCCAAACGGTTAAAAATGAGAAAAATCGCAGTTTCCTACGACTTTCAGCCTATAACTCTAATAAATTTACATCTCTTAAATCTAAATCTTTATCCAATTATTAGTAGACTGCAGGTACTTCCTAACACGCGCATGTACAAATTCATATGTTTGCAAACGCAACTATGAAAATGAAATCTAAGCCGAGATTTATTCTCCCATTTATAATATGTTAGAACGGTATTTATTTCGCGTTAGATATTTTAATATTTCCTCATCTTACGTGCATTCTGTATATTTTCGTACCTTAAAATTTCCGACAGGAAAATAAGCATCCGCAACCTGGTTACTGTAATGCATAGTTTAAGTATATTTACTACAATTTATAATTTAAGTCTGCGTTCAAACTGAATCCGCTGACGCACACTGTCGATTAACTCAAATAACGATCTATTTTCCTAGAAGAGTTATTAATATTTATAGGTGACTTTGTTGCATAGCGATGACCGAACAGTATCCAGACGGAAGTGTAACAATCTCATTTATTACTATTAGACATGTGTAAATAGCGTCGGAACAGAATTAGCTGAATGTTCAGTAACGTTATTAACTGTCGTTGCCAGTCAAAGTAATTAGAATCACGGGATCGCGCAAAAGTAGCTATGATCTTTTTATCTCGCGCTTCTGGAAAGCGTTGTTAATTGATAAAAATAATAAGCAATGTCGCGTAATGTATTTCGTTTATGACGATTACTTTGTTCTTTGGTGTCATTCTACTACACTTTCGCGTAATTGGTAGAACAGTAGCACGCTATATATCGATTTTATCGATTATAAGAAGTTTAACAATCGTATAATTATTAAAATTATGATACTGCTTTTATTCGTATTTTCACTTAACTCGATTAGTAAAAACTTGTAGCTAAAGAAAGATTAAGATAAAGTCACGATTTTAAGATAGTTGTAGATAAAGTTAAATTGTACCAAAAGTTTAAAAATATAGATAAATCGTTATTCGATAAATAATTCTGAATAATTGTTGTATAAATGTTAAAATTATAGATGACAGATTAAACTGGAATAAAAAGATTTGTATGCTGTCAAATGTTAAAATAAATGTCCATTCGTATTCATAAAGGTTCAGCAATTTATAGCAAAATTTTTTAAATAAAAGCCAACCTTATATATCTCGACTTTTATTTGTTTTGTTGTTTTTTTTTTGTATCGTGTTTTCATTTTTTCTAAAAAAAAACCTCTATAAAATTCTCATTTCATCTTTAGCTTAATTAAATTTAATTAATAAGAATTTGAATGAGAAATAAAGCGTGCGAAGATTTAATGAATTTTTCCAGTTCAACTTAATTTAATAGATAAAAATTTGCGCGTACGGTAAAATTTATCACGTTTTAGGATAATTAAAATTTGTCTATATGAATTTGTGCAATGCACGTCAAATTTTCATTTTTACAATATAGTAATTTAATTAACTTTATTATTTAATAACCTAGACAGTTTAAAATCTCACAATTTAATTAAATCATCTCGGACGCTTATACGTATATTCTTAGAAACATAAACATTGTTATCGCTAAATCATGCATATTCTTTTGGAAGACTTCTTTTTACCTGGAATTTCATTTCAACTTTTAAAAAATTTGTTAAATTCCTGGAGGATGATACCTAAGCAAATTTCGTGCCGTGAATTTTATCTCAGTTTTAAAAGCTTCTGGGAAGAGGATTGCCAAGCACATTCGTCTCGAATTTTATTTCGATCTTGAAGAATTTGAGAAACGGGAATTGTCAAAAATTCGTTTGATTCATTTCATTTTCTGAAGATTATAAATATTTCGTGGAACTTTAGAATTATTTATAGAATCCCTGAGCAATTTAGCGGGGGATTTATTTTTAAATAGGACAACAATATTACATCATATTATAAAGAAAACGACTGTCCCGCCTGCTGGGTTCGTGAGAAGAAAAACGTTTGGTAACGGAATTCTTGGTAGAATAGGCTTATAAACAGAAAAATATCGAATGAGGTATCGATGGAACAGATCAGTCAGGAGTTAATGAATCTTAAGGAAGCCTACGACTTTAGCATCGGGGTACTTGACGTGACAGTCTCGGAAAGCCAAGCAGTTCGATGATTTCGCGAATCGTTGCACCCTCGAATTGATCACGTCGGAAATAGAAACGTCACACAAGCAACGTTTAATCCACTGAATTAGTTGGCTCGACTTAAGAGCCGAAACATCTATCGATGTTTGCTAAACTTTAAAAAGAACTTTCTTTTTGTTTTGCTTCTCCGAATTTCTTGCTTATCTTGTTACTCCTGGAGTATTGAACTATAATTTTTTCCCACTTATTCGTGTTATCATTTATTTAACGGAGACGAGACCGAGACGTAGCTGCAGTGCATCAAATATCATGGAAACAGTGTCTGACTGCAATTAGAGCGATCATTGTTAGATGTGATGCTCGTGTTGCTGCAGGAGATCAGCATTTTGAACGGTATCTTCATCCATTAAATAGATGATAATACGGATAAATAAATATAAATAAAAAAACGAAAACCTTCCTGCTTCTCTTTTCGCGACTTTCTCCAAAATGAAGCAAAAACGAGCGATTCACAAAATGATTTTCTTTTCTTATTTTATCGGCCTTCTGCGCGCCCACGAAATTTTGCCATTTAAATTGAGAATGTCCTGTATATTACTTGATATAAATTAAACAATACACGCGTATGTCAACACGATATCGTGCTTTATCGAGCTGCTGATTAATTCAATCACAAAATAATACCATTTAATATATTATTCGATCTAATTATATTACCATTATCGATTAACTTATATTACGTATTACGTGTACACTTGTACCACATGAGGGGACTAATATTTTCTAATTTATTCGTTGATACCATTTGAAACACACTCAAAGAGAAAGAGAGAGAGAAGAAACAAGAAAGGACGCGATCGATTCTCTCTTTCTCTCTCGTCCCTTTCCCAAATGTTTTTCCAAACTTGTTCGTTCGTTCCAAACTCGTGGAAGCCCTCCCTCTTAAATCCTCCTTTCGTACACAAATCAATTTATCCAAGAAATATATTCGGCTGAATGTTAAAGAAGAAAAGTAGAAGTTGAAAAGAAACGGACGTGAAGAAACATAAAATTCTTGCTTCGGTCAGAGACGAAGAATAATGGCAGAGTGTTTTGGAGGAAGGGGTGAATAATCGGACAAAAGAGAAGAACGTGAAACGATCAGGACGCGGAAAGAGGAACGAAGGAAGCCACGAGGACGCTTCCGCCGATCGGAGGTGCGCAGAAGCGCCGGTGCTCGATGTCACTCGCCGCGACGAGGGCTAACGCAGTAGTGATTCGCGCGGCGTCCGTGTCAGTTCGCCGTTTTCCGCGAAACATTCAAAGTGCCACGTTTTACTCGAGCTCGAAACACGACCGCGCCATTAATCGACTGTTCTTGTGGATTTCTTCAAAATTTCTTCCACATAGTCGCAGTGTCGAAGGTTCGAAGAAGTCGGAAGGTGAAGGTCAAGAGCGCAACTGCTTCGCTTATGAAAGAAGAAAACGTTGGATAGTTGGAGATTCGAAGACGTTGGAAGCCGAAGATCACGGGCCCGAGTGATTTGGTTTTGAGAAAAAACGGTAATTAGGACGAGGAAGACCAAGAAATTATTATACCGCTTTCTGCGGATCTCCCAAAAACTTTTTAAGATGACTGCAAATTGGAAAGTTTAAAGAAATTGGAAACTGAAGATCGAGGGTGTAAGAGCTTCGGTTTAGAGGGGAAAAAGTTTCGCAATCGAGGAAGTCGAGGAAATTATTACAATTCTAAAGTAATATTATTATGCTGTCTTTTCTTTTCCTCCTTGTTTGTGGATTTTCATTACATTTTTTAAGAAAACTGAGAAATTGAAAATTTAAGGAAGTTGGAGAGTGAGGATTAATACACCTAAAATAAATATTATTCGGCTGTCTTCTGCGAATTTTTACAAAGTTTCTGCAAGGAATTTGACCCTTTGGTTTGGAGGAAAAGATTTATTCCGAGATGCAGACAGGCGAAGAAATTGTGAAAAATTCTGTGAAAACTGAAGCGAGTCCGTATTATGGATTTCTCTAAAATTTCTTAATGGAAATTAGAAAATCAGTGAGCTGAAAGACTCGAAAACCGGAAGCTGATGGTAAAACTGCTTTGGTTTAACGGGGAAAGAATTTAAAAAGTCGAAGACGTTGAAACGATTGAGATAACATCGCGCAATTGTTTCCTATGGGTTCTTTTGCAATTTCCTAAAAGAAGAACGGTAAAAGCAAGTCCAAAAAAGCTTGAAAACCGACAATTAAAGAAACAGCTACTCTAGCTTAGCCGAAAAATAGCGCCAAAGTCGAGGAAGACTGAAGAAATTGAAGAAAACTGAGAATATCTGTGAAACTATTTCATTCAAGTAGAATTGGAAGTTAAGGAAGACTAAGAAGTTTCGCGTAACAACGTTCCGGAAGTTAGAAAAATGAGATTGACGGTGGAAGTGCTTTCAGCAAAAAGAGGAGTTTCAACATTGAGTGATCGACAAAGGTTCTATCAGTGATAATTAGGAGCTCGAATGTTTGGAATTAAGTTTGAGTGCCCGAGAGGAATTTAATGTGTCGTTTAAAAACTCAAGAAACTTGATATTAAAAATAAATATCTAAATAGACCATACCTTAAGCAGACCATAAATTGTGCTTCCAGATTAGACATCTGCAGTTTGAAATTGAACGCTTAAACGTAAAAATGAAAAATTGCAAATAATTATCCACGAGCCACTACTCCGTATTTTGAAACTTAATCTTCCTTAAATCGGGTACAACGTGCTGCGAGGACCCAACAAAGTAAATCACACGAGTAAATTTACCCGAGAGACCACTTCATTCAAGAGAAACGGCTAGACAGTCTCCAACTTAGTTCAAACAAATCATTTCCATTCTTCCATCAAAACTTCAAATTCTATTAATAATACAAAAACTCTGACAACTCTCAATTTATTCCACGATCAAGTGAAAACGACGCTACCAGTTCTTCGAACGAATCCAAACCAATATCGACTACCAGTTCTAACGAAAGAGTCTTAAAATTGAAACTTTACGATTTAATAGAAATTCCACGATATATTGAAAATGAGTGGTTCTCCGATCCACGCGCAAACTAAATTACGCTCGATTTCGTCTCCATTAATAACAAAACTCTAAATCTGCCAGTCAAAACGATGGAATCGAGTTTCTGAACCAAAGAAAACCAATTAGTACCAACCCACGTACTTCTATCAAAAACACACCAACGATTCGCGTGGAATGACCAGCCTTCGCCATGGATCCTACGACTACCCTGGCTCCCAAAGTCATTTCTTCCGCTCTACAAACCTATCTCCAAAACTTTACCGCTTTCACCAACACCACGAACACCGTTCTGCCTCTCAGAGACTCTTTATACATCGTAATACCAGTGACCGTGATTTATCTGTCGATCTTCATAACCGGTACAATCGGAAACATCAGCACGTGCATCGTGATCGCGCGCAACAAGTCGATGCACACAGCCACCAACTATTATCTATTCAGCCTGGCGGTATCGGACCTGTTGCTGTTAGTCTCTGGTCTCCCAGCAGAGATTTATATGGTCTGGTTCAAGTATCCGTACATATTCGGTGAAGTTTTCTGTGTTCTTCGTGGCCTGGCAGCGGAAACCTCTACGAACGCTTCGGTGCTGACCATTACGGCGTTCACCGTCGAAAGATATTTGGCTATTTGTCATCCGTTCTTGTCGCAAACGATGTCGAAGCTGACGAGAGCGGTGAAGCTGATCCTTGTAATTTGGTTAATGGGTCTGTTGTTCGCATTGCCACTGGCGTTGCAAGTCGGAGTTGTTCACCATCACAGCAATCCAAAGATGGTGATGTGTACCGTGAAGAGAGTTTTGGTCAAGCATTCCTTCGAATTGTCCACGTTCTTCTTCTTCGTGGTCCCGATGGTTCTCATTACGGTGCTGTACGCGTTGATCGGACTGAAACTAAGGAAGTCGAACATGATGAAGAGGAGCAGAGGCAGCGGCGAAAGTGGAAGCTGCAGGCATCATCCTGGAAAATCGTCGAGGAGAGTGCTGAAGATGCTCGGTGAGTTTCGTTTTTCGGTAATTCTTGTCAGTTTTATATCGGTACGTTTGATATGGCATTTTTTAAATAATCGTTAAAACGAAGCGAAAAATGTGATAAAGAAAACGTGGACCTTTTTACGAAGTCAATTGATTGTGAAAACAGAGAAACGAAGTAAATGGGAAATATAGGAGAAGATGAGATTGACATAGAATAAAAAGGAAACAAAGAAAAGAAAATATGCTCGACGAAATGAGATATCTTCTTCCTTTTTTGAAGTAGATAGGGATGATATTGGTATAAATATATAAGAAAAACATCAACTTTTGTATAATATCGTTAATATCAATATCGATGTAGAACGTCGATTTACGAAAAGGAATTCAAGAAATGCGTTTCTGCGAATGTTTCGAACATTGATCTTAAAACTATATGCGCATCATCGAATGATTCGTTTCTTCTTTTTCTGGGGGTATTATTGATACATTATTGAAAAGTAAATGTACGAGTAAAATATTGCACAAATGTATAATATAAAAGTTTATTGGAGTAGATCTCCAGATGTATCCAAATCATGAAAAATGTATTATATCATTCAGGAAGTAATTACATTACTATGTAATAAGAATTGCTAATTCTCGCCATTCTATGTAATGATAATTAATCTTCTAACATCTGGCCATCGATAGATTAAATGTTTTGTCACCATCGTCGTATTTTAATTCACTAAAATACGTTTTCTGAATGCGCATAAATAAATTCAAAGAACGTAAAATGATAACCATAAAGGTAACAATTTTGTTAAAAAAAAAGCATAACGAACAGCTCCTTGTCCAAACTGGAAGATTATTTTTCTTAAATCTAAAATCAATTTGACCATTTAATTAAATTCTTAGACCCTATAATTCATCCACTTGTTATCAAAGGAGGTACCGATCGTTAAACAACAAAAAAAAACATTTTATATATGTTCATTCTCTTAAAATCAGGAAAGGATCAAACGTAAAAGCTTGATTCGGAAGCTCCCCTTATTACTGTCCACCATAGAAAGAGTCAAACCTATCGACTATTAGATGTCAGCCAGTGAGTTGTTTAAAAAGGGGAATTTAAGGGTAGGAGACGACCTGGACTTCGATCCTTTCTCCAAGGAAAGGATCGTGCAACCAGGAAAAAGGAAAGGAAACATCCTTTGCTGAAGGGTTGTCTGATTTAGATCAAAAGGTAGTAGCACTTAACTCGAATCAGCGCGTTTTCTGGAACGAGAGCTTCTGACCTATAAAAGGGATAAATAAATAAAGAAATGAGATCTTCGTCGATAATGAAATTCTCAGTCTTGTTAAAAATGTCACTTTTCGTTATTTTCAATTTTTAAATTCAATAATTCCTTCGTTTTTGCCAGTTTCCAAATTCAATAATTCAGCGTGATATAATTCTACCTTTGATATTTGGATAAATTCAACGTTAAATATAAAAAGTCAATGTTAAATGATTTTTAACTTCGACGTCTTCCATTTTACTTGTTGCTGATTCTTGTTTTAATTGGAATTTATTTTTAAAGCAAAATGACACCTCCACGTACGGGTATGAAAATACATGATTCCAAGAAATAATTTGTTAATATATATCTTGCTCTACGATCTGCGATCTAAATTGCAGCAATTTGCGGTAATTATAAACACTTTAGCTCGTAATGATTGGTATACGCTTAATCGAATATAAACGGCATAATGTATCGAAAAATATCATAATTTGGAGCATAAGGATAAAAACAAATAATGCGAGAGATATTTCGTGAAGCGAAAAAGAAATAACACGAACGAAGCGTATCTCGTTTAAAAATAAAATTTTATCGAATGAAAACGTTCAAAACGTCGGAAACATCCTTTGTCTCTTTATAACGATAATAAAATTCGTATCTTATAATCATCAGTTTTCCACATTACCCGAAGAAAAATAGCGGAACCGTGTTCGATCTTCACGAAACCACCTAATATTCGCTATTCGTTATTATTTGAACCGTGGACGAGAGTCGCCCACAGATTTTCGTAACGTTTCGAAAAAATATAGAAATGAGAATTCCTACTGCGAGACCAGAATTATTCGCGGAATTCATGGTCGAGTAGTCGGGCGTCCGTGAGATTACAAAACCCAAAAACCTCATTAACGAAAAGATACTCCGGTAAACGTTCTGATATATTAGGATGTTTTTTCGATCAAGGATTACATCGATCGTGGAGGATTGACGCTCGATTCAATTGAGAGGGTTGAAAGTGTCAATCAGGATCAGTCACGGGAATCGTTATTCATTCAGGAACTGAAATATCTCCCATTGATCGTCAGTCTAGTTTCACTTGAAACTTCAAAAGGAGAAGAGAATTACGAATGGAATGGATTCGTAAATGAATTTCGATGGTTCGATGGATGAAATTTTGTAAGTTGGGAATTTGTGAAATGATTTAAGATACTTGTGATACTGAAACGCTTCGTTAAATCTTGAAATAATCTTAATGTTAGTGTAGGAATCTTGACGCGTTTGTAGCATGAACATAACTTGAGTATATACCAGGTTCTACCCCGATATACAATTTTATAAATATTATAAGTTATCGGTACCACCACGGCAAATCGAAAAAAGACCATTTACATGTTCGTATTTTGATACACGACAAATAGTATAATTCACGACGAGAGATACTTGCCTGAACGATTTCGATAAGTACAAAGCTCAAAATTCGTTGAAAATTATATCAGAGAACCGACAAATACGGAAAGTATCGTAACGTTAGAAGGCACACGTGTAACACGCTTGTATTTTATTTAGACATCAAGCGAAATAACAAGAATCACCGATTGTATCGACGCGGAAAATTTCAAATCGTTGTAGGAATAGCAGCTCCTGGTTTTACCCATATATCCAGTTTTCGTTGGGTCTCCCCTACATTTCACGATCCATTAAATTTTGAAGCGTCGAACTCGATGGAGCATCGAACTTTGAATGGGAAAAGCTATTACCTCGAAGTTCCCAAATTAGTAGGATACTAATGTCGAAATGTCTTTATTAAATTTTGAATCGTTAAGATCTGCTCACTTGTAAGTGGTTTAATCTTCCGTCCACAAGTGTCCGGACGCTTACGTATCCGCGGATTCCGCACAATCGCTTTGCTTCAGTTTCTCTTTTGGATTCGCTACGTTGTCCTACGATCAAATTATTACAAAATTATTATAAAATTATTATAAACGATAAGTGAGAGAAGACGTACACGTAAGAGTGGTACGAAGGTGTAAAGAAAAAGATGTCTGTAAAAGAGGAATGTCTGATTCTTTTGCTTTCAATTTGTCTTCTTTCACGCTTCCTATAAACTTTGGTATCTCTGTCCTTTGGAGGGATATGAATCATCTCAGATCGATAAACGTGAAAACAGAGCAACGCAGACGTACCGATTCATCTTTGTGACAACTTGATCAATGTTATTTGTTAATAAATATCGCTTAATATTTTCCAAAGATAACATCGAAATCGTAAAACGACGTAGTAACTCTATAAAAGAAAGTGACGCGAGGTAATTATGTAAAGTTCGCAAATACATCAGTGTCCGGATAGTTGTGGGCGTAAGGGTGTAAGTATTGAGAGGTCGATCCATCGACTCGGTTAATGTGAAATACTCGCGAGAGATACGAATTATAAAGATCGAAATCGGTCAGAACTCAAAGAAAGAGAATTCCTCTGCGCGAAGAAAAGGATCGATGTCGAAAATTTGCCTTGAATCTTAAAAACGCCAGCCAGTTACCACTATTTTCGCGAAATATCACCAGAAAAGGAGAATTCCAGAAATTACGTTTGTTATTCATTCGGTACGAACGTCGGAGCAATTTTTAAAGAACAAAGGCGGAATGTTAAATCTCTAAATACGCCGTCACCGACTGTCAACATTGGCAATTTCGCGAATTTGTTCTTCTTTATGGTAAAAGAGTCCAGGTGCATCGAAAGCACCAATAACAACTTCATAAATCGCCAACTGTTCCGACTGATATCCATTTTAACCGGTTTACGTCAGCACTGCGATGATACAAAGGTCTTCTGGACCAATCCTCCGACATTTTAACGATACTAGAGTTCGTGTCATCGATTTACATACATGTATATATATTTACATATTGTTATTTAAAATATACTTATACTTGTATACCGAAAACAATTTTTGAATAATCAACTTTTAATTCTTAACGTTCTCTACATTACGTTACATTTAAAGAAGAGATGGTATGATGAAAATGAAACGTTAAGCAAATAGTACGATAAAGATAAATTCCAAATAATGAGGATAAAGTACTAAATAAATAGTAACATAAAAATGGATAATAAGTAAGTGTAATAAGAGTCGAGCCAAGTTACGCAGAAATCTACCAACCCTTGATAATCTAGAAGTAAGTAAATTTAGTTTGGAGATTTTAATTTTTGAAAAGGGCTGGGTCTATTTTCGTCGAGTGTATTTTATTTCTTGTTGTTATTTCACCGTGTTTTTTAATGGCATAATCAACAGTGACAAGTATAATTAATATGTGGGTTCGTGCGAGAACGTGAAAATATCTCTCGAGATTTAGTTTCTCTCGGGGTCGGGTCGGGTTCCCAAAAGTATCTCGTAATTCGAAATTGTCGAGACTCCCGAGAATTTCGGGATTCTCGAGACTTACACAATTATTTAGGCCAGAATATGGAGCAAAGTAATAGCGAAATACGTGATGGATATAATATTTTATTATCTGAAATACCTTTGCTCCGTATTCTGGTTTATGTAATTTTCGAAGATTTCGAAAGTCTCGAGAATCTCGACAATCTCGAATCACGAGATACTTTCGGGATCGCACCTCCCGTAACTTGGAAATTCCCTGCGAAACGATCACGAGCCTAAAAATGAAACTATAGCTCGGTAATATTAATAAATGCATAACGTAAAAGTCGTTCTATTTTTTTGCAAAATAAACTAATAAAGATATACAAACGAATTGATAAATTTAATAAAATCGCCATCGGCAATCATCGAGATAAACTAGACTTATCATATCGTTAGACGTATCGTTTTAATTGTAATCGCTTACGTGTAATCTACATATCTACATACATTCTTTTTTAACGATCGATCGATGGTTCCAGCATTAATGACGATATCAACAAGAAATCTAAAACATTGCTTGATTGTAAATTTTTTACCAATTTTTTACTTCTAAAGTTAAACGATCGCTTCATGGAAACATTCACGGATCAATACGATTGAACGACTATTGGAAAAATAATTTGTATAAACGCAGATAATTATATATACGTTTCGATCCTTGGAATAAATCACGAGGAACATTTATCTCGTATGACAGATTCTCCAATTTGAATACGAATCATCCTATCCTTCGATCGAACGCGTTTAAAATAGCGATCCATATACATATGAGATAATAACAACTATTTTTAGTCTCGTTGCTAAATCTGATCTGCAGTTTCTTTCTGTCTATACTATAGAAACAGAAGGGGTACCGTCTCGGAATGTCGATTGCTCGATATCTGTTTTCGAATAAAAAAGAATGATTTTATGCGTGCACCGAAAAATTAATTACCGTTTCTTTGAGAATTTCAAGCAACGAATCTTGTATTTAATGGTATAAATTTAGCCGAGATTAAGATTAAGTACGTTAAATATAAATGTAAATTAATAAAATAATAATAAAGTTAATAGGATTTAATGAACATAAATTAAATTAAAATTAATAAATATAAATTAGAATTATTAATAACATCATGTTATATTTGTAGGCAAAATGCGCGCCGATCGGCCGAATATAATTCGCGGGCGAACTGTACACCCTTTTCTTCCATATTTACGTTTCTTTATCTTTTTATATTTTTCTTTTCATCGAATATTAGATCGATGAAGTAAGACGAGAAATGAAATATGGATAACTAAACCCGTTGCTATTTTCTACATAAAAGGTTAAAATAAAAGAGTATATGCAAATAAAACTGATGAAAGTATCGCCCAATATAAATATAAATTAGTATATACATGAATATACAAATATACAAATTAACATATAGATTATTATATAAATTAAAATAGAAATTACCATGTAAGATACGTATATAAATTAAACATAAATGTACGTGTACGTACAAAACGTAACAAGCACAAGAATTGTTAAAATTACTCAGAAATAAAAACTTTGTACGAATCTTCCCAAGTGTCAAACTGTAAAATACTCGACTTTCTCATAGCGAAATATTCGAAGTGGAAATACTATAAAGCGAAAATTTCGATAAAGCAACGTTCGATGGAAACGTATTGAATGGGAAAGTTTGATCGAGAAATTTCTCATCGACTTCCATCTCGTAGCAGGCTGGTTAATATTCGTAGTTTGCCAGGCCGATGAGAAATCAGAATCGGAATCGTGAGTTTATAATCGAATGAGTTTATAATTTATAATTGTACGTCATATACGACATCGGCAGCACACGAAACGCAGAATTCGCATTATCTCTGTAGGTAAACTTCCGGGACGAATTCATAATTCAACTGTAGAGTCTTTGTTGCACGCTTGCAATGAGTCGTAATAATACAATGCATAAAACACGAACATTTCACGAACATCTTACAATTCATATTCAAGTTGCAACTTTTATTTCGATGAACCTTTCGTAATAGCGAAATTAATTGAAAAATTCCATCGTGGAAAAAGACAAATATCCGTTAATACTTGAAAGTGCACGATTTTTCGTAGATGTAAGACATCTCGAAATTTTCCATTTTTTCGAATGTTCCATAAAATCATACAAAAGTCGCTTGAATAGTCTCGTCTCGTTCGTTTGTTTCTTTTTCTTTTATTTTTCTTTTTTTTTTTTCTTGTAAAAAGAATGGTTGCCAAAATGATTAAGTATTGTGCAAATACGATGAATTACTTACTTAACCTGTGAACCCCGTCGTTCATTAACAGGAACTTGTATAACGAAATTAAAATTTAAGAAAGACGAATCAGTTATTTGGAATTCTGGCGTATCTGCAAAAATCGTGTTTCGAGACGTTCAAAGTTGAAACTTTCTTTCGTTTATAGAGTTACACAGACTTTAATTTCAATATGGAATAAAACGACAGCGAAGAAGGAAGATTATTTTACTTGCAGTAAAAAGTGACAATAATTTACAGAAACGATCGTGGAGGCTCTTTTTCCAAATATCGATTTCCCTCGTACATGCGATATTTCGTTAAACGCACGAAAACGAAACGGAAGAACCTGGCGAGCCCCAAACTCAACTTCCTTAAAATAACGGAACACGAGCCACTTGACAAAAGAACTACGTATCTGTCTACAAACTATGTCTACGACGTCTTTGTACAACGATATCGTTCAATCTTTTCCTTTTATCCGACAGAGCATGATTTCTCCCTTCAAAGCGAAAAAAATGGCAACTATTTTACAATCGCTCGAACAATAGAGCAATCGTATGTACAGCACGATCGTACGTATCGAGGAAGCGGCAATATCCGCAGCTTTACGTAAAATTATAATTTTAATAAAAGGCGACTGGAAAACGTTCCCTCCTATCTTTTCTTCGACGTTCGAATGGCTATCGATCGATGTACCGATACAACTTGCTCGGATTAATAAAGGAAGCTGCATAAAAGTACCTTCTCCGAAAAAATAGAGCAGTTTTGAGGTTTTATTTAATCTTGGAACTGATGAAAACCCAAATTACTAATAAAGACCTGACTAATAAAAGAAGCTTGGCATAAAAATTCCCCCTTTTAGAAAAATTACAAAAGGGAGCAAAGGAAAACATAGCAGAAAGAAGATAGAACAGCGTTGGGTATCGCTTAACCTTTAAATACTCTCATATCCATGTTAGATTGCGCAATTACTGAACGTGATATTACGATGCACCATGTGTCGGTGCAATATCACGACGATTAAACCTTGTACCTGTCGAATGATCCGGTCGCGGCCTGTGAATTCATTAACAGAGCTGGTTTATCGTGGACACGACGATAGGCTCCGGAGAATTGATAAACGTGACGGGAATGGCGGCTGGTGATCTGAGTTCTGCTAGAAACTGCATGCTCGTCTATGTACGAACTACCTTTTTTCGCTTTAACGGTTTAATAATGGCTACGGTAATAAGGCTATGTAGGTTCAGCTAATGGAAGCGATGCTATATAGACGTAGGAAAGTTTGATTAAGGATTCGACTCGGCCATCGGAGTATACAGGCTGATTCGTTCCCTTTAATTTTGCGACTTCAACGATGATCGCAATGGTACGATTACTTTAAAACGAACAACAATAAGATGCGTATTTATCTTATCATCGATGTGCGCACTCGAATCTACCTAGTGGAAGCGATAATAGCTGGAAGACGGTTCAACCAAAACAGTTCTTACCCTCGAAAGGGAAACAGTTAGGGAATGGGACAATTCCTGGTGTAAAAGCAAGTCGAAAGTATAAAGCGTGTAACAGAATATTTTTGTTTTCGTTTATAAAATATAGCGAACTTTGCGAACAGAGCAAACTTTGTTGAAAACGTTGAATACTAAGGTTCAGAATGGAACAAGCTTTCCAATAAACTGGGTAAACACCAGGATCCACACAGAGCATAGCCGGAATGGCAAAACGTTCACGAGCTTGCCTTAAAGCGCAACCTGGTCATTTTGAGTATCTTCTATGAAGATGATATATAATAATATATAATAATAATATATTTTCATTGTCTTTGAATGTACAGCTCTCGATGCGAGTCTCGCGTGTTCTCTTACACTCAGTAGCATGGAATCTTTTTTATTCGTAAAGTACTGCTGCAGTCAACAGCAATCTGCTTAGTTTATCCTGTGATATTACAATTTAATAGCAGAATACATTTTTTAATTACAGAATACAGTACGTGTGGCAAGATTACGTTTAGCGATAGGTTTAGCCGACAGAGGAAACTGCAAATCTGCGGAAGCTCTATTAGAGATCATCATGAACGTAATGCACACTGTGTCTTTTCTTTCTCAACTTTGGGATTAATGGAAGTAATTCTAGAAAGAATCAACTTGTACAATATGTTTTTATCGTTTGACAACTTTTATGTTTCCCAACTATTGTGCAACGGATAATTAATAAGCCTGTGTAACTTACTAATAGATGTAGAAAGGTCCAATCAAGGATGATGATACAAGCTGATTTAAAAATAGTTGGAAAATTTTTACAAATCAAATTAGACAGAGTATCGTAACAGCAAAAAGCGTGGACAATATTTGCATGTAGAAGGTAATTGTGAATGACGAAAAATGTTGATCGAACGTTTGTTTCCTAAGTTAGTGTACTTAAGCGTCTCTTCATAAACTATCCTCGATCTGTCGCATAATATTTTAACGATGGCCGATCTAGCCGGAGAATGACTTTACACTTTCAATCAAATTCAAAGACAATAACAAACGAACGAGTATTAACTCGATGTCTGGATATCTGCTAATTGCTGTAATTATAACGCGAGTCGGTAATTTCGATCGATAATCTAATAAAAAAAAACAACTTGCTCGACCAGAATACATGCGACGGATGAGAATCCACGCTTTCTATGACATTTAGAGTTTACACGGATTCTGATCACGTCAATGAATAAATAAAAAAAAAAATACTTGAAATTAAATTTGACCTTGAGAAGAGAGAGGATTACAGATAGATTGCAGATTTTTATGAGATTTTGCGCGTTCAAAGTGGAAAAATTCGCAAAACGTACGTAATATGGGAAAATATATAAAATATCCAAAATATAATACGATATAGCGATACGGTATAAAAATATATAATCGATACTCCGCAAGATAAATCGACAAGGTTAGCGACGGATTAATGAATATTATTCGATACCTAATTAAGAAAAAAGATCGATTTCCTCGATGGACCCGAGTTGTTTTGGAATTCATGGCTGTAATTAATGTCAGCGTCTGTGTAATTATGTTGCAGAGTAACTCGTATCTACATAATTAAATCACGTAATTGTATCAAGTCATAGATCATTTATTATTACGCTAGATTATTTTTCACAACGCCAATTCCACCATATCGTCGGTCTCAGTTTCAATTACTAGGATTATATCTTAATTATTTTTATTATCTTTTAATTATCATCTACAAAGTGAATATATAATACTCGATCTAACGAACAGCAATACGATTTTTAAAGAACGTTCTTCCAGTCTTCGGTCTGGAAATTAGCCGTTTCGCTCGATCGACGGTTTCTAATCCTATCGTCCGATCTTTGACGAAATCTCACCGGATCGATCCTTTTAAAGAGAGATTGTGTTTCTTAAATAGTTGTCGAAATCTCCGATTTGAACGAGTTTCAGTTTGTAACGATAAAGGGAGACTATCGAGGGAAAAATTTGAGAAGGGATAAGCAAGAAACCAAAGAGGAGAACGAGATTCACCATGGAGCTGATAGCGATCCAGAAGATTGATGTTTTAAACAGAAGATTTATGTACGTCGCTTCGACTTTATTCGAATAGGATAATAAAGAGTCCTATGCCGATTTTCGCTGTTCCAACAAGTTGGTAATATACTTTTGAATAACCACGATTGTTTCTTAGATATCTCTTAATGTAGTACAAAATAATAAAAGAAAATAGATTGTAACACGTACAATGGTTACCGATAGCGTCGACCGATAGCGTTTTACCTGTTACCAATTAATTCGGTACGAGTATATGGAATTTTGTGTCACTTGGTAGCATTTTCGCGCGACTACAAAAATTTATCATTATGAAAGCGAAATATAAAACCTGATAAAGTAGCGTTTCGTTGAAAAATGAGAGTACGTAATACCTTTTGAAGCCACTGTATATCGATTATTGATAAATTGAATATTAAAATTAATTTTCATTAAGATGTATTAACATTATTCGCAAAATTAACAATTTTTGTTGAAATCTACGAAACGTTGAATTCTCACGAGAGCAAGATCTTTTCAAAGCATTTCTATCGTCGATTCTTCCGTTTTATTTACGCGCAATAACGTCATTTGCAATTTACAGCGAACAATCGTCAAATTACTTTAATCGAACGAGAGATGTTCAAGCGTCCGGAAACAAAGAATCGAACTTAAATATCTGGTGCGTACATTTTGCAGGGGATTAGCAGAGATCCAATCGAAAACGACGTCGAACGCAGCAGATGCTCCTTTCAGAGGCACAGCTGCGTTGCGATAAATGCATTTAAAGCATTGAATGCAAGGTAGACGTGCAAAAAACCCGAGAACCGTTTTTCCGTCTTATTATCTGTTTTTTTCCTGTGAATATCACAATGACCGATATCGACACTTCCTGTTTTACCTTAACGGGGCTAATCGCGGCAACTGCAGCGGGAGATTCAAAAACGTTCGAGAAACTGACTATTAATTATCAATTATCACATACCGTGGATGCTTGTGCACGTTTTTCTGAATACAAAGAAATAGTTTCATTCGCCAAATATCATAACGAGCGCCATACATGTCCTTTAGATATCTATATATTTTCGTGCATTACGCGTATCTTGAAAATTATCTCGTTTAATTCATCGCGTTGGGTAGTAATCTTGCTTTAAACTGTAAATTTCGAATAAATCCCTCGAAACTACGTACGTAGACGTATTTCAATTTATGCTGAAACGAACTAATTCTGCAACGAGCAAGGTTCTAGAATGAAATTGTGGTTCCGTACATATCTCGCTTTACTTAAATGCAAGATTGGTGCGTAATTTCTCGAATATAAATGATTAATCTCGATGAAGCGAATCATTTTAGCTTCTTCGTGGCTTACGCGCGTGTAAGACGAGTTTATCTTTTATTTTGTGCCTCTTTATACTTTTTCCGGCTTCTTCTCAAAGGAGGAAAATTTATCGCCGTTCGAGAGTAATTGATTTCCTTCCGCTTCTGTTTTGTCGGAAAAGTAGTTTGTATCGCTACTCGTTTTCTCGTCTTGTCCCGTTTCGATGATTACGATGATCGATGAGGACGACCTCGATTTTTTCCCGATTCCCGTTTCCCCGTAGTCGTTTACTCTAGAGAATTCGATACATCCGATTCGACGTTAATTATTCCGCCTATAGATTACAATGTAACAGAAGTTGCCCGACCATTTTACTCTCGTTACTTTTCTTTCTTTCGTATGTCATCGTTTCCGTTAGCCGATGGTCATTTATCGGACGTACATAAACGAGGCGCAAATGCGTACGCATGAATTTCTTATCTTAATCGCGTAAAAACTTCGTTCAATTAATAGAGGCAAAAAGCAGCTGGTAAAAGAAAAACAAGTAATCCTCGGTTAGCCAGCTTCGCCGACTAATAATCTCGTTTTATCGATCCGATCGGAGGGAGAGAATTTAATATGTCGTATCTTTGATGGTACACGCTGTTGCGCAAAATATCCAAAGACTTCCTTATTTTTGACAGCAGGATACGGTTTAATTACAGCTGCGCAAATAAATATTATATATCGTTGGTAACAAAATTGCTTTTAGATAGTTAACAGGTATTCCGTGAAATACACATCGATATCCGCAAGAGTAAAACGAGTTACGGAGCGATGTTTCGACAAAATTTATTTATTTACCCCCATCTCTATATATCTATATGTATAGTTTCCATAAAAGGAAAGACTTTTTTCAAATTATACCGCGATTAATTTAAGCAGCGCAATATTATATATTTATAGTAATTTAATCGTAAACTATATGAAAATACCTCAAAACGAACTGCAGTGACGATTCCGATTTCCGACTAACGATCGTGAAAATAATTAACGGAAGATTAATTTTCAAATAGTCAATTAAAAACTAAAATTGCATTGACTCGTACAGCCGCCGCTATCCAGCACAATCGTATTTTTTTGAGAAATGTTGAGATATGTCGGATAATATTTAACTTGCACGTATTTCCTCATTATTCGTCCGACTTTGCTTCCAAATCTATCGAACCTGTTTCGAGCCTTTTAAGGCGAATCTCCGTGAAAAACCGTACGAAAAGTATCACAAACGAAATGCGTTCTCGAAACAGGAAGAAGGCTGAAAACACGGATTATCTCACCGTCTCAGGAGGAATCATCCTCGGTGAATTTTTAAGCACGACGTGGACCGATTTAGGGGCGGAATTTACACGGGTCACGTCTCACGTATCACAAACAGGATATCCATCCCGTTGCTCTTTGAGCTACGAGGTACCACGCGCGCCACATCCAACTTCGCCGATAGTGTTTGACTTTCTTTTCGATATTATGGCGCGTTACCTTCGGAAAACTTCTTCCTCGACTAAATGGTATTGGGATCTTGCGAATATGCGTGGAACGTGTCCCCTTCGAGCCTCCGCGGTAAGCTGTTAGGGAACCCTTAATAACGACGATATAACGATATCGTGCGATAGATAATGATAGAACACGTAACGAATAACAATATTCGATACTTTTACGTTTTCTCTTTGTCAATACGTTGCATTTATTTTGTTTCGATCGTGCCTTTGATGATCGAAATTTTTAAAAAGAAAAATATTATCGGAGGTTTTTTTTTTTACAGAATTTACTTTGAATTAAATAGGACGTAATTAAGAGATCGTGGAACAGTAGTGCCACTGAACTGTAACTTCAAGTACGTTTAGACGTTTAATACGAGCAAAAAGTTAAAACTAGATTACATATCGGTACATGTCTCAAAATTCGAAGCGACGATTCTACCATAAGTTTCAGGATAACTTACCTCGATTTTTGCTAGGAATTTTCAAAATTGTTCCATGCGCTTGTTTCATACAGGTTAAACTTGTTCGATCGATACTTCTCTCTTCTTCTGTACAAACTTTAGTAATGACGAGATTATACATTTTTAAGATTATAAATTCAATGGATATTATATTATGGAAGATATTTTTTTAAGTAGAATCTGGTTCAAAGTCCCGTGAAATTGAATTGATAGAACGATAGAACCGAATGCAGGAGTATTTAATCAGAAAGTCTACTATTTCCAACGTCTACCGGTAGGAATCTTCGGAATAATATCGCGTGTTTGTACGAAGCAGTTCGAACACGTTCGACCGATATTTCTGATCTCCAACGTTTCGCTTGATCTTAGTGTCTCACCTTTTCACCTACATTAGAATAACATTTGACAAAAAGAATATGAATAAAATACCGAATAGAAATACATAGCAGACGCGCGAAGGGAGAATAATAAACTTAGGGCTATAGGAACGAAGGGACAAAACTTGAAAATAATGAAATAATGGAAAAAATGTGCGACTCGAGGAAAAAGAAAGGGTCGAGAAGCTTGCTTCTGGAAAGAAAGCAAAATCAACGAGCCGAACGTACATCCAGTTTCGTGGATGAATTATTCAAAAGGAGCGAACGCGGCACGATGCTATGAAATGCCATAACTCGACTGATCTTGACCTCAGTCGCATATCAATTCCAGTCTTTACATATTCTTTGAAAAGCGGCCCGCGCAATATCGCCTCGTAATCGCACGAACTCGCCGAGAATAACGCGCTTGGACCAAAACGTCGCGACACATTTCGATTATCTTCTTCTCCAATTTTGTCCCCCATTTTTTCTCTCCTTCCGAAGCGAAAAGCAACAGATTGAACGTAAAGTAGGAGAAAATTGCGTCGATGATAAATCGTCGCAAATTTATGTGAGTTATGTAAACTGGTTTCCATTGAAATTGAGAAAATGACCGGGATTTTCGCACCAAGACTCGAATCGCTCCGTGGAAGGAAGCAGTTTAAACGAAACGGAGGGAAACTGGCTGATACTTCTTCCGACGAAAAGTTTTCTCCTCCTGGATGAACGAGATGAAAAATTTCTGATATTGCCGGACGATATCCTGGGATTTGAATTTTAGGAGATCCTGCATCAATTTTCTTAAAAGGAGAAAGAGCCACGTTCTATAAAGTAGTTGTCCCATTTTGTTTTACCAAAATCCATTTTGATCTTGTTGGATACATCTGTTTGACGTAACACGTTTTTCTAAACGACAAACTACAAAATCGCACAAATTACGCGATAGCTACGTACGTAATTATGGAATTTGCAATAACAATAAGAAACGCACGATCCAATTGCAAGATATAATTTTATTTATAAAATAAAATTATCAGTTTCCTATTATAATTTATTAAAAAAAAAAAAAGAAGAGATAGATCGTTTAATTGGACAGCAATGAAAGCAAAATTTGTTACGCTATCGTAGGTTTCCTTTTCTCCAACGAAGGATTACAAAACTTTCAATTATATAAATGTAATATTTTAAAATTAGCTGCAATGGCAGTTGTTTTGGTTTTTAATTAATAATTACGAAGATCAACTCACCTAAAAGATTAACTTCATCAATCTCCTCAGACATTAATCCCACCTAACTTTTACGGTGCTTTCCCTTGCGAACGACACTCGAGTTTCACTCTAAAAAATAGAGTACTCCCAACGCGAGGATAATTGGAACTTATAAATTCGTTCGCGTAATCCTATAGTCAAAAAGTTTTGATTCTGTCATTGACTAAGGAGCGGATTGACGTGAAATTAAGTGGAACTTTGTTTCTTGTATTACGATAATATCGATCTGCTAAAAAATCACAAATCTTACACCCTCTGCGATTTGTTCCGAACGTAGGAATTATCGCGAACGACTTATCGGTGATGTAATCATCGGCGAGGTACGAAACAGACGTGAAATTTATGACGTTGGCCTATCAACCTCTTGCTATTCTAACCATGTAAATACTCGGAATTTTTCTATCTATCGCTGCTCCGTATTCGACGCCCGAGGGATGCGAATGCGAGCTCCGATGCCACCCCTGATACCAGCAGTCGTCAAAGACGAAATTGTGTCTGCACGTGGGCTACCCTCCTCTCTCTGGTGAAGGCCAGTGTATAAAAAGGCCTGTGCCATTGGTCTCGCGCCTTTATTTTCTTGTTACGAATGTCACGCGTTACCATTTCCATTGCGATACCACTTCCTATTGTTACAGTTACCATTGTATCATATTGGTACATCTCGTAGCATATAAGAATAGTTGTATCAATCTTACATTCTTTATTACCGAATATAAACTAGTTAATATTAACAAGTTCTCAATTCCGTTTCTTTCTGGTATCGAGCAAATACAGACAAGTCGAAATTAGAGATTCGATAATCGCGAATTTGAGTTACGGGCAGAACCACCGCTCGCAGCCCCTGAACGATGCAGCAGCGACGACATTGCGGCTGCACGAACCCGTTGTCACAGGCTGCTATGGTTCGACGATCGTCGGACAGCTCGGAATAACAGAGGATAATCGTATCGTCGCGCCTGTAGTATTAAACGTGGAACCTCTCGTTCGGAACCTTATTTTTAATTTCATCGGAAAATCTAGTTTCGAGATGGACCAAACTCGCTTCTCAGTTGTTAGGATAATCTCGCTTCTCGATTATAAAACGACGAGCCATGAGAAAACGATAGCTACGAGAAACAAACTGTCGATGACCGATAACAAATAAATCTCACGTAGCTTCCGTAACAACCTTTCTTGAGACCAGTTTGAACGATCGATCTGGAATCTAACGTCACCTGTAGAATAAGAACATTTTGTATCTTCGTCTTTTGGCATTTTTTTCTCTCTTATCGAATGGTATATTTAGAAAAATCTAATAAATAAAATATGGAATTGTGTTACAGTTGCAGTGGTGATAGCCTTTTTTATTTGTTGGGCGCCGTTTCACGTACAGCGACTGGTCGCCACACACGGGACGAACTCGGAGGACCACATGAGCTCGAACAGCAAATTGGACGAGTTTCTTTATACCCTGATGACCTACATATCTGGCGTACTCTATTACGTGTCCACGTCGATTAACCCGATTTTGTATAATATCATGTCGAACAAATTTCGAGTCGCCTTCATGGTGAGTCACCGTGTCCTTCTTTAGGTGTAACAGCATGTACCGCGTAATTAGAAGTTGGCTCTAAGATTAATCTAGTAGAATGGTCCACTTGATTGATATCCAATTAGGCTCCTTTATCCGATGAAACTTTGCCGGACTAGTCCGTATGGGTTGATTAAGAAACCAGGTGGTATTCGATAGGACATAGTTTGCTTTGAAAGCGATTAGTTCATTTAGCCATTAAAGGGTTAGTTTGTAATTTGTAAATAATTCAGCTTCTTTCGATTTTTTAAACGAGACATACGGCAATGTGAAGAATATTGGTGGAATCTTCCCTTTCCCTTGGAATTCCCTTTCAAAGCCACCGTATTAATTAAGAAGTACAGAACTCGATAATGTAAACTGCAACTTTGCCCAATTATGTCACATAAAACACGTCTAACCACCGGCACGCTAACTTCCACGATATTCTCCAATTTCAGCAATCAGAAACACATTCTAACTCCTACACAATCCCATTATTCCTATATTACGATCGTTCGTAGCGCACAATATCCTTTAATCGCTCTATTACTCTCGTTAATCAATCGACTTACGCGAATCAAATTAATACAACCAACTCCACCTAATCTACCACTGTCGGTCATAAGTAACAGGACACCTATTGATACTTCGTATAAATTACACGCTTCCCACGGTTTTCATCTTCTAGTTATTTTATTGCAAGTCTATCGCTTCGTTCGTATCATACGTTTCTTACGACGAAACTGCCAATGTTTATGCGTTTGTGGGAAATTTGAAAATGGAAAAATTCCAATTTTGTATTCGTTATAGCGTTTAATGAGCGAGTCTATTTTTACTTTCCATTTCTTTAAGCGGACCGATAAAAATATGAGTTTGCGTATTCAATGAAGTAAAATTTGTTGGAATTCTCCAACAAACACAAGTTACTTACGACCTGCAGTATATCCCTAACGACACCGAGTCCTACTGACAGAAAATTCATTCGAGCAAATTTCGCCGATAGAACCACTTTTCTTCTCGATACTTCGCCCTGACGAATGTAACGCGGATTTCTATTTTTGTGCCGAGTCCTCGTTCAAATGCCACACTGCGCGACGTCGCAAGCTGCTCAACTACCAATCATTATTCTTCTTTTCACAGGAAACGTTGTCAAGGAGTTGCAGAATCCCCGGCCTGGCGATTCGCACGGAGCAACGATCGTACTCGAGTCTGCCACGATCGCAGCAGCGAGCGATCGGCTCTAGAAACGTGGGAACAGGCGGCACCGGGATCATCCACGACAGCACCGACTGTTCCGGAAATTCTGGCCACCACGGCAGCCTAAAGCAGAACACGCCATTGACCGAGCACGTTAACGCGGGCTCGACGCGGTCCAACGTGGATAAGAAGGGCAACGAGGACATTGGGAGACTGGAAGACTCGAAAGAGGTTAAAGACAAGGACATCGATTGCTGCAAGAGTTCGAGAAAATCGAGGCCAGTCAGATATGCCACCGTGAAGCTTTCGAACGTGAACCAATCTGAGAAGAAATGGTGGCGGTTGTTAAAGTGGTTCCCCGGTTTAAAGTCCTTGAAACTCGCCGGAAGAAACACGTGCACTGTCCCGGAAAATAGCCCTCTCAGAAGGTCGGAGCTTAGACGAGAAGAGATCTCGATGACTTTGTGGAACGAAACCAACGAACAAAACACTGTTTGAGTTTTCGAGGATGCGACGTCGGTTTAGGTAAAAACGTTGAAACTGTGAACGATGAAAGTGGAGCTTGGGTCGAAATTAGTCTTGTATCTGTGGTTCGCGGCGAGTTCGCGATGGTGATGGTGCTTGAAACTCGAAATAGATTAACTATCCCCGCTTAATTATCATTACGATCATTACAGAGTAACTGAGAATTGCGAGATTGAACTTTGAGTAAGTGATTGCAGGGTAGACGTATGAATGAATTTTATGGGATGATGAGAGCATACGACGATAAGCTACAAAAATATTTTAGCTCGTCGAGCTGATGCTGAAAGGGAAAATGAGACTGTGTAAGTGCGAGTAAACATTTCGAACCTTCTATCTTTTTTTCTTTTCTTTGTTCTTTTCTTCTGCGCGAGGAGGGGAAAGTGCGCTTACGCATACCCAGCAACCCGTGCGGCAGCTGGATTACGTGGAACTCGGCAAAACACTGAAAACCTCTCCTCTTCCTGATATCGAATAGGTACACGAGGTCCAAGCCCGTAACTGCCATAAGCATTACGTCGGGGTTGACCTCTTTGGATTTGTATCTCCTCATTTATTTCATGAATAGTCAAGTAATTGGAACCTAACCTTGGCCTGGTGTAAATACAGCAAGCTTCGGATCTTAGTTTTCATATTCGGCAATTAAAATCAATCTGATCTGGTATGATCATCTATACGACGATATAACCTAGGTCGAGGTAAATTTAACTTTGTCCTAATCTACGGTAGATCTGAGCGATAAAATCTAGCTAACTTCCAATTGCATCTAACTTAATTTACAAACGATAAAATTTCACTTCCTTTTTTCGCACTTCAAGTATTTAAGTTTGTAAGTCATAAAAGAAGAATGCTTTAAAAATACTGTACAATTCTATGTTGCAAAGCCAACAAATAGTTTTACTTGTTGAGAATTAAAAAGAATAGAAAACGGTACTGTATAACGTATGAAGATTGAAATTCGAATAAAATTTAACAGAAATCGTTCTTTTTTAAACAGTTTATACAGCATCTCAGTTAGCTTATCTGTGCAAATTTGTATCCTTGTAGTTCAAATTTGTAGTTCAAAAAATCATTAGTTTATTTCATTCACTTCTGCTTGCGTTTTAGAAGAACTATCCAATTAAAAACACATACACGACTCACCTTTATTTAAAAGAAAAACTAGGTTTGTGAAAATAATTAAAAAATTCGAACTAATCGTCGAGCTAACGAGGTACAGCGTCGCTGTGTCGCTTTTAACGTCAAAAAGTTGGTGATGTTATTGTAACGGGACGAACTCGTTAATCCGATCGATTCAGAAGAAATCACGAATTCCACGTGGTTTACAGTATAACTTTTGCCTCGATAATTGAGAAGCTTAGCCCAAATGTTTCGAACTTCAAAAAGACTGATCCTTATTAACTAGAGTTTCTACAAGAATTCGCATTTTCATCGTATTTCCCGCTGGTCGATAATTTACCGATAGAAACTTTTAAGTTTTCTACAATATCGACCCGAGATAAATCTCGCTTAATTAAAAATAGACGATTTTCGTTACCGTATAAAGAACGATTAATCTGTGGAGAATCAATGAACGTTACTTATGATATTACAAATTACGATCATTTCCGTTTTCCTTCTTCCTTCGACTTTTTTGACACTAGAAAGTATCTAGTTTTTTATTTTGTTTCATTTTTCTTTTTATGGTATCACTGATTCGTCAAAAAGATTTAGTATCTACCGAAGAAGATGATAAACTTAATTTTGTCTTTTAAAAATGCATAAACATGTGTTGAGAGTAATGTTGTAAGTTTCATTTGATAAATATAACATGATTGATTTGGTAAAAGAGTGACACGTCCAAAAAAAACACAACTTCCAAGATATTTGCAGGGATTAACTCTAAAAATAAACTATTTAAAAATAATAAATATCGTTTACTAGAATAGAATAATTATCCAATAAAATTATATTATTTAACAAGGACAACACCACAATTTAAGATCAGACTTTAGTCCTTCTTCTAGTAGTAAACAATACCATTAATCACATTGTAAAAAAACAAAGTTTTCATGCTAAATAACAGAGTGATTAATTATATTCTATTTCAAACTGTTTTCCTAATGATTGTGCCAATCTTTTTGTATCACTCTTCTAATAAATTAACAACATGTGCACTTACCTATTCCGTTGCATAAACCAAGAATACATCGTGTTGCGTACTTACAAATGATTAATATATCCAAGAAGTATAAACAAGAAGGAATTATTGGATCGTGGTCATAAATTGTTTTCGAATAATATACGTATCACGAAGTGCTTGTCAGATTTGCTATATCCATGATTCATGGCGGATATTTGAAAACGTAGAGATTAAAGATAGAGTGCGTGACTGCGGGAGAACTGAAAAAGAAATCTAGCGACAGAAAGAGAACGCTGCATAAGGACCTCTTATGTCCTTGTCTAATAACCTACGAACGGTCATATAGTAGGTATTTGAGTGTAATACCGTTCAACGAATAACATCAGGGTACGATACACAAGACGAGAACAGAGGAAGCCTTTACGCAGCGTTCTCTCTTTCTATTTCTATATCGCATTCAATTACACATGGCTCGCGTACTCTATCTTTATATCTCGATGGTTGAAAAGCCATGTCGATATTACAGGTCGATATATGTATATATATATATGATAAACCTTCGTCTCTCTTTCCTAAATCGTACAAACTCGGGATAAGAAGTCATTGGTGTGTTGCAATGAAAATTCAAAGTTTATTATAAAGAGAGAGATGTAAAAAATTTTGAAAGTTGCACATTGCGGGACGAAATAATAAAATATCACAAGTAACTTCTAGAAATTTCTACTGGTAATATCACTTCATAATATCTTTTATCATAAATACTGTTGTTTACAATTCTAGTAATATTCAAATCGAAGCTTTGATAAGTTAAAATTGTCATACATACTTGTAACGAAAATATTCTTAATATAACTTTTAATAAATTTTGTTACACATTTTTGTTTATAACAATAGATGTTTACATTGTTCTATATATCATATATATAGTGATATTAATACTATCAATATTAATAATAGATATTTATATTTTATCCTGCAATGATACATAGTAAATAAATAAATCTACTTAGATTGTCAAATAACACGTTATTATCCATAAATGAAATTTGTTAAAATTTGGCACGAAAATTGAAATTAAGCGAGCCTATCCTAGAGACACATTGTATATCTTTATATGTTAATGAACATAGAAGAAACGTAAATAAGATGAGCGGCAATAGAATATTGTCAATGTCGATGCCATAGACTTCGTTATCATATTGAAATAAGCGACTCGTTTAACGGTTCCGTTTGAATCTTAAGAATGTGATATTATTTATTGCGTAATTACTATTATATTAGTCATTATAAACTCCAAAATAGTTAGTACCTTAGTCCAATATATGTGTCATGTTTGTTTCGTTTGTATAAGTCAATGTATTTTCAGTAATAATATTTTGATAATAATAAAATACAGTTGTAATTCGTTTACATAAGAACATCACCTTTAATCTCTTTTAACTTGAATTAACTCTCTAAAAATCTCTAAATTAACTCTATTAAAAATCAAAATACCTACAAACTCGATGGAAATGATACAAAATTTTAACATAAATTTTAATTATAGCAAGATCTTTTAGGTTTTGTTGAACTTTAAGTATTATTTAGTTATGTTAAGCTTATTTTCTAGATTTCTTAAAAATTAGTTATCTATGTATAATTTATTTCAAATCCACTATGAAATTTCTAAAGAAAAGAAAAAAAACTGAAATTTTAACAGGTGATCGACCTAGATGTCACTTGGAAGCAATTTTCTAAATCTATCTCTAAAACTGTGTAATGAAAATCTCACAACGAGTGAATACTCATTTGCATCTATTTAAAGCGATGACAAAGGTCTACAGTATTTATGTTTCAATCTTACAAACATCTTGTTTTTCGTATCATTCTATTTAACTAATTGCTTCTCAATCAAATAAAAAAGAATTTTTCGTTATATATCAAGTACATCACGTGCAAGAAATTTATTGAAATTCATAACTGAATTACCGTATTTAAAAATAATACGTATTCTTTATATAAACATTAAATTTCGCGCCATGATGCGAATGCTTTACCATCTGGTGATAATTTACTAAAACTTAAAGGAACAATGGCTAACAACGTCAACACGGGAATTCTGCCAGAGACTACATAACCAAAAATACTTCAGTAATTAGAACAAAATACCGAACTACTCCATTTTTAATAATAAAAGATGCCTTCAAAACCTAGAACGGTATGTCGATTTGATCTTCGTTTTCCATTACTATACATTTCAAAAGGAAATATATGTTTTATTAATTCTAACCTAGGCTAAATCATGACTAACAATAACAATAATCACTACTTTACAATAAACGCTAATTTCAGAATGCTAAGAAGCCGACAGCAAATAAAAAAAATGCAGAACCGCCAAAACTGCCAGATTCAGCTAGTATCGGTGTAGAAACTAATAGTGGTTTGAGCCAGGAAGCTGAAGATCAATTTGAAGTAGAATTATGCTGGTGTATTCAACAGTTAGAAATGTGTTTGGGCACTGGAAAGCTTCCTGAGAGGCAGACACACGACTTAAATAAAAATATAAATATTCTAAAAAGTAATACCGCATCTCTGATAAGAAAGAGGCAAATAATGCGTAACACTTTAGGGAATTACAGAGAAAAAATGGCTTTGGACGAGCAAAAGTTTGGCAAAACAGCATCTTCTATCAAGTTTATGCCTCCGCCTAGCGAGAATAGGAAATATGTATTTGTAAGGAAGGCTGCTTCTGCATCTACAAAAGGAAAACAGGCTGTGACACATTCTTCGAACTCTAGTGAAAAGTGTATCGATATTGACAACATACAAAATGTATTTCGATTTAATTTTGAGGTTAAGAAATAAAATATGCATTTGTATATTTATAATTAATTTTATTATTACTATCTTTTTACAATTTTGATTTTTTCTGACATACTGAATTACTTATTTAAGTACTATCACTAAACTAAGTAAAAATAAAGATAACATAGCATTACAAATAATTTCGTTATATTATAATTAAAGTTAAACTAAGAACATGCATAAGAAAATGTTTTTATAAATGATACTTATCTTACAAATAATAGAAACTGCTATCAACTTGGGTCCTGTGGCGCAACGGATAACGCGTCTGACTACGGATCAGAAGATTCCAGGTTCGAATCCTGGCAGGATCGGTTGTTTTTTTTTTTTCATCAAAAAAAATTTTTATTCAACTGAAGATACTACAAATAAAATAATATCGATTCAAATTTGAAAATTATAAAGCCAAAGGACCCAAGTATTTACAATACAAGGTAGAATTTAATTTTCATAAAAAGATATATAAAAATACAAGAACGCAGAAGTAAGAAAACTGTTTCAAGATTAAATATAATGAAATGAATACCAAAATTTTCAAAAACCATTAAAATGAATGAAACAATCGAAATAAAATAATACACTTGAAAAGACGTTTTACAAAGAAAAATGGGGATATATAAGCAAGTAAAAAATTCGTTATGTAAATAAATATTATGTTATGATATATTTAACAACCAGTAGTAACAAAGGTACCTCGTCTCTCTTACATACTTATAGCAGAACAGCACTCTTTATCGTATAATAGAAGCTATAATTATATATAATATATGTATATAGGATGTCTGAAAAGTCTATCGCAAACTTTATCTATGGACAGAGGAAAAGTCGCGATCGAAACAACGAACAATAGAACACATGCCGCCGAAGAATACTCTCTCGGTCTTTTTCTCGCGGAAAATCATAATACATATATATATATATAAAAAAAAAAAAAAAAAAAGAAACGGACTCTACTAGGCGTGTACTAACCATCGTTCGAATGAAATAAAAATGCCATGAGTTATTATTTCAACGAACATCGTGACGTAAACCTAACGAACGTGAACATATTGACATAGATGATCTGATCAATTTCGAATTATCAAAAAGAATGCGCACTAGACTCTTTTGACGCCCTGTACAAATATACATATTTTTACAAATTCTTTACTTTTTTACTTTTTATCTTCCTCGTCTCTTTCTGTTAATTGCTTTTAATAACATAACAGTGATATATGTATCTAGAAAAAATCAGTTACTCTCCTCGACACGATCCAACTGATTGCAACTTATTAAGGACTCAATAATGACTCGTATAATCCCTAGATAGAAATATCCTCTTATTAAAGAAATATGATCATTTTATATTAAATATATATAATATATATATATAATAATTCTTTATATATCTATGCATTTCTTATTCAAATAATTCTTTCTTTCCCTCTGTTTCTTCTTTAACTTCTTTTATTTATTTATTACGTTTAACTGTTACGGCTGGAAAATCACACACGATTCAGCAAAAATTTACACGCCTCACGATATTTTGAAAAGATTAAATTTTTTCTATTCATCTTTATATCTTTTGTTGATTTTTTTATGACTTTTCCTTGATTTTTTGGTCTTTGCAGAGCGATTTTACTTCGGTCGTCTTTGGTAGAAGCACGCGTTTCTCCATCCACGTGGAACGCTCTCATCCTTTTCATAATCGATTTTTTTTTCCTTTTTAAAGAATTTATGTCCTTGGTTGTGTCTCTCTGTTCCCTGAGTCCGTGTACAACCATTTTCAGTCTATTTTTTCTTTTTCACCTATCTCGTTTCTTATTTTTATTTTTTTATTATTATTTCTTTAACGTTGCACTTTTTCTTCACAGCAGTCAACACCCTTCTTTCCTCTTTCAGCTTACACACTAAGACAATACATCGTGACTCGCAGATCTGTTCGTATCTTTATTAAACTAATCACAAATTAAAGTTTACTCTCTACATTAAACTAATGGATGGAAGTTACTTAAAGTGTTAAACGTCATTTTGGTATGGAAGATGCAGATGCAACAAGTTTGGAAGATATCGGGTTATAAATTTTTAAGTATAAAAGATAAAACTATAAATAGCAATATTAAAAAGTATTACCAAATGATCCCGCGTCATAGAATGAATAAATAAAGTAAGCGGACCCCCTTCCTATACGAGACTTTACGAGCTTCTACACTAACTTTTGGAAACATCATCAAATCACAAATATACATATTATTTTTAAATAACACTACTCTAAATGGGGTTCCCATGAATTTTCAGATTGAAATTTCTCAAAAAGAGAAAATTCACACGTAAAAACTGTATTGCACGTCTCATTTTTTAGAATCGTCTGTCTGGAGTTTTACTCTTATAGAATTAAATTTAAAAATGTCTGGTCTCGAACATATCCATGAGTCACCGCATAACCAATTGTAATTTGTAATAAAAACAGTGAAAACTAACGAACTATCGTCACGCATGAAAGAATTAAATTTATTTCGTGCCTCGATGATACTTATTCTCACCTCTTGCTACGACGAATCAACTAAAAGAACGAAACATTTATTTCTGTAAATTATCTGTAAAAAAAAATACGTGTCTTTCAAAAAAATCTAAATAAATTTTTTATACAATGAATTTCTAAAGCAGCAAGAAGTGAAATCACATGAAACAGTATCGAAGACTACGAAAATAAATCACAACTACCTTCAATTTCAACATTTTCTAACAAAGTACAATTCCCTCCAACTCGTCTATATCATTACAAATAATTCGATGATCTATTCGTTAATATACCTTTTATAATACACACGATCATTTTATCATTCGAAAGGAAGAGGAAAAAAAATCTATGAAAGTAATAATACGTAAAACACATTCGTACAAAACGAAGGAATCGTAATGTAATCGATACATTGTATCAGTAATCATTGCAATACTCAATGACTTCGATCAACCCTATCTTTCAACACTATGTAGAATGTACACCGGTATATGATTTTGTGTGTACCACGTGTGTATAAGTGTATATATATATATTTTTTTTTCCTCTTGTATATAATATTTTTCTTATAAAGATTCAAGGCTAAAAATTAATGTACAAGAATAGCATGTATCCGATATAATATATGCTAGTGTAAACAGAACCGTTTAGATTTGAGTCTGTGTGTATATCTTTTCTCATATATATATTATGTATATAATTAATAATAATAATCGACGCGTACAACACAATACGTTTACTTTTGCGTCGATACAATAAATAGAGAATACACGCGCCTCTATCATTCCTAACCTCTCTTAACCTGCTGTTTCATCTGAAGTAAACTAAGATCCCTCTGTTCCTTTCCACAAAAAAGAAAAAAAAAAAATTGAAACGCGTGTACACCATATTCACACACGCCTTATAAATCGTCTGTTTGAGGCACATTTTCTATTTTCACGAATTGAATTTTTTTTTCTTTTTACATAAAGTCTTAAAGTCGTTTTTCCTCTCTCTCTCTCTTTCTCTCTACGTCTTTCTCAGTTTTCCTCTTTCTATTCCCTTCTTTCACCGTTTAATTTCCTCTAAGAAGGATCAGGGATAGAGCGAAGCTTAAGAAAAGTCGACAAACGCTTGGACGACTTTCTTGTTCCTCTTTTTTCATTTTGTTTTCACTTTTATACATGGTTGATCACAGACAACGCGAAGAAAGGAAATAAATCTACAGGGAATCGATCTCGAGGGACCGTTCCATCTTTCCTCGCGTTTTGAGCGAAAATCTTGGTATTCTTTTATTCGGTGTTTTCTGTACAAATCGACATTTCGCCGCGACGAGAACGTTTATGAATTAATTCTGACACTTTATTATACAGAGCGTCCTACTGCAAGAAGACACATGCATCGAATGATATCGTACAATTTTTCTAAATGAATTTTTTATTCTATTTTCGTTTTGTCTTGTTCCGTAGGACGCTCGGTATACACGTAAATAGTATCGATGAGTTGATCAGATATTTGCCCATAGAAAATTGATAACGATTAAAAAATCTAATACAAAAAGGATGATAATGCGTATTATCTATTACAAAATAGTTGACAAGAATAGAAATTATCTATTCGTTTGGTTTTTAAGCTCCTCTAATAGGATAAATAATAATATTGTAATCTACGAACGACGAATACTCTTTTTTAGGTTAAGTTCCATCCACATTCAGAGTGGCTTCGAAAGATAAGGAACACGTATTCGTTATTTTCTACTTAAAATACTATCTCTCGAAATTTCGTTCGATGATACGTAACCCTAAGCATGGCATACAATTAATGGTATCTACAATAATTTAAAAACTGCGATAAGGAACAGTGTCATCTTGGGACACTCCATTTAGAAACCTGTACGAGTTCATCAAAATATCTTAAACGTGTTTAAGGTTCGCTTCAAACCTTTTTTACACTCAACAAAATGAAACGTTACTTGCTTACAACAACGCTTAATTAACATTATCGTGTTAACCTATTATCGAATTCTATATTATGTTACATAAAGGAAATTCTAAGAGTCTGGATAATATTCCTTTCATCGTTATTTCTTCTTTCGCGTAGATCATACGATATTAAGAAGCTTGAAGAAATTTAACTATTTATAACGATATGATAAACTATTCTTTTTCAATCTTGGAAATTTTTAATCTTTGATTTATGTAGTGAACGTTTACAAAATACTATCTTGATACGTACTTTACATTTTAAGAAAACAATGTATGAATCACTTTCATACGTTTTTCAATAATATTGCATTTATATAATTGCATTGCATTATTTCATTGGTCCTTATTGGGTTATACGATTTAATTCTATCGTTATATCTCATACAGTCTACATAATCTTAATATGTCGATTGACATTATCTAAAATGCTAAAGAATCAAAGAATAAAACTAAACAATTTTTTTAACATACCCTATGTTAATGATAAAAAACAAGATGGTCAAAATGTAGCAAAATGACGAACTCGTACAGGATTCAAATAGTTCACGGGTGAAGTCCCGGAAATAGGAATGACGCAATGTGTGTTGCCCGAGTCGATTCGAGCTTCGAAGGTAGATAACGACATCACATTACGTAAAATGCTTAGAATGTACACAGGGAAGATACGAAAAAAAGTTGGAGTAAATTTTTACTCCAGGATGATAGTGGCGAACCTCTTGGGTCGTCCTCCTGACATCTGTTTCCGATGGACCTCCCTAAAGTCCACATTATTCGTCTCGCAAGACTCTACGTCGTTTTCGTTTACGTTCTGCTCCTCTAGTTTCCTTTTCCTGGACCTAGTCACGGGGCCAGTCCTGTTCTCACAATCCTCTTTATATTGCGTGCATGTTTTATGCCTTTTCGACATGGTCGTCTCCTCGTTCTCGTCGTGTTTACGTTTGTCAGACGACTCCTGCTGCACGATCCTTGGCGAATTCGAATCGGAGGAAGAGGAGAAGGAGCTGAGATATTGATTTACTTTCTCTTCGCTAAAATCGAAGGCGCTTGGTGGCGCTGGTGAAGCGGAAGTTCTTAGGTTAGTTGCGGTGCTGGATGGTTGAACACACTGACCGTAAGAAATGGTAGAGGCAGATGACGATACGGAACTAGAAGTAGAACGCTTGTGCAATTTCCGGCGCTGGGCAAGCCTGGCTCCATCGACTTCCCGCAGTCGGAATCCTTCTGGTTTCTCTGATAGCGTATTCAAATTTTCTGTAGCGGTTTGATCGACCGAACTGGTCGCTTCGACCGAACTGGTCGCTTCGACCGAACTGGTCGCTCCGACCGAACTGGTCGCTTCGACCGAACTGGTCACTTCGACCGAACTGGTCACTTCGACCGAACTGGTCACTTCGACCGAACTGGTCACTTCGACCGAACTAGATTCGTTTAGCCAAGGATGATCTACCAGGCCATTGGCTGTCAGTCTTTTGCTCGGGTCTATAGTCAACAAGCCTTTGACGACCTGTTTGGCGAGGTCAGACACGTGACTCCAGGATTCGCTATCGAAATCGATCTCACCTGCCCTGATTAGGGTGGCCAAATCTGGGGAATCTGTCGTAAATGGCGGGTTTCCAGACAGTATGGAATACAATATAACGCCCAGACTCCAAAGATCACAGCTCTGGTCATAACCTTGTTCGGCTATCACTTCTGGAGCTGCATATGGAAGAGTGAAACAGGGAGTATGTAGAGGCTCACAGCCACGTTTTATTCTGGCAAAACCGAAGTCCACTATCTTCACTGGTGAATCTTCGCTCTCATTAGCGAATACTATATTTTCTGGCTTGAGATCTCGATGGACCACACCTTTCGAGTGCATAAAAAGGATCGCAGAGGCAAGTTGCCGCATTATTTTACTAGCCTGCTGCTCGTTAAATGGCCTTGGTCTCCTCAACAGTTCTCCTCCAGACAACAATTCCATTATCAAATACATATGCCTTTTGTCCTCGTGGACTTCGATTAATTTGACTATATTTTGATGTCCCTGGCAGGTTTTCAGCAAACTGATCTCTCCTCCGCAGTCGTTTCTGCGACTGACAATCTTCACAGCGTACTCCTTCAACGTTTTCTTATGTCTGCACTTACGACAGATCGAGTAACTACCATCTCCTAAGAAGGCCTCCTCTCGAGAGTCTAATTCGTACGTCTGTAAGAACGAGGACTCATCCAATCTCACATCCAGCGCGTTCGACGCTGAAGGTATTTCAGATGGTGTACTACTAGCTGCTTCATTAGTGTAGCTACTAGTGGCTTCATTAATTGTGTCTTTACTAACTACATAGTTCGGTATAGATGGTGCCACGTAGGAGTAACCTCTAAAAATTTTGTCATAATTGGGCGGAACCACGGCCGGACTGTCGGTTGCGGTCATTTTTGTGAATTCGTCCGAGAAATTACTGGTGTCCAGCTCGTGAGTAATTGTAGGAACGAAAGGCGGAGTGATCTCGCGTCTTTCTAGAGCTTCCCAGCTAAATGGTGGTGGGGCTTCCATGAAGAAAGCGTGTTCTTTCAGTTCCTCGGCGTCTCTTGGACCTCCGCCGAGTCGTTGTCGCGGATCTTTCACGAGAAGACGTAGGATAAAGTCTCGAATCGTTGCACTCATGTAGCTCGGGATCGGTGGTTCTGTTTTTAATATCCGACGCGAAATGTCTTGCTGGTTGTTCTTCTCGCCATCGACCGTAAAAGGCGACGCGCCGGTTAGCAGCTCGTACGTTAGTACGCCTACGCTCCACCAGTCCACCGCCTGCAAATTCACCATCAATAGATATTTAGAATACAAAATTCTTTGAACATTCTTCGAATGAATTGAATTAAAAATTCTTTCCCTTCGTTCTTGAAACTTTAAAACCGAAGGGGCTACGCTACAGTAAAAAGGCAGCATTGTTTTCCAGTAATTTGAGCCACCCAATAAAAACTAACTCGACATCGATCAAAATCAAATCACTTTCTCAAAAGTTCTATAAATTCAAAGCTAATATTAGTAGTAAACAAATTGGTGCGCTTTTAAATACGAAATCTCTTCCAATAAGTACAATCCGTCATTGATCGAATCGTTCGTTTAGCGCTTGTTTTTCCGTTCTCGACGATTCTTTAATTCTTAAATATACAAGATTTTCTAGCTTTTATTTCTTTTATCCATTATTCGTCTATATATATTATACCATATTTATATTTTTTAATTAATCTAATTATGCTGCCTTTCTCACCGTGTGCTTATACGACGCGAGCTTCGTATTTTCTGATTACTATTATTATATGATTCTTCTCGCGATATTTACAAGTTACATAAATTCTACTTTACTCTTTGCCTGCAGAGAATCCAAGATTTACAAAATGTTTCATTCTTGAAACATCCTATACAAAATAAGAACAAAGTATATCAAAATAGAAAATTCCGAGCGATGATTTTCTCATTCTCCGACAATCCGATTCCATCAAATTTAACATTTCTCTTTTTTCTTTCTTTCTTTCTTTTTTTTTTCAAGTAACCAGAGAAGAAAGAACAACGAATCGATAAAAATGTATCTGACAGGCGGGGAGTACGGGCGCGATAACGAAGTTCCAAGAACGAAGGGAACAAATCGTGACGTAAATTCATCCTGACTTACAATATCGTGCCCCGCTGAGCCCCCTCGTACCACTTCCGGTGCCATGTACTCGATAGTTCCGCAAAAGGAGTAGGCTCTGGCGTTGTTGTCCCTTTCGTGCGGCAGGAACTCTTTGCTCAGCCCGAAATCTGTTAGCACGATATGACCCTCTCTGTCCAACAGAATGTTCTCTAGCTTAATGTCTCTATAAATTATACCCAGCTGCAACAGAAAAGGTAACATTGTATGTTTCGTCGATCAGGTTGTACGATAAGAATGGAATATTTTAATAATTTACAGTGTAACGCGCAAATATTCGCAATAATATGGAACTGCAAAATTCGAGACTACGTTCGTTTTTCCTTTTCGTGTAATCTCGCGGGTCACGGTTGAAATAGATATCACGTACGCAAATAAGTTTAGTATAAATGAAATTAGAAGAGTGATATAGCTAGGAATAGTCGAGATATGGATAGATTAAATTCAACCACTTTTAGTTCAATCGTCAAGCTATAAGAGATACGCGAAACCTATTTAATTGCTTTGTTTCTTTCGATCGACTTTAAGGCGAAGCTTCAAATAAAACGTTTCGATTGGAAAATTGATTCGAAATGAAATTTCAAATAAAATCACGTATGCCTCTGTTCCGTTCTTATATCGTATTTTAAACTCCTCGATTTCTCACAAGCGTAGCAAATCTCGTCCATACATCGAGTTTTAAAAGAAAAGATCTTTAAATAGACAAATTGTCTTAAATCGATTATTTGAAGTAGCGTAAGTTTTCCAATATTCTGGATAAGAACGATACTTACCTTGTGTAAATGTTCTAGCGCCAAAATAACTTCACCGATATAGATTCGCACTTCGTCCTCGGTAAAATGTTCTCGCTGATAGAGATGCGTAAACAACTCTCCACCGCTCACGTAATCTGTAAAAATTCGAAATTTTTATCGTTCAAGAAATTAGACAACACGCCTGAGAACACGATCTTCGATTCGACCAAATCTCTTTCCGAAATATTTACTTTCGTCGATGGTCGGTGAATTCTTCCGAATTAAAAGATATCGCGAACGTCGAAGAGATTGAAAGGAATAGAAAAAATAGAGAAAGATAATTGCCTGTAAAATCAGCGAAACGTATAACGATATTTTCTCTGTTTATCTGCCGTGGCACTCGTCAACGAGATATTGGGCTGTAACGCTGTAAGGCATGAAATATTCATTGATAAAACTGCTGCATGCGAGATTTGGAATTCAATCGTGTTCTCCTGGCGAATAGAAAACGTCTGATACTATTTTTGGATATTTTGACAACTAACGATAGTTCTCTTTCGTCGATTGTCATCCTCTCTCTTTAACGAAACGGATTACCGAAGAAATACTTTGCGGAAGAAAATTAATACTAATTCGCGTGTTCGAATTTCAGTTTCTAGCTGTTTTAGATTTTTAAGAAACGCGCAAACCTGAGAAATATTTACAAACGTTATATCGTACAATCGTTTACCTAAATTTAAACGTTTCAAACTTTTTAAAGTAAAACCGAGAATTTGTTTGAAGACGTAAGTAAATATTCTAAAAAGTTCTATATCGTGTTTTTCTACTAGAAATTATTGTTACTTTCGATAAAATATTCTGCGAGGTACGATTATTTGGAAATCCGAACAAAAAATCTATACAAAAAATATACCGAAAACAAAATTGGTATAAAACGTACAATTTTTTCGGAAAAGTTTGCGTATTTAATATTAATTGCAATATGAATAATTTATTTTCAATATCGGGGCTTCGCGAAACAGTCCATATTTCAAAATCGACATAAACGTTTAAATATTATCGTTAATGAATTTCCATGCATGTAAATTGGAATAGAACGACAACCGACTCGTGGAAACGTTACAGTAGCCGACCTACATATTGCGAAACAAAAATAATTCGTACATTGTGATGTCGTCTAAAGAAAAATAATTGAAGAGAAGACGAAATCATCGAGTGATTACACGTTTGTACGGGGGAGGAAGGTTGCACAACGTTACACGGACGACTCGACGATGATGTCAGGATAGCATCTAAAAACCTTCTCAGCTGTTCCTTCTTTCGCTTTCTTAGCTACTTTTTTCGGTATGACATACTCGCGACTGTAACGCGTACATAAAGAATAAAAAGACGCGTATAAAAATACTTTATACAAAGCATAGTCGTGGAAACTTTAAGAATCTTTTATGTCTGATCCGTTGTCGAAGCTCAAAATGTTTATTAATTTTTTCGATAAACTAACCATGTCCTATCCTCTTGCAAGCAAATATTTTCTCATGTACTTTAACATCGCTAATTACTCATTTTTTACATCAAAAGTGCACTTAATTGACTTAAGTCGTGTACGCTAAAACGCGTTCTTCTCTTTCCAATTTTCCAATATTTGCTGCTGTTAACAAGTTGTACTTAAAGTTATTTACTTAGCGTATAGTGCACTTCCTTTTACGCGTTAATTGTAATTATCACTGTATAACTATGCTCATTACCAAGTGGCTATATTTTTGTCGAAACTGGAAAAATTTATCAAAACGAAATAATGTATAGAGCTTTCTGCGCCACGACGACTAAATAAGTAAACTAAATTTTGCTATAGAGCGATATATCGCAGGCACGCGCTTTATTTTAGACGAAACTAGCCCCTTTATGAATATTAGAAAAGCTATCGAACGATTATTCGAAGTAGCGATCGCAAACTATGTTAAATTGAGAATCTGGCGTACGCAAACTTTTCCTATTCGCGTCTTTCCCGTTCTAACTATATCTCTGGCGAATCTTTCTTCGATAATTTTCAAGGAAAACAATGTACTCACCCAAAATAAGATGCAGCTTTGCATCCGTTTGAAAGGCATAATGCAGCGTAACCAGAAAAGGACTGTCTCGGACGGCCTCCAGAACTTGTCGTTCCGTCTTCGTATGCTCGGTCGTCTTCTTCTTCTGTACGATCGACGCTTTCTTTAAGACTTTCATGGCGTAGAGTCGACCGGCATCAGCGCCCGTTCTCTTACGCACCAGGAACACTTTTCCGTAAGCTGCGCAAAAGATTTTCATTTGGTGTTTTTCTGTCACGATTTAATTCGCCAGCTATCTCACGATTATTCGTATTTGCAAAAACGTGTTTCCATTTTTCGTTAACTGTCAAACATTCTTTAAATGAGAAACACGTTTGTCGATAGAACAATTACGAATCTCGTCTGGATTATTAATCGAACGGAAATATCACGCTGAGATTTGTTTCGATATCATCGTTTTCTCTTTCTCCTTTTTAACTTCGACGGTTCCTATTGTCGAAAAATTTTAGCGGACTTGCTGTATCTTTGGTTCGGATAGACGGCGTGTCGATAAGCTGTTGGTGTGAGAGAAAAAAAAGAAATTGAATTTGAACTTTTAGATTTTTTAGATCGACGAGTGAGATTGGTTTATCGAGTGGTTTGCACTGATACATATTTCGGACGTGGAAGTTTGTGAATAGTGGAAAGGTAGGAAACGGCGTAGCTTTGACCAATATTTTTGGACGTTCCGAGAGTCCAAAGCTATAAATAGAAACGATCTTCAAAAATTTATGGGACGTGAAAAATTATAGGAATTTATCTCGTTATCTGAATTTTATAAAATTCTAAGCACTAGTAAAAATAGCCAAGTTCGATTAAAATCGCGTAGATGGTTTTTCTAACATCGGCAATTAAATACAAACGATCTTTAACGTGGTCATAAATGATGAAACTTTGATCGGGGCTGTACAAGATGTTTCAATAACGAGGATTTTTTAATTCGAAATGGACAATCGGTCTGCTCGTTAAATCGTTCAAACTATCGAGTTTCTCCGTACTATTCGCATTTGCTAATCTGAATGCAAACGCGGAGAGGAAAAAAGCGAAGAAAACGATTTTTCTCCATCGTAATTCAATTCGCATGCTTTTACAACGAATACGGTACACTACGGGTCGGTTCGACTTGCGCGAAGAATTTTAAAAAATTTTGAATTAAATTGGAAACAAGAGACTATCTAAAAATCACACTTACCGATAAACAGACGTAAAAATTAATCCACTGCCTTTTAGGCAAAAATCCGGAAGAACACGTTTCTACGCCTACCAATTAAACTACCGTCTCTTATCGTGTGTTCCTTTACCGGCTAATAATATAAACATTTATCGAAACATCTTGTACAATGCCGCGTCTATTCCTCGTAACGAAACTGCCGTAATTTTCGCGATTCACCAACGTCTTATCGATTCTTGCATTTCTCGCGTATCTTGCGCCCCTGAATCAAGCGATTTATACAAACCCCATACGTCGAAGAAAAAAGGAAAAGAAAAAATTCACGCGGAATCGATCGAAAGGATGCTTAAAACTCGTTCTATTTCGCGCGAATCGGCGGATAATAAACGTTCGGTACGTGTGTTTACCGCGCTCCGAAGGGAAAACCTCCCAATAGTCGCGTCGCCAACACGCGAGACGATCGCAATTAAAAATCAACCGGTTACGAACGCTAAAATGGTTGGAGCGCGAAAAGCTACGGGGGAAAGGGACCGGTTGTACGTCCTACCGTGGACTTTAATCGCTACCATAAAGGATTTTGTTCACGTACCTCCGGTTCCAAGGACCTTCAACAGATCGAAGTGCGTCATGTCTACCCTCTGGTCTGCGCTGTCTGCCAGGTTTACTGTAACCAAAAAAAAATAAAGAATTATTTTTAACAAAATTCGTGATAAAAATTACCTTTCTCTTTTTCTTTTTTTATTGCTTCTTAATGTAAAGTTAAGGAACGACGAAGGATAGAAAGAACGTTGGGATACGCGAAAGAGGAAATGGTAGAGGCGACACGTAGGTTGAGAATGGAAAGTGGGGTCGTTCGAATTTAACGGTATCGTAGATTGTATTGTGAATTACGCGAAGTTACGAGGTGAACAACATTTCAAAATTTGTATTTCTATTTGAATAATTTGATATGTTGTTCGAATGTTTCGCGTTTAGAGTATATATACTGCGTATTGGCAATTTTGTAGAATTTTAAGTATCGTAATGATCGTGGATTCGTATTTTGCAACGTTTGTGCAATTACATTTTGCAATTTCGTGCAATTACACATCTTAACTTTTCTGAATTACATTTGCAACTTTGTCGAATATTTTCTAGGATTAAATAAATAAAGAATATATGTATACAGAAGCGAGTATTAGTTACCACTATAGTAATACAAATTGCATCGAAAAATTGATTTATAATTACATCGAAATGTCTAGCCCTAAATGAAACAACATTTTATACAGGTGATAATATTTTATTATATTACGAAGTAACATATTATACAACATTTATCGCCACGCTATACATTCGCATACAGATACACTCTGATTATTAAGAGAGAATTAAATACTACAACGCAGCATTATAAAATAGCAAAACAATATAGCGTAAGAAACTAAGAATAAGAGCGTAATAAACAGCTTGTAATAAGTTGTGAGCCTAAAAGAAAAGAATAAATTCTTATTATAATATCGTACAATATTATGTAACATTGTGTTATTCCTCTCGAGTTGACATTATCAAAACTTGGACTTTCTGACGTAACGTATTTATAGCGACGATCTTTAACGGTTAACCTTCTGTAGTTTTTATCAAATTCTTAATATTTCGATTTTCTCAAAAAATAAAACAAGCGACAAAGAATTTATCCCAAATTTTCGATCGATGCTTGCGAACATCCGTCGAAAAAATACTGTATCGTACGAGTGGAATTTCGATGGTATAATAACGATTTTTTAATTGTTTTCTATCGATTTCAGAAAACGGACAGCTACTTTCATCGGAGCTCGGTTATCGAAATACTGTTAACTAGACTTTCTATTTGAATGCCTCCAATCGGACTTTCGATCGTCTGAACTTTCATTCCTCGTACTTTCGAATAATCGATCGACTATCTCGATATCGATAAATAAGCATAGTTTTCCGCCTATTTAATTTTAGATCAGAAATAACAATCACGTAGACACTTTTGCGTCGATGAAAGATATGGCTATTATTATGATAGCCCTGCGGATCTCGAACGTGATAACTAAAACATAAATTTTTCTTGGTCTAACTTGCTATAAGCTGAGTGTGAATAACAAGCTTCGGAATCTAATAAAAGTCGGGCTAAATTTGATTATCGTTAACCGAACAGTTCTCCTAGAAAACACTGTACGTGCTAAAATTGGAAAATTTCGACTTCTTATTGGAAAATGTTGCACATACGATTCAAATCAAATGCAATTTCCTTTTCTAAATAGTTGTTAATAACGCTAGAAGATACATGGGTCTAGGTGTCGCAATGTCGCCTCTATACAAAAAAGATATAAATGCCAATAAACATTAGTCCATTGTTTCTCGGTTTTTGCCCATGTCGTCTGTCCAAATGAACGAACAACCGCCGAGTTTCTTTTCCGAAGAGAAAGAGACGACACACGCACTTTTCTTTTTCATGAATTTAAACCACATCGACGCATAAGTTTTCTTTTTCTCTCGAAGAACTCGCTTCTTGCCACCTACGGTGTTTTCTACAAGCATTCTCGGACTAGATCGAAAGAATGAAAAATGTATGTAATTTGAAAGAAAAGAAAAAAATATGCGGCACGCTCGGTTCAAACGATATAAATATTTCGTAAAAATCTGATTTAGACGGGCGAAATCCGCCAGATATAAACTCATGAATCCAGTTTCAACGACACTATCTAAATTACGATCTCTGGTCGCGGTATAAGGGTCCCAGACGAGGCACAAAGGCGCCAGAAAATGATAGAAATAATAATAATTCAAGGTTCGTGAATTGTTTTTAGCGGTATATTTCCTAAAGAAAATTTGCAAATAGAAGCGTGTCCCCGTTTCTCACCCGATTAGTCCGATATTCGTCCGTTTCTCCCTTGCTTCCCTTGTTCCTCCAATTTGAAAACGAGCATTTTCTTTGGAATATCGATCACGATCTATGAAATAAACGTTAGGAAACGTTGCACGAGACTTGAAAACGCCGCGGAATACAACATAATAATTCCCATAATTAGGAAAAATGTAGATTTCTTAGACTTGCGCGATTATTCGCGTATGCGATCGCAGGATTAGTACAAAATATCTTTTAGCGAAAATAAACGATCGTTCGTTCGGTAAATATTGTCCAAACTAAGCTGAAACAGATTGTGTATATTATATAATAAATGTGAAATAAGATGATATTAGATAACTATGCTTGTCTGAAAGTTTGTAAAAGAGAAAGGATAAAGTTTTCATGTGTTGCATTCTCAGTTAAATAAATTACGTTAATCTCACTGTTGTGTACATTTCAAGATTAATTTCGAATTTGACGCAACTGTGACAGTCGTATCTTGTTGCAACGCTAATGCAACTTCAATGTAACACACACACAATATGAACATAAGTGTTAAAGCTCTTCATATGCGACACTTTCGTGATCAGGTGTATGAAAATTTAATATCATTTTAATATTGCAAATGGTATTCTCAAGTAAATTGTTCCTCGAGCAAACACGAAGCAACTCGATAAAGTTTAAATTCCGGTTACTTTATCAAAATTTTATTAAAGCAACATTTACACTACCTTATCTCCGGCTAATGAGATTCTCTCGATCGCTTCATTTCCTAGAAAGCATTTCGTTCGATGAAAGCGACCGGTGGTCTTTGCCCGTGTAAAGAAACAAGAGGTTAAAAATAAAACGTTAGCGTCGATTACAATTAGATATCGTGGGAGAACAGTCATCTGCAAACGATTCGATTCGAAATGGATTCGCGCCTTATCAAATAAAATATGTTAACAAAGCGATTACGACAGAATCTCGGCCTAAGACCACGATAATTTCACAAGGTTTTCGAAGGAAGAAAGAAAGTACGAAAGTTGGACAAAAGAGAACCAAAGCGTTGAAACCGACAAAATCGAACGTTTCTTATGTGTAATTTTTTTGTCACGATTGTATTTAATATTTAATATTTAATATTCGATATGGTATTGTGAAAACTGGCTGTTTTCGTAAAGTTGGCAAACCATTCAAAGCTGAAAGGCAAAAATTAAATAAAACAAAGAGAGAAAAAACATCCAATATGTAATGTTTAATAGTAGGACAAAATTTGAGTTCGAAGAACGGAATTTATTACAAAATCAAGGATCTTTCTCTCTCTCTCTCTCTCTCTCTCTCTCTCTGCGATTTAATGAAACGTTCAAAATAGTCTTTTACAGTGTCCAGTCAAATTACAGATTGATAGTTTTGTCGAATAAAAATACGTCATTTTTGAAATCCTAATTTCATGAAAGTCCATTTTATTATTTAATCCAATAAATCTTCACAAGCGTTTCCTAAATTGAACGCAATATCATGATAAAGAAAAAGAGAGAAGGGAAAAAGACGTGCGCGCTGGTCTAGCGTTTCGTAACGGAACTAACGCATTTCATCGATTTACGCAGTAGAAAATGTGAATCAATTAGAGCAGAAAGTTAATCGTGGAAGTCAATGAAACTCGTGCCTTTCCAATTATTGGAATTACTATTTCGGCCATTCTCTGCCGTCTTCCAGATTCGTCGACGATGTTACTCGAAACAGACTGCCGAATGTTGTTTGTTTGATCTTCTCGAAATCGAACTCTTATCGATCTATGAGAAACAATTTTTCTATCGATCGTTTACAGTAGGAACAAATGTTTTTTACGTTTTTGTAAAGAAGATACAATCCGACAACATTGAAGATTTATCAAAGACCAATACATTTATAGTTCAAGTATGCGTAAGAATCGATCTATTCCAAATTCGACGCAGCTGTCCATCGTCTTCGATGTAAGATATTGCCGAATTGTTTAACAAATTTTCCAACCAAGGTGGACGGAAAGAATTACTAATTACGCTTTAACAACAATTCGCGGAAAAGGTTATTAAGTATTTAAATATCCGAGCATATTTTTTCCTCGTTGTACGATCAATGCAAATTTCAGTCACCACGCAAACACAGTTATTATTGTTCGAGGTGAACGACGGCAAAAATTTGTGCGCGAATGTTCGAAAAAGCTGGAATTAGCCGCGTTTCCATCGAAGTAGAACGCAGGACGCCAATTACCAATATACAGTCAAGGCGCGATAATTAAACGGATTGCTGTATATTTTTAAAACTAGACGCGAACTAGATAGATACGCAAAAATGGAGAAACTTTAGAAGTTTCGAAACGGTTTAAGCGAAAATTACTTTGACAAGAAAAGGAAGAGACAAGTGTGGAGCAATGATTTTGATTTCGCGAGTTTGGCGTCTGCGTCTACGCTCTGATTGTCATTTCAAGAAAGCCAGACAAGGTCGACGAAGGTGATTGCAAAATGACGCTCGCCACGGTCCCCGAGTTCGGTTATCGAATCGGCTCGACTACGATCTCGGCCTTGCATGCGAAACGAGAAAAAGACGAAACAGGAGACTTTCTTCTGTCTAACGTCTCTTTCACTTGCTTCTTTTCTCATCCTGTTCGTCAACATCCACCAAGTTCTTTTTTAATCGACGTTTCAGCAAACGTGTTTAACCGACGTTTTAATAGAAACATTCTTGGGAATGAATTTGTCAGAGTTATTAGTCCTCTTTAATACAAATACTTTAAATCGCTCGAAAATTTCGACTTTAACTTCCCATCGAAGAAGCTACGACTTGTATCCTCGTCGTTCGCAACTCTAAATCAACCAGTATGATATTATATACGTATAGAAATATACGTACGGTATAAATGTGTAAGTCTTGGCTTCGAGGCTGAATAAACATATATATATATATATATATACATAACGATAAATAGTATTACATAATACCGAAGAAATCGCGGTGAGAAGCGTATTTAAACAAAGTGTATTTAAAATAATTTAACAAGATGTAAAAAGAAGGAACGAGTCTCTGCGAAGAATCGTTCGGACACTGGAAAACGCACCTTTGCGAATCTACAAAGTTTCTATGACAAATTGCGACTCGCGCGCGATCGTCAAAATCGCTCCGATAGTTTTGTTTAAGAAGAATTTCAAAAACACGAATTAACGTCGATCTGCGCCTAGCAATATCACATCGACCGTACGTCGATTCGATTTCCCTCGCCAGAAGCACTTGTTACTCGCAAGTAAAGCAGTTTGTGGTAAAACAATCCGCGGTGTAAACAATCCGATTCGGAGGGAGCAAGACGCAAAGATTTGTCATTCGTCTCGGTGTGGCCAGATCGTGAAATATCGTGCGCACGGTGGTCCGTATAAGACGTGGTGTGCAAAGTTGTACGCACCTGCGGCGCGGCTAATATCGGCAGGTGTGCGGGTAGGCATGTACACAAGCATACGTAAATACTGGTCCGCTAGAATGCAGCTGTGTGTTTTTAAAACGAGTCGGCGAAAGGACGAACACACGCGGAGCAAAGCGCAGTCCGGAAGCGTTAGATCGGTGTTCCGTTTAAATTACTTGAAATCATGGCCGATCTCGAACGAACCGTGACTCGGTTCCAGTCGAACCGTGAAATATGAAACAGCCTATTGGTACCGCCGCCTTTCCTTTGGCTCGCCATGGATAAACTGTTTCTGCCGTGTCGCTCTACCTTCCCTCTCCTCTTTTTTCTTAATTGGTGTTTTTCATTTGACCGTGATTCGCGTTACGCAAGTCGCTTCGTTATCTAAATTTCGTCGAAGACTTCTATCCGTCGAATTTCACGTTCGTGACTGTGATTCGCTTATGCGAGTGAGAGTTAAAAGTATCGGAGCGAGAGCGAAGAAAATCGTTCGAGACGAAAATTTGAAACGACCTTTTCTTTGACTATCCATAATCCGAGACGCACGTATTTATACGACGTTTTTTCATTGTTTTCGCGCGCAGATCTACATTCTGAAGCAGTGATATGCATTTATAAATAACTCTGTATGATATAGTGCTGGAAAAACAGTTAAAGCAAGAAAATATACATAGATATAGAGATAATAAAAATGAATATGCGCAAAGGTCAAAGAGACATGAAAAATGATCCTGTATTTGTTTTGAACTATTTGTTTTGTGTGATGGTAAAATAACAAGAAAATGAAATATGGACGTTTTTCTCAGTCGTGTAATTATTAACGTAATTTTGTCATACTACAAATTACATGCAAGTGTCGAAAGGTTAAGTACTCTCTTTTTCTTTAATTCTCTCGCTTTCTAGCATCTACTTACGCTTATTAAGTTGTCCGAAAAGTTTCTTTCCTTTTACGAGGAAACGATAGATGCACAGTATTTCTCCTTTTATATTATTTTATCGAATCGTACATGACACGCTTTGTTCTATTACCACGAAATGGATCGTACGTAATTCAATAAAATAATATAAAACAAAACACGTTGTGCGCCTACTGATTTGCGTATAAAAAGAAAGAAACTTTTGGGACAATCTAATAAAAGAGAATTTAGTTTGAAGTCTAACTTCGACCTCGATTTTTCAAATTAAGTATTCGTTGGCAAGTATAAGAATGCTATGGAACTATGTACTTCGACGTTATGCCACGTGGCACGATGTTAAATTACCGAACAGCTACTAATTATTTAAACAGCTATTAAAGAAATCATTGGGTAATGAGTTAATAAGTTTTAACGTCGTCACTATATACTTTTAACATATAAATGCACGAACATTGATCTCCTTAAGAAGAATATTTTCAGTATCCACTTATCATTGCCAAGTTTTTCTTTCGTTGTTTCCTTTACTTCGTTCAATATAAAACGAGACTCGACGGCAAAGTATCGTGATTTAAAATATTATTAACATAATAATTATTAACGCTTAGTGGGAATTTCAAGAAAGATGAATTACAGTAGGAGAGAACAATTATTATAAAATAAAAAGATCCACGATTAAGATTAGATTAAATGTAATAAAAAGAACGGAAAGTTTTCTGTTTCTAAAGAAACTTCGAATATCGCAGAATAAATTAAATAATTGATCGAAAACGATCAACTTTAATTATTATAAAAAAAAAGAGACAGCAAGATCAAAGCAGAAGAAGACAATAAAATAGAACTGCGCTTTAGGAAATTAAAAAATTTCAAAATCATGTCCATCATACGATGAACCCTTAATTCGCTTCGATTCGCTTCGATCGATACAAACGAGAAATGTTTCAAATAAAAATTGGATGCTTTCAATTTGACGTGATTAAATTTTTCGTAGGAACAAGGCGAAAGTATCAAAGAAATCGATGATTCGTGAGATATTTTACATTAAAAAGCGAGATACATCGTACAAAAATCTGAAATATCTCACGAATTACCGATCTTGGTATTTCACTGCTTCGTTAGACAGAATGTTTCGAAGAATCGATTTATCAAAGAAAACAACAGATGTTTCGCACAAAAGAAGATGTGCATTTGTTCAGACGACAGAAGCACAGTTTCTGTTCTTTTTTTTTTTTTTTTAGGAGAGCCTGCATAATTATATGAAAGAGAAAAAGAACGTCAAAACCTCGAAAATCAACGAAAAGTGAAATTTACTGCCCTTGAAGCCTCGAAATCGAGTTAAGATCCGCTATCTGTTCGCGGAACGAACGTCACCAGTGATGCTTTCACTTCTACGCCTTTCGCGCAACCATCCTTCCTTCTTTCCTCGTCTTCTTTCTCTTTTTCCTCGTTTTCTCGATTACGTGAACGCAGTGAAATTTCGTCGAACGTAACAACGGTCCAAAGTCGCGATGATACCGCGACAATATCCTCTCCGCTTCTCACCTTCGAGCGAAAAATAACGCGACTTCAACGCGGAACGCGAACGAAGGTACGGAGTGCGGTTTTCGTCAATTCCGCGTAACAAATATATTACGTATCGCTTTGTTGTACGAGCTCGTGCAAATACCTCGTGAAATTTTCGTTGCGAAACGTGTAAAAAAATCAGTCGAAGGAAGAAATTGAATTTTTAATTTTTCAGGAATTGTTAAGAACTTTCGAGAGTTTTTAAAGTCTAAATCACAGGAATCGTCGGAAAAATTTTCTTCGCGTTTTTTTTTTTTTTTTTTTTTTTTTTTTTTCGGATAGAAAAAGTTTGGTTGAGTTTTTGCTTTTAAGGAGATAGTCGTTAGATATTTGCTTAGTAAGTATAATAAGCGTCGTTGTAAAGTATGCAATTGTACATCTATTTATAAGTTGGTTACAAAACTACTTATCCGGTGGCTTGAATATTTTGTACAGGCTAAAAATATTATCTCGAAATGTACAATTTTTGTTTTTCAATTACTAATTCAACACCGTAAGATGAAGTAAGGAATATTTATTAAAAATAGATTTCGACTAATTTTCTATTCTTTATTAATATACAAGACTATTACATAAGATATACCTCTGATTACGAATATCCAGCTTAACTAAAATAATAATTAATTACAATTTGAGGATGTAATAGAATAAACAGAAACATAAACAAAGATTCCTCGAAAAAGTTTTATTCTACGTTTTCTACTTCTCGCGCGTGAAATCATCCCCTAGACTCTAGACGATGCTACTGTGTTATGTAGGTTAATCTACACATTATGATATACTGACAATAATAAAATAATAAAATAAATTGGCCTTCGAAGAATGTAAATACGTGAAAAAGACTGTAAGAGGATTTTTCGCCACTATAAAGCATCGAGTCTATTAGAATTAGGTTAGAAGAGTTTGAGGTGGAATTTTTATTCAGTGTCGCTCGTCGTGTAGCAACAGGTGTTTGCTGGGGCTGTTTAAATAAAAAAGAGTTCAAGATTCTACGATAAAACGTGCAAACATTGTTCGCCAATAAGAGCCACGTTTTTTCCTCTCTTTCTTAATACGATTTTACGGTAAATGAATATTTATTAACTGCACGTTGTGCTATTCAAGGAGTTATCCATATAAATACCTTTCAATTTCGTTCGAATCCTCGCACACACGCGTATGCGTACGCGCATGTGTATGTATGCGTATATGTACATGCGTGTATGTATATGTTACGCGCACATATATGTGTGTAATTTTATATTTTTATGAACGAAACTGTAAAAATTGCAAACTAAATAGCTTCAACCGGTAAATATTATAACAAACACATTGCTTCTAAAATTTAACTATATTTTACTATATTTATATACTACGTGATTTTGCAAATTTTTGGCGGCTTAAATCCACCCTATTAGATTCATAAACATGCGCAGTCCGTTAATCGACCATCGGTCAATGAAAGTTCTTGCACGTACGAGCGTCGTGTTTTCCAAGAATTTTAGAGCTCGTCCGCGTCGTAACAAGCGAAAATCGTGTCGCGATTCGAGGACGATAACGACGATCGAATTTTCGCCTCGTAGCTAAAAGGGTTTTCGCGTGAAATTAACACGTGGGGGTCCTTCGCGAGCGTCCCCGGCCCTGACTGCCAGCCGAGAATCCATGTCAAGGTAGTAAAAGCGACCACGAGCAAGCTCGAGCACCGTCGACAAGCCTCTAACCTCCCTCTATCCGGATTACGCAAGCCTGTTCGTGGATTCGAACGTGTTGCGAACCATTTACCCCTTTGCTTATCCCTTGTTTTACCTCGCTTCCCTTCAAACGTAACTTTACGACAACGATCGTTACAAGTATAACAGCGGTTGCCTGTGCGTCTGAAGATGCAAAAATACATAGAATACATGTATAACATAGAAAAACACGCAAAACATTCGAAGTACGATACTCGTTACATGTAACAAGTATTTAGCAGGCGGGAGAAATCTCGTTTCTATTTCTTTAGTTATCTTCGTGATATAACATACATGTTTATTCGAACTTACAGCCAAGAATTGGTTTACAAATACCTATATTTACGAAGCTATCTTATCCACGCGCTTCGTATCAGTCATTCTCTCTGTCTCTGTCTCTCCCATTCACACTGCGATTTCACGTTCTGCCTGATAATTGAAAACCTTGATGCAAAAATCGGCCGAACCTACCTCTTGGAAAAATCGTACTCGTTCAAATTTCTCGACTTACTCGATGCGATCTTTGGGAAGAAAACTCAACCGTGTCTAGCATTTGACCTGCATTCGTTTCAAATGTTTACTAAACTTGGGCTGTTAGTTAATCGCGTGCCTTCTTTATTTTCTTATAATTTTATATCCTCGAAAATCGAAATTGAGTTTGAAAATTTGTCAACTATACGTGCACCGAACTAATCGACTCGACGGAACACGTTCAAACCTTTTTCCTGTAAAAGGAGGCCTTTAAACGTAACGGCTTTATTTCGACGATACATTATGCAAATTCGTGTTTTCACGAATACCTTGTAACACATATTTCCCCGAATAATTGAAGCGACGCAACATATGCGTCGGTAGCGGTGAATGAGTTAAACGCGAGATTGCCGCTCTGAAAGTTAAAATCCGAAATACCCGTTTGCGCGTGAAAAGTAGACTTCTTTGCAGTTCGGCGCTTCACCTTTTACTTTTCTGAAAGCCTCTTTCTCTCTCTCTCTCGGTTTCTGTTCGCGATTGTGTGTCTGCCGTGTTCCGAAAAATCTTTTCAAAACGCGGGCGAGCGAGAATCTTTTCGATGAAAATAAAAGAGAGAGAGAGAGAAAACAATTCGCCATTTTTTCCGACGATAAAAGACGAGATTCTCGCGTTTGATCCTCGATGGATGAAAGAGAGAAAGAGGAACGCACTTTCCAGACTGTGTTAATATCCGGCCGAGTAAACATCTCGATTTAGAAGTTTAGCAGGCGACCGCGAGTTCCTGACATTGTGAAACGATATTCCGAAATTAAAATCGAGACGCGGTTAAATATAGAAGAGACCGAGAATTCTCGTTCCTCCCAACGGCCGGTTGAAATTTTTCCGATGAGTTGAATCTTAATTGGGTAACGCTCTTTTGTCGGAAATTTGACACAACGTGCTTCGAAGAATTTTAAGGATAAGGATTCTCGCGAAATTTTCTTTGTGACAGCGTAAATATATCTTTCCGTGGAAATGTAAGCAATTTCGATGGGAAGAACTTTCTCGTTAGGAAAATATTTTTATTCAATTGAATCTTATCGCGAAAAAAGAAGTTGGCGTAATTGCAAAAAATTTTGCACGATTGAGAATCTCGTGGATGTTTGTCGACGGCAATTGATACAAATTTTGGGAAAAAAAGTATTTTACCGAACCTGTCGTAAAATTCGTAAACAGTCAATTTTATTTAATTTCATTAGGAAAAATATTAATTATGTATAAAAAGAATATGTCTCCGCTGAAAACGAAGAAAATGAGAGAAATGTTCTCGGTTAAACCACAGGAAAATTTGTAATAAAGGGAGTACAAACAGTCGTGAAAGATTCATGAAAGCTATAGATACGGGAAACCAACAGCACGTTGCACTTACAAAGGGTGCATGCAAGTTGAAGGTGAAGGGTAGTCGGCCAACGCAGACCCAACGCCATTACAACACTTTCACAAAGGTGATTTATGATTCCTTACAAAGTCTGTTCACCCTGTCTGAACACAAAACGGAAAGTACCATTCACCGGTAATATATGGTACACGTATGTATCATAGTTCTTTGACCACGCACATTTTCCTCAACAAATTGAAGAGCCTGCAGGAAATTTATACCACTGTCATTGGATATCTTGATAAGTACACGAGCTGACAAATTGAAATTTGAAATGTCTAACAATATTCCTGGAAAACTAAAGAAATTTTACCATTGCATTCTACGTTCTAAATGACTTTTGTCGAATGTGAGTTCATCGAATTGTAACGACACTAAAGATTCGACTTATTTAGGAATTATAAAAATTTCAACTAGATTGAAATTGAAATTCTTAAAACAACTCTTACGCGATTTATTGAACTCGGGTATTCTTATAACACGGTCGATCGTACGTATTTTTAAATTGAATAAATTAGAAAATTAGTAGAGATAAATATCCTAGAATATACGATAAACGCGAAGGGAATAATTTGCACGGAGAAACGTGTAAAAATTAAAGGAACCAATTCTAGATCGAACTAACAAAAAATTGATACAACTAAACTAAACGCTAAATTAAAAATTAAAAACTAAAAACTAGAAGAAACTAAAGGCGATTTAATTTATTTTAAGAGCAAGAACTCTCTTTCTCTCTCTCACTCCCCTCTCTTATTCGTAAAAGAGAAGGAGAGAGCACGTGTAAATTGAAATAATAAAAAGAAAAACCTAAGGAATATGACAAAAGCGTAAAAAATAATTTACATGAAAAAGCAAATGAAGTTGAACAAACATTCTATCTCCAACTGGTTAAATATTCCAAATCTATTCTTCGAAATTCAAATTACTATTACGATTCTTTGATATTTATTTTCCAGCTTAGTAACAATACCATTTACCTTACAATACCATTTCTCTCTTTTCCCTATTCTTAAAAAACAAGAAGAAGAAAGAACGCGTAAATTGCAATGATAAAAACGAGAATTCTAAGGTACATATATGACAAAGACATAGGGGGGGGGTAATTTGCGTAAAAATTGAACTAATGTTCCAGGTTAAACGGTTCGGCAGCCCTCGAGTATAGTCGCGGAAGTTCCGCTTTTGTCTGACCCAGATAGTCGGCATTCACTCGCTATTTCGTAACGGGACCGACTACTTTCTTTCGCCAGACGAAAGGCAACTACACGTGCACTTAATATCACGCGATATATTCCCTTCTAAGATTTATTTCGAGCACAATGGGATGTCCATTGTACAGGAACAACTGGACGATATAGTCCTTCTAAACAGATATTAGACCATTAGGACAGATATCAGCCTTTCTGTTACAAAGGGGAGATGAAAATTTATTTGCTTATTTAATTTCTCTAGGTATTTATTTCTTTCTTTCTTTCAGTTTTCCTTTTCAAGCTCTTTTGTAACTTACTTATATTTGAAAGAGAGTAAAATACTTTAGGTATTTAAAAAAATTTTATATTACTGATTTAATAAACATAATTATTATATATAAATAATATCATAAATATAAATATATATGGAAAGGATGTTTACGTTTCCTTGAGAATTCTTTTTATTAATATTTCTTTTACGAAGGTGAATCGAAATGGTAATGAAATACTGTAGTCTACGTGCGGTATCGTATTAATAAGAAGAATGGAAGGCTTTAAGTATCTCTTAGTTTATTTCTTTGCTAAATATGTTCGTCTGTCTTTTTTATGATATTTTTTTTATGTTTACGTGAAACGCGATAGGATGTCGAGACTGTAGTATTATATAAAAAGGATACAACTTTTTAGATATTTCGAAGTTTATCACTTTGTAACATATTTCTATTCTTCTTTCTCGAGTTCGTGCTTCAACTGTATAAGCGAATTAAAATTTGAATAAAAAAAAATAGAACTCTTTGTAAGTTATCTTTTCCCAAGTTCGACAAATTTGCCCTCAATTGTATGTTTACAAAGAAGGTGGAATCGTTTAGATATTTTAAAGTCCATAACACTTCTAGTGACATTTTAAAATTTCTACGTCAATCGTATCGCTCTGCTGGTTATCGTCTCTGATTGGAAAGTAATACAGCGATTAACCGATGACTAAACCTTTTCCTCCTAACGAACGAACGAAAAAAAAAAAAAAAAAAAAGAAAAGAAAGAAATTTCCAACACGAGAGAATTTCTATTCCCAAACTATCTAACATTTTGGAGATTATTTTATACGAGTTAAATAAGATTTTCTGGGATCCTATGATCAACTTCGGATGAGAATAACATTTTACTTCGTAATTCTTCCCAAACACACGTAGTCAAATCTAAGATTGTTTTATCCTCGATGATACCTACGCTTCAGATATTGCACCGTCAATACTAGACATGTTAAAACGTCTAAAATTGAACGCAGCTATTTCAATACGTACGCAACATGAAAATTAAATTTGAAAGAAGAAAAATGATTATCACTTCCGGCATAAGTGGTTCAGAGATAAATATACTAAATTTAGAAAAAGATATTTGTCATTTTTCCGAGATCTTGAAGATGAATTATTCGCGAAAGGAATATTCGTTCCTCCAAACTTACCTTGAACTAACGTTTATTCGTGTAATATTATTTCACTATACTTTGAATTAAAAATAATCTCTAAATCTACACATCTGTGCTAATATCTTTCAGAAGGTTGACTTATTTCTAACGATATTTCAGAAGTTTCACCGCGAAAATTCGTTATAGAACAAAGTCGTTATCGATTCCTTTTGCATATTTAAAGTTCTACGCCGGCTATTTGTAAATACAAGACACGATAATAACTACGATTTCGCGTGAAGTAGTTACTAAACGACAAGTAAAACAAGCAATAAGCGATATCTTTTATTTAGCGACTGACGTTAACCCGAAGAAAGGAAAAGGAAAAATCGTTTGTACTTTAAAACAGCGTGATGTTTCTTTTCGCTAAACCTAAAGGAAGATCTTTCTTCCTATCTTCTTTGTTTCCGCGCAAAGAAATAGTCGTAACCAATTACACCCGTTTTTCATATTTTATTCCTATCGCAACTTTTATTTCTTAATCGCTTTTTCGTTTCGATAAACACAGAAGCCATTAACGTTTCAACGAAACGTTTAGCATAAAATTCAAACGAGCAATAATTCTTTTATGGTTTCTTCAAACTTGACGAACTTTTTAATCAGAGAAAATACAGTTCGATCGAAAGTAGAATTTCATTCAAAGTATAATTTGAAAGAATGAAACATCTATTTAGCTGAATGATGAAATGCACGCTTAAGACCACACTTGTGTATGATTATCAGCGAAGACTGCTATTACGATCGTTCGATTTTTTATTGAACTGAATTTATGCGTGATAAGAGGCATATAATAAATATCACAGAGTCGCCACATTGTCCATATTTGAAAGATAAAGATATAAAATGACAGCGCTTAGCACCGTTTATTTATTTGTGTTAATCAAGCAAAAATGGCGGTATTTTCCAAGATTCTACGGTCTATAAGGATATCGCATAAACGAGATAATCGAGTCACATTACCAGGAAAATGTTTAGTAAATAACGATTTTACATTGTAACTATTCAAAGGTAACTGAAATTTTTTATTTCAGCCAGACATTTTTGATATTTGAAGAAAAACATTGGCGTTTAAAGCAACGATGCGAACAACGGGTCAGAGTCAATTTTATAATATTTACGTATTTAAACTTATCACGTATTTAAATTTAAAATAAAAATTATTGTACTTGTACGTAACGTAGAATCCCTGTGCATAGCTAAAGATCCGTGGAATGCAAAAGACCAATTAACCCTTTGGAAACAATTATCGCGGAAACACCGTATTGTTCGATCGTTAGCCTGTGTCTGACAAGGCTTTTACGAAACAATTTCCAATTGGATCGAATAGCGATACACCCTTCGTGAAAACGGCGAAAATGTCTGTACACGGTCGGCTTACCGTGGCACAACCGTTATTTGATACGGTACTGTGCCTTACACACGCTATACGCATTCCTCCGTTTGCCTCGTCGTCGCCAGGTAAATCGTGCACGTGTACCCCCACACGTGCCCACCAGACGTTGCCCACACGAGTTTCACCATACGCACGCAACCACCTATGTATTATTTTGCTTAATTAACGCAAGATAATAAAGATGTAAGTTGGATCTAAATGAGAAACAACGGAAATGGTTTTGGAAGCAGTGTCGAGCGTTTACAGTTTAGAGATTGCAAGAAGACGTTTGCATAAATTTCACGATGCCGATCACGACATTTTTTAGTCTTGTCGCGAACGTAGGCGATAATAGAGATGTCATAAAGAGATGGTTTTAAAAGTCTCGGTGATCGTTTGGAAATCGTAGGAAGATATTTGTAAAAGTTGATATCGGTCACGATGATTTTTAAATAGAGATCGTTTACTTAAATAGAGATCTTTAGAGATTAAATAGAGATCTACTCACTTTTTTCAGTTTATTAAGTGCCACAGTAACAGATTTTGAGATCGTAAAAAGAAAATGTAAATTCCACGATATTAATCGCGATGAGTTTCGAGCGTGGACTTGGGTTTCACCGTGCTCGGTTTGAATAATTTGAATCGGTGTCGATGAAACGGTAGAAATAGTCCCAAAGTATTTTTTAATTCATCAGCTACCACGGTATCGTTCATCTGGAAACGACAAAAAGGAATTCCTTTTAAATGAAAGGATATACAGAATGAAGTAAAAAATGTCACGCGTCGCGCGAAGTTTGTAAAATAGTCTATGAGAATACAGAGCTTAATCGTTGAACGCGAAAGTCACGAATCGTAAATAATGCGCGCAAAGGTATTGTGATATTGTAATAAATAAAAATCGGATTTAAACGAAAATCCTTTAAGTAGGTCTCATACCCACGTGGCGCTAAACGTACCGGTAATATTATGAAATATTATCCAATAGTAACGAAATCCATTGTGAGTTACCAATGTCCTACACAACAAAAACACTTCTCTCCAACAATATTTATAACTAACTCTGAAACATCTTGCAATAATGATAACACAATTACTAAAAATAACAAAATATAATAACACTAAAAACAAACTGCACATCAAAGATACATTCACTTCTCGTATGCTACACTTTCGAATACTCTTATGTGATTTTATATTCTTGTCAACGACGATAACGCAAATACCGAATAAAATAGTTAAAAAATGTATATTTTAGCTTTCGATAAAACAATCTTACCAGTCTCGAATTTCTAATACGAATCGAGTTACTGTTTATTCGCGTTCTCCTTCTCAACGTTGATAACGTAAATAATTTCAGGAAAACACCAAACACCTTTCATCTCGAATTGCAAGTAACAATCGCGTTTTCATCGTGCATCGACAGGACCTGTTTGCCGAAGAAAAAAAGAAAAGGAAGAAACGTGGAAAACGTTATATAGACTCGGAATGAACGGACGACGTCTGATATTTTACAGAGGCCGAACGCGAGCCATCGATGAATAAACGGCACGGGCACAACTGGTACGATATGATAAAGAAGCTTTTCGACGTGTAATTCCCCGTAAGCGAGCACGCTCTCAACAGGAAAACACCGAAGGATAAATAACTCGTTCCAAGGCAAGTTCGCGTCGAGTCTAAATATAAATTCGCAACAAATCAATATCAACGCACAACGACGCCACCGTGGATTCGATGGGCATTTATCGGATATGCAGACGTTCCTCAAATGCACGTTCGGTGAACGTGATCGCCGACAACCTTTTCCGCAACCATAAGCGCGACTTCTATCGAACGCTTTTTACGAAACCGCTTAGGCTATAATTAAGTACGTTTTCTGTCCTTATCTTTTACGGAAAATATCAGTTTGCGAGACAGTGGTAAGCGATCATGACGTAAACCGCAGTCCATCCTGTGCCGAAAGGCGTGAATTGCGATAAACAATACTAATCGAAACAATAAGTACAGGGATATTTCGAATAATAATAACGCGTAAATTTATTTCAAGTATCGCTCGTTTTTCGTCACGGACATTTTGTCTCCCTTTCTTAATTTTTTCCCCCGATCCTTTGAAATAACAGCAAAGTATTAATATCAAATATTTGAGCAGCAGTGTAAATACTGTCGCTAGTTGCGAAAACACAAAGGTACATATATACCAAGGAGTATAACGCGTTCTTAAACGCGAGCCGCTATACCGATACAGGCAAAATGATCGAAACAGAGAGTGTAACGTAAACCATAAAGAGTTGCGAAAAAAAAAGAAAAAAGTGAAAAGTAAAGTAGCTCGCCGATATCGGGCGTTAATTCTTGCGCACGAAGAATCGAGAAGCAAATATAAGAGAATAAAAAAGAAAAAACAACAAAAAAGACCAATCGTGTAACAGTTTGTAACAATCGTCCTCGATGGTCGTTTACTATCGCCGCGTAAACATTCATGCAGATTCGCTTGCGCAAAAACGAGATTACGCAACATCGGTTGCATTAAAGAATTTATTGTTGTTCGTTTCACGCGGATAAATCGAATCGCAGTTCCGAGAACGATCGATCGATCGCAAGGAAGTTTTACCATATCCTTTTTCGCGCTAATCGTACTCGTTAACTGTTAGCAAAAATCTTTCACGAGTACAGTTTGGTCGAGTTTCTGATTTTGACGTTATTTAATGGTGAAAAGGATGTAACATAACTTTGATGTAACATAATCGCAAAGAGGAACAACCTATTCGATCCTAGGCAATAAATGAGAAATCCATGAAGTTTATAAAAGAGTCTAAAATATAATAATCGATACTCTTGCGATCAAGCGCGGAGAACCAAACTATTGTTGATAATAACCGTAGATATTTGTAGTAACGAGCTACGTGCGATATCGAAAAGTTTACAAAATTCGCGATCCAAATCCTATTTCAAGGCTGTCAGGCTAAAATAAAACTATCCATCTCTAATATGTCTTTGAAATCGACATTTTTCGGAAAAATGAAAATCAATATTTTGAGAAATTTCTTGGCAGCCCGAGAGAAAAATTATTTACCAAACGCGTAACGTTGATAAAAAGGATATATCGTAAGAAGCAATCTTCGGATATCGTTTCTGTAATTTTCCATTTTCAGCTCTAGAAATCTCTCTCTCGCTTTACGATTCTAACGTTTCTCTAACAAAGGACTAAGGTATTCCAAGTTGTAACACTTTTCAGATATATACGTCAAACAATAATGATCTTTAATAGAAATAAATACGAAGAATGCGGTATAAAATTAAATAATAGCTATTACGGTCGTATGTAACCCAAAGATAACGCTAACGAGTTAAAGTAAAGTAAAAGTTAAATAGTCAAAGACCATAACCATCGATATTACGCTTAGCGAGCTGAACCGATTAATATTATCCGAGACTTCCGTCTTGTCCTTTTGGAAATATTCCAACGTTGCGCCAGCATTGCAGCAAGTTCATCGTAGATTTAAAGGAAGCATTGATACCGAACACTACGCGCTGGTATATCCTTACAAGCATACTCGATCCACCTGCAATGCTGGTGAAACGTTACAACACTTTCGTAGCGTCAATTTTTGTTCACGAGTGACAAAGCTTGAAGATACTGATAAGATATAAAGCGCAGAAGTAATTAGTAACTCTAGAACAGATTCAATATGAAAATTCATCATAGATTTTCAGAGAACACGTCGCAGGATGTCTAAAATCCCATAGAAATTTCAAATTTCAACCAAACCAACGACGATAAAATCGAAACTAAACTCTTAATTGTAAATTTCCTAGCATAATCTGATCGAAGTAGCACAGATCGCAGCTATACTCTTTCACCTATCAATTCCCGACCTGCCTATATATAAAGTCGCACAAAAAGCCCGAAAACTCGATGAAATTATCATCACCTTCGACAATGCATTCTTAAAAGCTATATTAACGGTAAAACATCTGACGAAATATAAAAAAAGAGGGAATGTATCAGATTTTCATAGAATACCAAAGTGCACAGGTCATAGTGACATTTATCTGACCTTAAGATGATCTTGAAGAGCCCTATATCGTAAACTTATAAACTCTGAATTTTTACCTCTTTCCTCTCTCTCTCTCTCTCTCTCTCTCTCTCTCTCTCTCTCTCTCTCTTTCTATTTCAAATACGAGAAATACAACGACGAGCATGTACACCTGTTAAGCAATGCACGCGAGCATTATGTCACAGCCTGTCTCCTAGTTGTAATTATGCTTGGTAGATTATTAGTCGTCGCTCGTTTCATTGGATATGTACGTATAAAAAAAAGAAGCGAAAAAGACGCAGGAAACGCAAGTACATACGTATATGAAAACGACCGATCGTGGAGGTTGTGTAACATCGACTAACCTTCGGCGAAAGCCGTTTTCGGTTCGATACTTTTCCATCCCCGTGGAAGGAAACTCTACTTCGACGATATCGATCGCGTGAGACCGAATATCAAGGCTGACTTCGTGTCTAGCTCTCAGATATATTTAATGAAGATCCTAGTTCTCGCTGAACGATATCTCTCTTAGAAGCTTCGGCGACCCAGTTTTATCTGGATAGAGCCGACTACTTCGTGATTTCTGACGAAAGTCGTGTTCTTTTCGCCGCGTTCTTACATCGAAATTGTCGCGGCTTAATTATGGGGTCTGTGCGTAGGAAGGCGGTTAATACAGTGGCTACGAAAGATATTTTTAAATGCCTCCATTTTCAACCGCGACATTTTTTTATCGGCCACCACACTTGATTTCTATGGCATTACGTTTTTACAGTCGTACGAAAGTACCATCGAACGATATGAAATTTAATGTGCTTGGATCTAATTTGTTGGTACATGAATGCTGTAACAAATACAATGGTGTGCAAATACTTTATTCGATATTGGTGGAAGAACACATATATTTGTATGTATGAAACATCGCGCAGTAGCGTCAGTTTGGTGACTGATTTGTTCGATTTTCGTTTTATCGATAAACACTGAGAAGAGCAAGAATATCGATCAACATAAATAAATTCAGAGATATTTAGAATCATTTCCCTTTCGGAACGTAACTCTTTAGTTCCTATAATATCTGTACAAGAGAGATGGATTATGCTCCAAATGCAAAAAATTAACATTTCCAACGAGACTGTGGATTTTTATGCATTTGTGATCGAAGATTTAAAAATGCACGTAATATACAAAACTATATAAATTATCCAAAATACGACACCTTCTATTATACCTCCAATTATATTTAGAAAAATATAAATTTCTACGAATATCCTACTTATAATAAATTTAAAGATACTTAGGAACAAACGAATATACAAGTATTAGGAAAAATATCTTGTTTCGTATGTGAGAAACAAAACAATAAATTCCAGACGATATACGATATTTATAAAACTAATACGATTAAGATATTTATAGAAAAGAAAAAGAAACGTATAAAATAAGCGTTACGAGTATCATCGTCTATCTGGCCAAAATTAAAAATAGACGAAGAAACGAGAAGATGTAGAAAACGCGGAGTCGACAGATTCGCGATCGCTATTTCATCTTTCGAGACTCGACCATTCGATACGTTACACGTTCCAACCCGATATATTTCCACCGCAAAACAGCGGCATTGTCAGCCAGCATTACCCGGAAATATCTATAAATTTATTACGAGACCCGTGGAAATGCATCTGTGCCGGCAACGTTTGCCGAACAAAGCAGAGAGTTATTTATCACTCTCGACTCTCGATTCCAGAGAATAATGCTCGATACTCCCTGAATTCACTTGCCACCTTTCTAACGATCGTACGATACGCGTGTTCCGATTTTATGAGACGAATAATATAAGACGCGCGGAGGGACAAAGCGGTATTTGTTTGCAACAATAGAACGAGGAAAACAAACGAGGAAGTTCATTTCCTTAACGCTTTATACAAATAAGGTATAAACAGAATATGTTCTTAATTGCTACTGTGAATGAACGTTCGATTTGCTTCAGGGAAATTTGTACTTAAAATCAAAGAATCGCTAGAATTAAAATCGTCGAAATAATTATCCGAGGTGGATGGCTTTTAAGAAGAATAAAAATAAACGTGTACTACTATCTAAGATATTAAATAAGTGGGCATTAAAATAAGATTATTGTCCGAGGCATTAAACGGGAAATATAAAACGTCAAATATGATTCGGTATGGTTGGTATTGAGATTTGGAAAAGTAAATCGAGCCAGATAATCTGAAAGTATATCATCGACGAGAAGCTTGAAAGCACTTTTACCTTCCACGTTTCTTTCTTACGATATAAATTATATCTACTACGAATTAATGCAGAAATTCGTTCGATCGGTTTAAGTGCTTTCAGAATGTCCTCTTCTTTACGATAATTGTTCACCGTCGGTGTTACGCTTCTAATCTATGTGGTGGAAGATCATAGATAATCAAGGACGGTATCTTCTTAAGAAAAAATGTGGCACAATTTTTTTTAATGTAATCCTTTTAGCCCAGAATACTTCCCATCGTAAAATCTATATCTCTTTGCTTCTTTTTTGTTTCATTTTCTGGATTATCCGCAAATCGAAAAGTTTTAATACTATTGTCAATAATTAAGAAAACAATGACGATCGTAGATTAGTCGAACGAACGAATCTCTACGTCGACCTGATGAATGCACTTTTCGCAAGAAACGATATCGTAGACATCGTCGCGGACGAGTACCGATCGATTTAATTCTTAACGAGATTTTAATCGAGGAAACGTTCGAAGAAAACATAAGCGAGAGAAAAAAAAATAATTCAAGGTCACGGTCTACATTTCGCGAGTGGCTCGCATTTTAAAATTGCAGTAATTGATACGTTATAATTAAGAATATAACTAAGGTTCGTTCTATCATATTATGATTAATTAAAATACCTCAAATATAATTACACTAGCTAAGAGATTTTTACGCGATTAAGTATTTTAACTATAGGTACTCCAGATTCTACTTTAGAAATAAAAATAACTTCAAAATGCTATTTAAGGCGACCTTGGCATAAATCACGTTTTAACGATAGCATTCGCGTATTTTTAACTACCTTTTTGTCACTAAAAAAGAGCGCAACTATTTTAAGTTCAATGAGCCACTCTTCGTATAAAATATAAATACGTTACTGTTGAACATGGACTTTGAGACGCGGTGAACGATTTTGAACGACCTTGAACATCCCACGTAGTAAGACCAATGAACTTCCGAAGTGTGTTAGGTGATTTAAAAAAAAGAAAAGAAATACTATTCCGTTTGAGAACATACGAAGGACAGAACAAAAAAGATAAGATAATAACAACCTGTACTTGAAATATTTTCCCGTGTAGCGAATGTTCTACGTAATTTCAAACGCGATTCGATAGAAAAATTATAATTTTATACGTATGTAGGTGTGATAATAAATATCGTTTCCAGATAAAACCTTTCAATAGGTAACTGTATCTTATATCGAAAAGAAATATGTCTATCGTCTTACGAAATCTCTACTATCGTTACATCTATATTCTTTTTATCGGTATAAAAGCCATGAAAACTATTTCTTAGTCGATGCTTCCGTTGTTGTGTTTTAAAAATAATGAAACGTTGTTGCTTTACGAAATAAAATCGAACCGCCGAAGGTTATTTATTATGGAGTAGAACCATTTGCGCGAAACGATAGACAAACGAAAAAATTAGCCGCTGAATGTTTGATGAACTCGAAATAACTGAAACGAGACCACGTGAGAAAACGGTATTTATTATGCAACGGTCTAATAGAATTTTTGAGGAGATTAAACTTTTTAAGGTCTTAACCTTTCCAAGATATAAAATTCCTGTAGAATAGTTTCAATTTTTCTGAAATCTTGATGACTTTTCGAAACGTTTCGGAATATTTATTCCAATCGTAGTATAATTTTAATGCACCGTAAAGGTAATCGCCGAGGAATAATTTATACTTATTTGGGACGAATAAACGAAAGCAGATAACACTTATCTTTCCTTCAAAGTCAAGAGCTTGGAAGTAATTCTACTTGACAGTGAAAATAATAATTTTAATATTTTTATAGTCCGCTCAACATCAGCTGTAAACGGAAGTCTCCTGTACCGTAGCACGTGAGATAGGCCAGAGATATTGCCTGTATCTTTCTTTACTCCTTATTTTCTCCATTTATTTATATTTGTTACGTTTCTATATTAGTTCCTCCGTTGCATATTTGCATTTACTTTCGTATTAGTTTATTTATTATTATCATCATTATTATTACGAAAGTATACGCGTAGATATATGTATAAGTAAAAATCTTCCTACGACGTAACGTTGATTTGTACTATCCCCTCGGGTCTTTCTTATTGCACTCTGTGCGAAATTGTTTTATTTGTATATATTTTCCACCCAGTTTCGCTAAAAGACAGTCCGTCGAAGTTGCATAGCATTGGCAAACAGGCACGGGTAGGCCAAACTTCTAAAATTTTTGCCTTTTCTCTCGGTCCTCTGTCTTTATTCCTTCTTTATTTTTCCTTGCCTATTTTTCTTTTATAGAACGTATAAAAACAACAGAAATCTTTCGTGACGTAGACGGTCGTCTTATCGCCATGCCACGCGTTCGCACGCATCCCTGCCGGCGCCACGTGCATTTGTTTACAGCTGACGAGCCGACTCGTTCAACGGACTTTATTTCTTTGAAGTAAAATTCCTTTGAAAATTAGCTGAATATTTAATGTAGTTTACGGTCATTACGTAACGGTCATTAAGGAATATTTGCGCGTTATAATAATAAAAAAATTCAACCCTTTTATTCGAAACGAAATTTCCCATCAAAATGTAATTAAGAAACTTCCTAAAAGAGGTAACTGTAAGTCTGTGATAAATATATAGATGCCGACGATAAATAGAAATAATAGATGCCGACGAGTGTATTCGTATAAAATTTTTGTTTATTTCGTAGGAGAAGAAGAACAAGGTTCTTTAAACGCCACGATAATTATCAATTCCAACGCAATTAATACCAGAAAACCAGAATTAAAATTTTCAAAGCAATTTATACAATTTGCTATCTTTACGGACCGATTTTCGACAAAATTCCGCAACTATGTAGATTTTAACGAAATATACGAAACAGTTCGAAGCCTTTTTTATCTTCGTAATCGACAAATGTTCTTCGATCGCTCCTAATGATATTAACACGAGATTAAATAGAGAACAAGAAAAGCTTGGTTTTTCGTTTCCAATGTAAATTTCCTCGGATCTGGAGAACCTCTAATTATTTCCAGCAATGTAACTTTAGAATTCGTAAAACGTAACGAAGGAGCCCGTCGATTACGCGAGAAAAGGAACACTTTCAAAGAGAAACGTTTCGCAACTGACCGCAAATAAAACCCGTGTCATCGTGGTTGCTTTTTGAATCTATAATCAAATGCCAAAGTACAATCTTTTGAACTTTACACGATGATGTTTCCACTTTTCAAAGTTCTCAGAATCGAGTATTCCCGTTTCAAGTAGGTAACTAGTACGAAACGCGCACGTATCGAACCGGATTAGATCGTGGAATGTGAAAAGTTCGATTTTCTTGCGTATTCGACGATATCGGACGATTTACCGACGGTGACCTAACGTCATCCTATAGTGCGACCGTCAACGTTGCCGCGGAAGCCTCGAAAGATCGCGAACAACGCTAACAAATTGCGTAACCAAGTTTCGATTCGACGATGCTCGTTATTAGGGTGAAAAATTTTAATCGTCGATCGTACGGTGTACAAATATTTCCAGACGAAGCATACCCATAAAAATGGCTAATTAACTTTTCAGTATTTGGGATATCGAATCGTTTGCGTATATTCAAGCTCGTATTCTTACGATTAAAAGTAAGATTAAAAAAGTAAGACCTAGACAGCCACCTGGGTTACCTACTAAATATCACGGAGAGTATCTTTAAACGTATTTTGTATTTTTGAATTTTAAATTTCAAAACACGACATATCAGATATCACACAGTACTATATTCCCTATCTTTAAATTCTCATAATTGCATAAAAGTCCCATTAAATACCACCCATTAAGTATCATAAACGATATTATTCTTCGTACGTTCGAACGCATTGTTGTTTTTTTAACGTGACAGTTGCATAAACGTCCGCGATCTAATCATCGGCGCGTACGGATGTCAGCGAGTACACGGGTGTCCTTCGAGAACACGATGCAGCCGCGACTGACCCGCAAGCTGGACCCAATTGCATGCATCGCCTTCCCTCTCGTCGTCTCTTTCACCGGAGCAAAACCGTTCGGAGAAGAATGCGGATGAGAAAGTGTGTAAGTACGTGCGTCGGTCACGCGTTAGCCGGATCGATGTCCAGTGTGTACGCGTGCAAACCGCGAGAAAAAGAAGGCAAAATGACAGAGGAAAAAGAAACGCGAAAGAGGCGAAGGGAGAAAAAGAAGAAACGGAAGATGAACGTACACACATGGACGAGATAGGGAGGAAAACCGCATCATGCGGTTAAGAGTGTCGACCGTCGAATTTCTTCGAGCGATCGAGATAGAAGTGCGTTTCGCTCTTCGCTTTCAGCGACGAATCTTTCGCGGCGAATATTAGCTTTTCCGGTTGGTGAGAAAATGTGTTTGTAAAACAGAATACTAAGATTTCGATGAAGACTAAGAGGGTGACGCGTCGTTCGGCTTTGTCGCGTGGCATTCTATCAATTAATAATTAAACTACGACCATAATCGGTTACGTGGCAAGAGGATTATCGAACTTTTACTAAATAATGAAACAACGACAACTATTTTGTCAACGAGTGGCAAAGATTCACCGACAAACGCAATGTTTGAAAAGATTACTCGATTCTATGAAAATTTTATAAAAATACATTGGCTTGAAATTTTTCTCAAGTTTCGCTAGAAACGTTCCGAGCGACCCGATAATTTGAAGACACAATTATTGTTATTGTGTTGGAACCAGGGTCCCACGAGTATCCCAAGCTCTACGGGTATATCTCAAAGAATAGAGCTCTGCTCCCGAGCTTGCAATTACGAGAGGGTGACAAGCAGGATAAATTGCACCATCGCCTTCTAATCGGTTCGCTCGACTAAGGTATTAAAGGCACCATATCTTGACCTTTCTCAACGTAAGAAAGATTATTCTTAGGTCTTTTGTCGCACCCAAATAGATTACTTTCGACCCAAAGAAAATTCAAATTCAAAACAAAACTTGACCTATCCCACGTCCATGCAATAAAACTCTCTCAGCCATAAGGAAATTTATTTCCGAAATTTCTTTTACGCCAAAAGTACAATTATTAATTTTCTTTATTTTCGAATCAAACCTAATTTTAAACATAATACGATTCAACCGATTTCAAATCTAGCCAATTTAGCGTGTACATAATTTGTAAATAAACTTTACTAGAAATATTTATACGAAATAACCACGAAATTTCTTCCGAAAATATATTTTAATCGACGAGTTAAACTTCTAACGCTCTGAAATCTTTGCTCGCGTTAATCAAGAAAACGTACGCGTCTGTTTATGGTATGGTATCGTTTCTTGGCCATATATTTACTCTTCGAGGTATTCGATATCTCGAAAATTCTGTACGTTAAACGTATGTCTCGTCAACTTGTTCGAAATCGGAGTATTGAATTCGCTTAGGGGTATGTACTTTTTCGAGGTCCGGTTTTAGCTGAGAATATTCTTTACGTAATTTGAGGTGTCTACGGCGTGCAACTGTACCAAAGCATTTTTGTTACGCCCTTCGGACGTTCCAGGATGCTTGGAACATGGTGTTGAGGAGTTGTAACAGGTGTTCGAATATCGTGAGAGGTTTAAGAGAGCTTAAGATATTCATCTTCGGTATAACGTTCGCGTACATTTAAAATTCACGAAAGATCGTCGTTTAACTCGTTCTTGCGTAACTATACTTTTACTCCGTCGCGCTATTAAATAGTTAACTTATTTGAGTACCCGATTAGTATTTATGGAAATTAAATTTATAATTTATTTTATATAAAATAACGATGTATAATTTGAGGGACGAACGTAGTTGATCGAGCGAATATGCATGGACGCGATAGTAGATCGTAGATCGTTCGAGTGAAAATTGATTTATAAAAACCTGAATAACAACGAATCGTTTTTTATTTCACCGTCGCGATCGGATAACATTTCGGATAATGGTGTTTCGAGTGCACTCGGTTAGCTTTGTTGCAACTAATTTCAAGTGCGATTGTACTTGGAACGAGCGTTACGCGATATAGTGGATTCTGTCTTTGAACAGTTGCAATAATAGAAGCGTTTGGCCCGCGATCAAATCCGACAATTTCTTTCATCTTCACGCTGTCGCATTTTTCCTAACAAAAAATTAATATTTACCGTGCTACTGTTACAGAGAAATAAAATAAATAAGGAAAATTGCTATCACGAAGAAACGCATTTTGCACGGATAAACAAAACATCGTCTAAAATTAAGAGAAGGAAAAGGTAAGTGGTTGCAAGATGAATCGACGATCATTGATAATTCCTCTTTTACGAGTGCCTCAAAATCGTAACGGTGCCCACACGTGATCGTTTTACTTTCTAGGTACTAGAAGAGGGTTAAACGTGACGCTTGTACACGCTTACAGCGTGACTCACTGCCTCTGTGAGATAGCACGGTACTCACGAAAACGCGACACAACCTTTGGAACGAAGCTCTACACGTTCAACGGGACATTCACAACTCGTCCCAATCTAAAAGTACAGTTCGAGAAGACGATCTAACGAGGCCGTAAATTAAAATATTAAATGGTAACGCTGATTTATACAGCCACTTGTATAACGTCTCATAGAAACGTCTTCTTGAATCTCCAAACGTAAATGTCATTTGTAAATTAATATTACTCGATAGCATGATTTCTTTTTACTAACATATATTTCTATTTTTTATTCTTTATAACGATTGATAGTCGACACCGTACAATTCTGAACTTCCCCAACAATGGACAAAATTTATCAAACAACTATTATACATTATATATTATATGCAATAATTTAAACTAGCGTTAAAATGTACTACGTTCGCTATATTATTTTATTCCGAAGTAAAAATATATTATATTTTAGCGTAGTTTTGCCTCGGATCGAAACAAAATGTTTGCCATAATTTCCAAGAACGCGAAAGAATCTTACTCTACATTTCTCCGTAATTACAACTTTTCTCTGCGATTACGTCCGAGATATTTATCATAATCGAATCCCGATTCGTTTAATCAACGCGAAATAATCAGAGTGATTGAAAAATACAAAATACCTTATTTTACGCTTTTTCCTAACTACTATCTTACTTTACGATCGTTATATACAAACATTTTGTTTACGATTTCCGAAATTACTATTTCAAGCGTTGAAACCTTAGAGACTTCAACGCTTGGTAAATAGTATAACCTCGTCGTACATCGATTCCACTAACTGTATACCGTCGGTCTAGTGACTAATTGGGTCTATCTAATGCGAACGCCGTACGGTAAGTTTATTTACTAAGATCGTAATCAGAGTAAAGAAAGACAGCCCTTCGGACGCACACGAGCCTTTCGATAGAACGATTTCCATCTTTAAGAGATTCGTTTACGGATAATTTTGGAAATCGCTTTGCGAGTCGTTAATAATACTCGTAACGATAAGAATAGCGCAGACCGATGATCGTTTTGCTAGCATTTCCGGCCAAGAATAGACTTGCTTCTTGGGTAGCGTTATTTCTTCCGCGGTCGTGCGTTTATGGTAGCAAGGGTACGCGTTTATAGCTTTATTTAATTCAACGAACCGCTACCGGGATGAGAAAAGAGAGCGAAAGTTCGCGTCGACGTTCCTCGAATAACAAAAAGTTTGATCATCTAAATGTCGCATCGAGCAAATTATCGACGACCGCGTGACTATGTATAAACGTTCGTTGAAATCGAAACGCGGTTATACGCGACGCTGACCGTGTAAACTCATCTAGCCGTGTTAGAAAAAGTTTGATTTCTTTACAATAAAGAATTTGAAGATATATTTTTTACACTTCGAAACTTTTAAATTTTTATCTCGGATAATAGTCACGAACTTGTAAATCGAATTAAATCGAATCTCTTTCGTTGTCTCTATCGGTGTATTCGGTTATCCTTATAATACTACGTTAAAAGAAACGCGCGAAATATCGAAAATTCTCGCGTAAAACATTTTTCTATAATACGAAAGCGTTATTCCATTTATCCTCGTCAAACCACGTTAAAAAATGCTCGAAATATTTTCGATTTCAATATTAAGAATGTTTTCTAGAATATAATAACGACCGATACTCTGGTATTTTATCAATCCGTTGACTGTCGTTCCTTACTCTATTCTCTTTATACGCGATCGATCGTACTTTAAATTAAACCGACAAAATCATCGATAAATATGGCGAATATACTTTTTCTTTGGAAAAGATCACGCCTTACCTTTGTTTGATTCGTCCTCGGGATGATCAGGAACCGGCTCGTCCGACTTTTCCTCGTCGAGGTGGTCGAAGTCGCCGTTGGTGAACTCGTAACAGGTCTCCGTATATTCCTGGGGGACAACTACCTCCTCCGCCACCTCGATGTCATCGACGCCAACCGTCTCCTCGACGGGGACTACCTCTATGTCGCTTCCCTCCTCGAAATAGTCGCTTCCGTAATAACCACTTTCGTGCTCCGGGTGTTTCATGTCGTGCTGCCTTGGATCAGAATTGTTTGACATAACTTTATACACTTTTTCACACACTTAATTTGGCACAATTTCACTCCCGAACTCGTATGTAACTCGCGATATCAAAGTGAACACGAGGGCACACGACCAGCCACGGGTCAATCAAGAAGTCGTTGCATGATCCGCGTCGATGGATCTCTTCTTGCATAGACTCTTCTTCGAGGATGATTTTTTACCACTGAATCGTAGCTACCAGACTGTAAAAAACCGGCTTCCTCGGTTTAAATCGAACGAAAGTTCTTTTCTCGAATAAGCGTACAAACTCGAATACTTTTGCTTTCGCGCACTTAGAAATAAACGTAGAAAACAAAGTTCCAATTACAAATAGAATCAAAGAAACTACTCGAACAACCTTCTCGGTCTGCAGTCGAATGAAGAATGTATCCTCCCCAAGCGGTTCGGTCCTTTTACACGAGCGAGTTCTATAGTGTGTGTAGGTATACCTGTGAGGTAAACAAGGTACGGTTAACACAACTCTATTTGCCGATTACCCTAACTACCCCTGCCAAATTACCAATATGAATCACCGAAGATGGACCGTCCTAATGAGGATCAAGGGTCCAAAGTAAGAAGGTGATTTATTGCATTGTTTTGTAGTAGTTCATTAAGAAAACATTCAAATTTTTAAATCCTTATTCTAAAATCGTCTGCAATAAAACTCCTAAGCAAAACTTTAGGTAAACGCTGCGTCATACAGAAATAGAAAAGGGAATTATGCAGGTAAATAAGTTCCCGTTACTTTTGTTTAAAAATTTTAACCATAAAAGATATACCTTAGAAGAAAACAAAGCTGCCACCCCGATGGGGGTAGCCACCCACATGCTATATTCATTTTTATTTTATTGTTTTTTTCTTCACCAATAAAATATAACACTTTACCAAATGTCCATAAGGACAAATTGTAAAATAACCAAAATAAAAAAATAAAAAAATAAAAAAATAAAATTTTAACTGCAGCGTCCTTTTTCCTATTTATCAAAGATTTTCACCAAGGAGAAACGATCAAAGTCCATTTTTATTAAAACGAAGTTAGACGAAAAAGTATATAAATTTGCAATAACAAATTTTATTTGTAAAATATTTATATATATATACTATGCCACATACGATGAATAATCTTTAACAAAAGAACAACTACTTTTCTTTTTATTTCCAAGTATTTTTCCTCGCGGAGGAAGCTCTTGCAAAAATAATCGAATTCCAACGGAACAATCCATCTTCGGATCAATTCTATATATAACGCACGAGCGATCGTCGAGATAGACACGCGACTAGATTGCACCAGGTCGGCGAATAACGCACTTTATCGATGATAAAATTATTTTCAATGCGTCATACCGAGTGTCGCTACGATTTCGCGCGTATCGAATATGCCGAAATTCGTGGTGAATAGTTTCCCCCAAAGGTCGAAGTGCGAGGCACGATACATCGTTATTTAATTACGAAAACGACGTAATTAGCAAAAATAAAAATCTACTTCCTTAACACGCTAAGCTAAATCCTGTAAAAGATATTGCTAATTTTATTTTAATTATCCACGAACGAGGAAACGTGTCTATTTATATAAAGGAAACGAGTATCATCTCAAATATATCAAACTACGATTTCTTCGTATTTTCATATTTATGCTAAATTATCATTCGTTGAATTTTTAATTATTGGATAAATTTTTATTTTTACATTTAATATCCTCTCCCTTTTCGATGCTAATAATATACATATCTAATTTTCCCTCGTATCGATTTCTATATAGCAGTACACTCAATTTTTCTTCTCTATTTGACACTAACAACGAGCCAGATATCACATACTACAACGTATATTTTATCTCGAATATTTCATACACTTTTGCATATATCTCTGTATTTTCCAGTATTTAACTTTCTCCGAAATACTAGCTGATAATTAGATTTTTATACAGTTACGAAAAGCGTCGATACGCAAAAATGTGTAGAGATGGAAAAATATGTAAAACATCGGAAACAAAGTACATATCGCTACCTCCTTTTATTCCCATTTATCCAAACGATTCTCATTTTAATCATACTCCTACGATTAACATTGCCAAAAAATCGAACGTTTCGTACGTTTAAAGAAGGAAGGTTCCGTTTGCTCGACGTCGAAACTCGTACGATCTATCGTGTTTTTCACGTGTCGTCCGTTCAACGTGAGGTAAGAATAGGTCGATAGCGCGTTTTCTCAGAGATCCTTCGATATCAGCCAGAAACGATCGGATACCCCGGCAAGAAATCGAACGCTCGACATCCGGATGCACGGATGTAATACGGTCATCGTTATCGTAATCGTACGTTTAATCGATGAGACACGATCGATCGATCGGCACGTGGCCCGTTACGAATTGAAAGTTTGAGGGCGAGATTGAAATTGAAACGAACGTTTAAGAGCGCAAGAGAGAAAAACGATTTGTTATATAAAAAAGAATAGTAAGATGGCTTTGATCAATGACTAGTAGATTTTCTTCGAAGTGAAATTGTAGCAAGATGTTGAAAGCAAGCGTAAGAGAAAGTAATCTTGAAATACATATTTAACCGCGCATAATTTATTTATACTTTAACATTCGTTAAAACGGCAAATTGTAGAACGCTGATTGAGATATGCAGATATTTACGATCTGTACGACGTACAAAAACTGAAAGTTTGAAAGTGAAATTAAAATAAAATCTAAGGAGAACTACTGTTATGGAATACTCAATTACCGGAAAACTGTAATTCTTATTTCTTAGAATACCGTACCTTAGTTCCTAACTTGCAATAGGAAAATTATTTGAATGTACGGTTCTTGGAAATTTCCAAAGTACAAGGGATTGGTAGGGTAACTAACGGTACAGTTTGAGTCAGAAGCCGCGCGGTGAAAATACCATTTATTGCCGTCTAGGGAGATTTAAGCACTTTTACCTGATATTTCAAATAGTTTGTTTTCTGTAGTACTTTCGGTAATGCTTTCGATGAATGCATTAATAACCTAGTACCTTTCCTTTGCTTAAGAAAATCCGTCTCGTTGTAAAACTATAAATGAGTAAGGGAAAACAAACAATTGCTTACTAAGACACAAAGCGGATCTATACAAATTTGGGTAATTCCTTTTCCGGCAACTATGCCGAATATCCGATTTGAACTACCTGCGACAAACGTACGAAGAAACAGTTATTTAGCTGGATAGAAGAAACAAGGATGCTACGATGAAAAACATATTCGCAACATACGTCTACTCGCGAATTTTTCAAATATTTATCGTATCGACGACGATATTTGGTGCTAGAATATTAAAAGAAAAATACGTAGAATGAAATATAGAAAAATATATCGAAAAGAGACGAACGTATAGAATTGCTGCCGCGAAAGCTTTTAACACGCCAATAAAACTACTCCTAACGATAAAATAAAAAATTCGCGTATATGGAAAGAAGAAAAATATCTAACGCGATTGTACCAATATTATATAAAGTAAATATTTCGAATTATTGCTATGGAATCTTCTTAATATAGAACTACTGATATTAATAAATAACATTTTAACTTTTTATTCCGATGATTGATGCTAATGGTCATTAGTGCTATCACGGTGTGCAAGATTTCTGCAGTTTCCTGCAATATGAAAACTCTGGTATTCATCTATCAAAAGCTGGATTTAATGAGACAAGCAGAATGACAGACTCTACTTCGAAACATCGTTCACTTTTCCTGATAATGATTCCGCGTAATTTACTTAAATTACCGTTTTATTAACGGCTATTACATTGCTACAATTAAAATGAAATTTCTCGCTGGATACATTGCTTAACCGTGTAAAATCACGATTCAATCTACCATCGAGAACCTAATAACTCTGTCTGTTAATCATAATTTCGTTCGTAGCTGTTTCATTGTCTTATTAAACCGTATTTAATACGCGTAGTGAACTACTTATTACACTAATGGATTCAAGAAAGTCTAACACGATATAAGAGTTTGAATTAAATTTTTCCAATCGCTAATTGTGAAAACTCTAATTTCACTACTATTCAATTTCTTCTTGTAAGAATGTTCAAAAGCTGCGAGCGTTCTATTTCATCGTATACTATATTTTTCAATATCGTTGTTATCACATTACCAAAATTTTATAGAATAAAATATACTTTATAGAATAAATTAAAAGAGTGGAACCTAGGCAAAATTTATTTCGCATACTCGGTATCGCAACAATTGCTACATTTTATATATTTGCATCGCGTGTGCGTATCTTTAGATTTTTCATAAATTCGTAAAAATTCACGATCGAATCATCGATATTACGTGTTCTACGATTTTTAACAATACTTTTCGAGATATCGTAACAGGCTCAGGATTGTAACAGTGATTCTCAAAAGTGAAACTATCATAAAATAACGATTAGAAAAAAAATGTCGTATCTCACTTATCATCGACGCCGGTTATATCACACCACGAAATACATATTCCTCGAAATCCACGTGTCACCCTATCTTTTGTTCTACCTTGACACGCTACTTAAACGTGATTTAATCTTTCCGAGTTTTCTCTCTCGAATGAAATTTCTTAAATAGAAATTATTATCCAAGCGATAACAATCGTTTATCTCGAACATTTGGAGGCAAAGTTTCGGTAAATTTACTACATACTGTGTATAACGCTGTTTACTAAAAACGAGGCTTGTTATGCGTGGTATCACGCTGCGTGAAACAGGCTCGAATCGAGAAGAATAAGTAAAAATACCAGGGGCAAAACGAAGTCCATTCCCAATGCTAAGATATTGCAAAACAGGTATTAGGTTTATCAGGTCAGATTGACACGTTCACGCTGGCGCGTACCGCCGGTGACTCACGCTCGAGCGTTCCGTCGGACGGCGCGTGCCACCAAAAACATAGTTCGTTTAGTAACCAGGAAAAATTGCGATACAATTGAAAATTTAAATAATGGAAATTTAACGTATATTAATTGAAAAAAAGTAGGATTTATTTTGTTTCGTCCGAATATTATAAACATAACCTATAAAACTCGATTAACCTATAAAATTCGATAGTAAAAGTATAACAATTCGATATTATAAACTTTATAATAATTATAAACGTAAATACGAGCGTTGCCCCCACGACGAGAAACACACATAGCAGCGCCGGCGTGAACGTGTTAAATATTTTCTACATAACGATAGAAAGCCATCCGTGAGCATCGTAATTCACTAACTAATAGCTGAAGTTACACGTGGTCAATTGTGTTTACATCTGCTGACGCGACTGGGCGAAGCATTTTTGCGTGTGTGTGGGGGTGAATTTGTATGTGTGTATGTGTATATATATATATAGATATATTGGTTATGCCATACAATTTTATATAATCATCTAATAAAAAAATTGACGCAATAAAGATATCATTGATCAACTGGTGGTCTCTTACTAAACATCAAATAGATACATTGAACAAACAAAATTGCCAATAAAATATTAACGAAAGATATAAAAAAGATACATTTACATGCAGTAATTCGGCAATGTTTATTTACGAAACGCTTACACTTCTAACGAGAAATTTTTATGTAGACATTGCTTTATGCGAAACGATTTATATTTACAACAAATGGCTTGTTACGTCTATATAAATTCTCAGATTCGTTGCAAATCTTACCAATAGAACGACGGCAAGTAATCGCGTCCCGTTACTAACGCTAATGAAATTTCAAGATATAACTTACATAATTGTACTCGTAAAAAATTTCTAGAAATGTTCAAATACACACGCGAAATGTATTCGTACATAGCGATATTTCTTAGCAAACGTTGAAAACTACTGGTCAGAACGAGCGTCGAAAACAAGCTTCCTATCGGTGAACATTATAAAGTACTATACACAGCGTGCGCTAATTACACGCAAAGTTTAAACCTAACCCGAACCAGTGACCCCGATACACGTATCACGTGTTCCCTGTTCGAACCAGACACCCTGTAACAACGTATTAATATAACTGCCATTGCTCGGTTGAACAGTGTATCGCGCGAGTATTGGGTTAACCGTAACCGTATTATTCGCGTAGTCGGATACCACGGCCAAACAATCGGTAACTAACCTGCTTACGCGCTCGGATGTACCGCCGTATCCGCTGAAAACCGGTGTGTACGTCGACTCGATTTTCGCCACTCGGTACAACCTCTTTCTTCATTTTTTTCTTTCTCTTCCTACCGTCATCGTCATCGTCATCGTCATAACCTCCCCTCGCTCTCCCGATGACGCAACGCGATTCCCCGATGGAGAAAGGGAGGGGAAAGGCACGTCAAATCCGACGGAAAGTAGCGTTTCTTCGCAACGACGCGCGAAAATCGTATACTAAAGTAATTTCGCTATACGGATACGAATCGAGATATTATCGAAGTAGTTATCGAGAGAAATGCAACCTTGTATTGAAATTTGTTCATTAAGGGATAAAGATATACAGTGGCAGCGAAAAGTAAAACTATGATTCTAACAAAATTCAGATTTAGTAACAATTTTGATTCTTTAAAGAGATCGGATAATATCTTACGAAAAATTCATTGTAACGGTAAACGAAATGAAAAACTACAATACGAACGAGTCCGAGAACAAAAGGATCGTTACCACGCGCTATAATGAAACTTCCTCTTTGTATTTCTGAGCGTTAATGCCATATTTTATAGCACCTTGGAGGTCCATTTAGAAATCCTAATCTTATTTCAAGCATACTTGGTTTCTAGCAGTATTTTAATATAAATGTTGCTGTAAATTGTGGTCGAAATATTATCTCGATACGAAATAAACAAATGAGTATAGTATCTATATCTCAAAGAGACGAAGAGATACTCGGGGTTTCCTAAAGATATATCTCGTTCGATAATCGACCAAGGGTCTCATCCAATAGCCAGTTGTCGACTTCTAAACGGTCGCTAAACACGAGTGATATACGAATGCTTAAACATTTGTTTGTTTTAAATAGATGAGTAACACGAAAGGTTTACTCGGTTCTAAGAATTTGTGGAGATAGCGAATGGCAGTTAATAGATTCAATGCTATATCAATTTTCTAATTTGTTATCTAAACGTGACATAAAGAAATTATGTTTCGTAATAGTTGCAAAGATTATTATTATAAAGAAAAAGGTCCGATATATAAAACATCGCAATATAAATCATAAGTTGCAAATTATTAACAGCAGTAATGAGCAGGTACTATAAATTATTCGATTATTCTATTCGATGAAAGATCACAGCATCTCATAGAGGGAAAGTTCATAGTCTGTAAACTATAATTTATCGACTTGCTAATACTATTAACTGGTAAATTATTATGCAAGAGGATCCAGGAAATATTTCGCGATACTGTTCCTTTTTATAGACAAAATATCAAATGGCTCGAACGAAAGTTCCAGCGTGGCCCACATAACCCACGCAGCATATTCGTGACGTTTATCAAATAATCCGTATTCCATAATATTAAAAAATCGAAAAGATTATTGTTTTAAAGAAAGAGCCCTAACGTATAAGCGATACGCCACGATTAATATACTAACGGACGATATCAGAAAGTACTTTACGATTTAGTATTCGCGTTATATTCGCGCGTTATACAGTATAGAAAGTATTAGGATATAAATAATAATTAATACACCGATTGACGTTACGATTAAGCAAGTACCTCGTGGGTCACCAACGATCCATGCGATGCAGTATACGAAATATTTTGATACGGATGATCGGTGAAGCATAGGTTGCAACATGAAACGAAGCAAGATAAAAAGAAAATTCCGGCCAGTTAACGCGGTTAACTACCGTGTATTCGAAAAAGTTCCGACCGACCATGGCGCAATCCCTTTCTCTAGTTATGCAGTCGTGTTCCAATTCCTAAGAGTCGAGTCAGGCAAAAGTGTCAGGCCGAACGAAACGGATCGGCCGTCGTTATCCTACTGACACACTTTAAGTCGCGTACCTTGTACGGAGAGCAGGCCTCGGCCTTGGCCACCTTGGCGAATATCGGCGCGATCTGCTCGAACGTAACGTTGATTCAGGAAGAGACAGCGCGTGGAAAAGTGGATAGATTGATTAGCCGTGACCACTGCTGCCACGTGTTCCGTTGCTTCGATGTTTTCGATAGACACACTACACACACTGACACACCGCGACTCTTTCGAGCCTCGCCCGTGTATACAGGGCACACGGGGCTTCGCGTTGGTATTTATTTTTAAATATTTACCGCGCTTCCAAGGCACGTCACAGTGTTCCCCTTCATCGATACATGGAAGTTTCCACTAGGTGCAGTACCCGGGTACGTAACATCGCAAGAGCATATGGTTTCACGAGACGACCGCTGCTTGTCTGGCCAATGTATCGTACGACGTAAAAAGGAACGTTGTACTTGGCGCAGCGTGTCTTTTTCGCGTGTCACGTTCGATACGCGGCCCCGCAATCGTGTAACACGCAGACCTCTTGACGTTTTACACCACACAGTTGATCGCGCGAACCAACAACCGATAGTGTAACTACTATATACAGCGTAGAGGTCGTAAGCGTGTAATACGAATATGGTTTTGCTTTTCAAAAAGCTTCCAGTCGATATATCACGTTTCACTTTCACTTGACCGATATGTCACAAGTACGATGGAAAAACGATATTTGACGTACACGAGGCGTAGACGGCGTACACGTAGATACGACGGATCGTGATACGCGGTAAACACAACGCGAAACGCACCGCCCCGAGTCTGAAAGCCGACTGACGGGGCCCCCCCCCACGAAACTCCCAGTCACCCTTCACCGGCGACTAACAGCTGATTTGGAAAACACCGAGATCCGCTCAGCGACGGATCAACCGAACCCGGTTCCCTGCGCAGTTGCGTAATACCAGTTAATCCTATTTCTCCATTTCAACGAAATCGAATTATCCGATTCGTCTCGTATGCACAGCAATAATGAAAAATAATAACTAGATCCAGATTTTTAACCCTTGCATATGTACCACGTAAATTGAAGTCACTCGTATGGATAATGCGAGAATATGTTCTCGTTTTCGGAACGTAGAAAACAAGAGATTAAATTTAAGTGAATTTTAATTCGACAAATACTTATTTTATACGAATGCTAGAGAAAGAAGAAGGTTTAAATATTCTATTTTGTTATAAAGTTTCTCGGAAAAGCAACGTTAGAGAAGGAGGATCGCCTATCGACTTTATTATCAGTTTCTCTTAGTAATTTATTGCTCAAATCGTTGACAGGCTGTTTGTTGCGGTAATATTTTTATCGATCGACGTTCCATTTGCGTCGCGATCGTACCAGAATTTTACGTATGAAAATGCGACTTCGTCGAAATTTCGCGTATCGAGGAGAAAATTATACGCCATGAATCGTAAATATCGTATCCCCACCACCACGCGTCTCTACCCCTGCCACGCGGTTGTTTAAGCGGCTAGATAATGTTGGTTTTCGTATAACGACGATAAAGAAGGAGCATGGTTGAGGAATATACTAAAAAGAGTTGGAAACATCATGGTAGAGGCATGCGCCTTCAAGGAACGCGACATTTATGATTCATGATATGTATATATATTATATCGTTAGGAAACATACCGCTCAAGTCCAACTGTGTAATATTTATGATTATATTAATAAACGGATAAACGTATAGCTCGTAATATGTAAGAATATAATCGACACAAATTGTCGTGCAGTTTAAATGCCCGACCTGCATCCAAAGATAAATATCGATCGTCGATAAACAAAACGTCTATCCGATCGATAAAATTATGTTGTGTATACATCTATTGAAATCTAAACACAAGTGTAACTTCCTTTTATGTATTAACTTATTAAATACATCCGTATGACTGGTACTTTTATATTGTTACTTTATTACGAAATGCGAATAAAACTAAACGAAACTTAATTAAATATATTTTGTACGAACGATTTAATTAACAAATTCTCGTAAAGTTGATAAGATTTTAAGATTTTGATTAAAATTGCTGTTACGAAATATCTTTTATTGTATTGAGCGTCTAGATACGATGACCTTGAACTACTGTGAATATGACTATGATGCAACATCATTGCGTGCTGTTTTCTTCAAATTTACTTTGCATGAATTATTTGGCTATGTAATTTCTCCTGGCTTCGTTTAAATCTGTCTAATTCTCTTGGAAAAAATCGTATTAAAAGATTAAGATGTTATTTCGTAACGACGAAGAGATGTTTCATTAATTTCTGTAAATGCATATGTATATTTTTTCATGAAAAATTTAAAAAAAAAAAAAAAATAAAATATAAAGAATCATACTTGTTTCTTAATCATTTTCAAAAAATTTCTTTTGATAAGTTCGTAACAGGTAATGTGCTTATTTTATATAAAAAATGGTCAGAAAGTACTTTTTGATTAGGAGCTACTGTTAATCGATAAGATAAAAAGCAGCCTACGACTAATATGGATTGTCCAATTTAATCAGTTATATAATAAAGTATAATATGCATTGCAGAAAACTAATTAAGAAAGGTCAACAGGTTTATTTTAAAATCTACCATATATGTCAACAAAGGCCAATAAACATTTCACTACCACGACTACATTGTTCTGTTTCATCAACCAACAAAGAACATCCAATATTGCTCGCTTAAAAGGCTACCACCTTCTGGTTGGCAAGCCACTAAATTTAGAAGTTCACATATGTATATGTGTCATTTCTGTTCTTTGGGAATCTTGCGTGCAAATGCTTCCTTTATTCTCAGAAAGAAGAGAGAATGACAGCCAGTGTGTTAATATCACAAATTTCAGAACCAATGTAGTACCTTCTTGGGACCTTCGAATAATATTAAGCCTATATGCTACAGTTTATACATATAAAAAAAGAAAAAAAAATAAATAAATGAGACGGGAAAGGCAAGGATAAACTACATGTATAATGGCAATTTTAAACTAACCATAAAACACTTTAGATCAAATTATCTAATGTTACTTCCTTTTGGAGAAAGAAATTATAGTTTGTCTGAATGCATACTTTGATCTTTTTGTAATTAACTTTATATCTTTCATATTCTTCAAATCAGACAATCCTTTTTGTATCGAACAACATACTGTTATACGACAAGTAGTTTTAAACTTTACACTTTTGATTATAAATTCAATTCAATTTTTTCTGTACACTGACTAACCGAGGCTTAATACAGATAAAAGAAATCCCTCGCATCATAATTTTCAAAGAAAATTCAAATCTGTCATATATATGCATCTTTTTACCTTCTTGTTATTAACTTTATCAGTCTCAATATACAGGAACAAAATATTAAATAATCAATATTTATGAGACATCAACAAACGCTTCATATTTTGTAAATCAGAGAATATACTTTGTATCGAACAATAAATTATAACATGACAAGTAACTTCAAACCTGATACTTTCAACTACAAATTTCATTCAATATTTTCTATAGATTATCTAACTGACATTTAAAACAGATAAAAATTTCGAATAAACCATTTTTAAAACTACCATACAATCCCCAAAAATATGAAAGACTATCATTCCTATGGTAGTAAAAAGCACAACGTTTCTTTAAATATATTTACGTCAAGTGACATCTGAAGAAGTTACTCGATGCAGACGAGTACATCGTAAGAACGTTATCAACAATTAGTAATCAATTGCACGTTATCAAAATTGAAAGATAGGTGAGATTATGATTATACGACACCGTGTTGAGACATGAGAAAAAATAAAAATGTTACGTACCAAATGTCAAGACGTGGGTGACCGTGTGTTCTGTGGTGGTATTCTCAAGAATTTCCGAGGGTGGGGGTGGCGGTGGCGGCTGCATGGCGTTCTCCATATCCCTGTTGCTCGATAAAATTTCGATGTCACTCACAATACAACTCTCGATCTTCTTTAGCGAGAACACATTTCGCGAAACGATGCGGGTCGATGATCTTCTGGTTCGTCGCAAAAACGTACGTCGTCTATGTCTACGCGTGACACAAGATCTTTCTCTCTTTCTCTAATGTACTTACGATCGTCAAGATGGAATCCCGTTTTTTATATTGCGTTACAATACCGATCGTCCTGATTGTCACGAAGAATAAATGAATCGGTCCGAGAAATGACGCATTGACACCGGGTTTTTACATGATTGCCACAATTTTCACGCGTCCGTGTTGACGGACAACGAAGACACGCACGTTTCAATATACTGCGCATCCACAACGCGCAATGTATAACAATGTACAACACTGGTTTCGGTTGGTGCGTCAGTACTGTCGACAAATTACCGACCGTGTGCGATATTAAATGAAAACCACGAGAGAATAGAAAAATATGATAAGTTCATTACTGATTTTTTAACTTTTGTTTTGCTTGATGGTTGAAAAGAAATACTAGAGTAAACTATGTTTTGACGGACTTAAAATTTCTTATCTCATATTTTATCTCTCGATAATAAGCAATAGAATACAAAATATACAATTGTTAAGTTTAGAGAATCGTATGAAGTCTTTTTTTAATAGGTTTCACATTTCATTTGCAGAGTATCACTTCTTGTAGTCATATGAAAGTACTTGCATACTATTAATCATACGAAATTTAATATCCATATGCCTGATTAATTAATACGTAAATGCTACAGTAATAAATAAATGCTGTGCAAATAATTTTTGTAACCACTGTTATTGAGAAAGGGAATAACTTGATGTGTAAATTCAAAGATATAAGTCTTTTGAAAATAAGTAATAAATTCACGATGTTTCGTAAGAAACGAATAATACTAGTTTGATTTTTATGTTAGTTTAACTTAATTAATATTAAACTGCGTAACTAATGTTATTAACATTTTTTTAATGTTCAAGAGTATGAGAAAAAAATATTTAATTCTAAATCAAACGGGAAGACAATTTTGATGGGGGATTGATTAACAATATATTGAATTTTAAAATTGCTTCTCTATAGAAAACAAGCAGTATAACTTATGTTTCTGTGATTATCAAATGATCTTATCGATTCCAGCTGAGAAGACATCCCGATCAATTTTCATTAATAGACCGTTCTTTTTATCCTTCTCTAACAATGATAGGGACATTTTTGGACCGAATTACATATGAACGTAATAAAGGAATGCATTTCTTAAGTTTTCATGCAGGATACTCTAATGTTTCAAACAGGAATAATATGTTAATAATAAGACGCAATTTTGTACGATTCATTAACATTAGAACTATATACATAGAATGGTATAAGATTGATTACAATTTTATGCATTTTTGTAATATTGATATTTACTTTTATTGAAAAAAATATGATTACATGTATTTATTTATTTTCTTATTCACCATATGTTCGTCATATTGTTTTAATTCTAATTATGTATGTATAATATATCTAAGTATATATTAAAGTAGTTCAATAGTTCTAACGATAATGGATATAATTTCAAAAGTTTTATAATGTATATAATATGATTTCTTCGTGGTTTTATAATTGTATAATTTTTTGTCCCTATACAATTTTCGTAATTTTATATTTCTAATTTTTCAGTTTGTCCGCAATTTTATAATTTTCATATATTTAGAATAAAACCACAATGATAGTTTTTGAATAAAATTCATAACTATAATTTCTTGTCTTTCTACTCATATATAATAATAAAGTTACTTTAAAAAATATCCTATCTGTATTATACCCAAAGGTCAGAAATTACCAGTCATCGCTGTTTACGGTCTGCCATCCAAGGATTAAAATTGAAAGAAGGAAAATGTGAATACTTTACTCGATATACAACCCTTAGCAAAAAATTTACGAAACGTAATAAAACATGGAGGCGAAACGATGTATCGCGATGTTGATCGAAATGAATAAGAGTTATTAAAAGTAAACAGTGACTTTATTTATAATAACAAGTCTTTAACAATAGTAGGATGTTAATAAAAGTCATTGTCTAAGCCAGCGTCTCGATGGATTTATTTTTTAAATAGCCTGAGTCTCTTTTACGCTGAATAATTAAATCGTTTCCATGTATTGCTTAAAGATGTAATTAGATGCCTCGGTAGATAATACTTTTTGTTTTTCTCTAGACGATAGAAGGTGCAAAGGACAATTTAAAAAATTTTTAAATAATCGCTAATCGTATATAGTAAGAATTATAATTACTCTTCGTTACACTTGGAAAATTAGAAACTTACTAAGCATAATATGTATACTTTTTTAAGACACAAATATTTGAATACTTCGTTGTATAGTAAATGATAGACGAAAAATTAATTGTTAATTAAATCTACTTTGTATCATGAGTAGTGGGATACATAGTCGGTTTAAAAGCGATAACTTAGTTATTGTAGGTCATACGTATCTCTTCACTCGTTTTAACGCAATATCTTTTTATATATATATATATGTATATATTGTTACGTTGTTAGCCTTCAGTATATTGTAATTGAAACCGTTGAGTAGTATACTCAATCTTTTAGTTCTTGAAATAAACGTAAAATTTTTATTCAAAATGTTTACTGAACTTTTACCATTTTGGACGAAATACTGGTACCATATACTGATTAGTATCATACTTTACATTTTTTTGAAATTATCTTACGAAGTGTTAAAAATGGGCACTATTTTTATTCAAAAGAAAAGACATAATTTTAACATTTTGGATAATACCATGGAGCAGCTAAAAGGTAATAATACTATAATATTATTACTACTAGGTTTTAAATTTTTTAAATAATAATTATAAAAAAGTATACCATTTAAACTATGAAATTTATTTGTATTTTTATGTAATAGTAAATAATAATTACTGATTAGTCATGTATTTTTTTAATAAAATAAAAAATTATGATATTCTAGACATTAATCAGGAAACACTAGAAAATAGCGATGGACCTGTACTAACAACAGATTTAAAACATATCCCTTATGTATATAAGAGACCCTCTGAAGAAGAGGTACTCTGTCGAGCTTCTAAGTTTTATAAAATAGTAGCTGCTAGGAGAAGTATAAGATTTTTCAGTCCTGACCCTGTACCAAAAGAAGTCATACATGAGATAATAAAAGCTGCAGGTACAATATCATGTTGTTACATTCACAAAACTTTTATATATCTGAATCGGTTTTAGGCACTACGCCTAGTGGTGCACATACAGAACCATGGACATTCGTAGCGGTATCAAATCAGAAGGTGAAAGAACAAATACGTCTTGTCGTCGAAAGTGAAGAAGAAATAAACTATAAAAAAAGAATGGGAGTAAAATGGACAACTGATTTACTTCCATTAAGAACAAATTGGATTAAAGAATACCTGACTACCGCTCCTTATTTAATATTTGTGTTTAAGCAAATTTATGGAATTTTACCAAATGGAAATAAGAAAATTCATTACTATAATGAAATGAGCACATCTATTGCTTGTGGTATTCTCATCACTGCTATACAGGTAATATTGTTATAATACTATAATCTCTTATACTGTATACCTATGAATAATATGAATTAATAATATATGAACTTTAAAACTAGTATGCAGGTTTGGTAACTCTGACTTCTACTCCTTTAAACTGTGGACCTGCTATCCGCAACCTTCTTGGACGTCCTCCTAATGAAAGGCTTGTTGTACTACTGCCAGTTGGTTATCCAGCAAAGGATGCTACAGTGCCTGACCTTCAGCGAAAACCTCTATCTGATATTTTAGTAGAAATTGATTGACACATATGTAATGAAAAATTATGGGAAACAAAGTACCTCTGTTTAATACTTTGTCAGAATATTTGCTTACTTATGGGATGATACAAAAATGAGTACACATAATCATAGATTTATATATATAAATCCTGTTTTTATAAAAAAACTTATATTTGTTTTGAGTATTGTTTGTTACTTATGAATATCTTACATTACACTTTCGCAAATATATATATATATATATATTATTCGTTATAATTATAGAATATAATTTTCCTTGGTCAAAGACATGACTTTCAATCTTATAAAGTTATCCTAAAATGTTCAAAAGGGACCTAATCCCTGAAATATAGCACCCAAAGAAGTTCTATCATTATGTATTATATTCCTGCACTCAGAAAATATTCATGGCACACAATAAGACTGTCTAAAGTTAGTGGTTCAGTTGTATACTAATGTTTATTGAAATTTGCATACAGTTTGTTAAAAATAAGCAATATAAAATGTAAATTCACCATTGACTGGTTCAAACTCAAAAATCTTTATAGACTCATTTTCATGACATTTAATACACACAATTCCATGTCGTTAAGCGACCTTAAAATTACTCGAATAAAAAAGAAACGAAGAGTTACAACAATGAGTACCAAATATCACCATGGTATCTTAAATTAAGTACATTCAATATATAAAATATAAAAATACTGAGCTAACAATAAAGGGCATATAGAATATAATTTTCTGCTGTACTGTGAGTTTGTATGTCATAGCTATACTGCTACTAATGGCTGTGTCATTAAGTGTAAAAGCTTTAATATCATGATACATACAGATAAACAGATAGCATTCTATTTATCACTATTTATGAAACAGATGCTATTAATATCATGTTCTTCCTAGAATATCAATCTTTTTTTCCTTACGTTTGCTTCTTTCATTCACCTTGGATTGAACCAGGTTAATAGCAAGGAGCTAAAGATATTATGAAAACTTGAGATCTCCAAAAGTTGTTTAAAGTGTAAGCAGATTTTTGAAATCCTAAAAGCAACCGAACTTCGAATGTCAATGGCTAAAAATATATTGGCCACGAGAACTAGGAGAGTATTTATCGGTGTTCGCAATTGTCTAACCAACTTATTTCAATGAAAAACGCAACGACATTTAACGACAATCTGATGCCGAAGTCCTTGACCATTAAGGTTATGCCCATTAAACGCATTGACTTTAATGGCAAACTTAAAGCAGGTATTCATCTGTTCTCAATAGAAACCTTAAGACAGCCCTTCGACCTTATACCTTCGTACATCTACTGATAAACGCTAGTTCGTTAGAGAATATAAATACATAATTATGATACTTTTCATTTTCTGAGATCACCAGTGCCTGAGATAATATAACATACATTACGTATACTTTGCGATATTTCATCTTATTCAATAGAAACTTAAATCGAAAAGAAAAACAAAAGGCGGAATAGTTAATGCTGCCAACGTTGTTAATTAATAGTCCCTCTTACAAAGGAAAGAAGAGTTCACTTGAAAGTACATTTGCGTTTATCGTAATACTAGAAAGAAGAGTGAGCTTATAGAATACTCTCCTAATTCGAGAACGGCCACTGCACCACAGCAAATAGATAAAATCCGTCACTTATTTACGAGAAAAAAGATTCTTAATCACGGCGATGAAACTCTGCTATGCACAGACGGCAAGACCAGGAGCCCTCGGGAGGAGACGCAAGAGGTGGAGACAGACAATACATATGGTATCCACGATCACAGTCGTCACAGAACAGCAGTTGATCCTAGTTTGGTTCGCGAAACAATTAATTAGCTTCCAACGATGCCTAACTAACTGGGTGTAGTGATTCGCGATAGTTGCTTATATACAGTTTACTATCTTTCCTCTACAGTTTACTTCCTCTTTACGATTACCCTACTACGGTATTCACTTATTCAGACGTAGTCTGATCCATTGTTAATTTTCGATAATCACAAACTTTTTCTTTTCTTTTTATCTTGATAAAAGATATTAGTAACGCGTTTTAATAGTTCAAACAATTTAATAAGATTTAGAATCGTCAATGTATTTCCGTACATCTTCCTCAAACTATTTTGATTTAAAACCAACAATTTTTTTAAATAAATGATAATTGTAAGAGATACCTAATCATACGGTGACTGACCTGTTTTGTTTCAATGGTCTTGATAGATTAAAATGTTTCAATATAGTATAATATTAATTTAGTAAAATATTATCTTGTAATAAAAATAATTAATTCTTGAATAAATTTTTCATATTACAATATCAATCAACTATTTTAAATTTATTTAATCAATAAGTAAATTCATATTATTTTAATCATTCTAGAAAAATAAACATCTTTTTTCTCTGATGATCACACAATGATAGTTAACGTATTAATAGCAACAAAAGAATCAACATAAAGTAATCGACAGAGTAAGGTCTAAACGAAGATAACGTTAACGTATATAAAGAACAAAGGGTATTCGAGCAACATTGTCCTTTCGTGACAGAGGAGAAAAATCAAAATAGTTGAAGTAGCTGCACGTGGATTGTTCTTTGTCTCGGTCACGTAAAGCGTAAGGGAAACCCGAAAAAAGGTAATGAATACTCACATCGTTGTCAGAAGTACCACAAATGGAACAGCATTTGCATTCGATACACTGCCACCTGTACTTGCGAACAGAAACGATCATGTTCGCTGTGAATTGCAAACAAGTCGGATGCCCTATAACAAGAACGTAAACTAGGTCATGGAACACGCATTTGGGATGGAACAGGATAACTTTTGGACGAGTAGAAAGGTGCTAGGACATTTATCTTGTGCCGAAGAACAGTGAACTCCAAGCTATCATCTCGTTTCTAATAACTTTTTACTCCATATTCAGAAAGATAAACGTTCATTTAAGAACTCGAACGGAAGCATTTTGTCGAAATTCCAAATTAAGTTCGATAGTTACATTCTTTTATTTTTTTCGATTGCTCAAGAAACGCGTGCGATAAGATTTCTATGATCTATCACAAAGAATCATGACTTTCACCTTTCCTCAGCACTAAAAACGTCCGGAATAATGATACGTTCTGTTATGTTTCCGCACAGAATGTTTTATTTCATGATATCTGCGATTGTATTCTTTTTTTTATTATTTTTTTTTTTTTGATGTTGCCTCTTGAACATATTGTTATTTTATTTGGAATAGTAAGGTGGTAAGTAATAGCGGTGCGTACCTTGGAATAGTTCACGTTCTTTCTTGCGCAGCACAATATAAACGTCGCGGACCAGCACACTCTCTCCTCTCATTAGTTTACACACATTTTTTTTTCAAATCTTCGTACTCTTTTTCACTTCTTTCACGCTATTTTTCGTTTCTTTTTCTCTCTCTCTCTCTCTCTCTCTCACTCACGCTTTCTCTCCTTTAGTGCGCGCGGGTGTGTGCGTGTGTGTGTGTGCTATATTTTTTTCTTGACACCCACACATTCACACTCGCGCGCACGAAAAATGTACACAGACACACACGCGCACACATGTAACTCATATAACGTATCACATTTGATATATATAATATATATATAATATATATATTTATATATAACTAGCGTTACTTAAATACTAGATTTGTAAGCCTCATGGGTATTGCTTAATTAAAATTGCCTAATAACAAGTCTTCGATCTTTTTCTTTTCTTTTATATAACAAGGAGGAACTATCTCTGCATGCTTTCATACTTGTAATTACTTTTTTTTTTAATCTTTCATCCTCTCTCTTATACTAGGTGTGTGAGTCTCTCTTAATACGATAAACAGAAGGGTTCATCAAGATACGATAGTGATTCCCCTTCAGATTTATTTCTCTCTCGACGCACGAGCGCTACTAAGCTATAAAGTAAACATAAAGGATCTCGTGTTATTAACCCCTTAACCTACAATATCGTGTGAGAGACGTGGAACGTCGATCGGACCAAACATAAACAACACGTGCGAAAGACGCGGTACCTCGATGTTATTGATTTATTATTCACTTCAAGATAATCAATCTTTCTTGTTAAACGATCAATTGGTAGTGATTATTTATCAAACATCTTGTAAAATAAAATTAGTTGTACCTTATACATGCATTTACATATCAAAAAACACGTGCGATTTGCACAGCTTCGAACGCTCAGCCAAACCGTGAAATGGCCCGACGTGTGACCGACCTTATTGTTGTTTATGGCACGCACTACTGGAATTTAAATCGTAAGATAAGGGGTTAAACACATCTCACCTTCCCTCGCTCTTTTTTTCCCTCTCTATATATATTCTCCTTTCCACTATTTTATTCCTATCTTCACTTACTTTTTTTTTTTCATTTCTTTTCTCCCATTTTTTTTTTTTTTTTTTTTTTTTTTTTTTTGGTAAGACTCGAGAAACTGGCGTCGACGACGTTTTTCAGCAGAAAGACACAAAAGAACTTGCGTGTAACACTTAAAGACGATATAAACCCTAGGTAATTCCTTTGCGTGTGTTTCTGCGCTGTGCAATTCCGGTCGGTTAATCAGACGCACCGTAGAAATTAACCATCTACCCACTGCGCTTGTTTACACGTCGGATGTAAAGGTGATAACAAGGGAAAATGTCGAGTACACGTACGTACGTTACAACTCGCTTGCATCGGTTATTCGTAAATCTATGATAATGATATAACGTTAGCGTTGGAAACCAGCTACTAATAATGGAAAACGAACGCGCGGATTGCAGTACCGTTCGGGAGTGGTGAGTGGAGAGTTGATTAATTAAATACGAATGGTGACGGCGACGACCTTTCCGCTACGACGAGAGAAACTCGTGGAACATTGTATAAACAATAAAATGACGAATTTTTTCTGTTTTTTTTTTTCTTTTTCTTTCTTCCTTTCTTGTATTCTTTTCTTCTCGTTAATTCTAGCGTTCGAACGATATTTTCTTGTACGAATATCAAAGCTTGTATAAAACTAAGCTATTATCGAGTTTCTAAGATTACGTGATATATCTTTATCTCTTTTTTCTTCATTTTTTTTTCATATCGTTAAAACACGACGTATGGTCGAAATCCTGCCTAAAGACTGGAGTAATTCGTTTGGAAAGAAAAGAAAGAATTATCGTTAGTTTTTACAACCTTTCTCTCTCTCTCTCTCTCTCTCTCACTCTCTCACTCTATATACGCATGTTTCGCTTATATATGTCGTCGCTTCGCTTGTTCTTTCTCCCTCTATGTATGCAATAAATATATTCGTCATTTGATGACGATTACGAATGGTAAAAAGGCGATTACTATATTATGTATTACATTTGCAACGTGAGACGGAAACGATTAATGCCCAGAACGAAACGGAAGGTTTTAAGAGCAGCAGATTTATAAATATGTGGAATGTTCACGCGAAAAAAAAGTGAAACTGAAAATTAAGAAATTATTTTTTTTAAATTTAACCCGCGATTTTTCGATTCTGGAAAATGTAAATCGATTATTTAAAACGCATTCCATCTATGATTAATTAAATTAAAAAATGGCGTATAATCACTTATGAATTTATTGACACAACTGTTTACTAAACATTGCTACGTTCGTACGAAAAATCAACTTTCCTCTTTATTGTACTTTCCAAGAAAAATGCAACGTATCGGTAGCAAAGATATTAAAAAAAGAAAATAATATGATAATGAATCGTGGTCGAATCGCAAAAATGAATATTCTTTTTGTGACCTTTTTAATTGAGTATTTTGAACGACAGTACTTGTTTACTAGCGTTATATGTGCTGCGCTCTTATGGTGTGTGGTATTCTATGATAATATATTCTGTAAATAGAAACACTCGAAAAAACGTAAAATAAAAAAGGATATTTACAAATTTGAAAAAGTGTAGAAGTATCGAAAAAACATGGTCGATCCTGTTATTTCTTTTGTTTCGTCTTACTATATATAAATATTGTTGCTCTCGTTAAACGATTCACGACTGTGCTGGATAATATCAATAATATAAAGTATATATATAATATATGTATATTGTATATCGTATCGTTTTGTTCTTTAAGCTCTCTTAAAACTTCGCGATCATATGGAACGAACAATTCTCGCGGCAAGCTTCGTTCTCTTATTGATCCTTTTTTTATTTTTTGATTTTTGAACGAAACAACGATAAAAAAAAACCACACGATTACACTGTAGTCAAACAGAGAACACAAACACATCTTCTTCAATATGTGCTCTAGTGATACTGTGCAACAGGAATTTTGTTATTTTTTTTCTGTTTTGTTCCTTTTTCTTTTTTGTTTTCTTTGTTTCTTTAAAAAACTTTCAAACACGTCGATTTCGCGATCTACAATCTTGTTTTCTCTCTTCTCATCAAAAATTTTCGCGTAAATTGTACGATTAATCTTATCGATGATTTATCTTTCTCTCTTTCTCAATCTTTTTTTCTTCATTCGTATTTCTTTCTTTCCTTCTTAAATATCCAGAGTGAGATTCATGTATCTTCAACTTCAATTGATTTTTGTACATAGTTAACCTTCCTCGTTTTCTATTTGTTTATCATTTTTCTTTTTGTCCTTCTTTCCTCCGTAAAAATTTTTTTATCCCTTAAAAACTAATCATTGAATTACACAATAAATCACAGTTGATCCGTGCAGTAAAGGAATTTCGCGGAAAATTCCTATTACTCAGATGCGACAAGTTGCACCATTGACAAAGTGATGTTTTTGCTTTTCGTGCCTTGACTAGTGTACGTAAAGCTCGTAACCATTCATATTCCTTTCTCTCTCTTTCTCTCTATCTTTCTCTCTCTCTCTCTCTCTTTCTCTCTATCTTTTTATTTTTGTCCGCCTAGAAAACCGTGCAGATAATCGATATCCCTTAATTATTGCACATGAACTACGTTTTAACGATGGTTCCGATCGTATGTCATACGGCAACTAGTTTGTCAACCTAACCTCAATCCGAAAAATAGTATATTATTCTCTTACTTTTTTTTCAGCACTTTTCTCCATTTTTTTAAATTCCCTTTTTCTCCTTTCATTACGATTCTCTCGCGGACAAATCGAATTATCCTTAACGGTATGAAAAATAGCGATCGAATCGGTATGATAACCTCCGAGTCGACGATGGACAATAACAATGATTCGTCTACGAAATTCGTCTACAACGAATAGAAAAGAAAAAACGATCCTTACGATACGGATACAAAAATCTAGTTCAACAAACGAACAGTTCAACTACAAACGATTGTTAATTAATCGACCATGATCGATACGGATGATCGAATGAACAATGAAGAAACGCGATAATTCCTCGGCTCTTATGCCTCGTATGAACACAAGTCGCGGATCGTAAGGAGACACAAGAGATGAAAACGCGCGCTGTTGACCGTGTTTTATGGGGCGATAAAAGTTTAAACTCTATATCACTTCCTATTGATGGACTTGACAAATTTTAATCTTGCTGTTCGTTATCGATTTTTCGTGAGAAGAGGAGGCAACAAGAAGACTGCAACAAGAAGACTGAAAAAAGGGGGCATGTAAAATTGGACTATAAAGGAGTAAGGAATATTAAATATTTTGTATATGATAATTTGTTAAGGAAATGGGTAGACGGGACTGATTTTATACTTCCGGAAGACAATGGGTTCAAATAGACAATTGGAAAAGGAGGGAGTAGCAAAGTGTGGTTCCCTCCATAACAATAACATTTATCCTCGATATATCTTCTCCAGAAAAAGACGAACAGAAGTCCATTCAAGTCCATCGAAAGGAATGGCCGAGCACTATATAAAACACAACGTCCATAAAATATCTTTTTAGCCTTGTCTCGATCTCGTTTTAACGAATAGAAAGACATATAACGTTTTAAAATAATCTTTAGCATAAGATCCTTTCATATTTCCCTTAAACTGATATTTCCTATAAACAGTTCCTTAGTATTTTTATCACATTGATATTTGACATAAACGATTCTTTTATATTCTTTTTAAACTTAAGAAAATATAAACTAAAGAAAACATAAATAATAAGAAATTTTTAAGGATCAAAAATACGAACAACCTAGAGAACGCTATAAGACTAATAAATACTCGATTCAACTAACGAAAATTAACTCTCAATTCAACGAACAACGGAAAGGATGAATAAAACGTAACTTTAAATACATCTTCCTTTCACAAATACTCGAATCGTGCCGAACAAAATGCTCATCCCCATATACACAGCCGATAGCGCGGGGATTGATTATCGAAAAACGAGAAGAGCTATATCCCCGGCTGCGAATGTTCAATCGACGAATACGATACACGACGATTATCGTTCCCGGAAAACGCTATAGATATCGTTGCTTAAACGCAACAGACCAGGGGGCAACGGTGGCTTAATTGTGATTCGTTCTCCGCGTATACTTGCGCTTGATCTTTTCCTCTGGCTTACCTGAGCGACCGCAATCACTGCAAGAGACCAACTCTTCGGAGCCGCCGGTCTTTTTATTTTCCCTAGCATCGCCCAGACAGAAGTCGCAGTATGGGGACGGTTGCGCGGACTTGCCAGCTTTTTTTTCGTTCGTCCCTGGGGTCGGCGGGCCTTCCGTCCTCACCGAGGATGGCGAGGGGACAGCTGTACCTGGCGACGGCACCGCCGGCAGATGTTCTTCCTTCACGGCTGGTATCGTAGGCGATGCTGGCGCTGCCGTTGGCGGTACCGCGGGCAATTGTTGCTGCTGCTGAGGTGGCTGCTGTTGCTGAGACGGTTGCTGTGGTTGTTGCTGCGACTGTTGCGGCTGAGGCTGGGCCGGCTGAGACTGCGGTTGTGGCTGCGCCGATGCTCCCGCAGCGGACGCGGACGGCGCTGCGGGAGAGGGACTCGAAGTACTCGACGAAGTTGCATTCTGACGACCCCGACGTGTACCACCTGATCACAAACCGACCACATACCCAGTTGCGCTTTGCGTCTCAAGCTAATGACCATGCACACTGGCTTAGAAACAATGATTTAGAGTCAATTTCTGTGATGACGAACAGCGATAATCGATTCGGTTACAAGCCTCCCGGTTGTCGGATGTCGGATCGACAGCGATATCACATTTGATAAGCATTGAGGATTCGTGGCTTTGCTTGGCGAGCGATTGCCGGTTCTGAAATAATTATAACAATCCAGGACAAGGAAATTGTGGAACAGAATCTATTTATAATCAATGACTTTTGGATATTTTGCCAGAGTGATGGAAATCACTATTTTTTAGGTGAAAAGAAATATAGAAATTTTATGAGCAATCAGCTGTACAATTTTAGTTGGCTAAATGTAATATTTTTTAATAAAAATTTTAGCCGTTGTAATTAACTTGTCATTTTTTTAAGAAATATAAAGATAAAAAAATTAGACACTGTATGGTGGGATAGACCACTCCTCAATGACCTTGAACAGTGAACAGATTTGAAGCGAAAGAGATTAGTGAGATAATCTTACGTTTCTGTGAAATTCAGAGAATATTCACGACAGGCAATCACTTACCACACAAACGACGAAAATTGTTATTTCGAATAACCAGAATCGATCATTCGATGCATCACAAATGTTTTAATGAAAAGAAACTGGCACAACAATAAGGAAACAAATGAAATAATACGTATATAGATACATATAATATATTTGTGTGTGTGTATATATAAATATATATAAATATACATATGTATATATACACACACAAATATAATAATCGTAACAGGGTGCACATATTATGTCAATCCGATATGCATTCCATCACCAAAAAAGAGCAATTCCAAGATCGTATAAAGAAGTCGGGATAATTCGAAAGTGTTCCAAAGATCAGACAAAACAGCACTACACAAACATGAAAAACAAACTACTTTGGCAACTCATGTAGAGAAATAGACAGAGAGAAAGAGAAGGATATAAGACAAACGTATCTCCGTGCGCTTTTCTTTTTTCTTTAGTTTGAAGCTCTGCAGGCGCTCATCAAGAGGAAAACTCGAAGCCAAAATCGCTCTAGGAAAGTAAAGCAATAATAGAAACAGCAAGCAAACGGAAAAATTAATAATTAAAACAAACTGTAAAAAAGAAAAGAAAATACTATACAGTAACTATTAAAGATCAGAAATTAATAAATGCGAACGCATGCTATAGAAAATTACGGAAGAGACGACTATCTCGTCGGGTGAAATAATAAGACGCACACACATACCAAACATTCAAAAATGATCGCGTCAAGGAGCACTACCGATTTCATTAAAATGACGTCGCCTCCCTTTATTTTCCGGTTTTTACTCTTCCAACATACGAGAACATTTTTTGGAAGGAAAAAGATGCGAATTGCAGAAGCATGCTATTGCAAAACATTCGCAACGATCGCTGCATTTCTCTTTTTATAATTTCGTTTGAATCAGCCCATCTTAAATATATATAATATAGTTAAATATATATATCGACGAAACAGAGAGAAATCTGAAAAATTTTCAGCACAATAAAGGCAGACATAATTTTTGGTATACATATAAACAGTATACGTATATATATGTGTGTCAAATATATATATATATATATATATATTAAAAAGAAAAAATAATCGCCGTTATCATACTGACTTAGGCATATTCTTCTCCGTATGATATTTACGCGACACGTAAATTATCCGAAAAGAGATAATAAAAATGAAAAAAGATTATTGTGCATGAGAGATTCCATATGCATGAAAAACGCTATGGAAAAAAGTGGAAACACAAAAATCAATTACGGCTACGGTTATTTGCAATACATGCATTTGCAATACATGTAATTAAGAAGAGAGTAAAAACAACAGAAGAATATAAGAACAAGAAGAAGATATTATATTTAATTCCATCAAGTTAGGTAAATATTGTTCAGGGTTATATGAACAAGTAAGTAGTTGCAAAAATCGGGATCCAAAGATCAAAGATCATAAGGCATCAGGTAAAAAAAGACATCAGGAAACCAGGAACAAGTTGACGTTTGTTTCTTTGTTTCTTTCTGGGTTGGTATTTTTTTTCTTTAAAGGAAAGTGAGAAAATTGAGCTGATTTTGGCTCCAACCTGGCTGGTTCGAAGCAGCGGTGTCTGCAACGCTCCTAGGTTCAACTTCGGCAGGACTGGGACTTAGTTCCTTAGCAGGATCACCGGAGGAAGTAGAGTGGGAATGACCGTAATGGTAGACCAGACCAGGTCTGGTTTTATACCGTGCGCTGCATACTGCAAAAGTGCAAATACTGTTTTCCCACAAACCATCCAATGCAACGTCCATGATAAGAGAAATCTTGGTCGACGAGTTGGTTGGACGATATGGGAGGATGTACTTATTTAACCGCCGCGTTAGAAATGTATCTTTTTAAACCTTTTATAATAACAATGAAAATCAAAATGATTAAACTATGGAAGACAGGAAAGGATAAGATCATTGTACGACGATATAAAAATGTTCTTGATGAATTTCAAGAAACGAGGCGGTTAAAGTAAATCTAGGATAGAAGCTTACAGGTTAGGGACAGCATTTGCACACCTTCCGCACCAGTACATATCCCTATCCACCTACGAATCTATATGTGGACAAGCAGTGAAGGAGTTCCAGCCCAAGAAGCAAAACTAATACGATGCAAGGCTTGATGCTTGTATACTCCTACAGAATGAGCTCGCTACAGTGTGAGCCAGTACATTCTTGCTCTGTTATTGGCAGGTAGTATAGAAGTCCGAAGATATTTGGCCAATTTCGTAAGCTCGACGTGATCGAGATATAAAATTTCGAATATCGTGAGGTTTCTTCTATCGTTGCGTTCGATCGAAGCTTACTAGTCGAGACCAAATGTCTTTAGATTTATTTTCTGCTAATCTAACAGGAGTGGTTTCAAGAAGTAAACAGATTGCAGGCACATTCGAGTTAATTCATAGACTTCGTGTCTGGAAAAAGTTCGATCAAATTAGTAATGACTATTATACTCCTTCAAGGTTTGGACAAGCGCGACGTTACACGTTCATGAAAATTATGCTTCAGCTAATTTCGATACCTCGTCTCAACGCTACTGTCATAAACATAATCTTACGTGTTATGATAAATAAAAAAAAAAAAAAAAATAAAAAAAATTGTATTAACCATTACACAACAAATATATAATGAATAGCATTTATCAGATTCGTAACCGTGATCGATAAATCTTCGAATGAATGTGAATTTACGAAACGCGAGTTACGTGATAAACTATAGTATAATTTTAGGGGGTAATTGTCTTTGTACAGAATGATACAATGTACTATGTCATAGAAACTTCACACAACCTGGATTAATATATCGTAGATTCTTCTATATAAAAACTTCAATTCTTTTTTATGTGCATAATCAATCTTTGCCTTTCATCCATGAATCATACCATGTCTCTTCATACTTCAACAAATAGGAAAAGAGAAATGGAGTACAAGGTTTTTGATACAAACAGAAATTATACAGTAAGGACTGGAATATGCTAAGTAATATACCGCAATTCATAAACTTGAAGGAAAACAGCAGTCAATACAATACTGATCAATTCCACTGAATGAAAGAGCACTAAAAGTCAACTGTGGAATTAATTTTACGACTAGAAGGGTACCTTCCCACGTTACACAATCAGATTATACTTAGTTCAATCACCATCCCCAAATGTAAAATTATGCGGCAACCAAGACTAAATCTTTAATAATTTATTTCGAGTTTCCAATCATCATCTTATATTAATATTGTAACCTCTGCGTATCTTGTAAAATAATACGTAGGCATTGTAAAAATATAGTTATTTAATAAAATTAACAAATCTTCTAATGCAATGCATTTCTTTTCTCTTATTTCAAAATTAACAACTGATAAAACTAATAATAATTATATTTTTAATGAAACTAGTAACAGGAAGTGGTCATTTGTAGTTGTATCTGTGATTAAACTTACGGTCACAAACGAATGGCTTATCAGTGTCAACGGCATCATAGTTGGATTTTTTGCGCCCGCGTCCCCCACCCTAAATTTTAATAAAATATATGCATGACAAATTTAATATCTGCCATATGTAAAGAAACTAAATTAAGGATTTAAATGGAAAACAAATTAAATATTTTTCTTTTTCTTTTAACTTCTTCGGTACGGCGAAAGTTCGACGTATAGTGTTATTGCCGAGAGTAACGTAGCGCAAATGTATCGTATATCTTCTATTATTAATTATATATATTATTAATCTATAAACAAATAGACAGATTAAAACGATTAAATAAATAAACAAAAACACTAAAGATAGCAACCGTATCAAAGGATATAAGCATAAACAATTGACTGTGTATTTCGTATCTGTTGATTATAACTCGCGCTTATACCGAAAAAGTTAAGTTAATAAAATAAAATGTTTGCATAATTATGCAGCACCAATCAAATTTACCTTAGTACGTTTGCCCCCAGGACTATCTGTAGAAGATGGGTGATTTCGTGCAGGATGATGGCCACCTCCACGTGGTTTTCTTCGTTTCCTTTTACTACTATAACTTTCCTCATAATCGTAATCACTTTCAGCATCAGGTTCTTCATATGTGTCCATATCCAACATGTCTTGCTCGTCATAGTACCATGCATCTTTACTATGTTCATCTACATTAAATTATTACACGTCATATTATAACAAATGAAATTTATTTTTAACTTTATTTCACTAATAATGTAATATTATTATTACCTTTAAGGGCCACTGAATCTTTGCTATCATCATTTACATGTGTTACAGTTTCTACACCTTCATTACCATCTTCAGTGTCACCTCTTGGTCCTCTTTTTGGATGTAAATAATGCATCAAATATTGTCGCCGTTTTTTCCTCCATCGTTTACTAGGATATGTATATATCTGACCATGTAACAAACCAGGTAGTCTTTCTCTTGAAGACATAAACAGCGCAGAGTGATTCTGTGCTACACCTGTAATTTCATATAGTCAAATAACAACAGTAACAATTTTCATCTGTAAATAACTATACTACATAATTGTATATTTGTAATACTAATACCTATCATTTTTAATTGAATAAGTATGGAGCGCAATTGCTCCAAATATCTTCTTTCAATTATATCAAAACTTTTTCAATAAAAAATAACAAATTCAACGACAAAGTTTAAATGTTTAAATCATTTTTAACGATCGTTTGAGCGAGGAAGCCTTAAGGATACGAACGAATCATCATTACATTATAGGTACATCATGAAAAACAGATATAAAAATTTTATAGAAAAATCATGATAACTAATACCTGTTTGAGAATCGAGGAAGGGCATACGTAAACGTCGTTCTCTGCATAGTCGGCTATTATAATTTGAGGAATTTTCAATGGCTTCCCTATATGCTGTGTCATTGAGGAAGCTGTGAAGAAATCAATAGTAGCCATGTAAAGTCCTACATCCTACCAAGAATAAATTTTATATTTTACAGTTAAAGGAACACATACCCTTCGATTTTACACAAATTGCTTTCATTTACAACTTGAATAATTCCTTGTGCAGCCGGCGAGATTGTAATGGCTGTCATTTTATAATAACCAAACAATACGCTCCCAGGCTTCTACTCTCCACTTACTGTTCTTGCCGGAAGCAGAGTTCCATATTTTCAGGCATGCGCGTCCGTTTCACTCAGAAATAAAAAATGCGTACTTAACATACCATAGACAACGTACAATAAGAGGAGAAATGAAAGTGCTCACGCGTATGGCTCTGGTTGTTCCCGGACTAGTGCTGCATCATGCGACGAAATGCTGAGTTTAATTGACATTAGCATATACAAGAACCTAAATTGAACGAATTAAACGATCTTGCATATGAGATCATTTATTGTTGTAAAATGTTATGAATGCCTTTTTGGGATTTTCTGATAGTACTCATATGAATAGAGAAATATAGAGACGACATATAGAAGTTTCTAATCTAGAAATCCATTGATCCAAAAGTTCTGCGTTTTCAAAGTTTGGTACTTTTAGCCTACTGCATAATTTACTTTAACCTGATAGCCATTTAAACTATAAATTTTTAATTTATTTAAACACATATTATATTTATAATAACGGAATCTCGCTTTATTATCAATATATAAATCAATTTCTTAAATAACATTTTGAATAAATGTTATGTACGTGGTCCAACCAATATTACTTGTACTTTTCTATCTCCATAAGACAATATTCAGTTACGTTCATAGTATCAACAAAAATAAACAACGTAGAAGACAAAAGGAGTCATGGGGAATGAGCCAATTAATTTAATAAGAAATAGCAAACTTTAACAATGCACAATTTTTGAACCAGTGCAATGGATTCCTGGACTTCAAACCGTAATTTCTAGATTCAAAATCGTTATATCTTGCTTCCATTTATCGATTTCAAGAAATACTCGATAATTGTACAAAACAAGATCCTTTGCATAATTGCACACTCGTGTTCGTCCCCACTACGGAGAAGAGGTTCCCTGACGCACAGAGAAACTCGACGGCCCGCCGCGATCGAGTGGTGTAACATGATCTAATGTCAGATATCGTTAAGATAATGTATGTAGATACTAATTTAAAAGTGAAATATTTTTTATTTTTGACTTTTTTAAAATTAAATTTTTACTAACATATTTGTGAAATCTTTCCGATTAAAATAAGTAAGCAAGTATGCTATAAATTATATCGTGTAATTTTAATTACAAAAATGTTAGAAACATATTAGTAAAAGTTTCATTGGCAAAATTTTGAGTTAAAATTCTTATCGTATCATATAGTCTATCCAACGAGACGAGGCGTTGACATTCGAGTTTCACTAATCGGCAGCCAATAGTTTACTGCCTCGTCTCATTAGATAAACTATAGCAATTTGTAGCTTGCAACATGTGAAGTTTTATTAATAACATTATTTCGATTATGTATAAGAGTTATGCAGCAAAATATTTTTATGCTCTTTTCAATGAATTTACAAAAGATGTTGAAACTAAAGAAACTGATACTATCATTACATAAACTTATATATATGTATATGTATAAGCCGATACACGATCTTATATGATTCTGGCTGATATACATCTAATTAAGCGATAATACTCAATCTAATAAATATATCTACTATTCCTAGTTAAAAGTTATTTTTTATTCAAACAGTACTTCGATTATTAGTAAAATAAGAACAACTTTAGCCCAAGATGCTACTTTATTGTGAAAGATATTATGAGAGATTTTAATGACAACTTTTCAATTTGTGTCGATGTGATTTATAGTTTACAACAATAATTTATTCCCAAAAGATATTAGCGCAGTTACAGCAATATGTATATATTGACAATATCTGCAATAAATTATGGAGCACAGCCGTTGAGATGAACATTTCGTTAGTTACAATGTACACTCAATGTTTCTGCTATAATTGCGAAAAATAAAAAGTTATTTGTAGCTTCCGAATAAAATTATTTATCGTAATAGCATTTTCAAATCATCGAATAAAAAATAGAGTTTGAACAAAATTAAATAAATTGATTATATATTTCGTTGTCTAATTTATCTCTATGAATAAAATATATTCATGTTTTTGCGTTAAAAAAATCTATTTAATAAAAAGAAATATTCTTATAATAAAATTACAGATTACTTCACAAGCATAAATACATGAATTGATATGCTGAAATTTGATGCAGATTTCTGTATATTTTCTATTTCTACCTTGATATTATACCAAAGTTTGAATACTAAATGAAATTAATTAAATGCAAAATAATCGTCTTATGCTTTTATATGGTTATCTTATCAATAAGACTCTTTTTATAATAATATTCTCTTTCAATAAGTTTCTGTGCATTATTTAGTACATTTAAAAAATGCGATTTTAGATCCTGTCGACCTACATTACACCTGATTCTGTCAGAATTATAGTCTGGAAATAAATAAATATTGTCTGTATATAAAGCTTATTTAAAACTTTTCTTCGCAGTTTCTATCCTTTTTCTCTTTGAATACTTTGAATTTTGCAATTAGGTCATCTACAAGAATTTCCCCATGCACCACATTGTCCCTAGTTCGTACATTTACCGTGCCAGCATTAAGTTCTTTTTCTCCAACAACTAAAAATATATTTATATATGTATTAAACACATTAATATTTTACTATATGACACATATAAAGCATTACTATACAGAACATTTCTTTACCGAGAATAAAGTTAAATTGTGCAAGTTGAGCATTTCGAATTTTTTTGTTCAGAGTATCACTTGAATCTGTATCAATCTCTACCATAATTCCACTATTCCAAAGTTTATCTTTTACTTGCTCTGCATACTCATCAAATTGAGAGCTTACTGGAATAACCATTACTTGTCGCGGGGACAACCAAAACGGCCATTTTCCAGCGTATGATTCTGTTAGAATTGCAATCATTCTTTCTACAGAACCCAAAATGGCTCTGTGAATAATTACTGGCCTCGTTTTTTCCCCAGATTCGCTAAAATTTTTAATTCAAATTTGCATTTAAAATTAAAATTCAAAATTTCAATTTATATCACAAAATTAGTTTAAAATCGTTCTACTTACTTAATATAAGACAAATTAAATCTAATTGGTAGTTGGAAGTCCAGTTGAATAGTAGCACACTGATGATGTCTCTTAAGTGCATCCATAATGGTTATGTCAATTTTTGGACCATAAAATGCACCATCCTCTGGATTAATTTTCCATGGTTCTCCAAATGCATCTAAACTCTCTGCTAATGCTTTTTCAGCTTGATCCCACATTTCTATATCTCCCATGTACTTTTCGGGTCTCGTGGATAAACATAAATTAAATGTGAAACCGAACACGGAATACACGTGTCTCAAAAAGTCAAGCGCGCCGATCATTTCATCTTTAATTTGATCAACCGAACAGAATATATGCGCGTCATCTTGTTGAAAGCGCCTGACTCTAGTTAGTCCAGTTAATGCACCAGATAACTCATTTCTGTGTAATACTCCGAAATCTGCCATCCTTAATGGCAATTCGCGCCAGGACCTGATACGAACGTCGAAGACCATACAATGACCAGGACAATTCATTGGTTTAAGTGCAAAAGTTTCCTTTTCAACATCAAAGGAAAACATATTTTCTGCGTAATGCTGCCAGTGACCAGACGTTTGCCATAATTTACTGTTATAAATATTAGGTGTAACTACTTCTTGGAAACCCCGTTTTCTATATTCAGAACGAATAAATTCAACTAAAGTATTATAAATATAGGCTCCACGTGGTTGAAAGAAACATGATCCTGGAGAAAGTTCATGGAAAAAGAATAACTCTTGTTCCTTTCCTATTTTCCTGTGATCTCGTTTTGCTGCTTCTTCTTGAAACTTTTCCCATTCTTTCAATTGTTTGGTATCTGGAAAACTGATGCCATAAATTCTCTGTAAAGATTCTGCATTGATGTTTCCTTCCCAATAAGTAGATGAACCTTTTGTGATTTTAATGGCCTTAACTTTTCCAGTATGTCTAACATGTGGCCCTCTGCATAAATCAATTAATGGACCACATCTATATACTGTGGTAGTTGGAGTATGTATTTTTTCATTAATAATCCGAACTTTAAATTCGTTGTATTTAAACATCTCCAAGAGGTCTTCCTTAGTCATTTCTAATCTCTCAAATGGTTGTTTATCTTTAGCTATCTTTTTGTAAAGAGTTTCTAAGAATGGGAAGTCTAAATTGGAAATTCCTGTTTCACCTACATACATATCATAATAAAATCCATTTTCTATTGGTGGACCATAACATAAGCAACCACCATATACTCTCTCCATAGCTTCTCCTAAAATGTGTGCACTAGAGTGCCAAAAGACTTGTTGGCCATCTGGATGATCAAATTTAAGGAGTTCAAGTTTGCAATCAGATTCCAAGGGTCTGTCAAGGTCCCACAGTTCATTATTAACTTTTGCAATAACAGTACTGTCTGCTAAACCTTGACTAATGTTTTTGGCAATCTCATATGGCGTTGTACGCCAAGATTGAGCTATAACTTCCTTTCCATCAGGTAGTGTTACTTTTATGTCAGTAACTGTTTTCAAAGCTAATGATGCTTCATACTCTGCTTTAAGCTTATCCCATAATGCGATACGATCCTGAAAGAATAATTATTCAGGAATATAATTAAATAATAAGTATATTCAAAAATTGATTTCAATTAATTAGATCTATTTGTTTCAGTTGTCAGATATTTAAACATGCAATTTTCAAATGTTAGCAAAATAACATACCTGAATATAACTTGGCCAAGGATTTAATTCAGAAATATTCCTTTCTTCGGTGGCAGCAGCTTTTTTCTTTGGTTTCATTTTCTAATATTGAGTAAAATAAAATATTTAATATCACCGAAAATACTAATCATTATCTTTTAAATTAAAAAAACATAAGGCTAATGCATTCGCGGACAATGCAACAATCGTTAAAAGGTATAAGGTTGGATTGCATCAGATTATCGATTTCAATGATATGGGTGGTCATTCTTAACATAGTACAAATTATATCAATGAATAGTTTAAGAACCGAAAAAAAAAAAAGAAAAAGAAAATTCAAAACGTGATATTATAACATAATGTTGTAATGATAGTATATTTTATAACCAACCCAAGCATGTGTCCGCTTAGAAACATTGTAAAGGTTTCTATAACTGCAAATACGCAAAGTCGTCAACATATTTTACCGCTAAAAATGAAAATGAAGAAATTTATCAAAAAAAATCAGTATTCATGCCTTGTCTTCCTTCATATTCAGGTTTTCCATGTTATTCACCACGTCTTCACACATGTTGTCGACCATATTGAAGCTAGACTTGCTGAGTATATATATAATAATGTAACTGATGATTCGTTAAACTAGCTCCGATGTATTTCTACTTTCTATACGTCCATGATGACGTAAGGAATAGGAATAAAAATTGATTTCATTAAATATTCGATTTATATTTATATTTTAATAATTTCAATTTATATTTATGATTTAGTAATATAATTTGATTAATATTTATATTTTATTCACGATATTATAAAGAGGAAATGAAGGAATAAAACATTAATATCTTCTTTTTTATTAAAAAATAATCGTCTACAAAACCTGTTTTAAATGCCTTATAATTTGTATCGATACATATTAAAATGTAAATCACGTAAACATAACAGAACATCATCGTCGTTAATTTTTATTCGATAAAATAATTATATCTATTTATAACTTTTTTACAATTTGTTCCCTACGCCCTTAAACAAATAACGTAAACTTATCTATTCCTAAAAGTGTATGCGTTCGTGACGAACAATGTGACTTCGATGATGAAATCTTTTTCCGCAAGCGCGACAAACATATGGCCGTTCATCAGTATGAATTCTGTTATGCATTTTCAAATCGTATTTTTTAAAAAATGATTTACCGCATTGAGAACAAACATGGTTCCGTTGTTTTAAATGATCTCGTTTTACATGCTCCTATATCAAAATAATCATTGTTATGTCATTTAGTATATGGTTTAATAATTAGAGAAATATCCTTCAAAAAATACTCACATTTACTTGTGAAGAAGTATTATAAATTTTATTACATATATCACATGCAAACTTTTGTGGACCATCTGGTCTATGATTGTTTGCGATGTGTTTATTTAAAGTTGATTTCCAAGCAAATGACATTTTACAGTCTTTGCAATGAAATTTTTGCTGGTCTGCGAAATGGGTACCGATATGTTGCTTGTAATTGTAACTAGTTGAAAATGACTTTTCACATATTGTACATTGAAATTTTATTAAAAACGTTTTCGACTTCTTTGAGTCTTGTTCATTCTCTAATTTTTCATTACTATTTGTCACATCTTCATTTTGTTCTTGTTTTTCATCTGTTTCAACAATTTGATTATTACTATTATTGTCATCGATAATATCATCTTTTACGTTCGATTCTACGGTGTCAATTTCACTAAAATTTTGAAATTGTAAGAATTCATCACTATCTTTGTTACAATCTGAAATTTTCGAGTTTTGATTTTCAAGTCCTGATTCCACAAATTCAAGAAATCGCTCGGGACTATCATCGTAATTTAATCTTTCGAATACTTCGAAATTTGTTTCAACATATTTATCGAATTCACTTTGTGTGTCTAATAGGATCTGATTTGTAAAATTTTTTTCTTCGCCTTGTAATTCATATTGTGAATAATTTAAATCGTTATGTATATCATCTCGTATATTCTGTTCTGCATGATTTTCTTCATTTATATTTGTACTGTTATCTTTATTCTCGGAGCTTTTTGTGGACTCAACAATTTGCGGATTCGGCAATTTTTCAACTAAATTATTAATTAGAAATTCATAAAATTGTTCCCCTGTTTCTGTTTGTACCAAACGCAACATTGGTTCATCATGATTTACAATGTTATTTATGTCGTTCAAATCATCGGATATTTTTTCACTTTGTACTAAATTTATTTCTTCACTTTTATGTATATTTGAATCGGAATTAAGATGTTCATTGTTACTAGACTCCGAGAGATCTATCTTTTGAAACATATCGGTAACATTCAGAGGAGTATTTATTAGGGTGTTATAATTTGATATTGTTTCGGATTTTTGTAAATCCGATTCGTACGTTTGAATACATAATTTATTTTTAAGAATATTTTCATCTAATGGGGCAGCATATGCTACATTTTCTCTTTCTGTAGAATTATTGGATTTACATAACAAAAGCGGACTATCATGAACAAGTTGTGTTTGTTCATCGTTAAACGCTACCTCCTCAGAAACACTTAATTCTTCAACTCCCAAAATTTTTGTTTCACATAGATCTTCTTGTGAAATGTGGTTTCTACTATCTTCGATGTTTTCCAGATTGATTTTCTTTAACTTTTTCCATGTAAAAAAGTAACTATATATAGAAATAGTTTTGAATTATATGATTATAAATAATAAAACATTTACCTGTTCTGATGTGATATAAATAATTGCATCCAATGGTGAAGCTTTTTTCATATTTGTTTCATTTTTAAGAAAGTCAAAATTATTAGTACATTGTGTTTGTTCTTTCAGTTCTGTAGCTTTCTGAAAACTCTAAATGGAAGAAATAGGTCAAAAACATGTAGTTCTTGAATGTTACTTTCAGAATTCTTACCACCTCATTGTTTTTGCACTCCAAAGTTTGCGAATGGGATTTTTCGTGCTCCCTTAAGAGAAAAATAAAATTGAAACTTTCACCACAAATCTTACAGTAATGTTGTCTCTTAACAATCTTTTGCTGACTAGGTGCATTACCTTCAACAAACTGTACATTGACAGTAAGATATACTTATATTCAAAGGACATTACATAATATCACATTTGCTCATCACCTTATTTTTGTACATTGCATGATCTTTTTTCTGTAAATTGGTATTGCTGAAATTAGTTTGCGAATGATGTTTAACATCATCCTTTGCCCTTTCGTGAATACGTTTGTGTCTTGCAAGGGAACTAATTTGAGTAAAACGTTTTCCACAAATGGAACATGGATATAATTTTTCGCCTAAAAATTCATATCACATTTAAATTTTTATTCATTATTTGTATTTCATTTTATGGAAAATTTGATGTACAATATAACTACCAGCATGCATTCTGCAGTGTCTAATTAAATTAGATATGTGATTAAATTTTCTCCCACAAACTTCACAAATACAAACATTTGTTCCTAAATGAATGTTTAAATGTGTTTTTAAATCTGCCTTGCGAAAGAAACCTTTGCCACAAATTTCACAGAGCTGTGACTTTTCACCTAAATGTATACTTCGATGATGATAATCATATTGAGAAGCTCTGTCAAAAGTTAAATTGCACTGATGGCATTTGAAAGGCCTCAATGTAGTTTCATAAGGATTATCATCAATTTTTTTTGAAATATGCTGTTTTGACACTGTTTCTAATTCATTGTTTGCAGTTTTTAACCATTGCACATGCTTTAATAATACGTCTCCAGCATGGATACGTAAATGATCATAGAATTCTTTTTTATTTATGTATCCAACATCACACACTGGACAAACAAGATTGATAGACTGCATTTGAACCATATCATTCTTACAATTCTCTTCTGGATTTAGAGTGAATGACATGCTCGCATATTCAGACATGAGAATTTTTTTTACAGAGAAACTTTATTTATTTTAAATACAACAATCAAAATAGTGTTAACAATTCTAGCACTTAGGCATTTGTCTTATTATATCAACAACCTAAAAGATGTAGTATCATTAGCTTACTACATATTTCTGTTATTTATTCCTTCATTATACATGATTTAAAACTAATTGCTTCAATTTGATATTTACTATGTGTTTAAAGTTTTAGTTCAGTGAAAGATATAGATTCCATTGAATTATAATACGTACGCGTTAAGCCATAGACGTACTTATTGGTTTATGATGATTATAACTAACTAAATAAAATTCGCACGTTATTTGAAATTCTATGTCATTATTTAAAATTTATTTAAGGAAAATATAACGTATTATTTTGTATGTTATTTTCATATACATGTTATTAAAGTCTGTTCAAGTATAAATATACATATAATCAGATAATAAACATACAAAGATACAAAGTTTGTGTATTGGCACCCTTGTTTAAAGCCACATGTTGGTAAGACTTCGTCATTCGGTTAATTTAATTTTCAAAAAATAATGATGATTTACCATGTTTAAGATCGAAGCAGTGGCTCGTTAAGAATTTTACTGTGTTTTGTATACATTTTTAAAGGATTTGATTTATATATTTATATAAAGTAAGTTCACACACAATTTTTAAGTTTTATACAATATTAAATATACCTAAAATTACCAGTAAATACTTTTAAAATCCTAAGAAAAATATGCTACTGTTTGTTATGTATCCAAACAAATGATTTAAGTGTCGTTTATTTATGCAAGTACAAACTAATTATATTCATAATTTATTTATTGAATTACTAGGTGAAAACGTAATAATGGGAAATTATATTAATAAGTTTCTTCCTCATAATACTGAGACTTATAACAATAAAATGGAAAAAGAAGAAATAAGATGTCCATCATCTACTGATGAAGTAACTCTCGAGGAAGACATTATGGAAACTCCACCAATAGTTCGTAAAACATTAACTGATCCTAGATCAATAACAAGTGGAATAAATCGTACACCAATAGAAGTAATTTTAACGCAAGTTAACATATATTTTCATAAGTTGTATAATAATACACAATATATAAAATATGTAATATTTATAGGTGAATTGTACACCACTTGGAACAAACAAAAAAATGATATCAGCAATTCCAAAACATTTACAAACTAAACGATATTTGGAGACAGATATAGATAAAATAATGCTATGTTTAACTCCAATAAAACATTTTACGCCAAAAGTAATAGATATTCCAAAAGTACAGCTGCCAACAATGGTAAATTATGTATATTATAACATAGCTTAAAAATTGTATAATTATCAATGATTTATAAGGCTTACTTAACTATTTTAGGAAGATAAAGCTGCAGATATTCCTTTAACACCAACAACTAGTAATTTAAATAATGAAAGGTTAATTACTGATATAGAAAAGGAACGTTTTAATATCTTGGGTCTTGATCCTCGATCTCCAGCTGCGGATTTTGACAGAACGCCAATTTTAATGCCAAAATCTATAAAACGTTTAAGAGCAAGGTCTCAAGAATTTTTACATAGGGCTGGAAGTTACGATACAGATATATTTTATCCAAAATTTTCATATTGTGAAACATCATCACAATTCAATGATACTGAAGTACAGGCTCTACCTAGTTTAGCCACAGCTGCTGTAAAATCTTTGAATTCAGTCATTAATGATTGTGATAACAAATCCAAATCACCTGAATCACTATATTCTAGTCATTCATCTGAAAATGAATCTACTTCAGCGATTGGTGAGAAATTGTTCTTAATAATTCAAAGTTAATTTATATTACAATATGTAAAAAACTTATTTCAAAAATTTATTATATCTAATAAAGAAATATTTGCATCAGCAAAGGAAGAATTAGAAGATCAGAATGAATCTCAAAGAATCTCAGGGCAAACCAAGTTCAATGATGTATGTGTGAAGAAGGATATAGAAGAAAAGAAAACATGTATTACTAGTGATGATATAATTAAAGTATGGAGAGATTCATTGATATTGGATGAGCCTCAAGAATTAAAGACAAGTGAATTAGACAATGTACAAATTATTGAAGAAAAAATAGCACAAGCATCTAAAGAAGAAGTAATTATAACATTTGACGATGATAATATAGCAAAACCAACTAATTTTGAAAGTGAAGGTACTAAAATAGATACAATTAGAAAAAAGAAAAAGAATTTTAAATCAGAAGTGAAAATTCTAATAGATGAAAAGAAATTTTCTAATTCTAACAGTAAAGATGGAAGTGAATCTACAAAGGTACTTAATAAATTATTTCACAGACATGGTAGTTGCAGTATAGATATATTTTTTCTAAAATTTTCATATTATGAAACATCACAATTCAATGTTATTGAAGTACAGTTTTTAACAACAAAGTTTTTAAAATTCAGTTATTAATGTTTATTATCACAAATTCAGTAAATCTGAAGCACCACTATTTATTTATTTGTTCATTTGAATATGAGTTTGTGGATTTTGAACCAGCAGAAACCGCGCTGAAATAAGCACAATACAACTACAATTTATAATCGAGTTGTAAAGATGCCGGCCGAGAGTCAACCGAGATTCGAAACCTGACCATACAGCCACGAGTTTGAATCTCAGCCAATCAAGTCAACGCGGCTCTAAAATGTAAATGTTTATGCTTTATTATAAAGTTTTCATATTTTATTTTCAGATTCGAACTCCTCTCGGAAATCGTTCAAATAATGGACAAGTACAAATATTATTAGTAAAATCACCACAACAGGTATTTAGGAACAAAGGTATCGCCTCAAAAATATTGCAAGAAAACACACCACCACACAAGAAACATATTACAAAATCGAAATTAGGTGGTATACAATGGGATCCAGATTCAACGGTTATCATTTAGGGTTTTATTAATTTTTTATAATAGGACAAATTTAGACATAGCTTATATTTTTTAAACAAATTCAAATAATTGTAAAAATTAATTATAAACGTAAGTGTAAATCGATTAAAATAGTGCGTATCTACTTGATATAAAATAAATAATCCTTTGAATAAACTTATTATTATTTGTCTTGATAGAAAATCATGGATTTTCCTTGCTGTTCATTTGCATCGCTGCTCGTACCTGAGATTTGGCTTTTTCAATTGACAATTGCAGATCTTCACTTGGTTGTACTAACTGGGTAACACTAAACAATATGATAATAATAATTTATTATGAAAGTACATTTACTACAAAATGCAATATGTAATATACCTTGAATCTTTTATCACAATCCTTTTTCTCTCATTTTCACTTTTTGGTATTAATTTGATAATTATATTATTCCGAGCTTTCTTTGGATTAGAAAATATATTCTTATTTGAAGTATCCCATTTTGCTATAGCACTTGTATTGACAATTTGTGGCTTGACAACTCTAACTTTGAGATTATTATTGATAGACTGTCCCTTGTAATTTTTTCTTTTGTTTCTTACACAATCCAATTTTGATGTAGTTTCTTTAAATTCACTTGCTTGAACAATAATAGCTTCAGTCGGATGATAGGGACTTTGCAATGAATTAGATGCAGTATCCTTTTGATATTCAGATGATGTTGATGGTAGACTAGGTTCACATATTGGCCTTGGATCTAGACTTTGCGGTATACCATCATAAATAGAAAATAATGTTTCTCCAGGATATTGTTGACTGAGGCGCTCTTCTGTCAATGGTAAAGCAGGTGTTCTTTTTCTTCTATTATACTGTTCTCTAAAAGTTGTTATTCCATTATAATAACAAGTCAAGTCAAGTTTTATGCTATTGCATAATTTGTTTACCTACTTTGGAACAAATTTATCAATATTTGGATTCAATACATCTTGTTGATTTTTTCTTATACGTATAGCTACTTCTCTTCGACGTTGAAGAAGCTTAGCTCTAGTTTCTGAGACACTTTCAAGTTCGGGTGCATAAAAAACATGTAGTGAACCTCCATAAAAATTTTTGCCATCAATGAATCGTTTTGCTATTCTATATAATGTATAATATAAGACACAATGACATGGATTATTTTATTACCAAATTACAAAAATTCAATTATATACAAGGTATTAGTGAAATATGAAAAGGTATGAACCTTGCACTTTGTATACGATCATATAGTACATAATATGCTTCTGTAAATTCCTCTATGGGATAATCAGACACTACATGTATCTTTTTAATATTACCATAAGGTTCGACAAGCTTTCTCACTTCATCACCTAATTGGAGTTTTGGTACTCCACATATCATTAAGTGTTTTGATTCATCATTTATCGTATAAACCTGTTACATAGAGCTAGATTGTCAAGGAAATATTACAAACAACCAAAAATGATAGCAAATTGTGAAATAAACTACGTATTTAAAATAAAATTATTTATAAACTTAAATTTGTTATTATTTAAAGAAATTCATCATGTGATTTATGAAAAGTGTATTCAATTTTATAATAAATGATATATACAATATAAGAAAGTAACTTATAAAATATTATTTATTACTAAGCATAATTTTATATATGATAGGATACAAGTTCACAATGCTACCTTCACAGACGTCAATCTTTTCCCTTGTCTATAAGGAGGTCGTGTATGACACAATTTTTGTTGTACATGATGAGGAAGCTTTGTTATGACGCATTTATCATCCATGATTTATATTTTTTTTTACTATATTTTTTTTACAAAATTAGAGCTTTTTAAATATATGTAGTTATAATTAATTTTCTAACAAAATTTCATATATTTAATATTTATATCTATTATTGTTGTTGCACCACTTAACATTTCTGTACACAAGAGCGCTAATTGTGCTAAACATGCTAACCTGGCAACTTAAAACAGGTGACTCTTCTTACGATAGTAATGAAACATAAATTTTTATTCTTGTGGAATGAAATAAAATTAAATAAATATAGTAATGATAATAAAAATTTTATTTTTGATAAGTATCTTAAAAATATAGAAATCAGATAACTCAAAAAGGTAATATTCAGGTATATTAGATATGATGTACGATATTTATTAATTTCCTAGAATCTCTAAAATATCTTAAAAATCCCTATCAATTTTTAATTTTTTAAAATTTTCATTATAATAGTGAAACATTAGGTTAATACGAATATACTTTTATCTATTCTATACATGAAACGCTATTAGTTAATAAAATTCTATCATAATATATACATTACAGCAATTTATCAAAACCACTATCGGAAGTGGATACGAATGAAACGGATGTGATCATCCAAATGAGTAATGGCGTCCATAGTATATAGGGGACATATAATTTTCTCATTGTTTGCTCGTGTGTGTTTAAATTTACATCAATATAAAGCGTGAAACCAAAAATTTTTTCAGAAATAATATAGTCATTTCAATTCATATATTTCATCATATTTACTTGGAAAACATTTTTTATACAAACAGTGGAAGTAACAAGTGATATTGTGTATAATATATATCAAAAACGTGTTAACGTTCGGATTCGGTAGTGAATCTAAGAACGTAAAGAAATATTAAGTTTTTAGCTTCTGTATTGTTCCCCCACCTGCGGAGTTGTAAGCTATAAAAGACACAACATTAAAGCGCGTGTCGCATCCAGAAGAACAAAAGAGAAGGATGGAACGAAAAAGAAAGGTGCGTTTCGTCTCGGAACCACCCAACCAGACTCATCAGTAGGCCTTTTGCCCCTGCCTTAATTGCACGGGATATTAGAACATATAGAGAAGAAAACCGAAGTGAGGGAAAGTTGCTAGACATCTAACGGCGGCGGGCTGAACTATCGCCACTCGCTCAATCTACACACGTTCGGGAGATGTGACAAGCGTTTTACAGTGCAACAGCATCAAAGAAAATTTGTTCGCAATTAATGAGCAGGTTGTTTATCAGTTTTTGTAAACAAGCTTCACTTTGCATTAGAGAAACGTAGAATTTTTAGTAGAGTTTGTCGAATTGGTTAGCTTCTCTCGAAAAATAATTCATATAACCTTTAGTAACATTCCGATTCCGATAGGTTTTGTACTCGTTCTTAATTATTATATATTTCACTGCTATACTATATGATTGGAGGAAACTTGAAATTTGCAATAATAAAGATAAATAATGCATGAAGTATGTTTCTACCAATGGAAATCAGTATTACATTTTCACATATTGTGAAAGTACAGTTTATGTTCGTTTATATTTGAACGTTGTAGATCTATAGTTCATCAGAAAATGTGTTAAAACAACCATAGTATTATTGCTACTTTATTGAAATTTAAATAGTATTTTTAAACATAATAAATAGCGCAAATAGTTAGGTCAGACTTCTAAGTTTTTCCATTTATTGGATAACCCAATAGAGTATCACATACCATATGTGAATTGAATAAAAATAATTTGAAGAATATATTAAATGTAACATCAATAAAGATTAGATAATGTTAAACTTACTTTATAGAATAATAATAAGAAACATATTTTGTGTTTATTTACAGAATTAACAACTGCTGTTATGTCTGCAAATACTCAATTTGCAAATCCTCCACCAGCTATAAGTTTACCTAATATGTCTGTTCCACCTCCTGCCACTCCAAATTTATCAGCTCCACCTCCTAATTTGACTACAATAAACACATCTGGAAGTTATCAGCACAGATACGCTAATCATAGAGATGGAGCAAGGGGTTTCTTTAAACCATTCAGACCTTATCATGCACCCAAAATTGTTGCGGCTGGTCAAGATACGTTACAAGATGAATTTGATGGCAAAAGACTTAGGAAATCTGTTATGCGTAAAACTGTGGATTATAATTCTGCCATTATAAAAAGCTTAGAGGTAGGATTCTTAATTTGGTTTGCTAAGTTTTGTGATATCAGTGATGAATAGTATTATTACATATTTTATATGTAGAATCGAGTGTGGCAGAGGGATTACAGAGACAGACGTGCCCTACAGCCAGATGTGATGTATTACCCTGATCTGCTTCCACCACCTAGTTATGTTGACAATCCTATAAATGCAGTCACCACAAGATTTGTGAAGACTGCAACAAATAAAATGCGTTGCCCTATTTTTTGTATGGCTTGGACACCAGAGGGAAGGCGCCTTGTTACTGGTGCATCTAGTGGAGAATTTACCTTGTGGAATGGTCTTACCTTTAATTTTGAAACTATCTTGCAGGTATTTTATGCTCCTTATTATAATTTAACAGTAATTAAATATTTCTGTATATTATTAATATTCTTTTGTAATTTATTATCATCATTTGTAACTTTGTGGTTTAAATAAAAGACTGTATGTATGAATAGGAAGCTTTGGACATTTCCAAAACTTTAAAGCTTGAATACATTGTATTACTTTCTGTGTAGAATGTATACTAGTTTTAGATGCATTAATCAAATATTTGTTTTTGTCTGTTTAGGCACATGATAGTCCAGTGAGAACAATGGTATGGTCGCACAATGAGAGCTGGATGGTCACAGGAGATCATGCAGGCTATGTGAAGTATTGGCAGAGCAATATGAACAACGTCAAGATGTTTCAGGCGCACAAAGAAGCGATTAGAGGACTCAGGTATACCATCCACCACACTAGTCCTTACGTCTCTTGCGCCACTGTTATCGATGATCCGTCCATCCTTGCTGTAGTTAAGATATTGGACATGACTCTCATTCTCTTCCTCTTCTGGTTTTACAACATTTTTGTTTTAAAAACATTAATTCTTGTATGGGTACACAGGTGATTTCTAAAATTTTTCATAAATTGTATTTGAAAGACTTCCTGATATATTAGATGTATGGTGAAGATATTCTAAAGTTTTGAAAAATTTCTGTGATATAAAGTCTGTGATGAAAATACATTCCCTATACTACGTGATGACATCCGTGTTATTACAAATTGATTTTCTTACTTTTTTTTATTAAGGTTTCCTATATATATATATATATATTTGCATTTAATTTTAATATTTAATTGTGGTATAAACTATGAGGCTCTATATTAAAAAAAACTTAATGTGCTATAATATTATTATAAATGTTGTTACAAGTAATTCTAGTTATTTTTGCTTAGTTTCCCAAAATTAATAACTTTTTGAAACATTTTTACATCTTCATGTATCTTAATAATATTTAAAGTTGATCAGTAAGGATAGTATAAATTTTTCTGCCAAATATATTGTACGTGTATTAATATGAAATTTATCAACTGTATTCATAGAGTCTTAGGGACCTAAATAAATTTACATGGTCCACTAGATTACAGTAGTATGAATTTATTATTTTTATATAGAAACGTCTGAGACAAAAACAAAACAAATTGTAGGAAGAAAGAAATTAGGTCCTTATGGCTCATAGTTTATGGAATTTATATGGTCAGGTTATTAGGTAAAGTGTGTATATTTAGAATGAAGAATAAACAAACAAGAAATATACAGCAATACCTAGTCGAGATTCCCATGGAATTAAATAAAAATAAATATCCTGTGTCCTTCTTTACATCATCCAAGTTTTCAATAAAGTTAAATAAAGGCAGTTACAGTATCATATGTCTCTGAAGATAAAAATAAAGTATTTTCTCTTTGGTCTGTGTCACTTGTGCCCTTTTGCAGATAAGAGAGAGAGTAACAGAGAGATATAACGAACTTCATGTACACTTCGGACATTTTTTTTGTGCAATAAATGTTGAACTTTTGAAAAAATATCAATCTTGGTATATCACTCGGTGGTCATGTGGCATCAAAAAGAGATTCTACTTTCATGATAATGGAACAGTTTGTTGCTTGATCAGCAGTGAATTTTGTTTGAGTGCCAGATATGACTGTCGAAGATGGTTTTTTGTTTATTTACAATATTTACACATAGATCTTCCTTTTATTACTGATGTTTGTCTATTCCTCGAGACGAATTCAGAGTAAAAGCCCACTACGCGCATTCTTAGACCACATATATTATCGTTACGTGAATAATTTTTTAAATTGTCCCGAAAATGAATTTCATTCGTGCATTTTTACGCGTTCTTATACACATTTTTCGCACACATATAGCATATATTTAACTGAAAAAATTTCATACACATGAAGAATTTTAGCAACCATATAATAGTAGCTTGTTATGTGTCTGATTTAAGTAATTTTTTAAAAATTATAATCCTTTATAGGTTTGTCAGTTGATCCTAACTAACTTCTACATGATATGTTTAGGATTCATCAAGGATGCATGTGTAGATATACAAATACATAATTTATTTAGCAGATGGTACCATAAAAAAGAGAAAAATATTTATAGTATTCTTTGCTTGTTTCTTTGCATGTGTAGTATTTATTTAATAATCAATGACAAATCAGTAATAAATGTAAGCTATTATATGCTTTAACTTCAATTTCTAATGATCATATTTTGATGTCATATCATAATAATGTCCGTAAGATGTACCATACGCCTGAAATGTTCTATTGAATATTAATAAACTTCTCATATTCTGTCTCCTTCCACTTTGAATATATCACAGTTGTATAGAACTTCAATAAAAGTTAATAAAGATCAACGTGTAATCAATCTTTCATCATACTATTCTATTATCTGATATTTTATACATGTGCCTACATGGGATAATAAGTACCAAATATGTATTATACATTCCATAACGTTGTAATACTTGTTTCATTGAGAAAATTCTCATTGTGAGCATTTGCAAATAAAGAATCGCTCTATAGGTACATAACAGCGTATTGTTTGAATATAACATTTCTTTTTGGGTGGGTAGTTTCAGTCCAACGGATCACAAATTGGCAACATGCAGTGATGATGGAACAGTCAGAATTTGGGACTTTCTTCGGTGTCATGAAGAACGAATTCTCAGGGGTATATATTATATTATATTTTCTTTTATTATATTATATTACATTATATTTATTCTTTAACATTAGAAAAAAATATTTTTATTTACATTTTATTTATTAATTAATTGTGGTTTCAACAAACAGCTTAATCATTAATACAAACTTCAATGAATTCAATATTCATATAATTATTGTTTAGGTCATGGTGCCGATGTGAAATGCGTGCACTGGCATCCACAAAAAAGTCTAGTCATCTCTGGAAGCAAAGATAATCAGCAACCGGTTAAATTATGGGATCCAAAGACTGGCCAGTCACTCGCAACATTACATGCACACAAGTCGACAGTAATGGATGTTAAATGGAATGAAAATGGAAATTGGCTGGTAACCGCGTCGCGGGACCATTTGCTCAAATTGTTTGATCTTCGAAATTTAAGTCAAGAAGTTCAAACATTTCGTGGTCACAAAAAAGAAGCTTCTAGTGTCGCGTGGCACCCAAGTCACGAGGGTCTATTTTGTAGCGGTGGCAGCGATGGAGCTATTTTATTCTGGCACGTTGGGTACGCTTCCTGCAGTTCTTAATCTTATTTTTTAATCTTATTTGTTATACATTATTCATATTATGATTAATTTTTAGAGCCGACAAAGAAGTAGGTGCGATAGAACAAGCTCATGACAGTATAGTTTGGACGTTAGCTTGGCATCCGCTGGGACACATCCTGTGTTCCGGTAGTAATGATCACACTTCAAAGTTTTGGACACGAAACAGGCCTGGTGATTTAATGAGAGACAAGTATAATCTCAACACTTTACCTGCAGGATCGGCTGGCGTTGATGATCATGAAATTGGTACACAATATATTATGCGAATAATAACAACAATATTGTTATTAGTATTCAGTTACTGCACAAATTTATGTCCGCCAGAGTGAATCTTCTACAAATTACATTCACCACATCAATTTATGCGAATGCTACTTTTATAGAAGTTTTCAGATTTATCGTTAAAAAAAGAACTTATTGCATTTTCTACCATTGGTTCGTAATGCTTTGAAAAGATGCAAATCTAATGAAAAACTCCGGACAAAATTTATGTAATAATTTCATATTTAAAAAAAAAATGGAATTTTGAATTTTTTTACTATTTTTTCGATTATTTCATAGCTGATGAAGCAGCTGTAATACCTGGCATGGGGCCAGAAGATAGAATCAATGCCGATGGCGAACCAGAAGACAAAAGCGGTGGTATTCCTGGCTTGGATTTGGATCATGCAGTCGACGAAGGGAAGAAATTCGCTAACAAGAAAGTTCCATATAGCAAGCCAATTCCAAGGAATTTCCAAGCTCAATGGAATGAGATGGAGGCTGAGGATATGGAGCAGGTAGAAGCTCTAAACGCATTTGTGAATCAGTTGATCGAAACCACACCAGGAGCGGTACCATTGAATGAAGTGACACCTAATGGTATTATATTGTACGGAAAAATGATTCCTGTCGAACGTAAGCATTATTTATTGTTAATGAAAACATTTATTACTGTAATATTAAATGAAATTTTGAGATTATTAAAATCGTTGCTAATATTGCAGCCGGTTCTAAGTTAGCAGAAGCAATTAGCAAAGGAAATGATGCCATAAATAAACTAGTATTTTCCGGAGAAATAGAAGAGCTACGAGACGTTGTGGGTCCACCAGATAACATGGACGATTCCGAAGAATATTTGCAAGATGACAGCGAAATAGATTATTCCAAAGTTCCCGATATCGAACTTCCACCGCCTTTACCCAGTTCCAAATTTGCACAGAATCCTGAATTGCTGAAAGCGC